>NC_044567.1:60182040-60796040 GCF_007565055.1 Rhinopithecus roxellana
CACGACCCAGGCGCTGCTGGCATAGTCAGGAGTAGATCAGCACAAGGCCTCGCTTCTAGTGTGTTCCTGTCTGCTCTGTCCAAACTCCATCTTGTGTTCCTTGGTTATTCCGGCTCCCAGGAAGAAAAACCAGAACCGTGACCCAACACCACTTGCCGCACCCTCACTGCCCCACGTGCCAATCCATGCCAGGCTCGTTGATGCAAACATGCCACTGCACAGCCACCTGGGGCAGATCCCATTTCCTGGAGATGAACATCCTCTACTTTGGCGGCCCCTTCCTGGAAGGAAGAGAAAGGGGCAAGGTCCCAGATTTCATGACATGTCTTCCCTCCACTAACCCCAGCCTCCAAGCTACAAGACGGTGCCCATTCCCCAGGTATCCCTACCGGGTGTGGGGCAGGGAGGGAGGAGTCTACTGGGAAGGGGGGTAAATCAGGGAGAGCAGGGATCATAGAATGACCTGGACAAGGAATAAAGCAATAGGGCATACCAGAACCTCCCAGCTACTTCCACTTTCTGCCATCTCTCTATGGGTTAATAATAATTGACCCTCCACTGTTTACCAGCCACATGTGGCTTCTGAGCACTTGAAATGTGGCCAGTATGAAATAATAAACACTGGAGATTGGGAGATCGGGAGGGTGGGAACCCAGTGAGGGATGAGAAGTTGCTCAATGGGTACAATGTACACGATAGGGTGATGGTTACACTACAAGCCCAGACTTCACACTACACAATATATCCACATAACAAAACAATACTTGCCCTCCTTATATTTGTAGAAATAAAAATAAATACATACAAATAAAAAGTAGGCTGGGCGCGGTGGCTCACACCTGTAATCCCAGCACTTTGCGAGGCTGAGTCAGGCAGATCACCTGAGGTCAGGAGTTCGAAATCAGACTGGCCAACATGGTGAAACCCCATCTCTATTAAAATACAAAATTTGGCCAGGCATGGTGGTTCACGCCTGTAATCCCAGCACTTTGGGAGGCTGAGGCAGGTGGATCACGACGTCAGGAGATTGAGACCATCCTGGCTAACACCATGAAACCCCATCTTTACTAAAAATACAAAAAATTAGCCGGGCGTGGTGGTGGGCGCCTGTAGTCCCAGCTACTCAGGAGGCTGAGGCAGGAGAATGGTGTGAACCTGGGAGGCGGAGCTTACAGTGAGCCAAGATCGCACCACCACACTCCATCCTGGGCGACAGAGCGAGACTTCGTTTCCAAAAAAAAAAAAAATAGGCTGAGCACAGTGGCTTACGCCTATAATCCCAGCACTTTGGGAGGCTGAGTCAGGCAGATCACCTGAGGTCAGGAGTTCGAAACCAGACTGGCCAACATGGTGAAACCCCATCTCTATTAAAATACAAAATTTGCCAGGCATGGTGGCCTGTAATCCCAGCTACTTGGGAGGCTGAGGCAGGAGTACTGCTTGAACCCGGGAGGTGGAGTTTGCAGTGAGCTGAGATCACGCCATTGCACTCCAGCCTGGGCAAAAAAGAGTGAAACTCCGTCTCATTAAAAAAAAAAAAAAAAAAAAAAAAAACAATCTGGCAAGTCCAAATGGATATGTGTTCAAGTGGAAAATACATACTGGACTTCTAAGATTTAGTATAAAAAAAGAGGATGTATAAAATATCTCATTAATGTTTTTATACTGATGATGTGTTAAAATGATATTTTGAATATAGTGAGTCAAAATGTACCATCTATTTCCTCTTACTTGTTAAAATGTAACTATTAAACTATAAATTATGTATGGCACTTGCCTAAGACTTCTATTAGAGAGCAATAATTTGGACATTTTCCCCCTTATTACACAAGCAGCATGTTCCCTTGTAGATAGATAAATAAAACCAACCATTGTTCACAGCTGGGTCAAAATATTTACATGTTAACAATTTATGCTACATTGTTTTAAATTAAATCTTAATATCTAATTTTTACATCCAATCAGGCACTGAATGGCTAGGTTGTTTCCATTTTCAGCTGAAACTCTGTAAGGTCTTTTCAGGCAATTATGTGCATATCCTTAACTATTTCCAAATGATACATTCTTGTGAGTCTGCCCCCAGGCTGGAGTGCAGTGGTATATCTCAGCTCACTGCAAGCTTCCATTTCTGGGTTCAAGCAATTCTTGTACCTCAGCCTCCCAAGTAGCAGGGACTACAGGCACGCGCCAACCATGCCCCCCCCCCCTTTTTTTTTTTGAGGCTGAGTCTGTGTTGCCCAGGCTGGAGTGCAGTGGTATGGTCTCAGCTCACTGCAACTTCTGCCTCCCGGGTTCAAGTGATTCTTGTGCCTCAGCATCCAGGCGTGTGCCGCCATGCCCAGCTAATTTTTGTATTTTTAGTAGAGACGGGGTTTCACCATGTTGGTCAGGCTGGTCTTGAACTCTTGACCTCAGGTGATCCACCTCCCTCGGCCTCCCAAAGTGCTGGGATTACAGGCGTGAGCCTACAGGGGTGAGCCACCATGCCCTACCTGCCTGGCTAATTTTTCTATTTTTAGTAGAGATAGGGTTTCACTGTGTTGGCCAGGCTGGTCTTGAACTCCTGACCTCAGGTGATCCACCCGCCTCGGCCTCCCAAAGTGCTAGGGTTATAGGTGTGAGCCACTGCACTCGGCCGGGAAGCTACCTTTCCCCCCACCCCTAATATATTTAATGGCCACCCCACCAAGCTTATACTACCTTACATGCTCTAATCAATTATATGATTGAATCTTTTCAGCTTTGGAAGTAGATAAGCTCATCATCTGCAACTAATAATAATTTTGCCTCTTCCATTCCTCATTATCTTGTTATATTTGTTACATTGCCAATATAAGGTTGAATAATACCACTGACATGAAACATCTCTGTTTCTGGCATTTACAGTGATACCCTAAACCTCTGGCATCTAATCCAGCAGCCACAAGCCACATAAGGCTACTGAGTACTTAACACGTGGCTACTGTGATTAAGGAGCTGAATTTTTAATTTAATTTTTTTGAGACCGGGTCTCGCTCTGTTAACCAGGCTTGAGTCCAGTGGCACAATCACAGTTCGTTGTAACCTCAACTTCCTAGGCTCAAGCAATCCTTCCACCTCAGTCCTGAGTAGCTGGGACTACAGGTGGGCACCACTATGTTGCCCAGGCAAGTTTTAAAATTCCTGTCCTCAAGTGTAATCCCAAAGTGCTGGGATTACAGATGTGAGCCACCACACATGGCCAGAATTTTAAATTTTAATTATTTTACATTTAAAAATTGATAATTGGCCAGGCGCGGTGGCTCACGCCTGTAATCCCAGCACTTTGGGAGGCCTAGGCGGACGGATCACCTGAGGTCGGGAGTTCGAGACCAACTTGACCAACATGGAAAAACCCTGTCTCTACTAAAAATACAAAATTAGCTAGGTGTGGTGGCGCATGCCTGTAATCCTAGTTACTCGGGATGCTGAGGCAGGAGAATGGCTTGAACCCAGGAAGCAGAGGTTGCGGTGAGCTGTGATCACACCATTGCACTCTAGCATGGGCAACAAGAGTGAAATTCCGTCTCAAAAACAAACAAACAAACAAAAACTGCTAATTGGCTGGGCACAGTGGCTCACACCTGTAATCCCAGCACTTTGGGAGGCGAGGAGGATGGATCACTTGAGGTCAGGGGTTCGAGCCCAGCCTGGCCAACATGGTGAGACCCTGCCTCTACTAAAAATACAAAAATTAGCCCGGCGTGGTGGTGGGCGCCTGTAATACCAGCTACTCAGGAGGCTGAGACAGGAGAATCGCTTGAACCCAGGAGGCAGAGGTTGCAGTGAGCCGAGATCATGCCACTACACTCCAGCCTGGGCAACAGAGCGAGACTCTTGTCTCCAAAAAAAAAAAAAAAGTTAATTTCCCCTTTCTTTAGTTTTAAAAACATGGCTCCTAGAAAGCATAAAGTTCCATGTGAGGGCCGGGCGCGGTGGCTCAAGCCTGTAATCCCAGCACTTTGGGAGGCCGAGACGGGCGGATCACGAGGTCAGGAGATCGAGACCATCCTGGCTAACATGGTGAAACCCCGTCTCTACTAAAAATACAAAAAACTAGCCGGGCGACCTGGCGGGCGCCTGTAGTCCCAGCTACTTGGGAGGCTGAGGCAGGAGAATGGCGTGAACCCGGGAGGCGGAGCTTGCAGTGAGCTGAGATCTGGCCACTGCACTCCAGCCTGGGCGACAGAGCAAGACTCCGTCTCAAAAAAAAAAAAAAAAAAAAGTTCCATGTGTGACTAATGTCACATTCTTATTGACAACACCGTCCTAGGGCTAGTCCCATTGATCATCCTGCTCACTGTGATTTAAATATCACACAAGTATTCTCCACCACCTTAAGGAATTCACAATTCTTACAGTTTATGGGAAAATGATGCCAATAACTCACTCAGCCAGGCTGAGTTATGGGAAAACACACTACGGCTTAAAATAATTTACCCTTTAATTGCTGGAAGATATAGCACAAGGAGTCTAGTCTAGTTTAAATGGTGACTCATTATCAAGAACACTCTGGAATAACATCTCCCCATGTGGATCCCAACAGATAGCAAGATTGTGTGCTGAGGAACCCACTCTGGGAAAAGCTATTGTAGACCCTGCCTAACAAGGGGTAGACCCCTCCCCAGACTCTGCAGTAACTATTCCTGGGCCATACGTCATGGAGGAAATACAAGAAAGAACTGAGATCTGTTGAGCTTTTTACTCTGCACCAGGCATTGTGTTAGACGATTTATTTTGATTAAACCGTCTCTTTTCTTCTTCTTCTTCTTCTTTTTTTTTTTTTTTTTTTTCTGAGAGAGGGTCTTGCTTTGTCCTTCAGGCTGGACTACAGTGTAGTGGTGCAATCAAGGCTCACTGTAACCTCAAACTTCTGGGCTCAAGCCATCCTCCTACCTCTGCTTCCCAAAGTGCTGGGATGATAGGCACGAGCCACCACAGCCTGCCTTTCTTTAAACTTTGTAGTCATACAAGGTCCCAGGCATTGGAAAGACTTTATCTCATGCATTCTTCCCAACAATCCCATGGAGTTGTCATTATCGTCTCCAGCTCGCAGATAAGAGCACTGAGGCTTAGAGGAGCACATGGTTTACTCAAGTCACACACAGTTGCTAAGAACAGAGAGACATAAGAATCCAGATGTGCTGGACTCTGGGTTTTTTCCACTCCACCATAAGGAACATCGGCAGAGGGGGCAGCGAGGGGGACAGTGGATCATAAGAGTCCCTGGGGCTCAGGCCTGGGAGGGCTGCTGAAGGCTCTGGATGCATGAGTACACACAATATACGCAGTTTTGCACACAATTTCAGGTTAACATCTCCTGAGTCTGAGCACCTCATTCCCCACCACTCCAGGGAATGTATAGATTAATCCTTGGAAATACAGACCACAGCCCAGCACCCCAGGTCCATCCAGGGGAGCCCTCTGCTCCTTGTGGGCTGGGAACCGGCCGCCCTGCTTGTCTCCTTCATCTTCGTTCCTGCACCCACCTCATCCTTATCCTCATCCTCATCCTCATCCCAGAACCGCAGGCTTCAGACCAGGGGGGAAGCAGGTCAGCAGGAGGTGAAGGGGAAACCTTCCCTCACCTCCTGGGAATTAGAACAGCACAGAGAGGGGAAGAAAAAGGAGCCAAGACCTGGGAGTGACCGGAAGCAACAACGGAGGAGTCAAGACGATGAGGAGCCAGTGACTCAAGGACATCCGGCAACTTCACTTGATTACAGGGCCCTTCCTGGAAACGCGTGCTTCCCGGAGCCACCACCTGACGCCAGCCACCAGCAGAGGGATGATCTGGGCCAGGCAGGATGGATGCCTGGTGGGGGGCCCCACTGCCCTCACACAGGCTGGGCCCTCCTCTGGGAGTGGTGCTACTACTGGGCAGCAGGGTGCCTCCCTTCTGCTCGGGATCGCAGAAGAAAGTGCCGCGCTTGAAATCAGATCTGCCAGGCCTTGTTTGGTTTCACTTTGCCTCTCCTAAGAGCCGGGTGCTCAGCTAAGAAGTGGGAATTTCACGGCCACCTGGGGGTCTCCAGAGGGAGACTGGCAGATCTAAACTCCCTCCAGAGCAGGCAGGCAAAATCTTGCATCTTGGCTCTGCCGGAACTTGGGGACAAAGAGCCCCACTCCCTAGGTCACAAGCTGGCCTCAGTTTCCTCATTAGCTCTCAGAGCAATTGATAACATTTCGTACCTCCCAAGTGCTGTGCTAGGGTGAGCACTATTCCATGTGTGCTATAAAGATGATGCTGTCACACCCAGTGACACTCCAGCCACTGTCACTTCCCAAACTTCATAGAGAATACCCACCTGAGAGCACCTAATTCAAAAGTCTGTTCAGTGAAACGGGCTGAGACAATGGGTTGACCCTTTTCAAAGTCCTGGGGGTTCCCAGGATTATCTGATGCAGGGGGAAGGGTCCCCCAAGCTGCTGAAGACCAGGTACAGATTCTGCCCTCCCTCTGTAGTCTCTGCCAGCAGTGGGGGGCAGGAAACCCTCCGATCTGGTTTCTTTCCTGATCTGAGTTCCCTCATCCCATCACTTTTTAACCTTTAGTGATGCCAGAGAGAGGAGCCTGGCTTTTCTCAGACAAGATGGTGAGGTGGAGGTGGCAAAAGAGAAGCTCCTCCATTCCTTCCTAGGATAAGGGTAAAAGACAGCTCAGGAATTTGCAGGACCCCGGGTGCTACTAGCAACAAATAATGCACAGGTCAGACACCACGGCTCACGCCTGAAATCTCAGCACATTGGGAGGCAGAGGCAGAAGCGGGAGGATTGCTTGAGCCCGGGAGCTTGAGACAAGCCTGAGCAGCACAGTGAGACCCCTGCCTCTAAACAACAACAACAACAAATAATAATAATAATAATAATTTAAATTAGCCAGGCAGGGTGGCATACATCTATAGTCTCAGCTACTCAAGGCTGAGGTGGGAGGATCTCGAGTCCAGGAATTTGAGGCTGTAGTGAGCTGTGATCACACCACTGCACTCCGGCCTGGCCAACAGAGCAAAAAGCCTGTTTCAAAACAAAAAATAACGCATAGAACTTCAACATGATCAACCCCCAATAAAATATAATCTGATCCTTTGAACCTAACCAGATTCTCCTTAGAGGTAACCACAAATTGTACTGCGAGCTCCTAGGCTCTGTTTGGGCTCTCTTGGGCTCCCTACTCCTTGTACCATTTGACAAAGCCTTAAACCCAATTCCAGGACTTGAGGGGAACAGTTCCCTTTCTGATGCTCCAGGGTTGGAGGCAACAGTGTAAGGAAAGAAGAAGCGTTGCACTGAGTGAGGACTCGAGGTAGAGGGGAAGGACAGGCAGGGAAGAGAAGCTGGCACACAGAACCTGGCTTCGGTGGCACACTTGGAGAGATTCAAAGCTGGAGTCTCCAGACCACCAAGGTCAGTGACTGCCAGAACTGCAGGGGTTCGGGCAAAAGGAGAACCCAGACTCTCATTCTGGGAGGCTGGAGGCTGCCCCAGACAACCTCTGCTACCGTGATGGCCAAGGCAGAAGATGGTGGCTGAAGCAGCTCTGGCTGAGCACAGACATCCAGGGATCCTTCATGCCTGGCACTGTAGTTTTTCCAGATGCCTTCAGCTCCATCTTTGGGGTGAAGGGGAAATACCAGGTGTGCAGAGCAGTTTCTTACAGGTGGGTTAAGAACGGTAAGCCTTCATTAATGACCACACCCTAAACTGTGCTCACCTGAACCCCAAAAGAAAGACCCTTCCTCAGCTTGAGTGGAGGCTGATTGGAGATGGCCAGTTCCCCTGTTCCTGGCAAGGGAGGGCTTTGGATACCAGCATTGCCATCCTGGCACAGAGCCCAGAGCTGCAAGTTGGCAGTGCCTGGGGGAGACTCCAGTGTAAGTTAGTTGGAAGGAAGCCCAAGTCTCCTCAAGGAGGCGTATTTTAAGCTGGAGCTTTAGGGGCACAGTGAGTGGGAATATGGGAAAGTAATGTCTGAATTTCTCTCTCTTTTTTTTTTTTTTTTTTTTTTTTTTGACAGAGTCTCACTCTATCACCCAGGCTGGAGTGCAGGACACGATCTCAGCTCACTGCAACCTCCACCTCCTGGGTTCAAGCGATTCTTGTGTCTCAGCTTCCCCAGTAGCTGGGATTATAGGTGCATGCCACCATGCCCGGCTAATTTTTGTATTTTTAGTAGAGACAGGGCTTCACCATATTGGCTAGGCTGATCTCGAACTCCTGACCTCAAGTGATCTGCCCGTGTTGGCCTCCCAAAGTGCTGAGATTACAGGCATGAGCCACTGTGCCTGGCCCTAATGTCTGAATTTCCTTCCCAACGCACTGAAAGCAAAAAGGGCTGGGTCCAGCGCCACATGCGGGCTCCTTCCAGCACTACCATCCAGTTCTCTGCCGAGAGAGGGCAGACATGGGTTTGGCCTTTCTGGAGAACCCCAGAAGCACTGGCTGGAGTTGGCCTTCAGGACACTCTGCCGGATGACCTCTCAAAGTGTCCCCAGCTCCAGAATTTGGTTATGGTTATTTTCCTCACGGTCGAGAAAAATCCTCCAGTACATAGGTCAGAAGACCTAACCAGAGCTCAGGTCAGTTCTGTTTCCAGGGCGAGATTGCTCAACCCTTCTCCGTCCGCCCACAGGCCTTATCTCTGGCATCAACCCAGCTCCCCATTCCTCCAAGGGATGGACTCCTCCCTCCTCCAACAGGGACAAACTCCTCTGAGTCTGCAGAACCAGAATGAGAACACAGAAGGCTGGACTTACTGCCACCCAAGCGCAACCCTGGCCACTCTGGCTTCTGACTTCTTCAGTTCGAACCCAATCCAAACGTGGGGGCGTGGGATGGGGAAGAGTGAAAGGGAGAGGCCAACATCAAACACTTTTCAGCCACACCTGCGCGCAGACAGTCCTGGCCACAGAAATCAATCAGTCACTCCAAAGGGGTAGAAGGGGTTGGAAGCCCTGAGCCGCTGCCAACCCAAGGCGCTTCTGGAAAAGCTCTGGACTTATAAAGAAGGGCTGGACAGGGCTGGGTGCAGTGGCTTACACCTACGCCTGTAATCCCAGCACTTTGGGAGGCCAAGGTGGGTGGATTGCCTGAACTCAGGAGTCTGCGACCAGTCTGGGCAACACGGTGAAACCCCGTTTCTACTAAAATACAAAAAAAAATTAGCCAGGCGTGGCGGTATGCACCTATAGTCCCAGCTACTGGGGAGGCTGACGCAGGAGAATTGCTTGAACCCGGGAGGTGGAGGATGCAGTGAGCCACTGCATTGTGCCACTGCACTCCAGCCTGGGTGACAGAGCAAGACTCTGTCTCAGAAAAAAAAAAAAAAAAAAAAAAAAAGGGCTGGCCAGATGCAGTGGCTCATACCTGTGTGCCCAGCACTTCGAAAGGCTGAGGTCGGGGAAGATCCCTTGAGCTCAGGAGTTCAAGACCAGCCTGGGCAACATGGTGAAACCCCACCTCTACAAAAAATAGCTGGGCGTGGTGGTGGGCACCAGTAGTTCCAGCTACTGGGGAGGCTGAAGTGGGAGGATCACTTGAGCCCAGGAGGTCCAGCCTGCAGTGAGCCTTGACTATGACACTGCACTGCAACCTGGGTGACAGAGCAAGACCTGGTCTCAAAAACATTAATAAATAAAATAAAAATTATTTTTAAAATCAAAAGAATGGTGTAAGATTCCTCTCCCAGGTCAACACTCATTCCCCTGACCTTTATACATGAGACCTCCCTTTGCTTGTGGCTCCTTGGTCTCCGGTCCTGTGAGGTGCTGTCTGGTTCCAGAGGCAGCAGCACAGTGGAGGCAGGGTACAGAGGATAGGGACAAGCACGGTGGGTGGGCAAGGGTAAGAGAGAAACGAGGGGGAAAAAAGAAGAGGAATCTAAAAAGAGAGAGGCAGAAACCCCAAGAAATGGAAGAATCGTTCACAGTACAGGCCTAGGCTGTACCGCAGAGCAGGAGCAAGTTGCCCTCTGTGGCAGGGTCCCTAGGACTTCAGGGAGATTTCAGAGGGGAGGCGCTGAGACCCACCCCAGAACCACCACCCATATGATCACAGCGGCCCCCTCCTAGTCCCTGCAGGGGTCCACCAGGATGCCTGGGAATCTACTTGGGATCTCCCCAAATTCACTGAACTCCCCCCCTTGTGGGAAGGAGCAGCTGTCTTCAAGGAGTGGAGAGGCAAAGTCCAAGTTCAGAAGAGATAAACCACCCCACTAATCAGTCAGTCACACGGGCAGCTCACACAGGGCAGTTGGTGAGAGCAGGAACCGGCAGGGCACCCCCGCATTCAGCAGGCTCTGGCTTCCCAGCAGAGACAGAGCCTCAGGAGATCCTGGTGGATGCCCCATTATTGCTCCAGGAGCCCCTGGGGCTGCCAGGGGTTCTCTCAGGGCCTGGCTCAGTCCCAGCCAACTCCCGATTTCTGGGAGAAATCCGCAGCTCAGCAATCCCTTCCTTTGTGGCCTGTTCTTTGTTCTCTTAAAATTCAGTCCATCCTGCTGGTGGTCCCTCCTCCACCCTAGCCTCAGAAGGGGGCGGGGGCTGCGGGAGTTATTGGAAACCCAGACTGCCAAAGAAGTTGCCTTGCAGGAGGCCCCTGTCACTGGCCCCTCATTGTTTACACTCGCTGGATGGGACCTTTCTCTGGTCCAGATGGCTGCTGGTTTCGGACGAGATTTTCCCTCCAGCACCCGGGCCCCTCCGGGCAGAGCAGGGGGCTTCGCAGCGAAGGGGCTCCCGAGGACTCCACCCGGATCCAGCTGCTCAGCTATCTGGGCAAAACAGTGGGCACCGGGCACCCAGTAAGAGATGTGGGAGCTGGTCAGATTGCAAGGGGTGGGAGTCGTGGAGAGAGAGAAGTTCCAGAGGCAGCAAGAAAAGAAAAGGCATTGTATTTCCCCTCCATTCTCCCAGGGAGAAAAAGAAAACTTCCAGAGCCCAGGCCGCAGTCACTGGGAAAACACAGGGAACCTGGTTTGAGTTAGCAGAGAGCACCCCGCCCCCAGTCTCTCTCGCGCTCTCTCTCTTGCTCACACACACACACACACACTTCAGTTCTCTCCCAGGAAGCTGGCTCAGCCTCAGCCCCGGATCCCGCCCAGCTCTCCAGCCCTCCCGGCCGGGGCACTCACCGACTGACCGGATCCCCGCGGGCAGGACGGCTCCTAGGGGACTTGCCGGGGGGAGGGGGCAGTTTTGTAACCCCAGCTGGGGGCGCTCCGGGGAGGGGGCGGGGCCAGGGACTGCCGTTCCGCCCGCACCCGCCCCAAGCGGGCGATTAAATCATTAACCAACCGCTCCCGCCAGCCACCCCGCCGAGCGCGCTGAGCTCTGGGCGCACCGGCCCCGTGCGCGGCAGTCTCTCGGGCTCCAAAGGGGCGGGCGGCTCGACTGCCCTCCCCCTACACCCCGCCGGGAGGCGCCTCGACCCGGGCTTCCGAGGGAGCGGGCGGGGCAGGATCCTGGCGGGGAAGGGAAGGGTTCGCGGGGCGGGAGTGGGGGAACCGGGGAGCGTTTGTTCCTTTGGCCATTCCCTTCCTGACAGCTCCTTCCCGCTGGCTCCCCGGCCGGGTGACATCGGGTGGCGTGTTCTGCAGTGTGTGTACGAGAGTGAGATGTGTACACGCCTCTGCTCAGGCGGAGAATTCGGTTCTTATTCATGGAGAACTCCGGGCGCACACACGCCCCCCTTGCGGAGATCGCGGGCCGCGCGCCGCCGATTGCTGCCCTCCTGCCCACACCGACACACACCCCATTCCTGGGAAGAGGGAGGCCCTTTAAAACCAGCCCTCAACCCCCCCAGCGGCGCCCTCGGCCAAGCCCAAGAGTTCCATCGTAGAGAGGAAATCGAGTCCCGGCGACGCTGCGCCCGGCTCCCTGCCACCCCCTCCTCCGCACATCCCGCTCTGCCAGGACACTGGGTGCGCGTCTCCGGGCCCCAGGTACCGCGGCGGGCGCGGAGAGAAGCGCGAGAGCCGAGAAGTGGGGACTCCGCGCCCTTCTCCCCGCGCCGCGGCCTCCCATCCCCAGCTTGGATCTTCTCTGCCCCACAGGGGGGCTCGAGCCCCCCCAAGCCCACCCTGACCACCCAGCGCGAAGGCGGCTACCACAGCCAGAGGCGGGTACCCGTCGCCTACCTCGGTCCCCGGGGACCCGCGCGCCGAGCCAGCTGCGCTGTCTCCTCTGTGGGCTCCGCGCGGCGGCGGGGCTAGCGGCCCCTGTCAGCGCCGGCGTTTGTTTCCCTCTGGCTCTCGGGCTTTCAGGGCTGGGAGCCGCCAGGACACTCCCCTTCCAGGCTCCGCCCGCGCCCTCCCCGAGCACCCCTCCGCGCTGATGTCACGGCACCGCCGCAGCCAATGGCCGTCGGGAAC
Source organism: Rhinopithecus roxellana (assembly GCF_007565055.1). Lineage (NCBI taxonomy): Eukaryota > Metazoa > Chordata > Mammalia > Primates > Cercopithecidae > Rhinopithecus > Rhinopithecus roxellana. Next base: position 60,194,426 of record NC_044567.1, read on the forward strand.
CTCTGCCCGGCTGCTCGGCCTCCTAGGTTCAAACCGAAAGCCTGAGACTTTCCCAACTCCATATGGGGCAGCCTGGGCCAGCCTGGCTTCCGGGAGACACCCCCGCCCCAGCCTGCGCTCCGGCCGCGAACCCCCACTGGGGCCCCCAGGACCAGGGGCGCGGCTCCCTCCGGGGACCTGGCGCGATGCTCTCTTAAGGCTCTTCCCTATTCGAGCCAGTACAAGAAGCCAAGACTCCAGCCCAGGTGGCGTTCCTCGTTCCTGCTCCCTCCCGGACCTGCTAACCACCTGGCGCCAGTACTGTCGGGAGTTGGGGGCAGGAGGGCTGACGCCACCAGCTTTGTGGGTGCCATCCCAGACTCTCGCTGGAAACGAGGGAGCAGGGAGGAGACGGCCAGCCCCGAGGCCAGGCCTGAACTGGGCGTCAGAAGGGTTTCTACAGGGTGACAGACAGCCCTTGAGCCCTCCGCATCCCCAAATCTGTGCCTTTGCCTCCTAAGTATCGGCTGAGGCTAAATTTGCTCCAGGTGAACGTCAAGGAGGATCAACTCTTGAGTCCCAGAGCCTGAATCCAAGTCCCAGGCCTTGGACTCCATTCTTTTTAGAGGAATAGTTTCAGTTGAAATGATCATTATCAAGGTACAATGCCAGCTGCGAAGTAGTCAACTCAAAGAAAGTGGACAAGGTGCAAAGTGAAAAGTTCCCTTGCCTCTAGCTAAAACCCAACCTCGGTTTTTAAAGGAAGTGAGGGTGGAGGCCCCAGACTTTCCCTATGGCTTCAAGGTCACTGAGCCCTCAGGGACATTCTGCTTTCTGGGGACTGCACATTTCCGTTTCCCTCTGCAGTGAGACAGCAACCAGCTCTTCAGATCTGATGGTCTGACCACTCCATCCTGCTGTGAAAATTAAATTCTGGGCTGGGCACAGTGGCTCATGCCTGTAATCCTAGCGTTTTGGGAGGCCAAGGCAGGTGGATCACTTGAGGTCAGGAGTTTGAGACCAGCCTGGCCAACATGGTGAAACCCTATCTCTACTAAAAATACAAAAATTAGCCGGGCGTGGTGGTGGACGCCTGTAATCCCAGCTACTCGGGAGGCTGAAGCAGGAGAATCGCTTGAACCCAGGAGGCGGAGGTTACAGTGAGCCGATATCGCGCTATTGCACTCTAGCTTGGGTGACAGAGGGAGACTCCGTCTCAAAAAAGAAAAAAAGAAAAAGAAAAGAAAAGAAAGGAAAATCAAATTCTGAACTGGACATCTGGAGGAAAGGTAGGGTTCGGAGCCACTTGGGAGGCAGACACAATGTGGATTCGAACCCTGGCGGGGTTATCATGGGTGTAAACCAAAAAGTGACTAAAGCAGGTCTCAATCAAACAGAGGTTTAGTTAGCCAAGGTTGAGGATCCACCGGGGAAAAATCACCTTTTTTCCAAAAAGGGTTTCGGGAATTTCCATATTTAAAAGAGAAAAAGCCAGCAGGAAAGGAAAAGAAGAGGGAGGGGGGAAAGACATTGAGGTTACAAGCATGTGAAACTCTGATTTAGCATCTGTAAATCTACATTTTTATATGAAAGGGAATAGAAGAAAAAGTCAATGATGCATTGTCTCCTGCTCAGCATGTCTATGGGGAGCAAAGGAAATTAGGCTATGACACAGGGTTGTGAAACTGCAGCTGTCTGGAAACAAAAGGAAAGCAGTTTTTGTGGTTTCCAAGCTTAACTTCCCCCCTCCTTCTTGTTTTTTTTTTTTTTTTTTTTTTTGAGTCAGGGTCTCGCTCTGTCGCCCAGGCTGGAGTGCAGTGCTACAATCATAGCTCACTATAGCCTTGACCTCCTGGGTTCAAGCGATCCTCCCACCTCACCTTCCTGAGTAGTTGAGACTACAGGCATGCGCCACCACGCCCAGCTACATATTTTGTACTTTTCTTTTGTAGAGAGAGGGTTTTGTCATGTTGCCCAGGCTGGTCTCAAACTCCTGAGCTCAAGCAATCCACCCACCTCAACCTCCGAAAGTGCTGGGATTAAACTTTCCCTTTGACACAGTCAATCTGGGGTCCCTAGATTCTATTCTCTTTCACATGGGGAAGTCACTGATTCCCACCTCTGACCCTTGGCTAGCCTGGCTCTCTTTATGTGTCCAAAGAGCACAGGACCCCTTTACTAACCTCATCTGGAGGGTGTAAAGAGGAATGAGATATCAGGTCTGAAAGCGCTTTATGACTAGAAAGCAACCAGAGTGGAGTTGATTGCTGTCATCGTGACCTGGAACCAAGGTTGTCCTCAAAAGAAGTAGGAGCTGCAACAGTACTGTGGACGAGGCTGGCTAGAGAGAGGCTTGGAGATACCTATGGCTTGGAATTCTAGCTCTGCCATTTATGAGCTGACAAGTTATCCACCAGTTTCCCCATCTGTAAAGTGAGAACAGCAATCTTTACCTTCCCTTATTGGGGTGAATATTAAAAGAGATCACCTAGGTTGGGTGCAGTGGCTCATACCTGTAATCCCACTGCTTTGGGAGGCTGAGGCCAGAGGATCGCTTGAGCCCAGGAGTTCAAGAGAAACCTGGGCAACATGGTGAAACCCCATCTCTACAAAAATATACAAAAATCAGCCAGGTGTGGTGGTGCATGCCTGTAGTCCCAGCTATTCGGGAGGCTGAGGTAACAGAATCCACTTGAGCCTGGAGGTTGAGGCTACAGTAAGCCAAGATCATGCCACTGCACTCTAGCCTGGGCGACAGAGGGAGACCCTGTCTCAAAAAACAAACAAACAAACAAACAAACAAAGGCACCTGGCCATTTGCTGGGCATATGCAGGCTCTCAGCAGGTCCCCTTCTACCACACTGCTTCCAGGTGGAAGGTTCTCCCTGGTTCCTGGCCAGGAACTCTTTCTCCTAAAATCACAGCTTAAGTTAAACACAAAAACAAAAAAAATTTCTTATTTTCTCAGAGACATCTCCCTCTCCCCATCTCTTTCCTTCCATTTTAAATAAGTTGTTTTGGTTTTCTTTCTTTTTTCTTTTTCTTTTTTTTTTTTTTTTTTTTTTTTTTTTTTTTTTTTTTGAGATGGAGTCTCGCTCTGTCGCCCAGGCTGGAGTGCAGTGGCGCAATCTCTTGGCTCACTGCAAACTCTGCCTCCCGGGTTCACACCATTCTCCTGCCTCAGCCTCCTGAGTAGCTGGGACTACAGGCACCCGCCACCACGCCCGGCTAATTTTCTTGTATTTTTAGTAGAGACGGGGTTCCACCGTGTTAGCCACGATGGTGTCGATCTCCTGACCTCGTGATCCACCTGCCTCGGCCTCCCAAAGCGCTGGGATTACAGGCGTGAGCCACCACGCCTGGCCATTTTGTTTGTTTGTTTGGTTGGTTTTCTTAGGACTAGCTGTTAGTAATCTGTTTTCCTTTTTGCGAGCTTTAGCTTTGGCTTTCCCAATTATCGTCCAATCAGTTAAGCACACCTCCAGGTGTGGTCCCTTTGTAATTTTGCTCCTTATCCAAATTCAGGCTCCTTCCACAAACATTTAACAACAGTGGAGGCTTGCCTTTGGGGACAAGGACAATGAAGCCCAGTCCCTGCCCTCAGGATGCCTAGAGTAGAAACAAGTGGCTTCAGGAAGGGGCTCAGTAGATGCTTCTCGACTGCATACTAGCCCTCTGGGGGAAGACGTGATTAGAAGAAAGCGCTCATTTTCTTTGATGGTGGGAATCCCAGACTTGTGGATTTCTCTCCGAAGTATCCACAGAAGCTAAGTTTTGCTCCAATCCTTTAGGCTACAGCTGTCTATGAGTAACCAGAGGAAATTAACAAAATAAAAAATTTGAGGCTTGAATACATACCTACTTGAAATTTCTGGCAAGCTCTAAGCCCCTGACTTTGGAGAGGGATTTAAGGTCTTAACTGCACCCTTGGTGCAGCTTGACCTATAAGCCTTTAGGCCTAGGCGTGTGTCTCTGCCTGTCTGGGGCCGCTGGGGCCTGCCTCTGGGACTTGGGCATGCATGATCCTTGCAGCTTCATGGACCTGCCCCTCCCTAATATCCACCCCCACCTCCCAACACATATTAGGTAGATGCAAAAGTTATTGCGGTGTTTGCCATTACTTTCAATGGCAAACACTACAATTACTTTTTTGCACCAACATACTACATCCCAGTGTTTGTTAACATTGAGTTCTGGGCATTTTAGTTCACGTTATTTTGTCCCAACTCTATGAGGTTAATTAGTCCTCTTTCCTTACGGAGGGGTTGGAAGCTCCACTCATTCCAGTCTGCTGTTTGTCCTAAAGTAAGACTCTGGGCAGGTCATTTCTCTTTGTGAAATAAGCTATCTCCACAAGAACACTATAACCTATATCTATTCCTTTTTTTATTTTTTTATATAGAAGGATTTTTGCTCTGACACCCATGCTGCAGTGCAGTCTGCAATCTCAGCTCACTGCAGCCTCTGCCTCCCAGGTTCCAGCGATTCTCCTGCCTCAGCCTCCTGAGTAGCTGGGATTATAGGTGCCCACCACCAATTAGTCAATTCCTGGCTTTTTTGGCTTTTTTTTTTTTTTTTTTAAGTAAAGATGGGTTTCACCATTTTGGCCAGGCTGAGCTTGAACTCATGACTTCAAGTGATCTTCCCTCCTCGGCCCCCAAAGGGCTGGGATTATAGGTGTGAGCCACTGTGCCGAGCTTTCATGTCTATTTTGAGCCCCCCTTCCCCTACTGAGGTGAGACAAGATGGTCCTGGACTGAACCTCAAGGTGCCACCAGGGCTTGATGTCAGTGCAGTTTGGGTGGAGGCTTGGTGATCCAGGTCAGGAGCGCATCCGCTGGAGTGGCCTGGCGCTGGGCTGTTCACTCCTATGCCTGCTGGAGAGAGGCTCTTTCACGCCTTGCTTCCCCGTTCTTGGGAACCACCTGGAGCCCTTTCACGAGGCTGGGGCAACCTACTGAGCAGCTGGGAAAATCCTGAAGATACCAAACTACTGGTAGAGTGCCTGGGGCTCCGGACAGGACTCCCCCCCACCACAGTGGGGAAAAGTGCCTGCATCTGGGGGCTGTTTCTGTCCCAGGTTTCAGGTGCATAACCCTGATTTTCTGAGGGAGTTAACACACATCAGGGGGCCGGGGCAGCCAGTGCATGCCTAGAGAGTAAAGCAATAGGATTTCCCCCTGGCCCCCTTGGGGACAGGGTGGTGTTCAGTTCATGTTTGAACCTCCAGCGTGAGTTGGCACACAGTGCATTTGCTAGACAAATGAATGAGCAGAGTTCACAGCCCACATCCCTCCCTTCTTCCATTTGCAACCCTAGCCTCGACTAAGCTCTGTGTGGTCACTTTTTCCCTGAAATGAGCTGTACTGGCCCACAGGGTCATACATCCTCCCAGAACAGCAGCTCCTGAGAGTTCACAGCACAAATGGACTCGGGGGTGGGGGAGGCCACTGTGTCTCAGAGGTCCCCTGGCCCAGAGAGACGCTGTTCACAAGGCTGGGGGCTCTCTGGAGGCAGGAGGTGAAAACAGGATTGAACTAGGCTCAAAGAAGGGATGAGGTGTGTGAAGGAGCAGTAGCAGAGCAGAGAGATCATGAAATTTACAGGAAATGAGTCCAGATATGGGGCTTAGAACACCTGGGTTGTACTTATTGTGTGACTTTGGAGAGGTCGTCTTATCGCTTTGAGTCACACCTGTAAGGGGGGCACGGTAATAATTCAGGCCATAGGAGGCTATCAGAAGAATGGAAGGAGATAAGGCGTGTGATCTTGCTTCCTGAAAAGTCTAAAGGAAGGCCCTAGCTACTATTAGGTTGTTACTAAGTTGAGCTTTAGGGTTCTGGATACTGTGGCTCCCTCTTTCCCTCTGCAGGGAAAAGACAGACAGCCAGGCCTCCCCACACCCCACTCAGGAATCTGTCACTGTGCATTGTCAGGTAATTAACAGGCCACTCCTGACCACTGAGCTGGGACATTTCCAAGAAAGCAGGAAATGATATTAAATTTCTTGTTCATCCAGGAGGGAGAAAAGAGTGGGCAAGAAAGATACAGCAAAAGCTCTGGGCTGCTGAGAAAATTAGCAGAGAAGTCAACCAAAGGCAGTAAAACTTGCAAGCAGGGGCCCTGGAAGGAATGTTTCCTGTGATCGCTGGATTTCTGAAGCCCAGAGCTTCACCCACTGTGACCCCTGGCAAAAATGGGGGAGCCCAGCCACGCCTCTGAGCAGAGGATTCCACCTGGTACTCCAAGGGCCTGAGAGTCCAGGTGAGAAACACAGGCTCTGGGGCCAGATGATCCTGGGTTTGAATCTAAATTGTCACTGTGAACTGAGAAGTCCCTTGAGCTCCCCCAGGGCTTGGTCTCATTTGCACAATGGAGACTACATGAGAACCCACTCATGCTAATGGCGTGGGGTTGGTGGCAATGCAGGTCAGAACTCAGCCCCAAGCTAGGACCACACCAAGGTGTCACCACTTGGATGCTGGCTGGTCTCAAAGTTAAAAGGACCTGAGTTTGGGAGGCTGAGGTGGGTGGATCACTTGAGGTCAGGAGTTGGCGGGTGCCTGTAATCCCAGGTACTAGGGAGGCTGAGGCAGGAGAATTGCCTGAACCTGGGAGGCGGAAGTTGCAGTGAGACAAGATCACGTCACTGCACTCCAGCCTGGGTGAGAGAGTGAGACCCTATCTCTGCAAAAATAAATAAATAAATAAATAAATAAATAGGACCGAAGTTAGACTTTCTGGAGCAAGCTTCGTTCTGACATTCATCCTTGCCACAGAATGGGGCCATCCCTGTTAGTGTTTCCGAGAACTGAGCTAACAGAAAATAAAAATTAACAGCATTATCTGCAAGAAGCAGTTCTGGGCTTCTGATAAAGGACTCCGGCTCTGGCAGGCTCACCCAAAGGGGTCCCCCTTATGTCATTGTCTCTGGGGAAGGGTGGGTGGGGCCCCAGCTCTGCTGGAGAACAGCCGGTGATAGCCAGAAGCCCTCAAGGTCTCTAGAGGGATGGAAAGAAAAGAGACTAGGTGAAGGAAAGTGCTTCTGTTTGTATCCAGAAAAGGCCTCTCCCCTGAGAGCCCAGCTCAGTGGCAAATGGGACTTAAATAAGGACCACTTAGAAAAGGCAGGGCCACTTCTAGAGCACTTTACTTACTGAGTACTTTACTGTATGTAAGGATTTCTGCATTTCAAATCTACAAAGTAGTTGCCATTATGATTACCACTGCACATAAAAAACAGAAAAGGCCAGATGCACTGACTCACGCCTATAATCCCAGCACTTTGGGAGTCCAAGGCAGGCAGATCACTTGAGGTCGGGAGTTCGAGACCAGCCTGGCCAACATAGTGAAACCCCGTCTCTACTAAAAATACAAACATTAGCCGGGTGTGGTGGCACATGCCTATAATCCCAGGTACTTGGGAGGTTGAGGCAGGAGAATCGCTTGAACCTGGGAGGTGGAGGTTGCAGTGAGCCAAGATTGCGCCACTGCACTCCAGCCTGGGCAACAGAGCGAGACTCTGTCTCAAAAACAAACAAACAAACAGAAAAGACTGAGTAATCTGCTCAGGGTTATGTAGCCAGTGAGGCCAGATCTTGGGTTGGAAACACATGGATAGTCAGGATCCAGCCACAGAACCATGACACGGTAGGAAAGGAAGACTCCAGCTGAAACAGAAATGATCCTGTTACTATACTGAGCCGCGGTGGGCAAGAGGAGGTTGCTAGGGGAGACTGGCATGATTTTCACCAAGCAGACAGGCTTCTGTGTGCCCAGGAGGAGTTTACATTGTTTCAAAGAGAACAGACTCATCCTGCCTGAAGGCACCTCTTAGCAAGCCATAGTAGTGTCTCAAATCACCACCTGACCCGCTCGCCCTTTGCTCCCTGCTCAAGCCCACATCTAAACCAAAGGCCCCGACTAAATCCCTTCCTAGAGCTCAGCACATGGCCCAGGGGTGAGGATTACTAGAGCTGATGGCATCACTCAGCATTCTCTCCATCCCAATGTGATGTGACACCTCTGCCCAGATGTTCCTAGTGCTTAAAGGAGCAGCCCCCTCAAATCAAGAGGTTCTGGTGTCTGTTCCTTTTGTTGGGGGCACTCCCACCTCCTTCCTTCTCTTTTTACTGAGCCCCCAAAATCCCAGACCCTTGGGTAAACTTCGGATGCTTCTATACTTCTATTTGACCCTAGGGTCTCCCTGCATTGTCCTGGGCACAGAAAGGGAGACTCTTCTGGGAGAAAATGGGCTTTAAGATACATGTGAGATAGGGCTAGCTCTACTATAATTTACAAGCATCATAATTAAATTTTCTTTTACTATCATCAAAAAAAAAACAAAAACTAGCCAGGCATGGTGGCACACGCCTATAGTCCCAGCTACTGGGGAAGCTGAGGCAGGAGAATCGCTTGAACGTGGGAGACGGAGGTTCCAGTGAGCCAAGATGGCGCCACTGTACTCCAGCCTGGGTGACAGAGCAAGACTCTGTCTAAAAAAAAAAAAAAAAAAAAAAAGAATGAGTGAGAAGGGAGAAGGGCCTGGCATCTCTGTGTCCCTTCTTGTGGGGAGAGTGAGGAAGAGGTTTGTATAAACTGGATGGAACTGGCAAAGCTTATCATTGTGGCTACGGAGTTTGTTTTCTCTTCTTCAGCTTTCAGTTTCCTGAGTGTTGGCATGTGTACGTGTGTGTGTGTGTGTGCACGTGTGTGTGTGTGTGTGTGTCCTTTGGTCCTGGGAAGCCTTTGAGTCATAACAATAACTCATCCTAGCCTGATGTCAAGGCTAATTTATACTTCCCAGCTTGATGGCTTGATGCTGCAGGGCACGAGTTTTCTCCACTCTCCAACCCCTCTGTTATTTCCACAAGCCTTTTGCTCTCCAGAAAGCAATTGTATTTGAAGGCAAAAGACATGTTAGGTCAGCTAGGAATGAGGAGTCAGGGAGCGCATCGCCCTGGGCCCGGACCCCAGCCCGTGACTGGCAGTGTTTCTGAGTAGCCAGTGAAATCCTGGCTGAGTTGTGGCCTGGGAGTCCTCCAGCAAAGCAAAACTTGGCTCATCCAAGGTCACCAAGAGACAACAAGGACAGAGAGAAAGGGTGAGGAGGCTCAGGAGCCTTGTAATCGAATCCATAATAAAAGAATTACATGCATGAAAATGTGTGGAAGAGAATGTTTCTCTCTTTTGTATGAGCAAAGAATTTGGCTAATTTAAGGAGAATGATTTAGTGTTAGGGATCACCTAAGCCACTTAGTTTTCAGAACAGAAAATAAAATCCAAATAAGTCAAGTGAAGGCCGGGCACGGTGGCTCATACCTGTAATTCTAGCACTTTGGGAGGCCAAGGCAGGAGGATCGCTTGAGCCCAGGAGTTTGAGACCAGCCTGGGCAACACAGTAAGGCCTCATCTGTACAAATAACAATAATAATAAGTATTAGCCAAGCGTGGTGGCGCATGTCTGTGGTCTCAGCTACTGAAGAGGCTGAGATGAAGCATGAGATGCATAAGCCCAGGCAATCGAGGCTGCTGTGAGCCATGATTGTGCCAGTGCACTCCAGCCTGGGCAACAGAGCAAGATTCTGTCTCAAAAAAAGAGACAAGTCAAGTGACTTATTCAAGGGCACACAGCCAGCTACTAGCAGAATCTGGGATAAGAGACATGAACTCCCCTAACCGAGGGCCAGTGATTCTGCTACATGAGTGGTTTTCAAATGTTTAGTTTTGCAAGCAGCGCGTTCTTTCACTCTCCTTCCCCTGCCACCTTGCAAATGAAACATACATGATATAAAACAGATCAAGGTGGTCCCGCTGTGTGGTGAAGTGGGGTGAGGGTTCCAGAACTCCAACTGCTTTGCCTTTTTCGATGCAGTTCTTGGGGTACCTCTGTGAGTTCCTAAGCCTTCATGAAACTGAAAACTGCAGCACTAACCCTAACAAGAATAAGCCCTCAATACGGTTTCCATACGACCTAGGTATTATTCTGAATTTTATATGTAGTAGCTCCTTTGATTTCCAGAAACCCTGTGAGAACCCCATACCAGTGGGCTTGCAGGAGTTGTAAGCTCTGCAGAGGTCCCTCCTCCACATGCGTGTCCTGACAAACAACATCTCTTGGAGGCTAAGCACAGTGGCTCACACCTGTAATCCCGGCACTTTGGGAGGCCGAGGTGGGCAGATCACTTGAGGTCAGGAGTTCAAGACCAGCCTGGCCAACATGGTGAAACGCCATCTCTACTGAAAATACAAACATTAGCTGGGCGTGGTGGCACGTGCCTGTAGTCCCAGCTACTTGGGAGGCCGAGGTGGGAGAATCACTTGAACTTGGTGGCAGAAATTGCAGTGAGCTGAGATCATGCCACTGCACTCCAGCCAGGGTGACAGAGTATAAGACTCTGTCTCAAAAAAAAAAAAAAAAAAAAAAAATCTCTTGACATCTGGGCTCTTGAAATGGAATCTTTGCTAGTAGAGGGTGACTTTTGTTCAGATACCCTGTCGCATAATCCTGCCCTTGAACCTTACCTCATCTCCTCCCCATTCCTTTCCCGTGTTTTAATTCACCAACCACCACCCTTGATGTGGCTCCCGGTTGGGCAGCTTTTAGCCTCGAGGGAGCCATAGGCAGACTTGCTGGTCTTTTCCAAAGGCAAACCAGTTGCTTCCTCTTAACTTGATCACAGGCAGCCTAAAGCTGTATTCTGTCTGGCATCCACAATTACTGCCAAATAAACTCTTCCCCAAGCAACCACTTTATTATGCCTCTGGAGTCTATGAATCTCAGGAATTTGGATGGCACACAGAATGGCTTGTTTCTGCTCCTGATGCAAGGGGTCTCAGCTGGGCAGACTCAAATATGAGAGGGGACTCAGTGGCTAGGGGATGGAACCTTCTGGGTCATCTTCACTCACATGTCTGGTGGTTGGTGCCAGCTGTCAGCTGCGATTTCAGCTGGGCTGTCGGCCAGAACACCTGCCTAGATCTCTCTACGTGGGGTAGTTTAGGCTTCCTAACAAGATGGCAGCCAAGTGCCAAGCTCCAGAGTCCCAAGCGCCTGTAGTCCCAGCTACTCGGGAGGCTGAGGCAGGAGAATGGCGTAAACCCAGGAGGCGGAGCTTCCAGTGAGCTGAGATCCGGCCACTGCACTCCAGTCCGGGCGACAGAGCGAGACTCTGCCTCAAAAAAAAAAAAAAAAGAGAACCAGGAAACTATCACTTTTATTTATTTCTTTTTTTTTGAGATGAAGTTTTGCTCTTGTCACCCATGCTAGAGTGCAATGGCTCGATCTTGGCTCACTGCAACCTCTGCCTCCTGGGTTTGAGCGATTGTCCTGCCTCAGCCTCCTGAGTAGCTGGGATTACAGGTGCCCGCCACCACGCCTGGCTAATTTTTTTTTTTTTTTTTTCATTTTTGGTAGAGACGGGGTTTCATCATTTTGGCCGAGCTGGTCTGGAACTCCTGACCTCAAGTGATCCACCCGCTTGGGCCTCCCAAAATGCTGGGATTACAAGCCTGAGCCACCACGCCCGCCCAGGACTTCCACATCTTTTGAGGGGAAACTATTCAACCCATAATCATGACCTAGCCTTGAAAGTCACCTTGAAAGTGGCATCACCTCTGCTGTGTCACCAGCCCCTCCCCCCAGGGTCGAGGGGAGGGAGCGTGGACCCCCTCTTGATGGGAAGTGTGTCTGGGGCATGTAAGGTGGGAGATACTGTTGCAGTCATTTTTAGAAGACGCAATCTGCCAAGACAGTGTTTAAAAAACATTTATTTTTAGTTGCTAGTATTTAAGCATAAGGGGAATTTACATAAAACTTGATTTCTGGTTCTTAAAAAAAATCAGAAGAACCCAATAGCATTGGGCTCTGATTTCCCCATGGCAGCAGCCAGTGAGAGCTGCCCCGCTTTAGAAGTCAGGGCCCTCCAGCTGACCCATTTCCTGGGTACCCCCTTCTGAGGCCCCACCATGTCAGTTGCCATTGCTCACCATGTGGAGCTGTGACTTCCCTTGCACGCAGCCTGCTTCTCTAGGGTCAGTACTTGCTGCCTGCTCTCTGGGCAACTGAGGGGGCCCCCTTGTCCCCCACCCCCAGGCTGTGCAGAGTAAGATCCCTGGGCAACTGAGGGTGCTCCCTGCTTCCCCTACCCTCTGCCCCTCTGCCCCTCTGCCCCAGGTTGTGCAGAGGGAGCTCCTTGGGGTGGAACCCCAGGAGCTTCCCCCAGGGTGAAATCATAGTGCCATGACCTTAACAACCCACCCTGCTACCCTGAGAACCAACAGAAAGCAACAGACGTGAGCCGGGCCCCTGATTCACAGCCCCAGTGTCTGCGGGGACTGGTCCGGGCAGGAGGACGAGGCTGGACAAGCATAGGCAGCTAGCTGATTGCAGGGGGAAGGACAAGGTGGGGGTGGGGAAGCTGCCTGGAAAACTGCAAACAGATGTGGTCATCATAGCTACCCTCGCGGGGCCCACCAGTGCCGCCTCCTTCTGCCCCTCCCCCACGGGTGGGCCTCCTTCCAATAAATGACGTTGGGGCTACTTCTGAGGTGGCTTCCCTGACCTCCCGCCCTTCCCATCCACATGTATCTTCTAGAACCTTCCCAGATCTTCTCTGTGACTGGCCAAATCCCTTTACCGCAAATGCCACAGAAATAAACAACACCAAGTTTGCCAACGCAGTTTCTGTCGTCTTAGGAGCCTCCAACTGGAGCAATAATTTTCTCCGTGGAAGAGTCTGTGGAACAGAAGCAGCCAGAGAATGGTCCTTGCTGTGCCGGGTCTTCTGTAGGAGTGTGGGCAGATCCCATCACCCAAAAAGCAGAATCCTCTTCAAGCCTGGATTGGGAGAGTCCCCAGGCATTAGGGATGTCCTTGGAGACCCTAGCTCTGTTACCTCCCACAGTTACTTAGCATCTCTGTATCTCCTGCCTCTGCCTTTGTAAGGTTAAGTGATTGAACTTATGCAAAGTGCTGTGCAAAGCGCTTAACACTTGCATGCATCTTTGATGAAGTTCCCTTTCCTCTGTTGGGTCCCAGTAGTGTTTAGCCAGTGTAGAGAGACTCCTTGCCCTTTGCACTCCCAGAGTAGCGTGAGGGTGAAGTGAGGTGAAGTGAGCCCAGGCACCAGGATAGAAGCCCGCCCTGCTTCCCCACGTGCCAGGTACTGTGCCAGGCCAAGAAAGCAGCACGTCCTTCTTTCTCCCTCTGCGCCCCGCCCCCAATGCACCCGTGGTCCCCAGAGCCCCCGCCTGTACCCAGAGCCAGACGCAGATGACAGGGGAGAGGCCCTGGAGTTCCGGTCCCGGCATCTGTGATTAATATTTTGCAGGTTGATGGCCAGTGAGCTGTATTCCTGACCTCGGGGAAGGACTGTTTGGCTCTTAGTGAGGCATGGAAACAATTTTAAAAGTAGGGGGGAGGTTGGGAAGAAATAGGAAAACAAATATCCTATAGTTGCCAATTGAACCCAGGGGCTGGCTGGTGCCTTTCTACAGAAATCTAAGACAGCTGGGGGAGGAAGAAGGGAGGAAGAGGAGGGGAGTGGAGGGGAGGCGTAAGGTCCCAGAGGGGCCGTCCTGGGGTCCCGCTAGTCTGGGAGTTTACTGAACCTAAACTCCCAAAGAGAAAAGATGCACGTTGGAGTCCCAAGAGAGCTACTCATTCATTCTCCAGGGCTGCTGTAATCAATGACCACAAACTGGGCGGCTTAAGCCAACAGAAATGTCCTCTCTCACAGTTATGAGGCTAGAAGTCCAAAATCAAGTTATCAGTAGGGCTGTGCTCCCCCTGAAGGCTTAGGGGAGAATTCTTCCTTGGCCCTTCCTGTTTCTGAGGGTTCCAGGCAGTCCCTGGCATTTCTTAGCTTGTTGCTTCATCACTCCAAGTGCCGCCTGTGTCCTCACGTGCCTTTCTCCTCTGTGTGTGTGTCTGCGTCGTCTCTCTCTTTTCTGCAACTTGGATTTTGCATTCATGGTGTACATGTGCAGGTTTGTTGCCTGGGTATACTGCGTGATGCTGAGGTTTGGGGTGTGACTGATCTCGTCACCCAGGTAGTGGGCATAGTGGGCACAGGACCCAATAGGAAATTTTTCAGCCCATGTCCTCTCCCTCTCCTTTTTTTTTGGGGGGGGGGGGGAGTGAGGGGTTGTGTGTGTGTGTGTGTGCTTTATTTTTTTGTGGTGGAGTCTCGCTTTGTCGCCCGGGCTGGAGTGCAGTGGCCCAGGCTGGAGTGCAGTGGCACAATCTTGGCTCATTGCAACCTCCACTTCCCAGGTTCAAGTGATTCTCCTGCCTCAGGCTTCCGAGTAGCTGGGATTACAGGAGTCCGCCACCACGGCTGGTTAACTTTTGTATTTTTAGTAGAGACAGGGTTTCACCATGTTGGCCGGGCTGGTCTTGAACACCTGACTTCAAGCAATCTGCCTGCCTCGGCCTCCCAAAATGCTGGGATTACAGGTGTGAGCCACTGTGCCTGGCTTTTTATTTTTTATTTTTATTTATTTTTATTTTTTTTGAGACAGGGTCTCTGTCACCCAAACTGGAGTGCAGTGACACAATTTTGGCTCACTGCAACCTCTGCCACCCAGGTTCAAGTGATCCTCTTGCCTCAGCCTCCCAAGTAGCTGGGACTACAGGCACGTGCCACCATGCCTGGCTAATTTTTGTATATTTGGTAGGGATGGGGTTTTGCCATGTTGGCCAGGCTGGTCTCAAACTTCTGGGCTCAGGTGATCCACCCGCTGCAGCCTCCTGATGTGCTGGGATTACAGGTGTGGGCCACCGCGCCTGGCTTTCTTCTTCTTTTTTCTGTTTTTGTTTTTTTTTGTAGCGATAAAGTCTCACTATGTTGCCCAGGCTTGTCTGGAACTCGTGGGCTCAAGCAATCCTCCCGCCTCAGCCTCCTAAATTACAGGGGTGAGTCACCGCACCTGGCTATCCTCTCTTCTTTTTCTTTCTTTTCTTTTTTTTTTTGAGACGGAGTCTCGCTCTGTCACCCAGGCTGGAGTGCAGTGGCGTGATCTCATCTCACTGCAAGCTCCGCCTCCCGGGTTCATGCCATTCTCCTGCCTCAGCCTCCCGAGTAGCTGGGACTACAGGTGCCCGCAACCACGTCCGGCTAATTTTGTTTTTGTATTTTTACTAGAGACGGGGTTTCACCATGTTAGTCAGGATGGTCTCGATCTCCTGACCTCGTGATTCACCTGCATTGGCCTCCCAAAGTGCTGGGATTACAGGTGTGAGCCACCACGCCCGGCCTCTCTTCTTTTTCATAAGGACACAAATCATTGGATTTAGGGTCAGTCTAATCCAATATGATCTCATCTTAACTAATTACATTTGCAGAGAACCTACTTCCAAATAAGGTCACATTTTGAGGTTCCTGGTGGATGTGATTTTTGGGGAGACAACATTTAGCCTACTGCACTGCCTTTGATAATCTTATCTGGGAGTCACACCCGAACCCCACATAGGTTCTAGCAAGTGTGGACTTGACACAAACTACTTTAGACGGGGGTTCTGCAAACTTCTGACCCCATCTGCTTCTGCATGGCCCATGAGCTAAGAATGCTTGTTACATGTTTAAATCATTCAGAAAAAAATACAACCCAGAATGATATTTTGTTACATGTGAAAATTATATACAATTCAAATTTCAGAGTCTTTAAATAAAATTGGATTGGAACACAGCCATGCACATATGTTTATGCATCCTCTGTAGCTGCTTCTGCCTTACGACGGAGACTCTGTGGCCTACAGAGCCCTTTAGGGAAAATGTTTGCTGAGGCCGGGCGCAGTGGCTCACCCCTGTAATCCCAGCACTTGGGGAGGCTGAGGCAGGCAGATCACCTGATGTCAGGAGTAAGAGACCAGCCTGGCCAACACAGTGAAACCCTGCCTCTACTAAAAATACAAAAATTAGCCGGGTGTGGTGTTGCATGCCTGTAATTCCAGCTACTTGGGAGGCTGAGGCAGGAGAATCACTTTAATCCAGGAGGCGGAAATTGCAGGGAGCCGAGATCATGCCACTGCACTCCAGCCTGGGCGACAGAGTGAGACTGTGTCTCAAAAAAAAAAAAAGTTTGTTGACCCCAGGGACATTTTTTCTTTAAGAGACAAGATCTTGCTCTGTGCCCAGGCTGAAGTGCAGTGACGCAACCATAGCCCATTGCAGCCTTGACCTCCTGGACTCAAGTGATCCTCTTGCCTCAGCCTCCTGAGTAGCTGGGACTATAGGTGCATGCCACCACACCCAGCTAAAGGACAGTGTTGTTTGGAAGCAATCAATGTTTCCTGCCTCATCTGTGGCCCACCCAGAGTTGGGATGTCTCCCCTAGTTTTCTCCTTCAGGTCAAGCAGTGTCTTAACCCTGGGTGAAAGCTGCTTCGTGGTTAAAAGAGGGGGCACAATGAAGCCAGGCAGCCGGAGCTCAAATTCTGGCTCTGACACTTCCATGGCAGGTCCCTTCACCTCTCCACTCATGGCATCTTTTTTTGTTTTTTTTTTTTTTTTTTTGAGACAGAGTCTCACTCTGTCACCCAGGTTGGAGTGCAATGGCTCAATCTGGGCTCACTGCAAACTCTGCTTCCCAGGTTCAAGTGATTCTCTTGCCTCAGCCTCCTGAGTTGCTGGGATTATAGGCGCGTGCCACCACGCCTGGCTAATTTTGTATTTTTAATAGAGACGGGGTTTCTCCATCTTGGTCAGGTTGGTCTCGAACTCCTGACCTCAGGTGATCTGCCTTCCTCTGCCTCCCAAAGTGCTAGGATTATAGGCATGAGCTGCCACGCCTAGCCCCCTGTCAAAGACTTCTTACCTTATACAACACACTAGAAAATCCCACCCATTCTGGTGGAAGCTGTCACAAACCTCTTTGGATCCAATTTCACTCACTCTTTTTTTTTTTTTTTTTTTTTTGAGACGGAGTCTTGCTCTGTCACGGGGGCTGGAGTGCAGTGGCTGGATCTCAGCTCACTGCAAGCTCCACCTCCTGGGTTTACGCCATTCTCTTGCCTCAGCCTCCCGAGTAGCTGGGACTACAGGTGCCCGCCACCTCGCCTGGCTATTTTTTTTTGTATTTTTTTAGTAGAGACGGGGTTTCACCGTGTTAGCCAGGCTGGTCTTGATCTCCTGACCTCGTGATCCGCCTGTCTCGGCCTCCCAAAGTGCTGGGATTACAGGCTTGAGCCACCGCGCCCGGCCTCACTCTTTATGGGCGTTGAGAAAAGAGTGTATGAGATATGCATATGATGGGCCCTGGGTATAAGAGGGGAAGTGGTAATGGGGACAGCACCACCAGAAGGCACAGGGAAGCAGTGCTGTGGGCCTGTTGGTCCCATTGGCCCCTCCTATCCACACCCCACCTTGCTGTGCGCCCCACTGGGAGGCTGCCCCACATGGACGGCATCTCAGTACCTTCCAAATTCCCATTTGGTTTGGAACATAAGCCCAGGCAGTTGGCAGGCTGAGGCGGGAGGATTGCTTGAGCCCAGGACCAGCCTGGGCAACATGGTGAGTTCCCATCTTTACCGAAAAACAACAACAGCAACAACAACAACAACAACAAAACAAAACAGAAAGAAAGAAATTAGCTGGGTATGGTGGTGCATGCCTATAGTCCTAGCTATTTGGGAGGCTGAGGCAGGAGGATGGCTTGAGCTCAGGAGTTCGAGGCTGCAGTGAGCCATGATCACGCCACTGCACTCCAGCCTGGGTGATAGAGCAAGACCCTGTCTCAAAAAAAAAAAAAAAAAAAAAAAAAGCCAGGCACTGTGGCTCACACTTTGGGAGTCTGAGGCAGGAAGACAGCTTGAGCCCAGGAGTTCGAGACCACCCGGGGCAACATAGCAAGAACTTCTATTTTAAAAGAAAGTTAAAAAAAATTAAAATAATAATAAATAAATACATACATAAATAAATAAAAAGTCCAGGAGAATGGAAGATGGTAGGAAAGCGAGGTTGGGAGCTATGGATCCCCTAGCACCCTCCCTGCCTCTGTTTGGCGTCTCTGTCTCGTGCCAGCCATCCCTGTCTGCAGGTTCCAGTGACTTCTCCCTGTATTTGCCAGCCTGGGGTGGTGATGACCCCAGCTCTCACTAGAGATTGTCCTTACCCACAATCTAGTGAATGGTCTCTTCCTGAAACTCCTGAAATGGGCCTGCGTTGAGTGTGCCATTGCTTTCCAGCTTGACCGATAGACTCCGAAAGGCCGGTTCAGCTTTCCCTCTGGAGTCCTCCTATTTCTAAGATTCAGAAGTTATCCGCTGACATTGGCCACGTGTGGTGGCTCATGCTTGTAATCCCAGCACTTTGGGAGGCTGAGGTGGGCAGATTGCTTGAGTCCAGGAGTTTGAGACCAACCTGGGCAATATGATGAAACACTGTCTCTATAAGAAATACAAAAATTAGCCAGTCGTAGTGGCATGTGCCTGTAGTCCCAGCTACTGGGGAGGCTGAAGTGGGAGAATTGCTTGAACCCAGAAGGCGGAGGTTGCAGGGAGCCAAGATCGCACCACTGCACTCTAGCCAGGGCAACATAGCCAGACCCTGTCTCAAAAAAATTAAATTAAATTACAGAAGTGATTCATTGGCATGCTTTCTAGCTAGGAAGAGTCCTGAGGCAGGGTAGAACAAGACTTGTTAAGGAAGTAGAAGTCAGGAATGACCGAAGTGGAATTCTGCCTCAAGCTAGGAGCTCCTGAATGATCCCACATAAATGTCATTTTATCCATGAACAATAGTGATAATCCCTTACATGTGTGGAGCATTGTCTGGCTTACAAATCCAAGTTCATACACAATCTCCCTTCTAATACCCACACTGTTTTCTGTGAGGGATGCAGAGTGGGATCAGCACCCCCATCTTCTGGAAGGAGAAACCGAGGCTCTGAAAGGTTTGCAGGAACCTCCACATAGGGTTCAGGGTTGGGACTTGAACCTGGTGACCAATTTAGCAAACAAAAATAGAGGATACTGGCCGGGCATGGTGGCTCATGCCTTTAATCCCAGCATTTTGGGAGGCCAAGGTGGGTGGAAACAAAAGGAACAGCGCTGGTGGTTTGGAGCTTGCCTTTCCATGTGTTGGAAAGAAATGGGGATGCGGCTAGAGGGAGGACCCCTCTGGAGGTCGCCTCTGTTTAAGAGGTTACTTCCCTGCACTTCTCTTCATGAATCAGATGCCAGAGAAGGCAGAAATGATGCCCGTTCCACAGATGGAGTAGCGAGGCTGGTAGAGGTTGAACTCAAGTTCAAGTGGAGGCTAGAATTAGTGAGAATCCAGGTCTGCCAAACCCATGCTAGTTTCGTTAGCCCAGGTAACCAAAAGTGCTCTATTCCATTTAGTGATTCTGGGAGCTTTGTTTCCCTATTTTCATTTATTTATTTTTGATACAGAATCTTACTCTGTCACCTAGGCTGGATTGCAGTGGCGCGATCTCAGCTCACTGCAACCTCTGCCTCCTGGGCTCAAGCAATTCTCCTGCCTCAGCCTCCCAAGTAGCTGGGATTACAGGCGCCCGTCACCACGGCTGGTTAACTTTTGCATTTTTAGTAGAGACGGGGTTTCACCATGTTGGCCAGACTGGTCTCGAACTCCTGACCTCAGGTGATCTGCCTGCTTCGGCCTCCCAAAGTGCTGGGATTACGGGCATGAGCCACTGTACCTGGCCTCTGGGAGCTTTAAGAAGAGGACCTCTGCTAAGTTCTGAGAGGCCTCCTGAGTTTTTTCCAGGTAAGGTTACCTTCTCTCAGGGGAGAGTAGTGCTGTGCACACTCCAAGCCAGCATGGTGTCTCATAGTCTCCGTGGTTTTCTTTCTTTTTTTTTCTGAATCTGAGTTTTGCTCTTGTCACCCAGGCTGGAGTGCCATGGCGAGATCTCGGCTCACTGCAACCTCCGCTTCCCAGGTTCAAGCGGTTCTCCTGCCTCAGCCCCCTGAGTAGCTAGGATTACAGGCACCTGCCACCACGTCCAGCTAACTTTTTTTTTTTATGAGACAGTCTCCCTCTGTTGCCCAGACTGGAGTGCAGTGGCCGGATCTCAGCTCACTGCAAGCTCCGCCTCCTGGGCTCACACCATTCTCCTGCCTCAGCCTCCCAAGTAGCTGGGACTACAGGCACCCGCCACCACGTCCAGCTAATTTTTTGTATTTTCAGTAGAGACAGGGTTTCACCATGTTAGCCAGGATGGTCTCGATCTCCTGACCTCGTGATCCACCCGCCTCGGCCTCCCAAAGTGCTGGGATTACAGGCGTTAGCCACCGTGCCCAGCCAACCTTTTTGTATTTTTAGTAGAGACAGGTTTTCACCATGTTGGCCAGGCTGGTCTACAAACTCCTGACCTCAGGTGATCCACTCACCTTGGCCTCCCAAAGTGCTGAGATTACAGGCATAAGCCACCGTGCCTAGCCTCTCCTTGGTTTTCGAAAGCGCCATTCACCACCCATCTTCTTAGCAGATTTACCTTACTCTGTGTGTGTGTGTGTGTGTGTGTGTGTGTGTGTGTGTGTGTAGTCATTGTTTCTTCCCTCCTACTGTATTTTACTGGTTACAGAGCTGTAGATGGCCAAAGTTCACTGGCCACAATTAGGGAGGGACCAGCCTAGGATTCAAAATCAATGAGGAGAAAGATTGGAATGAAGGAACCGAACGCTGGCCAGGTGTGGTGGCTCATGCACTTTGGGAGGCAGAAGTGGGTGGATCCCTTGAGCCCAGGAGTTCAAGACCAGTCTGGGCAACATGGTGAAAGCCCATCTCTAGTAAAAATACAAAAAAAAAGTAGCTGGGTGTGGTGGCGTGTGCCTGTGGTCCCAGCTACTCAGGAGGCTGAGGTGGGAGGATCACTTGAGCGAGGATGTTGAGGCTGCAGTGAGCTGAGATTGTACCACTGCCCTCCAGCCTGGGCAACAGAGAGACCCTTGTCTCCAAAAAAAAAAAAAGAAAAAAGAAAAAAGGAATTAAAGGACATCATGAGGCTTCCGGCAGGTCTAGAATATAAATGCCTTCTGTGCCTGCCACATTTTGGTGTTCAAAGCATTTTCCTCCAAGTCCCATTATTTTATTTGATCTTTATGATAACCTGATTGGTGGTAGATCAGGGGTCACTCACTTCCCTTGAGAAAAGATGCTTTAAGTCTCTCCACTTGCAAGGGACCATTCTAGAATCAGAACCCACTCTTCTGACTCCAGGTCCAGAATGTCTTCCAGGTTATTTTCTTTCTTTCTTTCTTCCTTTCCTTTCCTTCCTTTCCTCCCCTCCTCTCCTCTCCCCTCCCCTCCCCCTCCCCCTCCCACTCCCTTCCCTTTCTTTTCTTTTCTTTCTTTTCTTCTTTTTTCTTTTCTTTTCTTTCTTTCATGGAGTTTCCCTCTTGCTGCCCAGGCTGGAGTGCAATGGTGCAATCTCAGCTCACTGCAACCTCCGCCTCCTGGGTTCAAGCAATTCTTGTGCCTCAGCCTCCTAACTGGGATTAACAGGTGCCCACCACCGCACCCAGCTAATTTTTGGTGTTTTAGTAGAGACGAAGTTTCACCATGTTGCCCAGGTCTTGAACTCCTGGCCTTAGGCAATCCGCCCACCTCGGCCTCCCAAAGTATTAGGATTACAAGCGTGAGCCCCTGCACCTGGCTATGTTATTATCTTTTAACCAAACATCCTCAGAGCAGCGGGCATGGAGTTATGTGTAATGTGGGATTCCAAATGATGTATAAGATCGAAATTATCTGTAGTCAAAATTACCCTTGAAAATCTCTTCATTGACTTGAAAATTGGTCATAAAGTACAGTATACACGGTTTGTGCGTGATAGGTCCAGAAGCAGTCTTATCTGACCCCCGTTTAGTGAGCTAGCCATACTGACGGATACCCTATATTCCTTTTGCAAAACATGGACGTGTACACAGTAGCCTGAATGCCGAAGGTAGTAGGCTGCTTTCTATCAGGCCAGCATACATCTGCTCCTACTGAATTGAGTTGTATGTTTACAAAGAGTCAAGTATCATTGTTTCTGAACTTGTTTATGCCAGTTGTACTTTTTATAGTAATTACATAATTTAATTAAATATGATGTAAGTAGATAAAATAAGAGTAGAAAAGGAGAATAACTGTTTCTCTGAAAATTATATTCAATGTTTTGGAAACAGAAAGTTGCAATAACTAAATAAAAGAGCGGGCTAGAGGCTGGGCACAGTGGCTCATGCCTGTAATCCTAGCACTTTGGGAGGCCGAAGTGGGTGAATCACTTGAGGTCAGGAGTTTGAGACCAGCCTGGCCAACATGGTGAAACCCCAGCTCTACTAAAATTATAAAAATTAACCAGGTGTGGTAGTGGGCTCCTGTAATCCCAGCTTTCGGGAGGCCGAGGCAGGAGAATCATTTGAACCAGGGAGGTGGAAGGCTGTAGTGAGCAGAGATCGTACCACTGTACTCCAGCATGGGCCAAAGGCCAAGATTCCATCTCAAGAAAAAAAAAACAAAACACCAACAAAACAACTATATATATATGATGATTCATATATATGATATATATTCATATATGATATATATTCATATATGATATATATGAATATATATATATGAAATGCCCTGCTCCAGTTGTGTTTTGATTAGTTGAGCAGCCTCTGTATGAATGTCTGATGTGCATTATGCAATAATGTACACTGTGCAAAATAAGTGTACCCATTGAGTGGCATTACATGCCCTATTAACATGATTTCCCTACCTGGTACGGTGGCTCATGCCTGTAATCCCAGCATTTTGGAAGGCTGAGGTGGGAGGATTGCTTGATCCCAGGCATTCGAGACCAACCTGGGCAACAGGATGAGACCTTATCTCTACAAAAAATAATTAGCTGGGTGTGGTGGCATGAACCTGTGGTCTCAGCTACTTGGGAGGCTGAGGTGGGAGGATCACTTGAGCCCAGGAGGTTGAGGCTGAAGTAAGCTGTGTTCATGCCTCATGCCACTACACTCCAGTCTGGGTGACGGCGCAAGACTGTCTCAAAAAAAAAAAAAAAAAAAGCCGGGCGCGGTGGCTCAAGCCTGTAATCCCAGCACTTTGGGAGGCCGAGACGGGCGGATCACGAGGTCAGGAGATCGAGACCATCCTGGCTAATACGGTGAAACCCCGTCTCTACTAAAAAATACAAAAAACTAGCCGGGCGACGAGGCGGGCGCCTGTAGTCCCAGCTACTCGGGAGGCTGAGACAGGAGAATGGCGTGAACCCGGGAGGCGGAGCTTGCAGTGAGCTGAGAGCCGGCCACTGCACTCCAGCCTGGGAGGCAGAGCAAGACTCCGTCTCAAAAAAAAAAAAAAAAAAAAAAAAAAAAAAAAAGAAAACAAGGTTGGATGTGGTGGCTCATGCCTATAATCCCAACACTTTGGGAGGCCAAGGCAGGTGGATCACCTGAGGTCAGGAGTTCGAGACCAGCCTGACCAACATGGAGAAATCCTGTCACTACTAAAAATACAAAATTAGCCAGGTGTGGTGGCATATGCCTGTAATCCCAGCTACTCCAGAAGGCTGAGGCAGGAGAATCGCTTAAACCATGGAGGCAGAGGTTGCGGTGAGCCGAGATTGCGCCACTGCACTCCAGCCTGGGCTACAAGCACGAAACTCCATCTCAAAAAAAAAAAAAAAAAAAAAAAAGAGAAAAAGAGAAAGAGAGAGAGAGAGATTTTCCTTCTGTTTGTCTTGAGTCTATTGAGTCCACATGACTTAAGTAATGTGAGATAAATGTGGTATAACGCAACATCACTGTACTCATAAATTTGGCAAGCTAAGCCCTAACTCTAACCCTGGGTAGATTAACTGGGTTAGATCCACCAAACAACATAGCATTTCTCACGGCATTGAGATCACTGGGATGTGGGGTGCTAGCTCCGTAAATTAAAATAAAAATGGACAAGGAGCTTGCCTTAAAATATCAGAGAGGCAGCGTCATGTCTTGAGAACCAGAAGGCTTTAGTACAAATCCTGGCTCCACCGCTCCCCAAGGGCAAGCCACTTAAAGTCTCCCTGTTCCAGGTTTCCTCCTCGGGACTGTCACAAGGATTCCATGAGTTAATAAAGGTAAAGTGATTAGAACTGTGCCTGGCACAGAGTGAATGCCATAGACATGTTAGCTATTGCTATTATTAGTATTATTATTCATTATTATTTGCATATTGCATCAAGTAGATTCTTATTCTAAAAGTTTAAAATAAAAAAAATAGGGTATTTCACTGGAAGGCACAGATGTCCACTCACCTATGAATTAAGAGAGTAGATAAGTCAGACCCTTGACTCTTCTCTGCAAAAGCACAGCATGGCTAAAAATGGCTGTCTGGGGAATGAATTGCTTGGGTATGATACTAGGACAGGTGTCCCCGTTCACGTAACAGGAAGGAAAAGAATGTTGCTTCAAAACTCCAAAAAAA
The DNA here is from genome assembly GCF_007565055.1 of Rhinopithecus roxellana. Classification (NCBI taxonomy): domain Eukaryota; kingdom Metazoa; phylum Chordata; class Mammalia; order Primates; family Cercopithecidae; genus Rhinopithecus; species Rhinopithecus roxellana. The sequence goes on from NC_044567.1 coordinate 60,218,814, forward strand.
AAAGTTTTATTTATAAAATACTGACAGTTTGACAGGACACGGGACTTCTCGCGGTATATATTTCAAATCAATCTTTCTTACCTTTCATTTAAAAAATAAACCTGCTAACACGCTATATGACATAGAGATATATATTTTTTTCTTACAGACACCTGCCATAATGAATACTCTCCCCATAATTTTTTGTTATATCTTTTAAATCAAAAAATAAAGATTTGTGTTGATTTTTGTTTCTGGAGTCTAGATGGATGGAGAACGATAACACGTTTAAATGCTTTTGGTTATTCTGATGGAAACAAAGGGGGGGTGGTCCCAAGGGGGCACCTGTGCTCAGGTGGTGGTCAGGATTGCCATGTGCGCATGCCCGTGGGTGTCCCTGGAAAGGGCCATACAGAGGCACTGGGGAGTGGGTGGTGGCTGCTCAGATGGTCTCCCCTCTATCTTCCTGCGCACCAGCCCCTCACCCAGGGTAGGCACCTTCAGATGTGCACTCTGGGAAGCTGAGGGAAGCCCCTGCCCAGTCAGAGTGGCACTGTGGTGAGGCTCTGGCACCTTTAGAAGCACTGCCCAGGGAGGTGTGGGCAGCAACAGAAGGCCTCGAGGCAGCGTGCACCAGGTGGGGCAGTCCCCGCTATGTCCCCGTTTCCTCTAAATCACGGCAGTGTCAGGTTTGGGGGTAGGAGTTTTGGGGGCCGGATGGTGAGGGGTGGACAGAAGGGGAGGCAGCCTGGGTTTGCAAACTCTCTGGAACCCTAGGAGGATGGTGGTTCTGGAGCCCAGAGCATCTTTTTGGTTTGTCTCGGCAGTGTGGGTGTGGTGCTGACGTCAACTCTGGAGGTGCAGCCAGGAAGGGGAAAGCCCTGGTGTGCCCAGCGTGGGCTCCTGGGTGCAACACTGGGATATTGCTTAGGGCACAGGGAGGCAATGCCAAAGGTGCCAGGTGTGTCCTGGTGTGAACCTTCTTTGGGTGGAGTCCCACAACAGGCAGGGGCCCTGGCATCACTGGCTCAGAAACTCACAGGCCAGGAAGGGTCCCCATTACCATGGGCAGGGCCCACCACCCCTTTCTAATGTGGCCAGGTGTCTGGAGGAGGATTGGGAGCCTCGGCTGTCCCAGTAGATATGTAAACAAGGGCAAAGAGATGTGTCCTTAAAAAATCTAGAGTTCCACAGCTGCAGACCTGGGCTTCCAGCTGTGGCTGGGGCTGCGGAGACAATATTCCAGATGGGTGGGTGTTGACTAAGTGTGGGACTTTCACCGCGGGCCCAGCCTGATCTCATGGGCTTGTCTAAATTTGCATGGTGTCCTCGCCCCCTCAGACAATAGATCCCAGTCACGCCCCAAGTGCAAGCAACCCAGGCCACCTGTGCCTCACAGGGGAGAGATGGCTTCAGCCATCAGAGGGAGTTGCAGGAGTCTCTTTGCCAACACACATACAGATGTGTGTTCTGTGCATATTTGTGTGTGCATGTGCGTGAGCGCAGGCGTGCATGGGCACCATCCCGCGTGCACACATAGGTGTTAGCACGGGTGCGAATGAGCGTGTGGGGAAGGAGGGGGGTGGAATATCTTAGTGCACTAGGTGATTCATTAAAGGCAAAGGAAAATTGGCCTCATGTGCGATATATACAGACACAATGTTTTTACTCACCCCTGCTTCCTCCCAAATAATCCCTCACTGGGCTGGGCTAAAATAATTCCCTAATGCAAACTGGGAACTTCCTTAAATGGTTAAATACTCAGCAGAGAGGGAAAAGGATGAAGTTATTTAAAAAAAAAAAGATGAGAGGAAAGAAAAGCAAAGCTGCGCAGCACCATCACAGGCCGGCAGCTGCAGATGTGTTGTCATGGAGACGCCAGATGCTGCAGAAGGTGGGGGCAGAGGAGGCAGGGGTGGGGCAGGGTGTCCGGCTGACTCCACTGCAGCCTCCAGACAAGACCAAGGAGGCCCCAAGAGCACCTTACGTCCTGGAGGGGCAAAACCTCAGCCCTTGGTTCTCCTTCGGGGAAGACTGTGCTTCCCTTCCAAAGCCTCCTCACTGGAGAAATCACTGTTTGGACATTGGAGCTGGGCTGGCCTGTCTGCTAAGCCATCTTCCAGCACCGCCCTGTTCACATTTCCCAGGGGTCAAGTGCTTCCGGAAAAGCTGGGTGTGCCCGTTCTTTGAGCCCCAGACCCTGACTTCCCTTCCCGGTCACCATTAACACAGTGACTGACTAGGGGTTGGTGGGGAGGGGTCCAGGCTCTCTCTTACTTGGTTTGTTTCCCAAATCTCCTACTTGGGCTTCCTTGAACTCTGCTCACCCACCCCAATAGATGATGCCAATAGGGCATCATCTCCTCTTGGGCAGGGCCAGCAGCGCCTGTGCACAGCACACACAGAGAGCCCTGCTCCACGAAGGGGTCCACGCTGAATCGGACAGGCCCCTGCGGGCCATCTGCCACCCATCTCAGCGGTAGGGCAGGTGTTGGGCTGGCTTTACAGGGCTGGCTGAACTCACAGAGGGCCTTGGACAACCTATGGAGTTAGATAGAAAGGCCTCTCCCTAAACCCTGGCATCCGTAAGATCCGTAAGTACCAGGTGGATAGGAAGATCCTGGCCACAAGATGTGGCTTTTTTCAGAACACTCCTTGGAGCAGAGCGTGTGTGTGTGTGTGTGTAAAGGCTTTCCCTCCCATCAGCTCTTCTTGTCACTTGGTCCCATCTGACCTGCCCCTGCTGGGCATGCAATTCCAATGCTGGGTCCACTTTGGACTGAGCTTCCTGACCTGCCCCTTCCCCTCCCGGCCCTGGCCAGGCGGAGCCCAGCCTGGAAGCTGTTACTGGAGGTTAGGGTGCTTTTGCCTCTTTGTCTGTAAACTGGGTACTAGGCAGACTGAGCAAATTCTGGGTGTTCCAGCCTCTGGACCAGGGACTTGGGCCACCCCTCTGGGCTCCTGTGCGTCTGTGCTTAGGAGGCTGCCGGGTGACAGCGAGAGGGACACAGATCTGAAAGTGAGTATGCTGTCTGGCTAGGAGGACCCAAATGAGTTTGTTCTGGAGAGGATCCCTAGACCCTGTTCCTTGCAAGTGCATGGGAGATATATGTGTGTGTGTGTGTGTGTGTGTGTGTGTGTGTGTGTGTGTGTGTGTGTGGTGAGGCTCTATCCAGTGGAGACTGATGTGTCTGCCCAGAGGGAGATCCCCTCACCTGTGCCCCACTCCCCAGCCGAGGGAAGCTGACTAGTCCTTTAAAGATGGGACAGATGGAACCTGGATTGGAAGAAAGAGAACAGTCAGAGTCATTCTTATCTTGCCCACAATGCATTAAACCTAATTATCCCACAGTGCCCAGGCCAGTTGCCTTATTTACACCTCTGCTCCCCAGACTTCATCTTTCCTTGTCCGTGCTCAGGAAAGTCAATTCCAGCACAGGGAGGCAGGGTCAGTTGTGGGGATTTCTCCTCTACCCTTGAACTCTCTTCCTTGGATTCACAATTTTAAAAAATATGCAGGAACAAGGAAGGCGCGAAGCAAATTCTCACCCTTTAGTTTTTTTTTTTTTTTCTCTTCCTTTTTCTAAACAAACCAAATGCTTGGTGGAGAAGTTGAGCAGGGGAGGTGGGCAGTAGAGGTTGCCAAGACAGGACAGGGGGTCTGGACAAGGCTGTCCTATGCCTGCCAGCCACGGTGATGGTGCATGGAGGGAGAGGGGAAGGAGGAGCAGGGAGAGAAGGCAGGCGTAGCTTCCGGGATGCCCATCCTTTTTGCAGAGAGCAGTGGCAGTGGGTCCAGGGGTCCTGCAGGGACTGGAAGGGGGCAGCTGGGTGGACATCCAGAAGCTTCTTCCTCAGCCACGCCTGCCTGGCGGCCTCCAGTCCTCAGCCTTCGCTCCCCCTCTCTCTCCAGAGGCCCACCCCTCTCTGTGTCCATAGCAGTGACACAACCACTTCCCTAGCTCCGTGTAATTCCCAAGGGAGCAGTGAACCCCACCATCTCAAAGCCGAAGAGCTGCTGGCCACACACATCCTCTCACGGTTTTCTCCCTCCTTCTGAACGCCGGCTTTGCTGGCCCTGGAATCTCTGGAAAAATAAACTCAGGAGGTGAAAAGTTGACTTGGTTTCTTGGTGTTTTGTGTTCTGGCAGGCGGTGAGAGGAGGGCGAAGGAGGAGTTTGGTGCCTTTTCTCTTTCTTGCTTTTTCCTCTTCCGATGTCAAACAAATGATGAAAATCCTGCTATGGGAGCCCGGGAGCCAGGGGCCAGGCTGCTGGGGGGACGGTAGAGGGTGCTCTGCTGACTTGGGGGATTAGGGGGGTTCTGGGGCGTTGGAGTCCGACTGGCCTTGGGCCGAAAGAGGCTGCCCTGCTGGGTGCTGGTGCTGTTGGTGACGGCGGCGTGGTCTGGCTCACCCGAGTCGCTCTCAGTATAGCTGTAGGCCTGTGCCCTTGAGATGCCCTTCTGCTGCCGCCGCCATGAGTTGTAGTATGTGGGGTCACTGATGTAGTGGTTGACAAAGGAGTGGGCCTTCTGGTGGTTTGAGTCGACCTCGTACTCGCTGTCACTTCCCTGGGAGGACAGAGAATCAGGGCGTGTCAGTGGCCCCGTAGGGACAGGCTATTGTGGTCGGGGCCAGAAGGCACAGGGCATTCTGGTTCAAAACTCTGCTCTGCCTTTTTCTTTTCTTTCCTTTTCTTTTTTTAAATTCTGAGACAGAGTTTCACTCTTGTTGCCCAGGCTGGAGTACAATGGCCCAATCTTGGCTCACGGCAACCTCCACCTCTTGGGTTCAAGTGATTCTCCTGCCTCAGCCTCCTGAATAGCTGGGATTACAGGCGCCTACCACAATGCCCGGCTAATTTTTTGTATTTTTAGTAAAGATGGGGTTTCTCCATGTTGGCCAGGCTGGTCTCGAACTCCTGACCTCAGGTGATCCACCTGCCTCGGCCTCCCAAAATGCTGAGATTACAGGCGTGAGCCACCGCGCCTGGCCTGCTCTGTCTTTTTCAAGACTTGGACTCTGGGCTTCCCAGCTCCCTCGCTACCAAGGGGGTCTGGTGCCCATTTGTGCCCGCCTGCTGCTTCCTTCAGAGCAGATCCCAGACCAGAAGGGTCTACTATGGGGTTGGCCTAGAGCTGGGAGATACCTGATAGAATCAGAAGACTTGAGTTTTTATTTTCTTTCTTTCTTTTTTTTTTTTTTGGAGACAGAATCTTACTCTGTCACCCAGGCTGGAGTGCATTGGCATGATCTTGGCTCACTCCAACCTCCAGCTCGCAGGTTCAAGCAATTCTCCTGCCTCAGCCTCCTGAGTAGCTGGGATGACAGACATGTGCCACCATTCCTGGCTAATTTTTTGTGTATTTAGGGGTTTCACCACGTTGGCCAGCCTGGTCTTGAACTCCTGACCTCAAGTGATCCACCCGCCTTACTCTCCCAAAGTACTGGGATTACAGGCGTCAGCCACTACGCCTGGCAAGTTTTATTTTCTTTCCTTTTTATTTTTACTTTTATTTATTTTTATTATTTATTTATTTATTTATTTATTTACTTTTTGGGACAGAGTCTCACTCTGTTGCCCAGGCTGGAGTGCAGTGATGCAATCCTAACTCACTGTAGCCTCAACCTCCTGAGCTCAAGCTATCCTCCCACGTCAGCCTTCTGAGTAGCCGGGACTATAGGTGCATGCCACCGTGCCCTACTAACTTAAAAAAATTTTCTCTTGTGATGAGATTTCCTTATGTTGCCCAGGCTGGTCTAGAACTCCTGGGCTTAAGTGATCCTCCTGCCTTGGTCTCCCAAAGTGCTGGGATTCCAGGCATGAGCCACTTTACTTCACCTTTGTTTTGTTTTGTTTTTTTCTTTTTTGATAGGCAGGTTCGCTCTTGTTGCCCAGGCTGGAGTGCAGTGGCGCAATCTGGGCTTACTGCAACCTCCACCTCCTGGGTTCAAGTGATTCTCCTGCCTCAACCTTTGGAGCAGTTGAAATTACAGGCACCTGCCACCATGCCCGGCTCATTTTTTCTATTTTTAGTAGAGATGAGGTTTCATCATGTTGGCCAGGCTGGTCTTGAACTCCTGACCTCAGGTGATCCACCCGCCTTGGCCTCTCAAAGTGCTGGGATTACAGGCGTGGGCCACTGTGCCCAGCCTAGCTTTGTTTTCAATTGAAGTGAGGTTCACATAACTGAAAGTGAACCATTCTAAAGTCTATGACTCAGTGCATTAGGACCTTCACAATGTTGTGCAACCACCACTTCTATCCAGCCCCGAATCATTTCCATCACCCCAAAGTAAAACCCTGTACCCAGGAAGCAGTCACTCCCCATCTCTGCCCCCACCGGGCACTCCCTATATCCATGCCCCTGGCAACTACTAATCTGTTTTCTGTCTCCAGGGATTAACTTATTTGGGACTTTCATAGAAATGGGATCATATAACATGTGGCCTTTTGTGTCTGGCTTCTCTGACACAGAGCCATGTTTTTGAGGTTCAACCACAACCTACTAAGTTATCATCTTGGTCCAGCTTCTGATTTACTTTGTGACTGGGGACAAAGCAGAGCCAGATTAAGACCTTTAGAGGCTCCGGGCAGTAAAAAAAATGCCTGTGCCTGTCCACGTGTGATCCAACATAAAAACAACACTTGGTTACAAACTAAGCATGAGGGCCGGGCGCGGTGGCTCAAGCCTGTAATCCCAGCACTTTGGGAGGCCGAGACGGGCGGATCACGAGGTCAGGAGATCGAGACCATCCTGGCCAATACGGTGAAACCCCGTCTCTACTAAAAAAATACAAAAAACTAGCCGGGCGACGAGGCGGGCGCCTGTAGTCCCAGCTACTCGGGAGGCTGAGACAGGAGAATGGCGTGAACCCGGGAGGCGGAGCTTGCAGTGAGCTGAGATCCGGCCACTGCACTCCAGCCTGGGCGGCAGAGCAAGACTCCGTCTCAAAAAAAAAAAAAAAAAAAACAAAAAACAAACTAAGCATGAGAAAAATCAAAAGTTCGGAATTTTCATGTAATCTAAAACCTTAAAGTTATTATTATTATTATTTTTGAGATGGAGTTTTGCTCGTTTCATCCAGGCTTGAGTGCAGTGGCATGATCTTGGCTCACCTCAACCTCTGCCTCCGGGGTTCAAGCGATTCTCCTGCTTCAGCCTCCTGAGTAGCTAGGACTACAGGCACACGCCACCACACCTGACTAATTTTTGTATTTTTAGTAGAGATGCAGTTTCGCCATGTTGGTCAGGCTGGCCTCGAACTCCCAACCTCAGGTGATCTGCCCACCTTGACTTCCCAAAGTTCTGGGATTACAGGCATGAGCTACCGTGGCTGGCCTGTTTTTTTTTTTTTTAGAGACAGGGGTCTCTCTTTGTTGCCTAGGCTGGTCTCAAACTCGTGGGCCCAAGCTATGCTCCTGCCTCGGCCTCCCAAAGTGTTGGGATTATAGGCATAATTACACTGCACCCAACCTGAAGTTTTTTGTTTTTTGTAAAGATAAAAATATTAAATTATTCCTTTTTTTTTTTCGACACTTTGATGGCCTAGGCACAGGCTTCATCTATCTATTGGGGACATCAGCCCCAAATAAGAATCAGTCTCGGTTGGAAAGTGAAATCTGAATTGTGGAGCTAAAAACATTGTGCACCCGTTTCCCTACCCTGAGCTCCCAGCCATGTTTTGAGAGTTAATAAGACAACAGATGGGACCACCCTCAGAACTCTCTGGAAGAGAAGTGCTCCGATTTCAGTGTACAGCAAACGCTCAGTGCACTTCAGCTCAGAGGACCCTACCCAGGCCTCCTCAGTCCTCCCCAGCCAATGCCCCTGCCTGGGGGAAGTTAGTGAATCACAGCAACCCAAGTAGAACATAAAACCCAGGTAGCCCAGTCCAAACAAGTTTGGGATGGGGAGCTGTGTCCTGCTTTACAGGTAAAGAAAATGGAGTGGGGACTTTTGTCCCAAGGGTCTGGGCTTTGGGAAATGAGATGCACGGCTTGTTCTCAGGAACTCAGAGTCCTTCATAACATGGGGATACATCTCAAGGGACGTAGCTACAATGAACAGAACTATAACGACCCCTGCCACTGGAGCAGGCACTCTGCCAGACAGTCCGAAACGCTGATGGGTGTAACTGGATTTAATTTTCACACCTCTGTGCTGTAGCTCCTATTGCTACCTGAGTACCGATGCTGCCTGGGTACTGACCGGCACATAAAGTACAGGAAGGGTGAGGGTTTTGCTGGGGAAGTGATCCGGCCGGGCTTGAACTCCAATCTGCCTGACTTTCTAAAGCCCACGCACCCCTTAACTCCTACACTCCTGCCTGGAGACCACAGGATGGGAACAAGAGCTTCCCCACAACCTCCCACCCGGACTCCTAGCAGGAATTAAATACTCCCTAGTCCATCTGCTAATTTATGTTCTCTGGCCCCTCCCCTCCCTCTCCTCACCCCTCTACAACCCCAGCCACTCTCCTTACCACCGCCCCCAGCAGACACTCCCCCACCAGGACCTCAATCCTCTTGGCAGGCACAGACGGCTGCCCAAGACAATGGAAAGTCCCTGGGCTCGGTCTGCCCCATGACGCAATGCAGGGGAATACAAGCCCCTTTCTGTGCCTACCGCCCAGCTGCTGGCCCAGGAGAACAAAGAGGGGGTATAGGCAGGGCAGGGAGACTCCATATGCCCAGCGGGGGCACCTAACGCTGGGCCGAGTGAGGCTGGCCTGGAGCAGCACGGATCTGTGAGGCAGGAGGCTGGGGGTCTATCCCGCCCAGGAGAAGTGAGGGTCTGTGAGTGCGGGGGACCAGACAGGGATGTCCCCCAGTTTTCCCTACAGGTTTGGTCTCTCCACCCACTAACTGACTTGAACAGTTGTTAGCATCATCTGCAGGGGTTCTAGAATTTTGGCTAGCCCCAGGCCCCAGCCTTGCAGAGGAGTGAACCCCAGGATGACTGTGGGATCAGTGGAAAAGAATTTCTGCGGGGAGGAGCTTGTGGCATGGGGAAGTTCTGGCCCTTACCAGCAGGCTGTCTCAGCCTCAGTGTCCTTGTCTGTAAAATAGGTAGAGTTCCATAGTTCACAGGGTGAAATGAGCTAACCCAGGAGAGAATGCTGTAAAAGGTATTATCAATGGGGACAGTGAGGGTGGGCCTGGGTGGGAAAGGGAAGAGATGGAGTGAGAAGCCTCAAAGCCCCCTGGCAGGGATTAGAAGGGGCCAGGAAGCCGGGGAGGCTAACTCAGTGCTCAGGCAGCTGGAATGGGAGAAGAAGGTTAGCTGCCCGCTCCCCACCAACCCCCAACTCCGAGAGAGGGGCATGTCTGGACTGGAAGCAAGGTGGGGAGTGGGGTTCTCTGGCCCTCCGAGGGGCCCAGATCCCAAAGCCCACTCATCTAGACCATCCCCGTCCTACCAGCTACTATCTGCCGAATGCTCACTGCTCCCAGGCACTCTATGGGCAGCATCTAGGGGATGGAAGGCACCAGAAGGAAGAGCAGGGAGCCAAACAGAGCTCGCGCTGCGGGAGGGGCCAGGCAGGCCAGAGTCTGGTCTTCCCCTTCCCCCGCTCCGCCCTCCAAAGCCCAAGCAGGAGGGCTTTGCATCAGCGACTGCTGCTCCCGCCTCCATCTCCCTGAACATCTGTTTCTTTTCGGGGTGGGGGTAGGGCGAGAAGAGAAGAAAGCGAGGGGGAAACCAGGGGCTCCTATTGCGGCTTTCAATTCTCACGGGCCTCGGTAATTGTATGCAGCTTCCCAGGGACCGGCCCAGCACAAAGGGGGCCTTTCAGGGGCCATCCTGCCAGGCCACCAGGCAATCAAGTGACTGCTTCGTCTCCCTGGTCTCTTAACAGCTCCTCAAAGCCACTCAATCAGCAATTACTGGGGTCTGGGGACGGGGAGCACAGACTCCAGGCTTGGTGATGGGAGTGGGGAGGGGGGACCAGAAGGAGGCAGGACCCCGGAGAAAAGAGGAAGCAAAGCAAAGCTCTTTTGATTGTTCATCTCCAGCCCAAAGGATCTGGCACCAGACTCAGCCTTAGGGAAGGTGTTGAGACCTTGGGGTCAGGCAGGGGACCCTTATCTTGTTGAATCTTATGGAGTCTGGGAGGAATGTGTTGCCCTAGATGACAGAGAAGTCACCCTGTGAAACTCCGTGGGAGACTGGAAGCAGGAACCCCTCTCTCATCCATGGTCCCAAGGGCTCTGCACTGATTCTAGCCTGAAGCTGGCAGCGTACCTGTGCAGGGTGTTCTGCCTGTCTCCCGGATGCCTCTACCTGGGGGGCCAGCCGGGGTCTCTCTGCAGGGGCTGCAGCCTCTGGATTAGAGGTGGGGTAGGGGTGATGTGTCTCCGTGTGTCTCCGAAGAACCTCAGAATTGTGCCCCTGGAGGCACAATTTTGTCGAGACTCTGGGCTCCCTGTGCTAAGAGAGCTGGAAATCTCCCAAGAATGTCCTTTGAAAAATGTCAGCTCAGAAGCAATGTCATATGTGCTACCTGTGCCCTTATAGGTAAAGCGACAGCAACGTGTGCCCCTCCCCCCGCAACCGGCTGTCAGAGTTGTCTGTGGTTCAGGAGGCTCAAGGGAGGTCACTGGGGTGGGGTTGGAGGCAGTGAAGGCCTCTTTCCTTCAAACTCCTCTCCATGCTGGGCAGCTGCACGAGGCCAGGCTGCGGTAGGCACGACCCTCCAAGCAAGCTGGCTCTAGATTTGAATCCCAGTTGCTTGTACTTCTGAGCTCTGTGACCAAGGGCATACCGCTTGACTTCTCTGAGCCTCAGTTTCCCCAGCTATTAAATGGGGATGGTTTCACTTGCATGGCAGGACAGCTAGATGTTAAATGAGAATATACAAAGCACAGGGCTCAGCACACAGCAGGCGCCCAGTATGTCTCTTCCCGGCCTGGCTCTGCCCTGCAGCATGTTTCTTGTTTGGCACAAGCTTGCGCTGCCAGGATCTGGGGTGCAGTCAGGCTACGGAGAACCAACCAGGTCTCACCTGAGCCTATTTGCAGTCAGGCTAAGGAGAACCAACGAGGTCTCAGCTGAGCCTATTGGACTCACGGCCCAATCTGATGGAAAAGTGGCAAACACAGGTAAAAGGTCAGAGCCATTCAGTAGAAGGGTGATAGCAGAACATGATCCCGCCCCAGCCAGCTGCAAACCTGCATGCTTCCCTTCTATGCATGACCCAGTCCTGTTCACACTTTGAGGCCCAGCTCAAATAAATGCCACCTCCTTCAGGCAGCCCTCTCTGAGCCTCCAGGGGAAGTCGTCTCCGTATGGTGCTTTATCTGCCTCTGCACTGCAGGAAAGAAACAGAAAGACTTGGCTGGGTGTGGTGTGGCTCATGCCTGTAATCCCAGCACTTTGGGAGGCCGAGGTGGGCAGATCACCTGAGGTCAGGAGTTCGAGACCAGCCTGGCCAACATGGTGAAACCCTGTCTCTACTAAAAATACAAAAATTAGCTGGGCATGGTGGTAGGCGCCTGTAATCCCAGCTATTCGGGAGGCTGAGGCAGGAAAATCGCTTGAACCCGGGAGGCAGAGGTTGCAGTGAGCTGAGATTGTGCCATTGCACTCTAGCCTGGGGGACAAAAGCAAGGCTTCGTCTCAAAAAAAAAAAAAAAAAAAAGAGAGAAAGAGAGAAAGGCTTTTGTTCACCACTTTCTTCCTCAAGTTACTGTGGTTCCATAATGTTTGAATGAGAAATGAAAACGTGGTTATTTATACACATATGGTCTTCCCTAATAAATCATAACATATTATCACACAATATTCATTAGAGTCTGTCTTGCCCACTACTGTAGCCATCATTCCTATATAGTGTCTGATTCTGTTTTGTGGCTACAGAACAAATAGCTGTTGAGTAAATACATCAAGGAATGAATGAATGAGCTTCACAGAGAGCCAACCCAGCCCTTACAGCACTTCCTCCTCCCAGGTACCACACAGAGTCTCACCTGTGCCGGTATGCAGGGCAGATGTCATAGGGAGAACGGGGGCGGGATGGATTTTGGGCTTGTTGTCAGGGGGTGGGGGCCTTCCCAACTCTCTCTTTTTCATCATCTTTACTTGAAAATGGCCTGAATGCCACCAGTGCCTCCCAGAGGACTCTGAAGCTTAGGTGGTGTCATTCACGAACAAACCTTAGAATCCTTCCTGGCTTCTACTAAACACTTCATAAATGTTTGCTATTATAATTCGGTGCATAATAAATGGTACAGAAAATATGATTCATGGCTTGGCGTGGTGGCTGACACCTGTGATCCCAGCATTTTGTGAGGCCGAGGTGGGTGGATCACTTGAGGTCAGGAGTTCTAGACCAACCTGACCAACATGGTGAAACCCCCATCTCTACTAAAAATACAAAATGAGCTTGGCGCGGTGACACACACGTGTAATCCCAGCTACTTGGGAAGTTGAGGCAGGAGAACTGCTTGAACCCGGGAGGCAGAGGTTGAGGTGAGTTGAGATCGCGCCATCGCACTCCAGCCTAGGCAAGGAGGGCGAAACTTGGTCTCAAAAAAAAAAAAAAGAAAAAGAAAAAACAAAAGATTCACTCTGTGTATCAGATTCACTCTGTGTATCTTCTTTTTTTTTTTTTTTTTTTTTGAGACGGAGTCTTGCTCTGCCGCCCAGGCTGGAGTGCAGTGGCCAGCTCTCAGCTCACTGCAAGCTCTGCCTCCCGGGTTCACGCCATTCTCCTGTCTCAGCCTCCCCAGTAGCTGGGACTACAGGCGCCTGCCTCGTCGCCCGGCTAGTTTTTTGTATTTTTTAGTAGAGATGGGGTTTCACCGTATTAGCCAGGATGGTCTCGATCTCCTGACCTCGTGATCCGCCCGTCTCGGCCTCCCAAAGTGCTGGGATTACAGGCCTGAGCCACCGCGCCCGGCCGTATCTTCTTTTTAAAGTGTGCTTAATTTCATTGCAATGCACTTGAAGGGGCTGTCCATGATATTGCAAAAACTGAAGATCAAGATTAGACAGTGTGTGCCATTGGCTTGGAATTTCTTTTTCATTGTGATTTACTTGTGTGCTAAGTATATACATTATTATTTTTTTTTTCTACCAGACTTTGGCTCTTCTTTTGAAAATGAAGTTGCCATCCAGCCATGCTGCAGTGTTAAAGCTCCATCAAACAGGTCAGGGGCCTTTAAATCTCCAGTCTTTGCATGCATCCTGCCCTCTGCCTGGTGCCTCCTTCTGCACTCTGGGCCCTCTACGGGAGAACCGGCCCCTCTCTCCTCTAGCCCATCACCCACAGCTGAATTATAGCCTTTCTCACATCGCATCATGTGTGTTTGTTTATAAGTCAAACTGACGCTTTGTTTATTACCATATCACAGGAAAACGACTGGGCAGATTTCCGCCAATTTTGGAGAGTGAATTTTGGGTGGTCTGACTCAGAATATAAACCAGGCAGCATATGCAAAACCCACTCGACAAAGACCTGGGGGAAGGGGTGCCCTTGAAAAGAGAGGCAGTCATTTTTCCTGGCGGCTGAAACGGAGGGGCCCTGGCCTGTGCAGCTGCTGATCCTCTGGGATGTACCTTTGCACAAACTGTCACAGGCAGGAGAATGACCAGTGGCATCCCCATCAGCCCCCACTTGAAGGTTGCAATGGTGGGGGCTCCGCATTGCAGATGCTGATGGGTAGCCGAGCTGCTTCTCACGTGGCTGAGTGGCAGCAGCACTGACTTCTTTAGAAGCCTCATGGCCGGGCGCGGTGGCTCAAGCCTGTAATCCCAGCACTTTGGGAGGCCGAGACAGGCGGATCACAAGGTCAGGAGATCAAGATCATCCTGGCTAATACGGTGAAACCCTGTCTCTACTAAAGAATACAAAAAAAAAAAAAAACTAGCCGGGCGACAAGGCGGGCGCCTGTAGTCCCAGCTACTTGGGAGGCGGAGGCAGGAGAATGGCGTAAACCTGGGAGGCGGAGCTTGCAGTGAGCTGAGATCTGGCCACCGCACTCCAGCCTGGGCGACAGAACCAGACTGCGTCTCAAAAAAAAAAAAAAAAAAAAGCCTCATAAGGACCATAGTGGGGCTGGGCGCAGTGGTTCACGATTGTAATCCCAGTACTTTGGGATAGTGGGGCTGGGCGCACTGGTTCACGCCCGTAATCCCAGCACTTTGGGAGCCCGAGGCTGAGGAACACTTGAGGTCAAGCATTTGAGACCAGCCTGGCTAACATGGTGAAACCCCATCTCTACTAAAATACAAAAATTAGTCAGGGGTGGTGGCGCATGCCTGTAATCCCAGCTACTCAGGAGGCTGAGGCAGGAGAATCGCTTGAACCCTAGGTGGAGGTCTCAGTGAGCGGAGATTGCACCACTTGCACTCCAGAGCAAGACCCTGTCTTAACAACAAAAAAATCTTATAACTTGGATCACATGGGTTTTGTGCCCCACAATAAGTCCCTGGGTAAGCCATGCTAAGTTGGGGTCTCTGTCCCTGCCAACTTTGAGCTAGGGAGTTAGGTCCAGCCTTCTCGGCTCTGCCAAGTCCATCAGTAACCCTGGAGCTGAACAAAACAGCAGTGAGTGACAGGCCCTGAGCCCACGGGGCCCACCACGTGATCCCAGGCTTCCTGGCACCTCCTGCAAAGCCAGCAGCCCAGCTCCCTGCTGGCACCTCTTCCTTCACTTCCTCTCCCAGGCCTGGGCAGAAAGGTCCAGGGCGTGGGACACAGTGGCCTTTCGTGGCCTTTCGTGGCCCTTTCCTCGGTAACCACTAGGCTTGGCTGAGGCAGAGAGGGTGGGGGTGGGAAGCTGTAAGGCTGCATGGTTGGAATACACACAGTCCCTCCCCTACAAGCCTGGGACACGGTGTCCCTGCGTGACCCACCTAATGTCTGCTCTCTGAGCTCGCTGTCTTCCAGAGGCACTGACCCCCCTCTTGATATAAAAGCTGACATTTACAAAATGGTTGCCGTGTGCCTGGCTCTACGCTGAGTTCATCTGTGTCTAATCTCAGCAGATCCTCCTCACGGCCTCAGGACAGAGCCTATTATCACCCCTGCCTGTTCCACAGATGGGGAAACTGAGGCTTAGAAAGGTTACTTGGCATATCCAGGACATCCCAGGTCACGGGCAGCAAAGCCAGGATTCACACTCAGGTCCAAAGCTCCAAAGCTTAACATCTCCCTGGTCTACACTGCTTCTCATCCTCGGGGCTCCGGGACACCCAGCCCTCTGTTTCTGAAGCTTGTTTTGATCCATGAGTAGTGAAGCTGAGCATTTTTCCAGGTCTCTGGCCTGGAATGCAGGGCTGTGTGTCAACCTTCTCCCCAGAGTCTCCCTCTCCGACACCTTCAGCATGCTCCCTTGCAGGCCAGACCTAATGAGTAACTGAGCCTGTGGGGTGACCCCTGAAAGTAGAGAGGGCCATGATCTTTGGGGGACCCCCTATGATCAAGGTTCCCGGGACCCCATTAGCACTGGCTGCAAACTTTGAGCAGAACTTGGGAGGGGACAAATGGCCCATATATGACTTCAGGGTGGTTTCTTGGGCCCTTTAGTCTTTACTGCCCCATGAAGGAAAGGAAGAAAGCCCATCTACCTTCACTGCCCCACTCTGGGAGGCGCTGCTCCCTCCCCTCCGCAGGACACCTGGCCCTCCTGCCCTCACCTGAGAGTCGGAGATTTCTGAGGGCTTCTCGGTCAGGCTGCTGCTCTCTGCAGGGATGAGGTCATTGTACTTGGTGACATCCTCATCCGAGTAGTGCAGGCTGCCCGGGCTGGGCCTGGGGGGAGACCTGGAGAGAGTGGGGAGTGGGGCTGAGAGGTGCACTCACTCAGAGCAGCCTGCCCTGGCCTAGGGAGACCACAGCGGGGCCTGGGGGGCATGGATCCCTGCCACCCTGTGCTCCTCCTCCTTCCTGGGTCTGCCTTCCAGGAGCCTGGGCCTGGGAGATAGGAACCTGGAGGAGGGCAAAGAGGGAAAAATGGGGTGCCAGGCTAATGCTGTCATGGCAACATGCAGGGTGAATGTAGGGGGGATGTCACTGTGGCTGGGTTCAGGACCCCACATCCTGGGGTTGCTTTGGTGCAAATGGGATTTTTGTGTACACCCAGTGGCTTTGGGGGCACACAGTGGCCTGGATATGTGTGCACTGTGGGTAGGAGAGGCTGGGAAGGGCAGGTGAAGGTGAGGCCATGTGTGAAATGTGGCAGGGCCCCGGAGCCAGCCTGGCGGGGCTGCTGTGGTCATGCTGGGCCTGGCTGGGCCTGCTGAGGGGGCCTCAAATAGCTCTTTCTTTGGAAGGCTGGATTTGGCAGAGGATAAGAGCTCGGCTTTGGGAGCCCCTCCCTCCATCCTCTAGATGAACACACACATAGCTTCGTCCCTCTAAGACAGAGACAGAGGGAAGCTTTGTGAGCTCCTGAGAGAGGCTGGACTCCGCCTGACTGCCGCCTCCAGTGAGCTGGGAATGCCAATAGGGCTGAGGCCGGAGACAGGAGCCCTCTGGCCCAGTCTTTCTTGAGCTCGGGGGAACAGAAAACCGCCACACATCAGGGGAGGGTCAGGTGGGCCCTGGCAGCTGCTCCTACCCTTGGAAATGAGCAGCCCAGTGGCCATAAGGAGTAGGGACTAGGAGGGGGCTGGGGTTAGGTAGAAGTCAGGAGAAAACAGGAGCTGTACTCACGCCACCAGCCTGGTCCTATCCTCATGGGCTGCTTTCAGATGCTGCCCTTTGAGGCTGATGGGGATGGGAGGTTGTCCTTAAATAGGCAGAAATAAGGACTCGGGGAGAGGGTTTCCCAGATGGGGAGGAAGACGGTAGGACATAGCGATAATGGGGGTGCTCAGGCGTCCTTCGCTAAGGTGTATTTGCTCGGGTCTGCGTTGGCTAGGCCTGTCTTGCCTTTGGGGCAAGTGACGATCTCCAGGGCCATTTCCCTGGCAATTGGCTCTGAACAGCAGTAGGTTGGTTTGCAACATTTTGCCAGTTATTTGCATTCTGCTGTCACTGTCAGGAACTCTTAGTAGCTACCTCCTTGTAAGTTTCTCCCCAGTGCGCCCTTACCCCCAGGTTGTGCCTGGGCATGGTGGGGACTGGGACAGGCCCCTAGTTGTCCTACTTGGGCCTCACCGGTCTTTCTGCTGACCGTTCCCAGCCCTGGGGCTTGAATGGCGTTTCCCAGGACAAGGTATGGCCAGGTAAGCACTGCCTGCTCTATGGCCCTCCCCAGCATTCTCTCCACCTGGGCACTGCTGGGCCTGGCCCCCCACCCCCGCAGAGGGCCCAGTACCTGGTGTACAGGCCGTTCTTTCGGCAGAAAGAATTCTTGACGGAGAGCCGCCTGTTGTTGAGTTCCAGGGCAGGGAAGCTGCTTTCATCTAAGCTCATCATCTCGCTGTGGCCTAGGGCTCCAGACTTGGCACTGTTCCCTGAAGTCAGGGGGAGATTGACACCCTTTGGACTGTGGCCTCCCCTCTCCCATACCACTTCCCACCTGGCTGGGTTATCCCCTCTTTCTCTTGGTAGAGTTGAGACCAAAATAAGAGGTTGAGATTGTGTGTAGAAACCCTAGGCTTCCCACCCACCAGAGGAGACGTGCTGCCAGGAGAGGGACCTGATCACCCCTGTCCTGGCCAAAAGGGAGATATGTAAAAGTCAAGTCCAGCCAGCATGGCTGGTGCCAGCTTACTCACCCGAATCTGTCTTCTTGGCGTACTTCTTGCTCTGGCCCCGGATGATGAGCACGAAGACCAGAAGCAGAATGAAGATGAGGCCGACCAGGGCGATGACCACCAAGAACCACCACTCCTCGTAGAAGGGGTTGGCTTTCTGGGCTGCAGCATGGATGGGGTCAGGTATATAGGGTGCTCAGCCCCCTCCTCCCTCCAAATCTCCTGCTCCGGTTGGAACCCTACCAAATGCTCACAATCTATGGGAAGGCAGGGTCTGTGACCTCTGAATGAGGGAAAACCTCTGTGAGGATAGTTTCACCTCAAGTACCCACTCTGATCAGTCGGTAAAGGGCTCCCTGGAGGGGTGATGTCAGATGAGTTCTGAGGTGGCTACCTGGCTCAACAGGAAAGAGTGCTAAGATTGATTAGTGATGTCTGCCAGGGACATAGGAGGGGAGAGTGGCAGTGTGTTGGCTACTTTTCCTTTTTCTTTTTTTCTTTTCTTTTCTTTTTTTTTTTTGAGACAGAGTTTCACTCTTGTTTCCCATGCTGGAGTGCAATGGCATGACCTTGGCTCACTGCAACCTCCACCTCCTGGGTTCAAGCAATTTTCCTACCTCAGCCTCCCAAGTAACTGCGATTACAGGCGCCTGCCACCACATCTGGCTAATTTTTGTATTTTTAGTAGATGGGGTTTCACCATGTTGGCCAGGCTGGTCTCGAACTCCTGACCTCAGGTGATCCACCTGCCTCAGCCTCCGAAAGTGCTGGGATTACAGACATGAGCCACCATTCCCAGCCCCTTTTCTTTTTTTGTTTTGTACTTGTCTAGGGGCTATCTTGATAAGCAGACCTCAATCTCACGGGGAAAGGTGCTTCTCTGGCCTGCAAGAGGCTGAAAGAGCATTTCCTGAGGTTCTGTTTGGAGTGAAATTTTTGCTGGTGACAGAAGGCAGCGGGAACTGGGAGGATGGACACAGGGGTTCTTTAGTAAAAGGTGAAAGATTTACACGATCCAGAGCATGGTGAGAGGGTCTTTAAGATGTCTCTTCCAGGTAGAGCTCCCTTCTTTCAAAACCCTTAGACTGTGCTTTCTGCACCCAGCCAGGACTACTCATGCTGTGTGGACAAGGGGTGGGCTCTCTGTTTCAGCCTTGAAGCACTTCTGTCCCAGGATTTGGTTTTACCAATGTGGGTAAAAGATTTCATTCTCAGTGTGGGCAATGTGTGGCACAGGGAGGAGGCTGGGTTCCTTTGAGTTGTGCTTCTGCTTGGGGGAAGGGGCCTTTGTATTCAGAGTGGTTAACAATAACATTTTGGGTCATGGGTTTAGATAGCAGGGCCCTTTGTGCACTCTAAGACATGCCAGACAGGAAGAATGAGGGGAGGAAAACGGGAGGGGTGGTGACCCTGCTGCACCCGGGTACTGCCCAGTCAGGCCTAAGGCCCGCCTGTGTCACTACTGCTCTGCAGCTGCTGACCCTGCCATGTTGGGGCTGGAGGTTTCCATGGAAAGACAGTTATGGCCTGGAGCCCCTGAACATCCTGGGTGATGAGCGCATGGAAGTTTGCATTTTGGGCCCTCTGCTCTGCCCCTACCTGGGGCTTCTGGAGTCCTTGAAAGGGAGCCCCAAGATCAAGGCCCCTAGTGTCCTCTGGCCTTGAGGGCTGACCCAGGCCTGGGCACCAGGACTTGCCTCTTCACAGCCCCGAGGGGACAATGCGTTTTGGTTTCCGCCACACACTCCTGGTGACCTGATGCCTCTCCTCCTTCCCCCCTGCCCCGCGTCAGCCTGCAGGCTCTGCTGTGGGGCTCCCCTACTCCCTCAGCCCCAAGGCTGGTACCTGGCACAGACTGGGAGGGGCTGCTGGGGGTGCCGAAGCCGTAGTCGTTGACCGCGATGACCCGGAAGTCATAGCTCACGCCCGGTTTCAGGATGTCCATGCTGAACGTGTAGGAGCTCACCTCCTTGGGGATGTCTTTGATGAGGATGTCCCATAGTCCCTCGTCTGCAGGAGCACAGAGAGGGAGGCCCTGGGAGATGAGGGGGAGCCCCAAATGCCGCTCCCAGCCCCGTCCTATGTTCCCTGAGGGCTGGGCCTGTTGGATCCGCCTTGCTCTACACGGAATTGCAGGCCTTGGTCCTCCCTCGAAGTTTCTGAAAAAGACACCTTTTGCACGAAGCATTGTGGCTTGCGCCTGTAATTCCAGCACTTTGAGAGGCCGAGGCGGGTGGATCACCTGAGGTTAGGAGTTCGAGACCAGCCTGGCCAACATGGTGAAACCTTGTCTCTACTAAAAATACAAAAATTAGCTTGGTGTGGTGGCACAGGCCTGTAATCCCAGCTACTGGGGAGGCTGAGGCAGGGGAATCGCTTGAACCTGGGAGACGGAAGTTGCAATGAGCTGAGATCACGCCACCGCATTCTGGCCTGGGCAACAGAGCAAGACTCAGTCTCAAAAAAAAGACACCTTTTGGAGCATCTCTTTTATTCTTTTTATTAAAATATCTGTACTACATTAAAAGATATGTACTGTGCAGAAAGTACTGTCACAACCAATGACAGTACCACTGTCCAGAGAAACAGGCTCAACAAGTTAGCACTTGTGCAGGCAGAACACTATGGATTCTGTCTTCCACATCATTAAAAACGGTTGGAAACATGCTTTTAAGTGACTGCCTAAGATATTACCATCTGGGAATACCCTCTTCTTTACTTAACTAGGCCCTGTTTTTCTAACCCCCTTTCCTAATTCAAAACATACACAGTGGTGGTGGCAGGAGATAAAAGTAAGAGTGCTATTTTTCTTTTTTTTTGAGACAGAGTTTTGCTCTTGTCGCCCAGGCTGGAGTGCAATGGCATGATCTTGGCTCACCATAACCTCCGCCTCCCAAGTTCAAGGGATTCTCCAGCCTCAGCCTCCCGAGTCCCCCATGCCTGGCTAATTTTGTATTTTTAGTAGAGATGGGGTTTCTCGATGTTGGTCAGGCTGGTCTCGAACTCCCGACCTCAGGTGATCCGCCCGCTTTGGCCTCCCAAAGTGGGATTACCGGTGTGAGCCACCGCGCCTGGCCATTTTTTTTTTTTTTTTGAGATGGAGTCTCACTCTGTCATCCAGGCTGGAGTGCAGTGGTGCCATCTCAGCTCACCACAACCTCCACCTCCCAGGTTCAAGCTATTTTCCTACCTCAGCCTCCCAGGTAGCTGGGATTACAGGCTTACTCCACCACACCCAGCTAAATTTTGTATTTTTTAGTAGAGATGGGGTTTCATCATGTTGGCCAGGCTGGTCTTGAACTTCTGACCTCAGGTGATCTGCCCGCCTTGGCCTCCCAAAGTGTTAGGATTACAGGTGTGAGCTACCACACCCAGTCTTTTTTTGTTTCTTTTAAATAACAGCTGCAGGAAAGATCTGGTTTTAAAAAAATTATTTTGAGACAGGGTCTCGCTCTGTTGCTGAGGCTGGAGTGCAGTGGTGTGCTCTCGACTCACTGCAGCCCCAACCTCCCGGGCTCAAGCGATCCTCCCACCTCAGCCTCTCAAAGTGCTGGGATTACAGGTGTGAGCCACCAGGCTCAGCCAACAGGAAAAATGTGGGTTTCCTGAGTGGGTTTAATCAAGTTGCCTGGATCTGCCGAGCTCCTCTTCAGTCACCTTCTTTCTTAGGAGCAGAGCAGAGAAGAGAAAGAGGGACTGCGGGCGCCCCAGGGATCCCGCCTGTTCGCCCCATGTTGGCCTCAGCCACCTCTGTCCTTTGCACCTCAGCTTCCTTCAGATCCCCTTCCCCTCTTTATCTGTGGCTCTCTGGGCCTTGCCCTCGTGGGATATCATTCACCTTCATGCTGTTTAATCGGAGCAGTGTGGGTGCTGCCTGGGTCAGGGAAGAGGCAAGCCCCTGCCATAGCCCTGGGGCATCCATCATGTTGGTGAGGAGGGCAGGAGGGGCCCTGGCTGCACGCTCTGGGTGGGGCCGATGGGGTCAGCCTGGCCCTGAGAGAGGTGCATCTTCCTGCTGGTGGCAGTGCGGGGCTGATTTGGAAACCAAAGTATCCAAGTCACCTTGGATACTTCTCTTCACTGTAGAAGGACATCAGCGAGGCCAGCTCGCAGGTCCTCTCTGTCTGGCCTGCTCCAGGGAGGTCGCCCAGTGGCCAATCTTGCCATTCGGCTTCTGCACCCTCTGGTGGAAGCTGCTCTCCTACCAGAGGTGTGCCCAGCTCGGGGCCGCCCTTCCCTAGAGATGATTATTTTATTTGTTTTCCTCACCATACTTTCTCACAGACCCAGTCGTGTAAGTTGAGCACTGCAGCAGAGGCGCCTCCATGCTCTGGCGTCCTGTCTGAATTTTGGACCCAGTGGTGGGACCTGATGAGGGGGCTGCCTCCCCACTTCCAGTGTGGATCCTTCCAATTTGGGGAAGGCCATGGGGACCCAGTCTGCATCAGAGGTGTCCTTGCAGAAGACTCCAGGGTCCCAAACCTCGGCCTCATTGTTGGTCTTATTTGTTTTTGAGCCTCTGCCTGCTACACCTCCATCTTTTTTTTTTTTTTTTTTTTTTTGAGACGGAGTCTCGCTTTGTCGCCCAAGCTGGAGTGCGATGGCACGATCTCGGCTCACTGGAAGCTCTGCCTCCCATTCAAGAGATTCTCCTACCTCAGTCTCTTGAGTAGCTGGGATTATAGGCACCTGCCACCACGCCTGGCTAACTTATTGATTTGGAGATGGAGTCTCGCTCTGTCACTCAGGCTGGAGTGCTGTGGCACGATCTCAGCTCACTGCAACCTCCAACTTCTGGGTTCAAGCGATTCTCCTGCCTCAGCCTCCCGAGTAGCTCGGATTACAAGCACGCGCCACCATGCCCAGCTAATTTTTATTTATTATTTTTAGTAGAGATGGGGTTTCGCCATGTTGGCCAGGATGGTCTTGATCTCCTGACCTCGTGATCTTCCTGCCTTGGCCTCCCAAAGTGCTGGGATTATAGGTGTGAACCACCGCGCCTGGCCCATCTTTTTGTTTAATATCTTTCTTTCTCTCTTTCCCCTTTGCTGGCTGTGAAATCCCTCAAGGGCAAGGATCATGACTAATTCATCTTAAGTCTTCCTTAGCCCAGCACCCAGCACAGACACCTTCTCACCATTTGTTGAATAAATAAATGGAAACTTTCTTCCCTGGCCTTTTCATAGCATGAGGTGCCCAGTTTCAGAACTTCATGCCTTGAAATTTTAGTACTAGGGTGCAAATCCATTTTCCTCACATGCCTCTGAATTCTCTCACTCATCTTCGAATGATGTCATAATGATGATGACGGTGACAACAGCTGACACTTACGCCTCTGTCAAGCACCCTGGGTCTACATGCTTTCCTTTTCAAATCCATAGCAATGGTAAGAGGGAGGAACTACTGTCCCCATTTTACAGATGAGGACACCAAGGCCTGGAGGAAGCTTCACTCGTCTTCTCAAGGCCCCACGCTGTCAGCAGCAGAGCTGGCGTTACTGCCTGGGGCCACCTCATTTCTGGCACCGAACTTCCCTGCCCAGTGCAGTCAGGAGTTGGACCTGTGTTTGCTGGATGGGCTGGGATCGTTGAGGCCCCTGCTCCTGCCTTCCAGAAGCTGGGATCTCCTGTCTGCTGTTTAACCCCCTTGTTCCACACCACACGGGGACAAAGGGTGGGGCTGGGGCAACCAGGCCAGGCCAGAAACTGCTGGAATGTCACGCTGGGGCTCCAGCCACCAGCCCCAGGAGTTGGCTGATGTGCAGGACAGGCTCCTGGGGCTGTAAATCCCTCAGCGAACCCCTCCCTGGGTCTGCAGCGTTTGGCAGCTCCTGGCTTGTAAAAGGGGGTGTATTTAGTTTATCCTGCCTAGCCCGAAGCGCAAGCAATTTAGGGGCAAGTGTAGGACAAGGGCTATGCCATCCTGAGGATGAAAAGGGAAGCACAGAAGAAGGGACGGGGGCATTGAGGGGAGAGATGCTCACCCCATAACAGCAGCCTGCTCTCAAACAGCCTTAGGGATAGGCCACCATGCCCCTTGCCCCCTCTCCTCCCTCCTCCCCTTGCCTGGTTACTGATCCTGTCCTCTGCTCTCTGGCCCTGGCCCTGCTCCAAGTCCTGGTTTCTCACAGGGCCCCGGCTTGGTCCTTCCTTTTATGCTCAGGGCTTGATTCCACCAGTGTGGACCAAGTCACAGCCCGCAAACTTGGAACACCAGAGTCCCACGCTGGGCCTCCCAGGAAACACTGGAGAATCAACAGGGCCAGAGTCAGGGGCCAACATTCCACAGCCTGGCACCCCAGCTGGCCAACTTGGGTGGAATAAACAGGTGCAGGTCCTGGTTGGGAGAAGCACGTAGTAGTCTCCTGGCCAATTCAGCAGCCGGCACCAGAGGGCCAGGGAGGGACCATCTGGAGTGGGGAGAGAGCCAGCCCTGCGTGCATCCTCTGGTCACGCAGCAGATCTGAGCAGCTAGATGTATTCGCTATATGCAACTGCGATTCTTAGCATGTGATTAAGGCAGGAGCGGTGGTAGTGGCTTCCAGGAACTACTAGAATTATTAACTCTTTGCTATTGGTATGATTAGTGCCTAGCTACCTCAAAGTATTAACAATTTGTCACTGGGATGTTTCCATATTCCCCATCAGAAGTGTTAGCTGAGATGCCTGGTGAAGTCCCATTATGATTGTAATTTGCTATTTGGGCTACAGCAACAAAGCCTTGTTTTCCTTCTCCATTTTAATCACCTAACTGTGGATCCATGGGATACAGAGAACAGGCCTCCTGTTCTTGCTGACTCTGGCACCTCTGATTAACTTGGAAACCTAGCAACGCAGGGAGTTGGCAGTGGCTGCGAGCTCCTGCGAGTAAGCAGAGCCCAGCAAGTGGGTGTCAGGATGGGTGAAACTGGAGCAGTGGAGAGCAGCCCCCTGGAGTGACTTATCTGTCACTCATCTGATGGCTTTGGAAGTTCTTGTGATTCAATTTCAGGCTTGACAGGAGAGGCTGGTACGATTACAGCAGCCACCAAGACAGCCATGATGGCAGAGACAGGGCTTTGAGAGGCAGCTGGGGTCTTAGTTAGGGGGCACCCATCAGTGGGGTCGTGTGGAGGATTCGGTGTGTGAGCCACATGCGCCACATGCTTGGGCTGCTGGCTTCCTGAGCAATCCTCAACCCAAGCTGGTCCTCAGCTAGCACTAAGAGCCATTCTCTGGGGTCCTCCTGGGGGTTACTTAGCCAGGAGTCCAGCTCTAGGAGCACCCCCACCTGGTTTCCCACTCCTCAACAGGGCCAGGTGACTTCACCTGTAGCACAGGCGCCTTCTCAGGCGGACGACAGACGCACATGCCCCAGGTGGAGGGACCCAGGAAGGAGGGAGACAATGAGCCGTGGGGTCTCAGCCCAGCAGGCGGGGCGCACCTGAAGGCCTGGCCTCGATGACATAGCGGGTGATGGGCCCTTTGCCTGGGTCTCCGCTGGACCAGTGGATGGCGATGGCGGAGCTGTACCGCACGATGATGGGCACGCCAGGCGGTCCTGGGGCACCTGCAGACAGCACACAGAGGCAAGGGATGTATAGAACCCAGAACAGCCACCCAGCCCATCACCCTGCGCTCGAGGAGGAGCACTGGGTGACAAAACCAACCCTGGACAGACAGCCGCCAGGAAGCCCTGCAAATGTTGAGGCCTGAGAGTGCCTCTCAGGCTGGGCCTGCCAGGATGGACTGTTGTCCCCTCTAGGCCACCCCTTTGCTCCACACTCCAAATCCCAGGGCAGAAAACAAATGGAATGGTCCAGAAAGGTCCCCAGAGTAGAGTCAGGAGACCTGGGTTCCAGCCCAGAACGTGTTAGATGGGTGATTTTGATCAATTCACATAGCCTTCTAGTGCCTCAGTTTCCATCCCTGTAAGGGCCTTTTGGAAGGTAAGGCTTGAAGGCTGTGTCTTGGATCAGGGGCAGGGGGCAGGGGGCCAGAATAGAGGTGGGTGCGATGATGGCAGAGTGGGCCCATGAGAGGAGGGGGCTGGTCGGAGTGGGGCTAAAGAGTCCACAATTTCTCCCTCCTAGTAAGTGATATGATGTCCACCCTCCCTCCCTCCTGCCTGAAATCCCCCAACCTCAACTGTATTTGCTATCAGGTTAGACAAAGGGAGAGGGGGTTCATGCCCCAGGAGGCCTTGCAGCCTCTGCTGCTAGGAGGAGGGAGGAAGGCCTGGGCCCCTTGCAACTCTCCTGGCATGAAGGTATGTCAGGAGCAGGCTGGGATATGGGCCAGTCAGGGAGCCGGCCCTAGGAGCCGGAGCAGATGCGAGGAAGTGACTTCTGTAGTGAGAGGAGTGAGCCAGGTGTCTGTCTACAAGGGGCCCCGAGCCCCTTCTCTTGGGGGTGCCCATTCTGAATCCCGACCCACATACTGTCACCTCCAATCCTGTTCCCCATCAAAGGTGGGGCTCTGTACCCCCAGAACTGGGCACACAGTAGGTGCTTCCTCTGTGCTTAGGGGATGAGGGAGGGAACCAGTGCATGAGTGGGTGGCCACCTGGTTTGTTGGTGGGGGGACTCTGTGGATGCCTGCCAGGAAGAGAGCAGAGTCCAGCCTCACACTGATGCTCCCCCAGGGCCCTGGAGAGCCAGCAGGCCAGACAGGAGGCCAGGGACCCACTCACACAGCCTGGCAGCCCCACCCAACCCCTATGCCCATTCCATCACTCACATAGCCTGGCAGCCCCGCCCGGCCCCTATGCCCACTCCATCGCTCACATAGCCTGGCAGCCCCACCCGGCCCCTATGCCCACTCCATCGCTCACATAGCCTGGCAGCCCCACCCGGCCCCTATGCCCACTCCATCGCTCACATAGCCTGGCAGCCCCGCCCAGCCCCTATGCCCAACCCATTGCTCACACAACCTGGCAGCCCCACCCGGCCCCTATGCCCACCCCACGGCCTTGGAGGGCACCATTTCCTTCTTTCCCTAAGGAGCAGACTGTCTGCAGCCTAAGGGCAGAGGCAGGTGGGGTGGACGCGCCTGAGAGAGTGTGGTAGGGCAGGCAGCCCTTAGGACCCTGTACTCTTATCCCGCACAGGACAGTGCTCAGGCCTGAGGATGGAGCCTGTATGTTCTCTGGGGCCAGGAGCTTCCAGTGAGTCCAACCACTGCCTGGCTGCATGTTTCCCCACTGCAGACCCCGCCTTGCACCCACACCATGTGGGGAGGATGGCTTATTTCTTTTTTTGAGACATGTTCTCACTCTGCTGCCCAGGCTGGAGTGCAGTGGCACGATCACAGCTCACTGCAGCCTCCACCTCCTGGGCTCAAACGATCCTCCCACCGCAGCTTCCTGAGTAGCCGGGACTTCATGTATTCACCAGCATGCCTGGATAATTTTGTTTTTGTAGAGAGGGAGTTTGCTGTGTTGCCCAGGCTGGTCTTGAACTCCTGGGCTCAGGCAATCCACTTGCCTTGACCCCCCAAAATGCTGGGATTACAGGCGTGAACCACTGTGCCCTGCTGGTTCTTTCTTTCTCAGAGTGCCCTCCACTACCTTATCTGTACCCTCTGCCCTTTCTCTCCTCCCACCTCCCACCTGGGACACTTCAAGCCTCAGGATAGAATAACCTGTCCTCCGCACAGGCCTCTCCTGTCCCCAGGCCACTGCCAACGCTTGGTCCTCAGTTGCCTGCCAGCTCTCTCTCCTACTTTTGTTTCCCAGAAAGCTGGCTCAGGTGAGAGGCAGTGTGGGGCGGAGCTGGGGGTAGATGAAGGACAGCGGCTGGGTGGCTCCTGGGCCCTCCTGCAGGCTTTGTCCTGAGTTTGCCCTAGAGCCCAGGGCTTCTTTGCAGAACCAGACTGTGCGAAATATAAAGTGACTGGCCAGAAAGAAAAAGTGAAGCATAGCCAGCCTGAGCCATTAGGGTAAGATGGCCTGTAGGGCAGGTGACAGACCAGAACCGGCTGGGCTCCCAGGCCTGGCTCCCCTCCTGAGTCAGGCTAATCAGGCCCCTAGGGAGGGGAGGCCTTCGCCACTCCTGGCTGCAAGGGCAGGGCAGAGGAGGAGATGGGATTTTAGGGGAAGTCCGGGATGGGCTGTACCCCTTCTTAAGGAGGGAGGCAGCAGAGTGGCCTGGGAGGTGGCTTTTGTGTTCAGGACAGGACAGTCTACACTGACTGGTAACAGGGACTGTGGAGGGCTAAACCTTGACCATGGCAAATGCCTTGGGGGAGGAGGGGTGGGAGGGAAAGGGAGGTGAAGAGGACATTTAAAGGAGGCGATTGGGTGCGGTGGCTCATGCCTGTAATCCCAGCACTTTGGGAGACTGAGGCAGGTGGATCACTTGAGGTCAGGAGTTGGAGACCAGCCTGGCCAAACCCAGTCTCTACTGAAAATACAAAAATTAGCTGGTCGTGGTGGAAATCACCTGTAATCCCAGCTACTTGGGAGGCTGAAGATTGAGAATTGCTTGAACCTGGGAGGTGGAGGTTGTAGTGAGCTGAGATTGCACCACTACACTCCAGCCTGGATGACAGAGTGAGACTCTGTCTCAAAACAAACAAACATTGTGGCCGGGCGCGGTGGCTCAAGCCTGTAATCCCAGCACTTTGGGAGGCCGAGACGGGCGGATCACGAGGTCAGGAGATCGAGACCATCCTGGCTAACACTGTGAAACCCCGTCTCTACTAAAAAATACAAAAAACGAGCCGGGCGAGGTGGCGGGCGCCTGTAGTCCCAGCTACTCGGGAGGCTGAGGCAGGAGAATGGCGTAAACCCGGGAGCCGGAGCTTGCAGTGAGCTGAGATCCGGCCACTGCACTCCAGCGGCCACTGCACTCCAGCCCGAGCGACAGAGCGAGACTCCGTCTCAAAAAAAAAAAAAAAAACAAAAAACAAACAAACAAACAAAAAAATACCACCAAAACAACAACACCATAACAATGCAGAAGATTAAGGAAGACTTCCTGGGGTGGGAGGGGTGGTGCGGTAGGGCCAGTTACACACAAAAGGGCATTCTGCGGAGGGGGTGGGTGGTGAGGTGGGGGAGGCAGGGCCCTGGCTGTGAATAGGTGACCTGCTGCATCCGGTGTTTCTCAAGGTGCCACTTTGTCACAGCCTCCAGGGGCTTTTGTGTAAGTGCAGATTGCCAGGTCCCACCTCAGCCCCAGGAAATCAGTCCCTCCAAGCATCCACCCTGGGAATGTGCGTTTTAGTGTGCCCTGCTCTGAGAACCGCTGCCTGGAGGGTAGGGGTGGTTCAGCGGCGTGGGAAGATGGGTCTGGCTGGGTGAAAGGCAGGGGCACCTGCCAGGCTGCATCCTTCCAGGACGGAAGTGAAGGAGGCCGCGCAATTAGCGGGGAGAGAAAAAACGGAGCAGGCGCAGTGGCCAGGCCAGGCCTGTGGGCTGGGCCTAAGCGGGAGGGGAGGGGGCGCTGCTTCAGGGTTTGTGGCTTCAGGAACCCAAGGACACTGATGCCATTAATCAAAGTGCAGAATCCAGGAGGAGGGAGCGGAGGGAGTGGTCACTGGGCACCAGGGGAAAGAGTGAGCTCTGTCCTCCACTCTGTTTCCAGGGTCCAGCACAGCTCTTGACACCGGGGGCCCCTTCCGACTGAGGGGGCTGAACCGCTGTGTGGAGGATACGCCTGGCCCATTGCTCTCCTACCTTCTCCGGGGCCTGTGGTGACGTTAGCTTCGATCTCCGGCCCGTAGGTGAAGGTCTTGGCTCTGATGCGGAACCTGTAGGTCACCCCCTCCGCCAGGTCCTTCACCTTCAGCCACAGGGGGCTGTTCCCCTTCACATCCACTGTCACGATCTTGCTGACGCCTGGGGGAGGCACAACAAGTGGGGACTGCAGAGGCCACCAGGCACAGGGCCCCCTGAGGGCACCGGAGGCCACGGGGAAGGAGAAGCGGCTGTGGCCTGGGCCCCGGGACCCTGGGCAGGGGCCTCACTCCTTGAGGTTAGGCTGAAATGCTCCTCCAGCCTACACAGCCACATTGCTCAGAGCACGGTCCTGCCTGCTGTTCTCAGGGAGAAGGGCTCCATGGCTCAGTCAGTTTGAGAAAACCTACTACTGTCTGTGTCTACTGAGTAGCCACAGGGTCCATCAGCATCTAAAGAAAAGAGAACACTTGCCATCCTGTTTAATGTAACCTCTGCAGCCCAGATACGTTCCACCTCCATTTTTATTCCCTTATGCAGCATCCCATGGGACTAGAATCATATATTTTTTCAGGAAGTGTTTCCATAAAAATACCAAAAGCCCACAGTTGGGGGGACACACTTTTGACCAGGTCCTCCACCTGAGCCCGGCTCCAGCTCCACCTCTGGGGTTCAGCCAGGAGCTCATATGGCCCTCCATCACCTATATCTGCCACGATTTTTTTTTTTAAAGACAAGGTCTTGCTCTGTTGCTCAGGCACAATCATGATTCACTGTAGACTTGACCTCCTGGGTTCAAGCCGTTCTCCCACCTTCAGCCTTCCAAGTAGCTGAGACTAGAGGTGTGTACCATCATGCCCAGCTAATTTTTAAATTTTTGTAGAGACAGGGTCTCATTATGTTGCCCAGGCTGGTCCCGAACTCTTGGCCTCAAGTGATCCTCCCATCTTGGCCTCTCAAAGTGCTGGGATTATAGGCGTGAACCACTGTGCCCAGTCCACCAAGCTTTTCAAGGCAAAAGTGAGGATGCCTCAGCACCCCAAATCACAGCAACTAGAGGGGAGGCTTGGGCCAGCTTTCAGGAGGTGGGGCTTTGCTCTGTGCTTCACGAATCCAAACACTCCTGACTGCCAGCCTCCCTGGAAGCCGGGACTAGTGTCATTTCCCATGTCCCTCAAGCACACCAGTCACCAGTGAGAGACATGCCTTGCGACCAGGAGGCTGGGCTCAGACCCAGTGATGGCGCTGGCCCTGGCATGTCCTTTAACCTGGCTTCAGTTTGTTCTGCCGAGTGAGGGTGGCCACAGCATCTTAGCAGGGATGTTATGAACTTTAAGTAAAATAACAGAGCATGTAGGTAAAGTAAAATAACCTGTAACCTGTAAATGTAAGTACAATAACCTGACCTATTTATTGACTAAGTGCATTATTAATATTATTATTTTGAGGTGGATTTTCACTCTTGTTGCCCAGGCTGGAGTGCAATGGCATGATCTCAGCTCACTGCATCCTCCGCCTCCTGGGTTCAAGCGATTCTCCTGCCTCAGCCTCCCGAGTAGGCATCCACCACCACGCCCAGCTAATTTTGTACTTTTAGTAGAGACAGGATTTTGCCATATTGGTCAGGATGATCTCGAACTCCTGACCTCAGATGATCCACTGCCTTGGCCTCCCAAAGTGCTGGGATTACAGTATGAGCCACCGCGCCTGGCCACTAAGTGGATTATTG
This sequence comes from Rhinopithecus roxellana, assembly GCF_007565055.1. NCBI lineage: Eukaryota > Metazoa > Chordata > Mammalia > Primates > Cercopithecidae > Rhinopithecus > Rhinopithecus roxellana. The sequence goes on from NC_044567.1 coordinate 60,249,832, forward strand.
AATGATGGAACAAAGTAGGCTCAGAGGGGCTTCCTGAAAGAATGAAATGACCCCGGGACCAGGAACAGCGGCTCTGGCTACTTGTTCCTTGACAATTCTGCACAAAGCCCTCCTCTGCCTGGGCCTTGGTTTTCCCTACAGGACAGTGGGGGCTGCTGGGCTCTTGTGAGGCTGGTTTGCTGCTGACCTGAACCCAGGATGAATTGGGGTATGGACACTGGGCTGGCCAGGTGGGGCCTCGTCTTGCTGCACTTATTAACTGGGCTATTCTGGGAAGATGGGAACGTGTAGGGCCGTGGAGTTGAGCCACACTGTTCAGATCCCACCAGACTGTGGACCTGGAAGGCAAAGAACTCACATCGGTCAAGTCGAGAGGGTCCTGGACAGGCCAGGTTGAGGCCCCTGTGAAGAGGGCTTGTGCTGGCCCCCTGTACCTTGTCTCGGGGACTGCTGTCCTCTGCCCCACTCTGGCCCTGCACCTGACTAGATCTCCTGCCGGGGCCCGGCTGCCCCCTGGTGTTCTAACACACAGCTCCCCTTTGCAGAATGAGCTGCTGGCACCCAGGTGGTGGCAGGGAAGACTGAGGGCCATTGTTCCCTGGGCTGACCCAGAACTACTGGTCCTAGGGCTCCGCCCCTTGTTCTTGCCGGGCTCAGTGATTGGAGGGGGTGAGAGTGAGAGGGGTGGCTCCAGAGGTCAGCCACACCCCCAGCACCTGGCTGGGACTAGTCCCAGGCAGTGAGGAGTGCAGTTTCCTTCCTACCTAAATCCCGTCCTCATAGGCTGTTGGTTGGTAACAAAATGGCAGGGATTTCTAGGCATGTTACCAGGGGTAGACGGCTGGCAGGTGCCAGATGCTCACTGTCAGGGGCTGCGCAGACCAGCCTAGGAGCCCAGAAATGGGGCACAGTCCCAGCTGGGGCCCAGAGGAAGGGGTTGGAAGACCACTCAGAGGAACAGGGTTAAGGACAAGAGCAAGGTCATTTGCAGAGCAGGGCTCTTGATCTGGGGTCCACAGATGGCAGTGGGGGGTGCAGGGACCTCCCTGGTCTTGTGCATTTTCCTGGGGAGAGGCTCTGAAGCTTTGGTCAGATTTTCATCAGATTCTCAAAGGGGTTCCTGACTCCCACAAAAGCTAAAGAAGGACTAACACACAGTAAAGCTGAGAACCCTAAGGTTTGGGAAAGTGCAAAGTAGCACCCTCAGGGGCTCCCCTCTTCTTTTCTTTTTTCTTTCTCTCTCTCTCTTTTTTTTTTTTTTTTTTTGAGATGGAATCTAGCTCTGTTGCCCAGGCTGGAGTGCAGTGGCGTGATCTCAGCTCACTGGAACCTCTGCCTCCCGAGTTCAAGCGATTCTCCTGCCTCAGCCTCCCAAGTAGCTGAGACTATAGGCACCCACCACCACCAAAATTAGCCCAGCTAATTTTGTAGTTTCAGTAAAGACAGGGTTTCACCATGTTGGCCAGGTTGGTCTTGGAACTCCTGACCTCAGGTGATCCACCTGCCTCGGCCTCCCAAAGTGCTGGCATTACAGGCGTGAGCTGCCGCCCCTGGCTGCCCCTCTTCTTTATGGTCTCAACAGAGCCCTGTCCACTCAGGTTTCCCTTCCTTTCCTCCCTGTTTCCATTGACCAAAGGGGGAAGAATATATTTGACGATTCTCTGCCTGGAAGTTAGGAGACCTGGATCTCTCCTCCAACTCTGCCCTCAACTTGCTGTTGTTTTACCTTGGAAACACCCTTTCCCTTGTCTGGGACTCAGTTTCTGTGTTTATAAGATGGGGAGACTCTCACCGAACCTCACTCATGTAGTGGCTGTGATGGATGCGGATATGAGAGTGAGCTTTTGCAAAGTGAGGGGCTGGGGAGCTATGCTGGGGTGTCCACTCACCATCCACGGGGCTGCAGGGCTCGTACACCAGCCGATAGCCCTCCAGGATGCCGTTGGGGAACTGCGGGGCTTCCCAGGACACGTTCACCGAGGTTGTGGTCAGCTCACTGAACTTGACCGAGCTGGGAGCGCTGGGGGCTGTGGGATACAGCAAAAGGTTTTTGTTTCCTTCTTCTGTGGAAGTTCAAAGCCCTGGATGCAGCTCCAAGGAGCTAGCGGGAGTGTTGGGTCTGAGCCCGGGAGGAACAAGAGTGTGGGGCTCGTCAGAAAGGGCGGGCAGGAGGGGTCACTGGAGGTCATCAGGCCCCCTTCCTCTCCTCTCTCAACTTTCCAGTATCGGAGTCCTAAGAACTGGGAAGAAAGAGAACTCGATTTTTCCCTCAAGTTGCAGAATTCAGGCTTCTCCCTGCTAAGTGGCTCTGAGCCCGGGCTATGAGTGTGGGACAAGCTGTCACACCCCCAGGGTCATCATGGGGCAAGGCCATTTCCTGACTTTGTGGGGTTCGTCTTTTGGCTTCCATGGAGGAGAGGGTAGGGGGTGTCTGGGCCTCAGAACATTCGGTGGGTGCTAAACAAAGAAGATGCCAGAACACAGCAGACGGAGATGGCTTTCCCCTCCTCCTGAGGCTCCAGGGCTTGTCACTGAGGCCCCATGCAGTCAGGGGGAGCCACGCCAAGGACAGTCAGACCCTCCGGGAGAAATGTTTTCTTGGACTGAGAACCCTGTGGCAACCCCGAAAACATGGGGCGGGGCTCCCCTGAGGGGGAGGACAGAGGAAGGGAAGGAAGCATCCCAATCTGCAGCATCCTCAGCTGGCCCGGGGAGGATGACCAGGCTATTATTGTCCAGTGCTGCCTCCCCACCAAGCCGGAGCCAATCCAGACCCGCTTCCGGCTCCAGCCCCGGGAGGCAGAGTCAGCGAGTGTCTTTGAAGGAGGGAGGTGAGCTCAGGGGGCCCTTCCTGCCTGCTCTGTGCTACAGGGACGTGGGACAGAACATGTTGTCCTGCTGCCACAGTGACGGAAGCCTCGGGTTCCCTGGGGTTCGCATCCGGCAGATGACACTGACAAGAGAGTGGCTGGGACAGGAGGCAGACGGACAGACTCGTACATTCAGTGGCTCATGCTCATCCTGGCCACAGTCAGACCCTGGGGGCAGTGGAGGGAAAGGGCTCCCTGGAGCCAGGGCTTGCCCCCAAAGAGGGTCATAATGAGAAACTGATGCCACAGGTGTGTCCTCTGTAGCTCTTTAAAAGCCACATGTCACTGACAGCATAGGAAGCAGCAGGGTGAACAAGATACTCAAGGGAGGCTGGGGCAAAAGGCCAGTATTCCAGACCACCAGGACAGAACACTTGGTTCTCTCAGAAATCCTGGGTTCCAGCCTTTGCTCCCCCAGTGACCAGCTGGGCAACCCTGGACAAGTAGCATAACTACCTGGGCGACCCTGGCTCATCGTGAAATGAGGGTGTTGCCTGCCCTGCCTGTCTGCGGGCTTCTGGGAGGGTTAAGTGTGACAGTGCCTGACTACCAGGCTCGCTCTGCACACAGGCAGCAGGATTCTCACCAGTGCCCTCTCCTCTGCACCTGCCACCCTTCAGCCTCCTGATTTCCCCTCCCTGCCTCAACTCTCTCCCCTCTGCCAGGCCATCTTCTGCACAGCAGTCGGGGCACTTTTCTCTAAATGTAAACCAGACCCTGTTGCTCAACTATTCAAGCCCTCCCGTGGCTTCCCAGTGTACTTTTTAATTTTTCTATTTTTTAAGACAGATTCTTGCTCTGTCACCCAGGCTGGAGTGCAGTGGTGCAATCTCAGCTCACTGCAACCTCCACCTTCCAGGTTCAAACGATCCTCCTGTCTCAGCCTCCTGAGTAGCTGGGATTGGAGAGGGGTGCACCACCACGCCCAGCTAATTTTTGTATTTTTTTTAGTACAGATAGAGTTTCGTCATGTTGGCCAGGCTGGTCTCGAACTTCTGACCTCAAATGATCCACCCACCTTGGCCTCCCAAAGTGCTGGGATTACAGGTGTGAGACACCACGTGTGGTCCATTGTACTTATAATTAATCCCAATCCCAATTCCCCACCCCGAGTTCTCACCCCATTTTCCTGCAAGCCACCTGGCTTTCTCTACGTTCCCTGGTTCTTCTCCAGCCTCCAGTCCTTAGCACCTGCTGTTCCCTCTGCCTGGAACCCCCAGCACCCTCTGCCACCTCCTGAGCATCCCATGGCAGGCCTCTTGTCTTTTTCTTTTTTTTTTTCCGCTCTGTCACCCAGGCTAGAGTGCAGCGGTGGCACAATCTTGGCTCACTGCAACCTCCACCTCTCGGGTTCAAGCGATTCTCTTGCCTCAGTCTCTTGAGTAGATGGGATTACAGGCACGTGCCACCACGCCTAGATAATTTTTTGTATTTTTAGTAGAGATGGGGTTTCACCATGTTGGCCAGGCTGGTCTCAAATTCCCGTCCTCAGGTGATACACCCGCCTTGGCATCCCAAAGTGCTGGGATTACAGGTGTGAGCCACCACGCCCGGCCCCTGCTGGCCTCTTCTCATTCAAATCTCACCTTCTCAGGGAGGCCTTTGTGGGTGAACCTATCCAGAGCCATCCACCCACTCCTGCCCCACTCTTAGGTCACCTGTGCTGACCCCCTTCTGCATTTACGTCATCAACTTGCTTATGATCTGTCCCCCCGCACTAGGGCGGGGACCTTGTTGGTCTCAACATTGTGTCCCTAGCATCTAGCATGGCACAGGCTCATAAGACAATCAGTATTTGTGGAATGAACAAAGCCAGAGAGACAGAGGGAAGGCAGGTGGGAAGAAGGCAGGGAGCAGAAGTAAGCTGGCTGGGAAAGGCTGGGGTGCTGACCGTCCCTCTGCAAGGCGGGGCAAAGGGTAGGGAGGACAGGGATGAGATGCGGGGATTTCTCAAGGCTTTATCGGGACAGCTTCTCTTTTCTGAGCTTGGGCTCTCCCACTCGGGAGGGCGTCTCCGGGGACCTGGGTACTGCGCCCAGATCCTCGGGGAAATAAGGCAGCTGCTTCCATGCCTGCCAAGAGCCCAGATGCTGGGTGGATTCTCTTGCAACCCCCTGTGACCGACCTACCCCCCATCAGGGCCCCCTCTCCCACCTGCTTGCTGGGTCTGGCCTTGGGTTGGGGTGCTCCGAGGCCCATCCCCAGCGGCGTTGAAGGCGGCCACGCTGACCATGTAGGCCGTGTAGCCCGTCAAGTTCTTGAGCTTCACACTGTTCTCAGCCAGGAAAAGCGTCTTCACTCGCTCCGTGAGGTTACCCCGCTGGGCTTCCCAGAAATAAATCTGTGGAAACAGAAGAAGTGGGAGTGAGGGGGACAGGGAAAACGAGCGTCCCTCCTGTCCCTGCTGACCTGTAGTCTAAGAGACACCTTCATTGCTGTGAGTCACCTAGGAAACAGTAGAGAAGTCTTTAAGAGGCCGGGCGTGGTGGCTCACACCTGTAATCCCAGCATTTTAGGAGGCCAAGGTGGGTGGATCACTTGAGGTCAGCAGTTCAAGACCAGCCTGGCCAACATGGTGAATCCCCGTTTCTACCAAAAATACAAAAAAATTAGCCAGGCATGGTGGCAGGTGCCTGTAGTCCCAGCTACTCTGGAGGCTGAGGCAGGAGAATCGCTTGAACCTGGGAGGTGGAGGTTGCAGTGAGCCAAGATCATGCCACTGTACTCCAGGCTGGGCGACAGAGCAAGACTCCATCTCAAAAAAAAAAAAAAAAAAAAAAAAAGAAAGTCTTTAAGAACAGTTTTAGAAACCCTTCTGGAACCTTCCTTTTCACAGCCAAGACCCTGGTCTCTGCCAGACAGTAAATTCCAGGGCATGGCCCCCAGGTGTCTGGTTTCCTGCCATGCCTGGAGGATTTAGCATAGCACTGGCACATCAGCACTCAGTACAGTTCCTGGAGGAATAAAGCAAATCTGTCCTACGGGAGGCTGAGCTGGGGAGATAAGGCAGTGTGGAGTCTATCCGGACAGAGTGTGGTGCAAGCACTGGTGGCCTCATGTCACCTGGGAACTGGTGAGGGATGCAGAGTCTCAGGGCCACCCCAGGCCCGCTGTATCAGCAGCTGCTGGTTAACAGGAAGGAGGCTCACTGCAGAGAAAGGCCTCGGCCAACAGGGCGGGCAGCGGGAGGCTGAATCCTAGCTGCACCGTTTACAGCAGCGGGACCTGCCCAGGTGACTTTCCGGAGCTGCATTTTTTTTTTTTTTTTTTTTTTTTTTTTGAGACGGAGTCTCGCTCTGTCCCCCAGGCTGGAGTGCAGTGGCCGGATCTCAGCTCACTGCAAGCTCCGCCCCCCGGGTTTACACCATTCTCCTGCCTCAGCCTCCCGAGTAGCTGGGACTACAGGCGCCCGCCACCTCGCCCGGCTAGTTTTTTGTATTTTTTGTAGAGACGGGGTTTCACCGTATTAGCCAGGATGGTCTCGATCTCCTGACCTCGTGATCCGCCCGTCTCGGCCTCCCAAAGTGCTGGGATTACAGGCTTGAGCCGCCGCGCCCGGCCCGGAGCTGCAGTTTTGTTGTACGTTCAGTGAGGTTAAGGACACGTACTTCCTGGGGTCCACCTGAGGGGTGCAGGTTCTAAGGGTTTCACCCAGGTACTTGGCCAGTTTCCTAAGGCACCCCATGGCTGCAGAAGGTTTTAGGCCAGGAACACAACAAATGCTTCATGGCGTTTTCTTTTTCTTTCTGTTCTTTGAGACGGAGTCTCACACTGTCGCCCAGGCTGGAGTGCAGTGGCGCGATCTCAGCCCACTGCAAGCTCCGCCTCCTGGGTTCATGACATTCTCCTACCTCAGCCTCTGCTGGGACCCAGGCGCCCGCCACCATGCTCGGCTAATTTTTTGTATTTTTAGTAGAGATGGGGTTTCACCACATTAGCCAGGATGGTTTGGATCTCCTGACCTCATGATCCGCCGCCTTGGCCTCCCAAAGTGCTGGGATTACAGGTGTGAGCCACCGAGCCTGGCCATTGTTTTCAATCACTTCCTATGTAGCACGGGTTAACACTTCTGCTAGTTCCAGGACTGAGGCCATCCAGGGAGCCGCCAGTCGGGCCCAGCCCACGTGCAGAATTGGAGGTCATTTGGCTCCCCCTGCTGGCCAGTAAGGTTTCTGCATGTCACCGGCTTTTCAATTTCTCGTTTCCCTGGAAGAAGCCCATAAAGTGAGAAAGAGCTAATAACAGTGTCCCCACTGGCATGTATGGGTGGCAGTTAGGGCATCTTGTCACCATGAAATCCTTGCTTTTCTCCAATACCTCTCCCTCTTTATTATTTATTTGAGGCAGGCCTCACTCTGTTGCCCAGGCTGGAGTGCAGTGGCACAATCACAGCTCACTGCAGCCTTGATCTCCTGGGCTCAGGCAATCCAACCACCTTGGCTTCCCAAAGTGCTGAGATTACAGGTGTGAGCCACTATGCCTGGCCCTCTCTCCTATATTATTTTATTTTATTTCGAGACAGGGTCTCACTTTGTCACCCAGACTGGGGTGCAGTGGCATGATCTTGGCTCATTGTAACCTTGACCTCCAGGTTCAAGCCATCCTCTCGCCTCAGCCCCCCAGGTAGCTCTGACTACATACAAGTGCTACCACGCCTGGCTCTTTCTTTTGTAGAGATGGGGATTTCTTTTGTAGAAATTTCTTTTTTAGAAAGGGGGAGAGGGCAGGTTACAGTGGCTCACACCTGTAATCCTAACACTTGGGAAGCTGAGGCAGGGGAGTCACCTGAGACCATGAGTTCAAGGTCAGCCTGGGCAACATTGCAAGACCCCTGTCTCTACTAAAAATATAAAAATTAGCCAGGAGTGTTGGCGTGCACCTGCAGTCCCAGTGACTTGGCAGGCTGAGGCAGGAGGATCGCTTGAACCTGGGAGGTGAAGGTTGCAGTGAGCTGAGATCACACCACTGCACTCCAGCCCAGGCAACAGACCAAGACTCTATCTCTAAAATAAAATAAAATAAAAATAAATAAAAAGCAGATCCTTCTCGTATGGGTAGATGAATGAAAGCTGAGGCAGTCATTTATGAAATCATTCATTCACTCGTGCATTCATAGTAATGGGGGTACAACGGTTAACAAAGTTCCTGTCAGATTTGGAAAGGTCATGGCTGATGACACAGATGATCTGCCGTGAGTGCACACTAGGAGAATGAATGGATTCTCTTAGGTAGAGAAGAGGGTCATGGATTGATTCCTGGGGGCCTCCAGCATTCAGAGCATTCAGTGGTTGGTGGGGAGGAACAGCTAGCGAGGGAAGCCGAGGAAAGCAAGTATTTTAAGAGGAATGAGAGATCCACGTGTCAAACACAACGGCTGAGTCAGGCGGGATAAGCCTGCTGTTTGACTTAATATGAGCGCCACAGGAATTACTGGCAACTTTGGCAGGAAGAGCTTCGGTGGGGTGGCGGGGACGGGAACCTACTTGGAGCAGGTTCAAGGGAGAATGAGAGCAGAGGAATTGGAGGTAGTGAATATAGAAGATTCTTTTGAGGAATTCTGCTGTTAAGGGGCCAAATGAATGGGTGACAACTGGAAGAAAATGTGAGGTCAGGCCAGGCACGGTGGCTGACACCTGTAATCCCAGCACTTTGGAAGGCCATGGCAGGTGGATCACCTGAAGTCAGGAGTTTGAGACCAGCCTGGCCAACGTGGCGAAACTCCATCTCTACTAAAAATACAAAAAGTAGCTGGGCATGGTGGCAGGTGCCTGTAATCCCAGCTACTCAGGAGGCCGAGGCAGAAGAATCGCTTGAACCAGGGAGGTGGAGGCTGCAGTGAGCTGAGATAGTGCCACTGCATTCCAGCCTGGGCAACAGAGTGAGAGTCAGTCAAAAAAAAAAAAAAAGTGAGGTCAGGAAAAGGCATGAAAAGAGGAAACATATCTCAGAATGCTTTTCTGCCCTACCTATGGGAGCTAGCCACTGGGGAGGTGGAGGAGAGGAAGAGCCAATGGCTGTGGTCATGCTCTGGGGTGAGGAATGGGTCAGGGCCTAGAACCCAGGGACAGCTGTCTTCACAAACCAGGCACTCCGGCAGGTGCGTCTTGTTTGTGAGTGCTGCATTCTGCAGACCTTTGTTAGCTGATGATTCATAGTGAGAGGGACTGACACTTGTGCAAAGGACATAAAGGGACTGAGCCCAGATCCTGGTCCTCACGGGGCACACTGCTGAGCTGCAGTGCACACTGATGAGTCTGCCAGAATGCAGGCTCCAGAGGGCAGGCATCTTGGTCCATGTGGCTCCCTTGGGACCCAAACACCTAGAATCATGGCTGGCACATCCATGGTGCTCAATCAATATCTGCTGGATAAACAAATGCCTTATGTGGACAGGGGCAGGCATAGGAGTGCACCATTATAATCACGAACCTGCCATCTACTCTGCCCACTTCCCTGCCCTTTCTTTTCTTTTTTGAGCTTTATTGAGGTATAATTGACAAAATCTGTATATAGCCAGGTGTGGTGGTGGGTGCCTGTAATCCCAGCTATTTGGGAGGCTGGGGTAGGAGAATCCCTTGAGTCTAGGAAGTGGATGTTGCAGTGAGTGGAGATTGCGCCACTGCACTCCAGCATGGGTGACAGAGTGAGACTCTGTCTCAAAAACAAACAAACAAACAAAACAAAACAAAAAACCCAAAACCTTTATGCATTTAAGGTATACAACATGGTGTTTTGATATACATATGCATTATGAAATGATTACCACAGTCAAGCTAATTAACATGTTCATCATCTTCTTGTGGTAAGAACCTTCTGAGCAAATTTCAAGTGTACAATACAGTGTCATTAACTGTCATCACCATGTTGTACATTAGATCTAGATCGTATTCATCCTGCCTCACTGAAACGCTGTATCCTGTGACCGTCTCCCTATTTCCCTCACTCCCTCAGCCCCTGGCAACCACCGCTCTACTCTCTGTTTCTATGAGTTTGATTATTTTAGATTCCGCATATATGCAAGGTCATGCAGTATTTGTCTTTCTGTGCTTGGTTCATTTCATTTGGTGTAATATCCTGCAGGTTCATCTGTGTTGTTGCAAACAGCAGGATTTCCTTCAAGACTAGATGGTATTCCACTGTGTATAAACCACATTTTCTTCATTCATTCATCCATTCACAGACATTTAGGCTATTTCCACATCTTGGCTACTGTGAGTGATGCTGAAATTAACATGGGCCTGCAGATAGCTCTTCAAGAGCCTCATTTCAATTCCTTTGGATAAATACCCAGTAGTGGGATTGCTGGATCATTGGAGTTCTATTTTTAATTTTCTGTAGAACCTCCATACCGTTATCCAAAATGACTGTACTGATTTACACTCCCACCAACAGTTGTGCAAAGGTTCCCTTTTCCCCATACCCTCACCACCACTTACAGCTAGACTTTTTGATAACAGCCATCCTTGCAGGTGTGATGGGATATCTCACTGTGGTTTTGATTTGCATTTCCCTGAGGCTGAGCGATGTTCATCACCTTCCCAGATACTTGGTGACCATTTATATATCTTCTTCTTCTTTTTTTGAAATAGAGTCTGGCTCCATCACCCAGGCTAGAGTGCAATGGCATGAAATTGGCTCACTGCAACCTCTACCTCCTGGGTTCAAGTGATTCTCCTGCCTCAGCCAGGTGCCTGCTGCCACGGCCGGCAAGTTTTTGTATTTTTAGTAGAGACAGGGTTTCACCATGTTGGCCAGGCTGGTCTCCAACTACTGGCCTCAGGTCATCTGCCCACCTTGAGCTCTCAAAGTGCTGGGATTACAGGCGTGAGCCACCGTGCCCAGCCTATGTATCTTCTTTTGAGAAAAGTTCATTCGGGTCCTTTGCCCCATTTTCTTTCCTTTTAGTTGGATGAGTTTCTTCCATATTTTGGCTATTAACCCCTGGTCGTATGTATGGTTTGCAAATATTTTCTCCCATTCCAGAGGTTCTCCCTCCTTCTGGAAGCATGTTCTTCCCATGAGCTCTGAGACATCACTCAGTTTTTGGTTTCAGGGCTCAATCAATCTGTAGACTTCTCTTGTTCTCTATCTTTCCTTGTCTAATCTCTGGCTTTCAGTACCATCTACATGCTGAGGACTCCATAATTCACATCTCTGGTTTGATCCTTCTCTCTTGAATTCCAGACATACATCTCTGACTCTGTTCTGTCTTCCCTTGAATGTCCAACAGACGTCTCAAACCAAACACATCTGGAACCAGACTCCAGATCTCCGCAGCCTCCTCCTTCACCAGCTTTGTCTTCTCCTGCTCCATCATCCTACAGACCCTGGGGCTGTCCTTGTTGCCTCCCTTTTCTCCCACTCCATGTTCAATTTGTCAGTAATTTTTTTTTTTGTTTGTTTGTTTTTTTTGGAGACGGAGTCTCGCTCTGTTGCCCAGGCTGGAATACAGTGGTGTGATCTTGGTGCACTGCAACCTCCGCCTCCTGGGTTCAAGTGATTCTCTTGCCTCAGCCTCCTCAGTAGCTGGAATTACAGGCCTGCGCTACCATCCCCAGGTAATTTTTGCATTTTTAGCAGAGATGAGGTTTGGTCATGTTGGCCAGGCTGGGTGTTAGCAAATTCTACCAGCTCTGATGTTAGGACTAACCGAGTGCTGCCACTTCTCACCCTGCTCTCGCCTGATCTGAGCCCCCTTCATGGCCCATCTGGATGGTTCAGATGCCTCCCCATGGCTTCTGGGCTTTCCCTATTTCAGACTATGTTCAGGGCAGCAGCCAGCGGGACCCTCTACAGGTCCCAGTCCTCCACTCAGAGGACTTCACTCAGAGTGAAAGCCGAAGCCCTGAAGGGCCCCAGGTGCTCCAGCCCCGGCTTTCCCGTGTCCCATCGTGCTCCCTGGAACTCTGGGGACACACCAGGCTTTCCGTATACCCCAAGTACTGTCTACCCTGAGACCTTTGCTCTTCTTTCCTCTCTTTCTGGATCTATGTGATTTGGACCCTGTTGTCCTTCAGGCTTTTGCTCAAATATCACCTTCTCATTAAGTCCTTTCCTAACAACCCTTTTGTTTTTTTTAGACAGAGTCTTGATCTAGGCTGGAGTGCAGTGGCGCAATGATGGCTCACTGCACCCTCACTCGGCTGGGCTCAGGCACTCCTCCCACCTCCCTCCCCGTTGGCTGGGACTACAGGCATGCGCCACCACACCCGGCTAATTCTGTTGTTGTCTGTTTTCTTTTCGTAGAGACAGGCTTTTACCATGTTGCCCAGGCTGGTGTTGGACTCCTAGAGTCAAGCAATCCACCCACCTCCGCCTTCCAAAGTGCCAGGATTACAGTTGTGAGCCACTGAGCCCAGTCCTTAACAACCCATTGAAAATTTCAAACCCTGCCTGGGCACAGTGGCTTATGCCTGTAATCCCAGCAATTTGGGAGGCCAAGGCCAGATCACCTGAGGTCAGGAATTTGAGACCGGCCTGGCCAACATGGCGAAACCCTGTCTCTACTAAAAATACAAAAATTAGCTGGGCATGGTGGCAGGCGCCTGTAATCCCAGTTACTCAGGAAGCTGAGGTGGGAGAATCGCTTGCACCTGGGAGGCAGAGGTGACAGCTAGCCAAGATGGCACCACTGCACTTCAGCCTGGGCGACACAGCAAGACTCCATCTCAGGAAAAAAAAAAAAAAAAATAAATAAATAAATAAAATAAAGTAAAATAAAATAAGACAAAACAAAATTTCAGGCCGGGTATGGCGGCTCACTCCTGTAATCCCAGCACTTTGGGAGGCTGAGGTGGGTGGATCACGAAGTCAAGAGATCGAGACCATCCTGGTCAACATGGTGAAACCCCATCTCTACTAAAAATACAAAAATTAGCTGGGCATGGTGGCAGGCGCCTGTAATCCCAGCTACTTGGGAGACTGAGGCAGGAGAATCACTTGGACCTGGTAGGTGGAGGTTGCAGTGAGCTGAGATTGCGCCACTGCACTCCAGCCTGGCGACAGAGCAAGACTCCGTCTAAAAAAAAAAAGAGAAAAAAAATTCAAACCTCCCCATGGATCTGGCTTTCCCCTAACCTGCTTCATTTACCACCACCTGGCGGTATTATTTACTTTGTCCATTGTTGGTCTTCTCTCTCTAACATCTGAGCTCACATTGTCCCTGCTCACTGCGTTATTCCCAGCTCTGAGAACAATGCTGGGCACACAATAACTGCTCAATAAATACGTGTCATTGACAACTGAAAGACTGGAGCTCTCAGAACGTGCATGAATGCGCCTGCCACGCACCAGTTGTGTGCAGTCTGACTGGAATGCAGTATCAGCTTCACTGTGCTCATTGGTTGATGAAGTTAATGCATCATTGATGTTCGTGAATGCTGATGTCAGTACGTTGGTTATCACATGTCCAGGAAGTAGCATTTTCTCCGTTCATGTCCACAGTTGCCACTCAGGTACGGGTCATGTTTTCTGGAGCATGTAGACCTCTGCTGTATTATCTATGGTGTTGTGCACCCACACGTTTTCCTGGGTCTGTATATTAACTCACCACTTCCAAGCCTGGACAGTCTGGTGGCTGCCAAACTGCTGCTGGCACCGCCCTGGGCCCTTTCTTTTCCTGTGGGAGGCATATGCTAGGGGGGCAATGTTTAGTTTTCCCAGCTGGTGCTCCTGGGCAATGCCTTGAGGGGTGTTATCCTTCTTTAGGGCTTCCTTGGCAACATGCCTTTCCTCCTTTCTTCCTCCTCCTTCACCCCAGATGCAATGAGACTCCTATGCTAGATTCTGTCCTAAATTGGGGCTACCTGTATTAATGAGCTGTGTGACCTGGGTAAGCTCTTCCCCTTTGCTGACACTCCTCCCACCTGTGGGATGAGGTGCCTTGCGTCTCTCCTACTCCCCACTTAGGCCATGGCACTGGGGCTTTTCTCTGGAGTAACAACCAGCTGCCAAGAATGAGAGTCGACTGGACACTGGTGCAGGAGGCAGACACAGCTAAGGGTTATGTGTTCTAGCTGTTCCAACCAGGCAGACACATTCCTTTTTTTTTTTTTTTTTCTGGAGACGGAGTCTCACTCTGTTACCCAGGCTGGAGTGCAGTGGCATGGTCTTGGCTCACTGCAACCTCTGCCTCCCGGGTTCAAGCGATTCTCCTGCCTCAGCCTCCCAAATAGCTGGGATTACAGGCACCCGCCACCTCGCCTGGCTAATTTTTGTATCTTTAGTAGAGACGGGGTTTCACCATGTTAGCCAGGCTGGTCTCGAACTCCTGACCTCAGGTGATCTGGCTGCTTCGGCCTCCCAAAGTGCTGGGATTAAAGGTGTGAGCCACCGTGCCCGGCCTAGAAATTTTTAAACAGTGATTTCCAAATACTAGGCAGTGATGCTTTCTTTGCTAACTGGCTATCTGATTAATATCAACATTGTAATTATGGGGCCAAAAGCCCCTTGGAGGGGTCTTAAGTTATGCATGGGGCTGGGGGTTGGTGGGGAGGGATGTGTGTGCTGCTCAGAGATGGTACGAGCCAAGGGATGGCTAGAGTTTCTTGCACCTAAGCTCAGCCTGCCCTCAGGACGCTGGAGGGGATGGATGTGGTTCAGCTTCAGGTGTACAATATTTCTGTGAATTGGGTCCAGATAGCCAAGGCGGCAGGGGCTGGCTGGATGAATGGAGGGCCTGGGGACCTGCATGCCTCCCACATATGACTTACTCCCCAGCCCCCGACCTGGCCCCTCATCCATGCACCTCTTTGCTCTGCCCGAGGGCACCCTACCTTGTACCCCTGGATGTCTCCATTCTGGCTGTCCAGCGGAGGTGGCTCCCAAGTCACGTCCAGCTGTGTGGCCGTGGCGCCGTGGACGACCACGTTACGAGGTGCTGCTGTGGGCACTGGAGGGTGTGCAGGGTAGGCAGTGAGCATGCGAGTAAACCTGGGAGGGGAGGAGGGCTGGGCGGGATGGGGAGCCCAGATCCCGTCTCTTCCAGCTGAACTGGGTGGGGCTGGGAAAGGCATGCTGGGGCTGGACAGGGTGTTCGCGGCTCACCTGCCTCCCCGACAAAGACCTCCTGTGGGGTGCTGGAGGGCCCCTCGCCCACAGCGTTGTACATACTCATCCGTATCTCGTACCGCCTGTGCTTGTTCAGGTCTATGGGGGAGAGTGGGGGAGGGGAAGCACACTGGGGTCACTGTCCCTGCTGGGAAGGTGCCCCCCAGGGAGGGTGGAGGCTGCCGGGGGAGGAATGAGGCACCCCCGCCATTCTAGTCCCCTCTGTGAAGGTGCAGGAAGAAGGTGAGAGGTGGGGCCCCCAGGGGATGCTCCGTGCCAATCTGGACATAGGGCGATGCTGGTTGGCCTCCTGGCCTAGGGTGACCGTACATTTTATTTTTCAACTGGACACTGTTGAGACTGAAAAGCACTATGAATATTTACACTGGGACAACCAGCGTAAACCAAAGCTGTCCTGGGCATGCCTGGCCATAGCTTCACCCGCTACGCCCAGCGTGTCCTCTTTCCCCACCGTGACAGATGCCCAGAGTCCCCATGCACCAACTCTTTGCACAGCGGGGCTTAGCTCCAGGGGGGAGGGGCACATTGGATGCGAATTCTGGAGTAAGAAACCTGATGTTTCTGCCAAGTTTGAGGTGCTTGGCTGAGAACGCCTGGCAGAACTTGGGAATGGGATGCAGCTGCAAGAAACGGACGCAGTCACTGTCTCCTGTGGCTGAAAGTTTCTCCCACCCTCTCCACTCTTCTCTCCGGGTTCCCTGCCCCTGCTCCCTTCCCCTGAGTGGAGTCTACCCTTCAACAGGGCTGTGAGAGGGGTGTCACCCTTGCCTAGCTGTTTATGCAGCCTGTGTTGGCCACTGGTTGATGGAGGAAGGAGGAAGGGAATTTAGCCTTAAACTAGCGCTATTTTCTCCTGAGCATGAAACCCTCTTGCCTGAGACCCCGGGTCTCAGGAAGAACCATGGCTGGGGCTTTAGAGAAAGATCAAGGGCTGGGGCGTGCAAGCAGAAGGAACATGCCTAGTGCATGGGAGGATGACGGACGCAGGTGACTAAAACTGCTGTCACCTCCCTCCGGGTGCGGGGCCAGACTGTAAGACCCAGTTGGGGCCGGGCGCGGTGGCTCAAGCCTGTAATCCCAGCACTTTGGGAGGCCGAGACGGGCGGATCACGAGGTCACGAGATCGAGACCATCCTGGTTAACATGGTGAAACCCCGTCTCTACTAAAAAATACAAAAAACTAGCTGGGCGAGGTGGCGGCGCCTGTAGTCCCAGCTACTCGGGAGGCTGAGGCAGGAGAATGGCGGGAACCCGGGAGGCGGAGCTTGCAGTGAGCTGAGATCTGGCCACTGCACTCCAGCCTGGGCGACAGAGCAAGACTCCGTCTCAAAAAAAAAAAAAAAAAAAAAAAAAAGACCCAGTTGGGCCGAGAAGTGCCTTCAATGGGACTAGATGGAGCAGCAGCCACGTGGACACCTGCCCACCTACCCAGCAGCGTTCAACAGCTCCCGCTGTGGCCCCGCTGTCACTGTCCCTCGACCCAGCGGAGCATAGGGTTACCGACTTCCCTTTTCCAGCCCACACCCGACAGAGGGCAGGCGTGAAGGAGACTTTCCCTGGCATCGGCCTACTTTTCCACATGTTTAGGGTTATCACTTGTGTTCAGGGTAGTCTCATTCCTTAAGCCCCCTGGGGTGGGCACACTTCCTCAGCCTGTGATCAGGTCTCTCGAGGCCCCACTCCCAATCCCCGTGGGAGGCCTGGGCCCGCAATGAAGCCGCCATGCAAGGAGACTTACTGTCCAGCTCGTACTGGGTGAGGCTGGGCCGGCTCAGGTTCCGCATGGAGTACATGGCTATGGGGTGGGGGTGCCGGGGCGGGGCGCAGAGGGAGACAGCAGACAGAGGAGGTTAGTGCCGACACATCCCCACCCACAAAGAAACCCCGGCCAGGCGGGGCTGACAGTGTGAACAGACAGAAAGAGTGTTTCCAGATTTCCAGTGCTGAGTTACGGGCCAGGATAACAGTGCAGTGGTGGCAGGGGAAGGTGGAGGCTCCCTGGACAGTCTGCCTCCACCCTGGTGTGCCCTGGCCCAAGATGACATGAGCCCCTTGTAGCCCAGCATCTCTAGGGACATCTCTGGGGGACCCTCTCACCCCCAACTGTCTTCCTTCTTTCAGGGCAGAGTTCCTGGAAACCAGCATGAAATACTGGAGTCGTTAATTTCCTCATATGAACCACAAACAATTTTACTACTAGGAAATATGACTGTATTATACACAGGCAATATAAAATCACAACCACAAGCATATGTGGGCAAAAAAAAAAAAAAAAAAAAGGAGAGAAGAAAAAATGTCCACCAAAAAGGCATGCTGTCAGATCAGCTACTTCAGTTTCTCTATTAATATTTCTTTGCTACATGCTCAATCATTTTGTTGTCTGCTAACTCACTAGAAGACAGGCACAAAAGGCTTGGGAGAACCAAGGGAGGAAATGTGAAAATGAAGAGGCTGAGCTGGGCACAGTGGCTCATGCCTGTAATCTCAGCACTTTGGGAAGCCAAGGTGGGTGGATCACCTGAGGTCAGGAGTTCGAGACCGGCCTAGCCAACATGGTGAAACCTGGTCTCTACTAAAAATATAAAAATTAGCCAGGCATAGTGGTGCACGCCTGTAGTTCCAGCTACTTGGGAGGCTGGGGCAGGAGAATCGCTTGAACCTGGGAGGCAGAGGTTGCAATGAGTCGAGATCATGCCACTGTACTCTAGCCTAGGCGACAGAGCAAGACTCTTGTCTCTAAAAAAAAAAAAAAAAAAAAAAATTGCTGGGCACAGTGACTCATGCCTGTAATCCCAGCACTTCGGAAGGTCAAGGCAGGTGGATCACCTGAGGTCAGGAGTTTGAGACCAACCTGGCTAACATGGTGAAATCCCGTTTCTACTAAAACTACAAAAAATCAGCTGGCCGTGGTAGTATGTGCCTTTAATCCTAGCTACTCAGGAGGCCTAAGGCAGGAGAATCGCTTGAACCCGGGAGGTAGAGGTTACAGTGAGCTGAGATTGTGCCATTGCACTCCAATGTAGGCAACAAGAGTGAAGCTCTGTCTCAAAAAAAAAAAGAAGAGGCTCTTAAACTGCCCCCTTCTCCTGCTAGTCTGTTGGGGTGAGTGTCCCACATCCACCTGAGTACCCAGTCCTCTGGGGTACCCCTGCCTGCTGCTCTCTTCTCCTACGCATCAGTCATGGAGTCCCAGGTAGGTGGATAGCAGATATTTAGGGAAGGAGGCTCTTTATAAAAATCTCTAGTGGTCTGAGTCCAAATGTTAGGTGGACACAAGCACTTCAGACCCAAACAAGCCAAAGGTGTAGATGAACATCAGCTCTGAGCCACTGGGAAAACCTCAGTTTTTCTTTCATTATGTACCAAGGTGTTCTAATTATTGTTGCTACCTGCTGTGCTGTAAAATATTTTATTGGCTGCACCACTTTGCAGCATTTTGTCTAAAGCTCTTAACTGTCATAAATGCACCTAACTGTCTGCCAATGTGGAATACTAAATAATTATTATGTGAGTGACTGATTTACTTTGAAAAACCAAAAACAGGCCAGGCACGGTGGCTCACACCTATAATCCCAGCACTTTGGGAGGCCAAAGTGGGCAGGTCACTTAAGGTCAGGAGTTCAAGACCAGCCTGGCCAACATGGTAAAACCCTATCTCTACTAAAAAAAAAAAAAAAAAAAAAAAAAAAAAAAAAAAAAAAAAAAATTAGCTGAGTGTGGTGGCGCATGCCTGTAGTCTCAGCTACTTGGGAGGCTGAGGCACAAGAATCACTTGAACCCAGGAAGTGGAGGTTGCAGTGAGCTGAGATTGCACCACCACACTCCAGCCTGGGCAAACCATCTAAAAAAAAAAAAAAAAAAAATACACACAGAAAAAAAACACCACCAAAAAACCTGGAGTCCTGGAGCATCTGCGCCCATCATGTATCATCTCCCAGACTGGTCTCAGTCCACCCCGAGCCTGTGCCTCGGTTCCAACCGCGTGCTCTCTTGCTATGTGACTGCAACAGCCTCTAGCTGGGCGCCTGTCTCTGGCTCCCCATCCTCCCACCATGGCTAAGCCATCATCCTGATGCCACCAAAGTGGCTCCTAACACAAAAGTCCAAACACATCTTGCCCTTGCTGTGATCTGGGCATCGGCCCTCCCTGACATTTCCACCTGAACTCCCTGCTTTCTTTCCTTCACTCCAGGGGGCAGGCTGGGTCCCCGGGACAGGCAGGGCAGTGACTTCCCCCAGGAAAAAGAGGGGGCCAGGACTACTGCTTTTGGGGTGTGACCAGGTGAGGCTTCTGGTCCCTCAAGGGCAGCGTGCTCCTTCTCATGCGCCGGGCTGTCCCCATCTCTTTGTCCTGGTTAACTTGGCATCATCCTTCTGTATTAGCACCAGTGCTGGTGCCAGGTAAGCCTTGCCTGGCCCTGGCTTTAGGCCCTCTTAGAATGCTTCCTTCCCAGCTCGCCTGGCTCCTCCTCCAGCCTGCAACTCCAAGAGGGCCGGGACCTTGCCCGTCTTGATCATTGGTGTGCCCCACAGTGTCTTGGGGCCCAAAGAAGGTGCTCAGTAAATATCAGTAAATGAATGAATGGGATGGGAGGAAGGAGAGGCACAGACCGGGGAGGGAGGCAGGGTTTCAGGTTAGAGTGGTTCCAGGAAGCTGAGAGCTCCAGAGCGGGAAGGTGAGGGTGACCACCCAGTCCCACCCATTTCCCCGGCTCCCAAGTGTCACTCACAGGTAAGCTCGGCCCACGTGGCGCCTGGGTTGTTGATACCTCGAAGCGTGAAGCCCCTCAGTCCTTCATAGCGCAGCTCCCGGTATCGGATCCGGAAGCCCAGGAGGATGCCATTGATCTTGTCCTCTGCTGGCGGCTGCAGGGAAGGGAATAGGGGATGGGGAGGGGACCTGGACCACCGCCCACCCCGCCCCACGCTCTCTCATCATGCCTCCTGCAGCCACAGAGCAGGGACTGTGTTTTAACCAGGAAAATAAATCAAGATAATATTGAGCATTTTAAATTTACAAAGCACTTCTGATGAGGCCATTTCATCCCTGCAGCATTCCCTGGAAAGAAGGAAGGGCAGGAATCCGTAATCGCCTTTTACCCAAGCAAGAAACTGAGGCTCAGAGACATAAAGGAACTTTCCCAAGATCACACAGCATCATTGGGCCTGGAGCACACAGCTGTTTTCCTAGAGCCACTCCTTCTTCAGCTCCTTTGTCTTTAAGGGCTGCCTTCACCCAATTACCAAACTTCCCAGGCCTGCTGGTTCCTGCCTGGATAATACTTCCTGGTGTTTCCTGCAAGCTGAGCCCTCTCCTACTCTTAGTACATGCAAGGGTGAGTGCGCCCCTCACCCCTTCATCAAGTTCTTCTTTGCTTCCTCTCCTGTCTACAGATTAGCTGCAGAACAGGCTTCGGGAGAAGGTGGGAACTACTTCTTAATGATACTGCTTATAAAGAATGGGCTGACCAGCCTGGCCAACATGGTGAAACCCCGTCTCTACTAAAAATATAAAAATTAGCTGGGTATGGTGGCACGTGCCTGTAGTCCTGCTTGGAAGGCTGAGGAAAAAGCATCACGTGAAGCTGGGAGGCAGAGCTTGCAGTGAGCCGAGATCGGGTCACTGTACCCCAGCCTGGGCGACAGAGCAAGACTCTGTCCCAAAACAAAACAAAAACCCCCCAAAACCAAAAACCTGCTGAAACAACTCAGCCTTTATTAGCTCCTTAATGGCTTCCCCGGCTGCCGTGGGCACCTCCCTGCCCCCTCCGCCACGTTGCTCCAGCCTCGTCCTGGTCACAGGTGCACTAAGTCATGTTCATCTAAGGGAGCGTCCTCTCCTTGAGGCTGTGTGTCTCAGGCTGTGTGGGGGGGTACCTCCTGGCTTTGTCTTCAAGGGCTTTCCCTTTGTGGGGTGGCAGATGGCTGAAAGGGAGTGCCCGCCCCTTTGATCTGGAGAAGTGGTGACAGGAGTTCAGTGCTTTGAACTTTTAGTAGAGTCGCGGTTTTGCCAGGGGTCCCTCTGATGTGGGTGACCTGCTGAGCCAAGGCTGGACTTCAGAGGGCACAGGGGGGGTCCTGCCCCGGGGCCCTGCGGGGCAGGACCCCTGAGCAGCCTGGTCGCTGAGGTTGGCCTGATCTTCCCCAGGCCATGGCAGAGCAGGCAGTGCCCAGTGAAGAGTGGGCATCTGGAAGGGGTATGGACGAAGGGGGGCATTTCCTCTCTTCTTGCGCAGTGATGGTGACGGGCATAGGTCTCTATAAGGAATCCCTTCACTGACCAGTGGGGCTTCATGGAGACTCTGGGGCCCCTGACAGCACCAAGCACTTTTCAGTCCGAGGACTCAGCAGGCCTGAGGCTAATACACCTGGCCCTGCCACTCACGGGTTGTGTGACCTGGGGCCATTCGGGTCCCCTCCCTGACTCTCAGTGGTCGTCTGCAGAAGGGGATGACAGCATCTGCCTGATTTGACTATCTGGAGAGTGTAATGAGGTGTGTTGTGTGAGTGTATATGTGTGGGCACGCGGTATATAGACTGTTCTGTCGCATGCACACGCCTGGATTTCTCATGGCTTCCCAGGTGCTCTGGGGGCAAAGAATCTGGGGGCTCCATGCAGCTCTGGTGGGGACTGCTGGCTTTCCAGTCCCAGAGCAGAGCTCGTCTGGGTCTTCATGGAGCTTCCTGCCTGCTGGGCCATACCTGCCATCGGATTAGCACGGAGGTGGTGGTGTGGGGCGTCACTGAGAGGATGGTGGGTGCTTCATCCGGGGCTGTGGAGAGAAGCAGACAGGTGGGTTCTGGGGGCCACAGCTTCAAGGCCCCCCAGGAACCCACTGGGACCAGATTCTGCTAATACAGGACTAGGGGCAGGTCCAGCTTGCATCGCCCTCCATGCCTGCTGGCCCGACTTCTGCAGAACAAAGGGCTGGTGTAAAGGGGAGGGAGGCAGGGGCTGTGAACTGACCCGGCCCAAACCCAAGGGTCCCAGAGCCCCCTCCACTGTGGCCCCCTCCAAGCCACAGGCCGCTTCTGCTGCTGCTGCTGGGAACTCCCATCCCACTCACTGGCCGCTTGTGGGACACGAGGAAGGAATGCGCCACAGGCCAGGCTGGGCCTGGGAGCCTGAGCCCTTGGCAAAGGTGTCTCTGGTCCAAGCCTCCCTGAGACCTTACCCCGGGAGCTGAAGGGCCCAGTGGATCCCACGCCCCTCTCATCTTTGGAGGCCCCACCCCCAGAAGAGAATGCCCCGTGCCCGGGAGGTAGCCAGTGGGCTGAGAGAGAGACTGCTGGGGAAGGGGTACTGACCGGCCTGCAGGGTGGTCAGCGACTCCGACTCTTCGCTGAACTCGCTGTCGCCAATGTCATTGGTCGCCTTCACTCGGAACTTGTAGGACGTGAAGGGCTTCAGCCTGTGGGGGGAAATCGGGGCCAATGAGCCAAGGTGCTCCTTAAAGGCCTTGCCCCCAGGCCCTCACCAGGGAGTCTCCGTGATCTGCCCCTGCTCGGGAAAGGGGGTGGGGTGCCAGCCCACTACATAGAGGGCACACTGAAGCTCAGAAAGGAGCTTTGCTACAAAGAGGACAAACTGGGACCTGGCCCCAGGAGTCCCAAGCACCTAGACCAGGTCCTCCAGACCATGCCAGCTTGGGGTGCCTTTAGCCCCAGTTGTAAGCCATAGGTTCCCGGGAAGAAAATGTCTGCAGCTTCTCCACCTCGGAGAACCACGCAGCCACAAAAGCATCAATACCTCCACTCGGAACAAACTCCTCCCCTGCCCCACAAACTGCCATCTCTTTCTTTTTTTTTCGTTTGAGATGGAGTCTTTTTTTTGTTGTTGTTGTTGAGACAGAGTCTCGCTCTGTCACCCAGGCTGGAGTGCAGTGGTGTGATCTCGGCTCACTGCAACCTCCGCCTCCCTGGTTCAAGCGATTCTCGTGCCTCAGCCTCCAGAGTAGCTGGGATTACAGGCACGTGCCACCACACCCAGCTAAGTTTTCTATTTTGGTAGAGACAGGGTTTCACCATGTTGGCCAGGCTGGTTTCAAACTCCTGACCTCAAGTGATCCTCCCGCCTCAGCCTCCCGAAGTGCTGGGATTCCAGGTGTGAGCCACTGTGCCCAGCCTCTCTTTCAACTGTAGTAAATTAGGGAAGAGCTGAGGTTCTCAAGAGTGAAGCAGTACTTCATCTCTATAAGCCTTACTTCCTCTCGGAGTAAACGTCTCTCTTTTAGATTTATGGGGGGTGGGAGAGGTGGGGAAGAAAGTATTGCTCAAAACTCCCAGTCACATCAACTGGAATATAAAAAATACAACCCACTCAGAATTAAATTGAAGCTAGAATTTTGGAGTGACACTCCACTCCCCTATTAAAGCTGGAGAGGAAGATGCCACCCGGCTGGAAGAATCACTAATGAAGGATGACAAGCACTTCGCTAAAGGGGGACTTCTAGGCTTCAGAAATAGATCATTGAGAGGCAACCTAACAGGGTTCTGGAGAGAACAGAGCGGAGGAGAGCAGGATAGAGCTAATTCGGGAGGGAGAGAGTGGACGCGGAGGCCACCTGGGTGGTGCATGCTAGGAGGAGAGCTGGGGCAGGCTGGAGGTGTTTTCAGAAGGCCCCCTACCCGGTGGAGGAGTGCCACTGGTCCTGGCGGGGAGAGGGAAGGCGGGGATGCTGGCGTGGACCCGGGCCTCACCTGTCCACAATGAAGCTGGAGGCGTTGTGGCTCACGGAGGCCGAGTGCAGTGTCCATCTGCCGCTGGGCAGCTCGCGGGTCTGGATGGTGTAGTAGCGCACAGGGGAGAGCCCGTCGCTCCCCGGCTCCCAGGACAGCAGCACGCTGCGTGCTCTCACATCCTCCTGCTGCACCACCGGCCTGCTGGGGGGCTGCGGGCGGTCTGGAGGTGGCAGAGGGGGAGGAGCAGGTGAGTGGGCCAGGCCACGGTGGAGGGGGCTGGACTTTCTCGAGGGAGGAAAGGAGGTGATCTGAGCCCAATTCTGTGCATGCAGGATCCTTGCAAGTTCTCACACCTGGGTACAGCGAGCACCTGTCTCCGGGTCAGAGGCCCACCCTCAGCCTCCTAGAGCCCTAGGATCTGGGAACTGACAGCTCCTCAGGGCAGCCCTAAGCAAGGACTGACGGTGAGGAGGGACAAACACCCACCCACTTCCTTCGTTCCTGCCTGAAACGAGGCCGAGCCTGGCCCTGCGCTGTCCCCGATTGAGCAGGATGAGGCAGTTTCCAGGCCCCAGCTTGGCTTCCTTCTCTCCCCAGCCTCACTGCCCCGCCCCTCCTGCAGGGCTTCTCAAACCTCAGCAGTACTGGAATTCGGAACAGATGCCTCTGTGGTGGGGGCTTCCTGTGCACTGCAGGATGCTCAGCAGTGTCCCTGGCCTCCACCTGCTTGATGCCAGGAGCACTCCCACACCGTGACAACCAAAATGTCTCCAGACATGTCCAATGTCCCCTGGGGCCAAAGTAGTCCCCAGTTGAGAAGCACTATACAAATTGATTTTCCTGAGTACATTTTCTTCTTCCTTCCCTCCCTTCCTTCCCTCCCTGCTTCCTTCCTTTCTTCCCTCCCTCTCTCTCTTTTCTTCCTTTCCTTTCCTCTTTCTCCCTCTCTTTTCTCCCTGCCTCCCTTCATTCTCCCTCCTTCCCTTCTTCCCTCCCTTCTTTCTCTCTTCCTTCTTTCCCCCTCCCCTCCCCTCCCCTTCCCTCCCCTCCCCTTCCCTCCCTTCCCCTCCCATCTTTCTCTCTTCCCTTCCCCTTCCCCTCCCCCTTCCCCTCCCCCTTCCCCTTTCCCTCCTTCCTTTTTCTTTCTTTATTTAAAACACAGACAGGGTCTGTATCTGTTGCCCAGGCTGGAGTGCAGTGGCACGATCATAGCTCACTGCAGCCTCAAACTCCTTGATCCAAGCAATCCTTCTACCTCGGCCTCTTGAATGGCTGGGATTACAGATGTACACTACCACACCTGGCTAATATTTCTTTTTTTTTTGAGATGGAGTCTCACTCTGTAGCCCAGGCTGGAGTGCAGCGGTATGATCTTGGCTCACTGAAACCTCCACCTCCCAGGTTCAAGTGATTCTCTTGCCTCAGCCTCCCAAGTAGCTGGGGTTACCGACGTGCGCCACCACGCCCAGCTAATTTTTGTATTTTTAGTAGGGACGAGGTTTCACCATGTTGGCCAGGCTGGTCTTGAACTCCCGACCTCAGGTGATCCACCTGTCTCAGCCTCCCAAAGTGCTGGGATTACAGGTGTGAGCCACCATGCCTGGCCTATGGTTAATATTTCTATGTTCTGTAGAGATGGGGTCTCACTATGTGGTCCAGGTTGAGAGGATTTTCTAATGTCCCTTTCAGGCCAGTTGGGTCCAGGGCTTGCTTTTGGGGAGCCCAAGGTCAGGCAAGGTGCCAGCTCAGGGCAGCAGTGCAATGGCAGCCGGAGCTCCAGGCTATAGCACTGATCCCGCGCCCATCTGTCGTGACAAGGCCAGGGCTGCGAGCAGGGAGGGGAGAGGGAAGATGGTCACTAACCCTCCCTTAACTAATTAATTAATTAAATTAGACAGAGTCTTGTTCTGTCACCCAGGCTGGAATGCAGTGGTGCGATCTTGGCTCACTGCAATCTCCGTCTCCCGGGTTCAAGTGATTCTCATGTCTCAGCTTCCTGAGTAGCTGGGATTACAGGTGTGCGCCACCACACCTGCCTAATATTTGTATTTTTAGTAGAGACGAGGTTTTGCCATGTCAGCCAGGCAGGTCTCAAACTCCTGACCTCAAGTGATCCACCTGCCTCAGCCTCCTCAAGTGCTGGGATTACAGGCATGAGCCACTGAGGCTGGCCACACACTTTCCCTTTAGGAAACCAGACCAGAGCAGGGTCCTTGGGAGTGAACTTGCAGTCCATCTCTGGGAGTCTACTAGACCCCTCGCTAACTTTGACTTCAGAGATTGGAGCCCACCTTCCATTCTCACCCAGGGCACTGCGGCTCATACCAGCCATCCACTAGGAGCAGCTCAGAGCACTGGCTGGCACCCCTCAGCTGCCCCCCAGGCCTCCCCTGGCCCCTGTGGGCAGTCACCTCTCTTCTCGGTGGTCACCACCAAGGCCTCGGCAGCATCTCCCCAGCCCTTGCGGGTCTGGGCCGTGATGCGGAACAGGTAGACAGACTCTGGCTTGAGACCCGTAGCTGTGTACTGCCGGGCACTGGGTGCCAGCACCTCCACGGTGGCGGTGTTGGCCGTGGTGGTGTTCAGCCGGTGTGTGATCTGGTAAGCTGTGGGAAGGAAGCACATGGCTACTATGGCAAGCAAGGCAAGCTGCCCCCAGGGCCCCGGGAAGGGTTGTTCCGTCCACAGCCACAGCTGTGTCTGCATATGGCCACCGTGCTGTGGTCACTTTGGCTGTGGTCTGTCTGCCTGAGGCCTCTGGGTCACTCTCCAGTCTTCAGCTGCCTCCTGGGGAGGGTGGACTGTGGGTGGCATGGAGAGGCACTCTATACACAGTGTCTGTGACCCCCATAACAGCCCCAAGTGAAGAAACTGAGGCCCGGGGAGGTCAGATCACCTGCTGGTAAGTGACAGAGCTGGAATCCCAGCCCAGGTTTTTCTGGGCTAACGCATTTGCCCTTCCTGCCTCCACTCTGTCTTGGTGATGTGGCATTGCTCTCGGGCAGGTGGTGCGTGAGGTCGGGACTGAGACCCCGGGATAGGTGCAGGTAGTCCAAGCCCATTTTAAAGGTGAGGGGACTGAGGCTGCAGAGGGGAGTAGACTTGCTCAAGTTCACGCAGCTGCCCACCGGAACCCTGCGTGTGTGTGTTGGGGGAACCCTGGGTGTGTGTGTTGGGGGAACCCTGAACGTGAGATGAAGCTTCCCATCTGTAGCCTCCCTCCCCTGCGCCTTGGGACTCTTTTCCAGCTGTGTTGAGCCGGCCAGCGTGCCCTCACTTGGCTGTGCTAAGGAACAGCGTCCGAGGTTTACCAGATGGCCGGCAGGCTGGGGGCCTGGGGACATTTGGGGACGCAAAGCCAACCTATGACTCTTAGGGGACTTGGACTCTGATCTTGCCCTCCAGAAGATAATCTGACACCCTGGAACTTCTAACAGGACTAACACTCAGATCCCATTCGAGAGGGGCCGTGGAGGCTCCCTGGACCTGCTCTCCCTCTAGCCAGTCACAAAGTGGCCTCCTCTACAGCTCATGCCTCCTCCTCCTTCCTGCAGCTGGGGCACAGGAAGGGCAAAGGCTTACCAAGAATGATGCCATTGGGGGCAGCAGGGGGCTGCCAGATCAGCCGCACAGACGTGGTCCGCACCTCTGGGAACAGGATGCCCATGGGTGGTCCTGGGACTGGAGGGGCCAAAGGAGAAGAGGCCAACGGATGAGGCTGCCGCTCAGCTGGGGATGAGCCCAGCTCGGGCAGAGCAGCCTGGCGGGGCGGAGGGGGAAGCGGCCGCCCAGCTTAGTGAATTTCTGTGGAGTGCTGCCCTGTGCCTGACACTGTGTTAGGAGCCAGGGAAAGAACATGGAACCAAGGGGGCTTTCCGCCCTCAAAATAGGCGTCTTTTGGCAGGGACTCGAGCTCCAGCCTCCTCTGCTCATTGTATACACGCCCCAGAACCGGGCTACCCTCAGAGCTGGGCGTGTGGGCCCTGGATGGATGTGTCTGTGCTTCAGAAGGTCCTGTTCTGACTTCCTTCCCCGCATGGGGTGAAGTGTCCTTGGGGTAATAGGAAATGGACACCCCCAGCCTGCACCACTCCTCTCTCTAGACCTTGCTCTGGAATCCTGGGACCCTGGAATTCCCTGCCTGGAGAGCCCTAAGCATGCTTCCAGGGGCTGCATGGACCTGGTCCCCACATCCACCCTCCTGAGGGTAGGCTATGCACCCTTGCCTCCAGGGAGGGCCAAGGGGTAGCTATTTTGCAGGTGTAGAGATGAAGATTGAATGGAGTGGCTCAAAGGAGAGGGTGAGGAGAGAACGGGGCAGGGGATGGGGGAGGGTAGCTGGGGAGGGGACACTCTTCCTGTGTTGCCGCATTCCAGCACAGAATGACAACACGTCTTAGATTTCCAAACCTTTTTTTTTTTTTTTTGAGACTGAGTCTTGCTCTGTCGCCCAGGCTGGAGTGCAGTGGCATGATCTCAGCTCACTGCAACCTCTGCCTCCCAGGTTCAAGCGATTCTCCTGCCTCAGCCTCCCAGTAGCTGGGACTACAGGCATGTGCCACCATAGCTGGCTAATTTTTGTATTTTTGGTAGAGACAGGGTTTTACCATGTTGGCCAGGCTGGTCTCGAACTCCTGACCTCAAGTGGTCTGCCTGCCTGGGCTGCCTAAAGTGCTAGGATTACAGGCGTGAGTCACCACGCCCAGCCTGAGATTTCTAAACTTGAACCTGGCCTTCCAGATCATTATAAGAGTGTATCTGTCAAGGCAGGAGGATAGAACATATTTAATTTAACAGTTCATTAGCTTGATGAATAATGTTAGCATATGCAAACATATGGTATTTGGGCTTCCTTCTGCACTCTGGTCTGGCTCCTGCAAATGTCTGTGGGGGGCAGTAGGTGGGTGTGTGTGTGGGGAGATGGGAGGGGGCAAGGGATGCATTGGTCAGCTTCTGATGGGGAGTTTTGCTACAGGGATGAATGCCTGCAGCCTGCTGGTGACATTCTTTTGCAAACAGGACCAGGAGGTTCGTGTGTCCAGGAAAAATACTTTCATTTTCACAGACCTTTACTCAAAGTGAACCTGCTCTAGTTGAAAAACAAAGTAAAACTGGCTGGGCACAGTAGCTCATACCTATAATTCCAGCACGTTGAGAGGCTGAGGCGGGTGGATCGCCTGAGGTCAGGAGTTCAAGACCAGCCTGGCCAACATGGTGAAACACCAGCTCTACTAAAAATACAATAATTAACTGGGCGTGGTGGCCATCGCCTGTAATCCCAGCTGCTCAGGAGGCTGAGGCAAGAGAATGGTTTGAACCTGGGAGGCGGAGGTCGTAGTGGGCCAAGATCGCACCACTGCACTCCAGCCTGGGTGACACAGTGATACTCTACCAAAAAAAAAAAAAAAAGTAAATTAAAACTGGGGCAAGTCCCTACTCCGTACACTTGTTTTGCAGAGAGACCAAGAGACTAAATCAGATGTCAAACGGCCTCCGCATTGTCCTCAGGGATACACAGGCTGTAATCAGCACCTGCTGCAGTGGGGCTGGTGGCTCCGAGTGACCCATCCCTACAGGAGGCCTGAGGCCACGGCTCCCCGTGGGGCAGAGCCTGACCCCAGAAGGGCAAGGCCAGATGGGCAGGAGGAAGGGCGGGCCCTCCCAGTCTTCCCCAAGCTCGCTGGGATTTGGACTCACCATCATCCAGCGTCCGCTCCAGGATGGGAGGGTGGCTGGGGCTGCCGTCCCCGATGCGTGTGAAGGCCAGCACTTGGACCTCATAGAGCACATATTTGCCCAAGCCGGTGAGCTGAGCACTGCGAGACGAGTTGCCTTCCACCAGCCAGAATCGGGGCTGGGCATCCGAGTCCTTCTCCTTATATATCACCTGTCAGGGCCCAGCACAGGGTAAGGGCCTCGGGCCTGCGTCTCACCCATCCACACTTTTCATGAGTCTCCTCCCCAGGAAGGGGGTGGGTAGACTTGGGCTCTTTGGAGTGACTTGGCCCCAGGATCGGGGGTAACTGCAAAGCTAGTATACCCGGAGGGCTGGGGACACAAAGACGGACTCAGTCACGGAGCAAGAAGGCTCCTGAGAGGGCATGCAGGTGGGAAGACAGCCCTAGACACGGGGCGTGACTTATGCAAGGTCACACAGCTAGCAGCTCTGTGTCACACATCTCCATCTTCCAAACCAGGGCTGGACCATGTGACTAGGCACAGCTTTAAAAGGGATTCTAAAAGATAATGAAAATCAAAACTGGGTCCCTCAGAGTCGAGTGAGGCTGGGGGCATCCAGCATGGCCTCCCAAGAGAGGAGGAGCAGCCCGAGGACCTGGGTTCTCTCTGGGTGCCTCCCCACCCACAAGGGATGACTTGTGGTTGCCATGGTGACCATTGGCTAGGACGCCAGGCAGATCCCCTATATCCACTCTAGGAGGCAGACACCCAGAGGGTGATAAGAACATGGCTCCTTGGATGGAGACGCTGGAGGGGCCAGTGTAGGGACTCCACCTCTTGGGATCCTGGGACTCACCTTATAGCCCAGCACAAGCCCGTTGCGATCAGCTTCGGGGACCTCACTCCAGCGCACCAGCATGCTGCTGGAGGTGGTGGCCAGTACAGACACGTTGGTGGGGCCAGAAGAGGGGACTGTGGGTGAAAGGGAGTGGAGAGAAGGCACTCAGGACCCAACACTGATCGTGCAAGGGACATGGACCAGGACAGGGGGCCAAGGGAGGGGCCAGTTCGATGTTGCCTCTCTATGGAAGAAACGTAGCATACATGGTCCCCAAACTGCAAACGATCCCACCAAGACGGCCTTTGGTTTTGGAATGCTGCAGACGCTGTTTCCGGTTTCAGATGAGCCTCCCCACAGGATTCTCTGCTCAGGTTAGGATTAGATGAGCTTGCATTTCCTGCTAGCACAGCAGAGAGGGTTGGCAGAGGGACCAGGGTGGCCCAGGAGAGCTGTCTGTCATTTAAAGGGTGCCAGGAAAAAGCCACAGAGCAGTGAAGCACGTGTGGATGGATGAGGGTTGCCTGAATGTCGGGCTCACATTCTGTGGGTCACCCCTGGGCAGGCCCCCAGGAGCTTCTGGTAGTGATTCTGGAATGTTCTGAGAGCTAACCCTTTCCCCGATCCCTCCACTGTGGTCTTTCAGGCACCACTGGGTTTCAGGGTTAAAGCTGAGGGCAGGGGAGTGGGCAGTATGAATGGTGGAGCCTACTTAGCTGTCCTCCAGAGGCAGGGACACCCGGTCCCCCTTGGGAATATGGGAATAGTAGGCGCAGTTGCAGGGAAGTGGCAGGTGCTGGGAGATGTGGCAACATCATTGTGACGTTGAGCATAAGCAGAGGAAATGAGCTCAGGCTGTTTTTGAACAACAGCTTCAGCCTGGCACGCCCTTGGATGGCCCTGAGGGCACATAGACCAAGGAGGGGAGAGGCAGCAGGGTGGTTGGGTGTGAGGGGTCAGTACCTGACTCCCGGGTCCTGCCCACCACCGTCTGGCTCCAGGGCCCGCTCCCGATAGCATTGAAGGCCTGGACCTGGACGCGGTACTCCGTCCACTCCTCCAAGTCCTCAATGGTGTACTCCCGCTCCACGCGGTCCTGCACCACGTGGCTCAGTGTCTTGCCGTGCCCATCTGACCGGCTGTACTTGATCTTGTAGCCCACGGACTCAGGGTTCCCATTGTATTCCATCTCCGGGAGAGGCTGCAGTGGGGCAGAGGCAGCAAAGATGCTATGAGCCAGGCCCCCCACTGTGCAGGGAAGAACTGCTCTGGTACCCTCTCCTCCAGGGAGCCTTCAGGGCTATCCATCCCACTGTCACCCAGTCAGTGTCCACATGAGGCTCTCTCACTCGAGTGTGGCTTAGGTTGTGTGACTGTGTTTCTGATGGGCTCTTATCTTCCTGCAGGGAGGATAGAGAAGCGGCATCCCTTATTGTGCATGTGACAAATCTATTACCCTGTCAAGGGAGCCAGAAGCCACAAAGGCCGTCTGTCCGACATGCTGATAGCACCGCCACCTTTCGCTCTGCTGTCTCTGCTGCTTACCTCTGTCACTCAGGCTGCCGGCACACACTTAATTGCCTATCACACCTGGTCTCAGCTCATGCCTGCCTTTGGAGGAGTGAGCATGGGCAGAGAGCAGGATGAATGGGGTACCTGCTGGTCAGGAAGTCCTACTGTCCAGCAAACTTCAGTCTCTCCTGCTGCATTTTCAACCTCCTTTTTTTCTTTTCCCTTTCTTTTCTTTTCTTTTTTTTTTTAAGACAGGATCTGGCTCTGTCTCTCAGGCTGGAGTGCCATGGTGCCATCTCAGCTCACTGCAACCTCTACCTCCTGGGCTCAAGCGATCCTCTTGCCTCAGCCTCCTGAGTAGCTGGGACTATAGGTATGTGTCACCATGCCTGCTAAGTTTTGTAGAGACACGGTTTTGCCATGTTGCCAAGGTTGGTCTCAAACTCCTGAACTCAAGCCATTTGCTCACCTCGGCCTCCCAAAGTGCTGGGATTACAAGCCACTACACCCAACCAGCCTCCTCCTTCTTGTTTGAGTCTCACAGAAAATAAAAGTCAGGTTTCTTTGTTGGGCCTTAGGACTACGCTGATGAGCCTGTGGTCACCAGCTTAAGGTTGTGTGGGTGACCATGGGCAGCGCTGGTGAGAGTGGAGGTGTGCACACAGGGAGGGGAGCCCAGGGCCCGGCCTCCACTCCTCGGAAGGGCACAGAGCTGGGGTGCGGGCATCTCCAGCCCTCACCTCCCCCAATTCTGCTTCCCCAGGGGCTCTGGAGGGCCTTTGGTCCACAAGCTCACCCCAGGCTAACCCACTTTACCCCACTCCTCACCTTCGGCCCCAACCTCCCCTGCTCACTACACGCTTCCTCCCTCCTGCAGACACTTAGTGAAGCCGACCAAAGACCATTAAGATAGGAATCGATGGGCTTGAGAGCCGGAGATGGGGCTTACGTGCACATTCCTTTACCTGCTGAGGAAAGGTAATGGCCCACGCACCATTAATCATGGGCCTGAGAGGTGTCTAGGGCCCTGTGCCACGCGGCAACTGCCTTCCTATTCCCCCATGCAGTCCCTGCCCTCAGCATCAGACTCTAACCTTTTAGTAGCTATAAACCTTAAAGTGAGACTCAGGAAGGAAGCAGGGAGCCAGTCTGGGGTGGGGATGACTGGGAGCAAAGGGGCAGGAGGTGGGCATGGTCACACTGTGCACAGGGCACTGAGCTGGGCTGAGACAGCTCTGCAGCTCTGCTCAGGTGCCAGCCACTCTGGGAAGGGAACTGCAATTAATAACTAATATTTATCGAGGACTGACGGTGCCAAGTGCTTTCATGGCTGTTAGCATCAAGCTGTCCGCACATGGGAACGGCAGTAATGACTTCACAGTGTGGTGTGTTTGCCAGTTGTGTTTTGCACAACGAGTAAGATCTTTTTTTTTTTTTTTTTTTGAGACGGAGTTTCGCTCTGTCACCCAGGCTGGAGTGCAGTGGCCGGATCTCAGCTCACTGCAAGCTCCGCCTCCCGGGTTTACGCCATTCTCCTGCCTCAGCCTCCCGAGTAGCTGGGACTACAGGCGCCCGCCACCTCGCCCGGCTAGTTTTTTGTATTTTTTTTAGTAGAGACGGGGTTTCACCGTATTAGCCAGGATGGTCTCGATCTCCTGACCTCGTGATCCGCCCGTCTCGGCCTCCCAAAGTGCTGGGATTACAGGCTTGAGCCACCGCGCCCGGCCTACGAGTAAATCTTACATGGAAACAAAGGGTTTGTGTGGTCAGACGGGCCTGGGGAAGCGGGGTCAAGAGGGCTCCTGCTATGCTAGTGTTCCCGGATTCTCTACGGAGCTGTGGGATGCACTGCTGTTCCCCACATTTATTTGTCTAAGAATTCTTGTTTGCTCCAAGCACCTCCTGGGATTGCTGCTCTGTGGGACGCGTGCTGGGAAATGATGTTGCAGAGGGCCTGGCAGGGAGAAATGGCCTCTCCTGTTCTCCAGAGGATGAGATGGCAGTGTACCCAATGGTTAGGGCTGTGGACTTGCGGGTACAGATTCCCTGGGTTGGGACCTCAGCCCTGCTGTTCATGAAAGCACGTGGGAGGATGTGGGAGGCCTGGGGCAAGTTATCTGACCTCTCTTCTGCCCCAGTTTCCTCATCTGCAAAATGGGGACAAGGATCACTCTGCTGTCACAGGCTTGTTGTCAGAATAGCGCCTGGTAGGAGAGGAAGCCTCAGCATGTTACTATCACTACCTCGTGCAGGATGGCCCAGGGTCATGACCCTCAACACATAACCCTGATCTGGGGCACACTCTCTGAATGCCACAGTGGCACCTGAATCCCAGGCTCGTCGCTTG
This sequence comes from Rhinopithecus roxellana, assembly GCF_007565055.1. Lineage (NCBI taxonomy): Eukaryota > Metazoa > Chordata > Mammalia > Primates > Cercopithecidae > Rhinopithecus > Rhinopithecus roxellana. Next base: position 60,283,829 of record NC_044567.1, read on the forward strand.
GAGCTGTGTGGCTTTGGGCAAGTTCTTAACCTCTCTGAGCCTCAGTTTTCTTAGCTGTAAATTGAGATGATCATGTGTCCTTTGTAAGATTACTGGGAGAATCAAATGGGATGAAAAATTTAAAATGCTTGCCACTTGGCGATGCTCAGTAAACAGTATCTTTTAGCTCCTTCCTCTCATTGGCGGGGGGTATTTGTTCATTTGGCTAAGATGTTGATTATCAGGCATCTCACCAGGTAAGTAAAGAAAAGAGAAAGAGAAGAGAAAGGAGCCATAGGAATTCCAGTGCTCACCTTCTGGGAGGCAATGACCAGAAGCTCATGGAGAGGTCCCACCCCTGCCCCGCAGGGAGCCTTACCATCCAGCGCAGCCACAGGCTGGTCTCACTGGCCGTTCGCAGAGACACGTTGGCTGGGGCCATGTCAGGGGGTGCCTGCAGGGTCTGGATCTTTCTAGAAGGCTGACTGGGGGGGCTGGTGCCCACGATGTTCACCTGGCGCATGCGGAAGCTGGGGTGGTGAGAGATGAGAAAGATGGTAAGGGCAGGACTCAGCTCTCAACCCTGTCCTGGTCTGGGCCACGGCCCCCACCCACCCCCAGCCCTGGGGCTGCTGCCCTCTCCCCGGGCCGGTCTTGTTACCTGTAGTAGGTGAAGGGGTTGAGGTCGGGCACCTCCATGGAGCGGGCATCGGGCTCGTTGGAGAGCTGGTGGATCAACAACCACTCCTCTCCCTCCCCGACCACACCTACCTGGAAAAGGGCGAGACCTTAGGCCTGTCTAGCCTACAGGGTTCACATAGGGTGCTCTAAGCCCCGGTACAAGCCCTGCCAGGGAAGAACTTGGTTCAGATCCCAGGGCTCACCTGGAGGGCACCAAATGGGGCTACCATCTTTCCAGGCCCCTAAACACGACTGCAAGTGTGACTCAGCCCTCCTGCCTTAGAATCTCTCAGGATGCTGGTGATCAACATATTCCTGGGCCCGTCAGAATCCTTGGAGCACTGCCCAGGAATCTGTGCGTTTAACAAGCAGCCCAGGTGATTCTCCTAAACATCCTGGGGCAATTCCAGAGACCCAGGCTGCCCCTCAAACCAGCTAAATCAGAATCAGAGTTTCTGTGGGTGGGATGCAGGTGCTGACACTTCTGAACGCTCCCCTGATGATTCCAGGGTACAGCCAAGGCAGATATTTTTATATTCCAGCACCTGGAGGGGACTGTAATGTGTGTGTTTTTCCATGTACACAGGTGAGGGGCAGGGGGAGCTGTAGACAATATTGTAAAGTATGAGCATTTGGGGTATAATTGGCCATTGAGAGTTGCATGTGAAATTCACACAGGCTGAAACACACATAAGATTTTTGCACTCAAGAGCACGGGGTGCCCTGGTGGGGGCTGCGGCCCAGGCCCCAGGCCTGCCCTACCTGGGCTTCCACCAGCCAGCGGGAGATGGAGGTTTTCCCGTCGTAGCCTGGCCTGAACTGCAAGGTCACGGAGCGGGGGCCGATGTTGGAAATGCCCAGGTTGGTGGGGGGCCCTGGGAGTTCTGGAAAAGGAGAACAGGGTGGGGAAGGAGATGCGGCGAGAATAGCCCTCCATGTCAAACGCGACTTTTGGGCATGGAGAGGTCTGTGTGTCATGCTTTTCCTGGAAATGTTCGAGGAGAAGCGCAACCACGGCCTCACTCCACCCACAGTCTTCGTTCCCGCGTCTTACGGAGAACCATGTTCATGCCAGGAGGCTGAGACAGAATTGGGGGCCAAGGGAGATCTCCCGGGGCTGAGAGGAGGCTCAGGGCCAGGAAACAGGGGCTGGAATGCCCCCTTCTTCCTGGCAGTTCTGGATGTGAGTGAGGTGCTCATAAGGAAGCTGAAAGCTGCATTAAAACCAAGCCGGGCTGAGAAAGAAACCAAACAGGACCAATCCTCCCTCCATCCGCACAGATCTCTGGCCCTCCTAAGCCTAATGACAGCTCAGGAAGGTGACAGGATGGATGGGGACAGGGGAAGCTTATTTTCCGCCAGGAACCCTGGGGATCTTGGAGCTCAGGAAGAACAGAAAGAGCACAGATTCTGGAGTCAGAATGAGTTTAAATCTAACTCCACTACTTACAGGCTGTGTGTCTTTGCACAAGTTATCCACCTCTCTGTGCCTCCATGTCCTCCTTGGTAACGAAGATGATAATAACAACACCTCCCTCAGGGTTGTTGTGAGGATTAAATGAGTCAATGTGTGCAAAGCTCCTAACACCATGCCCCGTGAGCGCTACATATGTATTTGCCAGCATGGCTGTATTTATCACTGGGGGTTGACTGAGGCTTAGGCAGCCCAGTCATCTACACAGCAGGTGGAGGGATGCTGGCAGGTCATACAAGCACTGCCTGACTGATCTGGATGGGACCACATGGTTATCCAGTCCAACTTCCCATATATACAGATGGGGAAACTGAGGCACAGAGGGGACCTGGAACTTGCTTAAGGTTGTAGGGCTTGGCAGAAGCAGAGCTGAGAGTGGACCTGGGCTTGATCTCTGTGCCAGGCCTAGGAGTATTCCCACCATGCTCTGCCACCTCCCAACCAACACTTCCACACGGTGGAATCCAAGGTAGACTCTGGGCGACAGCGGGACTTTTTCACCCGAATCACAGATACCATTGCCTGGTGTGGAATCTTGTGAGAAATGGGTGAAGGGAGGAGCTGGTGGGGAAATGAGACAAGGTAGGGGGCCTCTGCTTTTCTGAGAGCTGTGGGAAGACACAGCAGGGGGCCAGGGGAGCCCCTGTCCAGAGACCTGGGATCCCGGGGATTTGGCCTGTTCTGAGAGGACCTGGACCCACACAGCACAAGGGAAGGGGAGAGCCCGTGTGAAGAACGCTGGTATTCCTGAAAGACAAGGGGCCTCTTTTTTTTTTTTTTTTTTTTTTTTTTGAGACATGATCTGGCCCTGTCACCCAGGCTGGAGTGTGGTGGTGTGATCTCGGCTCACTGCAACCTCTACCACCTGGGTTCAAATGATTCTCCATCCTCAGCCTCCCAATTAACTGGGATTACAAGCATGCACCACCACACCTGGCTAATTTTTGTATTTTTAGTAGAGACAGGGTTTCACCACCTTGGCCAGGCTGGTCTCGAACTCCTGACCTCAAGTGATCCACCTGCCTCGGCCTCTCAAGGTGCTGGGATTACAGGCGTGAGCCACCACGCCCAGCCAAGAAGGGGTCTCTAGAAAGGGATGCTGCTCAGGAGAATTCCAAGAGTCCTGCACTGAGAGTGGGCACTTACCTGGGGGCACCCCAGACGAGATGGTGGAGGCGGACACTTGGCCCTGACCCTTCGAGGTCATGGCGGCCACCTCGATGGTGTAGGTGGTGAGCGCGGTGAGGCCTGTGACACGGTACTCCAAGGTCACGTTGGGCAGGTAGTGGGTCACACGGGTGTTGGTTCGGTTGTACTCCTCCCAGGAGATCCGGTACCCTGGGGAGAGCCCCCGTGTTGGCATGAGCTTGGCTGTGATCACCAGTTGGCCTGACCCACTTCTCCCTTCTCCACTAGGCTGGCAATTAGATCCACATTGGGAGCAATGGGGTCAAGGGAGGTGGGAGCTGCTGGCGTCATGCCCTGGGTCTCAGGTGTAGCCTCAGTGGGGTGCCAGCACTTCAGGGAATTGCAAGGGATGTAATGAGTCATCATGGCAGCCACTGAGATCTGTGGCTGAAGGTGTGGGGCTGGAGACTCTGCGATGCGTAATCAAGTGGAGGTGCCGAGAGCCTCTTGTGATGGTATCTAAGAAAGCGTGGGTTGGCTTCAAGGGTTTGGGTGAAAAGTAGCTCAAAGGCAGGGGATGGACCAGCTCTGACCTTTCCCAGCCCTGTCCTACCCTCTGGTTCAGAAACACTGCGGTGCCTACCTGTGAGGATGCCATTTTTCTCTCCCGGCTCTTGCCAGCTGACCTTCAGCGACGTGTCCAGGATCTCGCTGAAGCTCAGGTGTCCCACGGGCCCAGGCACTGCACCCCAAAAGGACCCCCACCCCCCAAGGCCAGTTAGAGCTAGAAAGAGACCATCATCTGTGAGACAGCCTATGGTAATCTGGGGGTACCTCAGCCTGGGAGATAAGCCCGGGCTGCCCTTCTGCCTGGGGCACCCAGCCTGGCCTTGGGTGGGGCAGAGAGAGCAGGGCTGGGGGGTGCCTACCATCCTCATGGGTGCGCACCAGCTGCGGGGTGCTGCGTGGCCCATCCCCGGGGGTGGTGAAACACAGCACTGAGGTGAAGTACTCGGTGAACTTCTTCAGGCCAGACACGAAGCCCACGTGGATGCTGTCTTGAAAGTTAGGCCGGGCGGTCACCATGGTAACCTCCTCTTCCTGCTCTGGCTCCCAGGCGATCAGCTGCAGAGAGGCCAGCAAGTCACACAGGGCAGCAGGAAGGTTCCAGAGGAGGCCAAGCCCTCTCCCACAGGCTGGGCCAATCAACAGATGGTGTCCAGGGACTGGAGTCCCTGTGGTGTCTCCTCGGAGGGAAGGGACAGGCAGTGCAGGGAAACCACGGGGCACTGGAGTTCACTTTGGGGCACTTCTCCAGTTCTTGAGCCACTGACTTTATGCAAAGCACCGTGCTGGGTACTTCCCAGGAGTCGCCTCTCACTCAATTCTCACAGAGACTGAGAGGGTGGCATTTCACCAGGAACAGCTGCATAATTTGCAGTCTCAGTGCAAAATGAAAATTTTGCCCCTTGTTCAAAAATGACTAAGAATTTTAAGATGATAGCAGCAGAGCATTTAACTAAGTGTGGGGTCTTTTCAAACATGGGGCCCTGGACAACTGCACAGGTGGCATATCCACGAAGCTGGCCCTGTATTCCTTTTGTGAGATGGGGTCTCAGTATGCTGTCCAGGCTGGAGTACAGTGGCATGATCACAGCTCACTGCAGGCTCAACCTCTTGGGCTCAAGAAATCCTCCCACCTCAGCCTCCCAAAGTGCTGGGTTTATAGGCATGAGCCACTATGCCCGGTCCAGCCCCGTATTAAATTAAATTAAATTAAATTAAATTAAATTAAATTAAATTAAATTAATTTATTTATTTGAGACAGTCTTCTTACTTTGTCGCCCAGGCTGGAGTGCAATGGCATGATCTAGGCTCACTGCAACCTCTGACTCCTGGGTTCAAGCAATTCTCCTGTCTCAGCCTCCTGAGTAGATGGGATTACAGACACGCACCACCATGTCCAGCTAATTTTTGTATTTTTAGTAGAGACGGGGTTTCACCATGTTGGCCAGGCTGGTCTCAAACTCCCACCCTCAAGTGATCCACCTGCCTTGGCCTCCCAAAGTGCTGGGATTACAGGCATGAGCCACTGTGCCCAGCCCAACTCTGTATTTTACAGATGAGGAAACTGAGGCTCAAAGAGGGTCACACAGGTAGGGGGAAGCTGGTTCTGGGATTCCAAGCCCTGAGCTCCTACATCTTGCTCCATGTGAGCTGGGCAGCTTCGTCTTTGGAGTTCTCCAAGGGTACTTCCTACAAAGCTGGGAACTTCAGTTTGTGGATAACCATTATCCTCTTACACTCCTTCTAAGTTGGGATTTCCATCTTAAATATTAAGCAGAGGTGGGGCATCAGCAAGAAAGTCCTATGTGGAAATCCCTCAAGTTCTTGCTAATCTCTCCTCTGCAGATTGTACACGGCCCCCGCCCCCTCCTGCTTCTCTCGCCTCCTGCTCTCACCTCACGCTCCTGTTTCTGGGCCCTTCATCTGTCTCCAATAATGACAGCTGGTTTCAGAGATTTCCTCATTTATTTGAAGTTGATTAAATAGCAATTAATGGTGAAAAGCAACACTTGATGAGTTTTAATAAGCACGGGTATTTATAGATATAAAACAATACCACGCCAATGTCTCCCGATTAACTCATGCCTATAACAATGCTTAATCTTCTCCTTTTCATGGCCGTGTATTTATAAAGGATGTTTTGAAATTTAATTGGTATTGTGAAAAGATAGCCTATAGCAAGTTAATTAGACACTAATTAGACCCTCAAAATACTAAACAGAAATACTAAGTGGCATTTAATAAGTATGTTAAATATCCTCCGTATTTCGATTATCTTGTTTCATAGCAATTATGTTGCCGAACTTCTTTTGAGTAGATTAAGAAACAAGTCTAATGTTTTAATTTAATTTAATTAATGTAAATTCAAATTAATTATGCTGTTAGAATTAATTGTGTGGTGTGTTCCCTAGCAAGTATAAAATCTGGGTAAATATTATTTTATTGGGCTTAGGCCAGTTATAATCTCTACCATTTTTTTTAAATAAAGGAAAAAGGGTGTCTTTACAGGTGCCTTAAAACAGTATCACCAGGCCTTACCCACAAAAATGACCCAGAGGAAGCACACAGGGTAATGGAAGTGTGGTTTGTGGAGTCACGCTGTTGACTTCATTTTCCTACAGCTTGATGCCTGGATCCAAGATGGCGGCAGGGCCATGGGTTCCTGTGGTTGTTTCAAAATATTTACTCTGGGCCGGGCATGGTGGCTAACACCTGTAATCGCAGCACTTTGGGAGGCTGAGGCAGGTGGATCACGAGGTCAGGAGATTGAGACCATCCTGGCTAACATGGTGAAACCCGGTCTCTACTAAAAACTACAAAAAAATTAGCTGTGTATGGTGTTGTGCGCCTGTAGTCCCAGCTACTCGGGAGGCTGTGGCAGAAGAATGGCGTGAACCCGGGAGGTGGAGCTTGCAGTGAGCCGAGATCACACCATTGTTCTCCAGCCTGGGCGAGAGAGCGAGACTGTCTCAAAAAAAAAAAAAAAAAAAAAAAAAAAAAAAAAAAAAAAAATTTACTCTGGGATGTGAGCCACTTGTCCTTCTCCAGCTGCATGCGAAAAGGAGGAGGCTTGGGGATAGGAGGCCTCCCCACCTCAGGTCCAGGGAGAGAGAGAGAAAAATTGCCTTTTGGGTCCTTCATTGCCCTAAAGAGGTTGGGCTCTGGGCAGCTGTGGGATGGAACCTTCGTGCTCAGCTCAACACACAACAGGGCTTCCACCTGTTGAACTCTTACTATGTGCCTGGCCTTATTTAATCATCACAATGAGGAGCAGATGGAAATCATTGTCCTAGGCTGTTACAGAAAAGGAAAGCGAGGTTCAGGAAGGTTAAGGAGCTGGCACGTGGACCTATGAAGAGCTGGCTCAATTTGTGGACCCTGGGACCTTTCATGATGACTTCTGTCTCTCAAAGGTACACAGAGATGTTGAGATGAGTGTTCTTTAGGACGTCTCTGTGCCTTCTCCTTGTTAGTCAGTTTCAGTGTTGATTTACCCTACTAGGTCCTTAGTCTCAGGTTCTAAGCAGACGGGGCTCCCCTGAGAAGGCTCGGGTGGGTTCTGGGGAATGAGCAGTACACCTGGCTTCCTGGGACATGCCATTCCCGCTTAGAGAGCAGAGGCCCAGGGAGACAAGTCTTGTAACTGAGCAGCGGTGCTGCTGACGGAGGGTGTGGCAGGAGGGCATCCTTGCAGCTGGCACACTTGAACCTGAACCCAGTTCTGTGACTTAATGTGGGACTCAGGGAAAGTCGCTTGACCACTCTGAGCCTCAGGCTATGCTAAGGGATAGAAACAGCTGCCTTGCTGGGTTTCAGGGAGGAGCAGGTGAAATGTCTCCTGTCCCTGGTGGAGGCAATCCTCCATAGGGTTGTGGGTGTGGGATGGTATATATGGCATCTAGCTACTAAAGTTAGAAAATAAAAGTCAGGCTGGGTGCTATGGCTCTACGCCTGTAATCCCAGCACTTTGGGAGGCCAAGGCGGGTGGATCACCTGAGGTCAGGAGTTTGAGACCAGCCTGGCCAACATGGTGAAACCCTGTCTCTACTAATAATACTAATAATACAAAAATTAGCCGGGGGTGGTGGCACATGCCTGTAATTCCAGCTACTTGGGAGGTTGAGGCAGGAGAATTGCTTGAACCTGGGAGGCAGAGGTTGCAATGAGCTGAGATGGCGCCATTGCACTCCAGCCTGGGCAACAGAGTAAGACTCTGCCTCCAAAAAAAAAAAAAAAAAAAAAAAAAAAATGTCAGAGAAATCCTCTCTGTCTCTCTCCCTCTACCCTTTTGCACATGCACAGACTTCCAGAAAACAACTTGGAAGGAGATGTAAGAAAGCAACGACAGCGGCCACCTGGAGTGAGGAGGGTTTTGGAGTTGGCCACAGTACAGCCAGGCAGGTGGGAGACTGGGCTGGGATGGAGGCCTTCCACTATCTGTTTACTATTTTTTACTTTTTTGGTTTTTTGAATCACATATTTTAGGTTTAAAAATTAAAACATTAAGGCCAGGCACGGTGGCTCACGCCTGTAATCCCAGCGCTTTGGGAGGCCTAGGCGGGTGGATCACGAGATCAGGAGAACGAGACCATCCTGGCTAACATGGTGAAACACCGTCTCTACTAAAATTACAAAAAATTAGCTGGGTGTGGTGGCGGGCGCCTGGAGTCCCAGCTACTCGGGAGGCTGAGGCAGGAGAATGGCGTGAACCTGGGAGGCAGAGCTTGCAGTGAGCTGAGATTGCGCCCCTGCACTCCAGCCTGGGTGACAGAGCGAGACTCCATCTCAAAAAAGAAAAAAAAAAAAAAAATTAAAACATTAAAAAATAAATTGAATGACGGGTATTTGGAAATAGTAGCAAAATTATTTACACATTTTCCCTTTGACTCAACAATCTCATTTTTAGGAATCTAGTCCAAAGTTATATTGTGAAAACAAAAGAAGAAGCCGGGTGCGGTGGCTCATGCCTATAATCCCAGCACTTTGGGAGGCCGAGGTGGGTGGATCACCTGAGGTCAGGAGTTCGAGGCCAGCCTGGCCAACAGGGTGAAACCCCGTCTCTACTAAAAATGCAAAAACTTAGCCAGGCGTGATGGTGGGTGCCTGTAATCCTAGCTACTTGGGAGGCTGAGGCAGGAGAATTGCTTGAACATGGGAGGTGGAGGTTGCAGTGACCTGAGATCACGCAACTATATTCTAGCCTGGGCAACAAGAGTGAAACTCCATCTCAGAAAAAAAAGAAGATATATGCACAAAGTCATTCACTGCAGAAAGGGTAGTTATAGTAAAAGACTAGAAACCACCAAAATGTCATCACTCGGGGGCTGCTTGATTAAACTGTGGGAGATCCATAGGGTAGCCGAGGATACAGGTGTCAAAAAGAACAAGCGATGTCTCTTTATACTTTTATGGAGTGACCTCCAAAATATATTCTAAATAATGATAATAATAAAGGTACTGGGCGCAGTAGCTCACACCTGTAATCCCAGCACTTTGGGAGGCCGAGGTGGGCGAATCATGAGGTCAGGAGTTCGAGACCATCCTGGCTAACATGTGAAACCCCATCTCTACTAAAAATACAAAATTTAGCTGGGTGTGGTGGTGGGCGCCTGTAATCTCAGCTACTCTGGAGGCTGAGGCAGGAGAATCGCTTGAAATTGGAAGGCAGAGGTTGCAGTGAGCCAAGATTGCACTACTGCACTCCAGCCTAGGCAAAAGAACAAAACTCCATCTCAAAAAAAAAAAAAAAAAAAAAAAAAAATCTATCCATCTATCTATCTATAGATAGATCAATCGATCAAGAATGTGGAAAGTACATTGCCACTTATCTGAGAAGGAGAGCACACACATTTATGTAGGCATGAATAGCAAATCCTTGCTATTCATGTGGGATTGGTTCCAGGACCCCCCACAGATACCAAAACCCACAGCTGCTCAAGTCCCTGATATAAAATGGTGTAGTATTTGCATGTAACCTACACACCTCCTCTTATATACCTTAAATCACCTTTAGATTATTGTAATACCTAACACAATGTAAATGCTATGTAAATAGTTGTTATACTGTATTGTTTGGGGGGAATAACGACAAAAAAGTCTGTACATGTTTAGTATAGATGCAATCTTTTTCTGAATATTTTCAGAACCATACGAGAGTGGCTGAATCCACAGATGTGGAATCCATGGCTAAGAAGGGCCTACTATACTTTTTGTTTGTTTGTTTTTTGAGATGGAGTCTCGCTCTGTTGCCCAGGCTAGAGTGCAGTGGCGAGATCTTGGCTCACTGCAATCTCTGCCTCCCCGGTTCAAACGATTCTCCTGCCTCAGCCTCCTGAAGAGCTGGGATTACAGGCGCCTGCCACCATGCGCAGCTAATTTTTTCTTTTTTTTGTATTTTTAATGGAGATGAGATTTCACCATGTTGACCATGCTGGTCTTGAACTCCTGATCTCAAATGATCTGCCCGCCTCGGCGTCCCAAAGTGCTGGAATTACAGGCATGAGCCACTGCACCTGGCCTGTACTTGTTTATATTAAAAAAGAATGCGTGGTGGCTCAAGCCTGTAATACCAGCACTTTGGGAGGCCGAGACGGGCAGATCACGAGGTCAGGAGATCGAGACCATCCTGGCTAACACGGTGAAACCCCGTCTCTACTAAAAATACAAAAAAAACTAGCCGGGCGAGGTGGCGGGCGCCTGTAGTCCCAGCTACTCGGGAGGCTGAGGCAGGAGAATGGCATGAACCCGGGAGGCAGTGCTTGCAGTGAGCTGAGATCCAGCCACTGCACTCCAGCCTGGGCGACAAAGCGAGACTCTGTCTCAAAAAAAAAAAAAAAAAAAAGGAAGAAAAACCAAACCAAGAAAACAGAAAGCAATCAGACTTATGGGGTGTGAGAGGATAAGGATTGAAGCTGATTTTCTCTGAATTTGCTTTGTAGATTTGACTTTGTTATGTAAATATTCAACGTAATTATGGAACAAAATTAAATTAAAAAATCAATCCCTAAAAATCAAAACCACAATGAAGCAAATGAACCTAATAGAGTATTGAGCTGTGGCAAAATTACAGAGAGAAATGACTTCACAAGACTTAGCAGTGCGATGCGAAGTCCGTCCCTAGAGGGATATACCTTAGGAACAAGAAGAACGGCAATAATCGGAAACTATGTTCAGTAATCAGAGTGTGGATATGACTATTCTGAAACTGTTGTGTGTGTTTGTGGGGATAATGTAGGTGGGTAAAACGCTGGTATTGTAGGAACTGGAATTTCAGTATGGACAAAAGAGATATAGACAAAAGACCAATGAGATTATTAAAGAGTCTGTCATCATGAAATGGAATTGCAAGTGTGAGTATCTATAGTATCTTAAAAAATAAAGTACTGTTTAGCTAGCCATTAAAAGGGCCTAGAAACAACAACCATTTCTGGAATAGATGCACTGCAAGTGCTGAAACTGTGATATCTATAACTATCATTTCTCTCTAAAAGTAACAAGAGCCCCTTGAAAAAATGGCCGATGCCTGGCACAGTGAGGGGAATGTATATATAATAGTTTGGAACACCTTGTCATACCAAATTGCAAGGAAGCCATCAGAGACTACTGGGGCCACGTCAAGAGGGCTCACCGTCAAGTGGAAGAGGTCAACGATGGGTCCATTTGTACCACTGAATTGGCAGCACCCAGTACCATTCAAGAAGCATAATCATGGTAATAGATTGAAACATGTCAGATTTGTATTAAAAAAAATCCTTAGTTATCTAATAGTACTAGCAAACCCAAAACAAAACAGAAAGATGTCCCCCTCCAACCCAAGTTCATCTATTACCTGAGAAGACAATAAGGAATCCATTTATTATTTATTTTTTCTGTTTTTAGAAATAGAGACGGGGGAGGGAGTCTCACTATATTGCCTAGGCTGGTCTTGAACTCCTGGCCTCAAGCAAGTCTCTGCCTCAGCCTCCCAAAGTGTTGGGATTACAGGTGTGATACACCACGCCCGGCCAGAACCAATTCATTATATGAAAAATTGGTAAATAAGGGAAAAGAATTGAACACTTATCCTGCTTTTCCTAGATAAACTGAAACTTCAGGTAGCCAAAAAGTTGGTAAAGGGAAAATTCTTGTTTTTTTGAAAGCATTTCAGTTACTAAGTCAAGAAGAAATTGTAATATTTGCCTATCCCCATATTATAACCCTTATTGAAATGATAGCTCATAGATGACTGTCAGTGGCTGACCTCACAGTAAGAGACACAGCCGGACTTTGTGCCTTCTGATCGAAATACATAATGCCATCTAGGAAGTAAAATATTTCTTTTCTTTTCTTTTCTTTTTTTTTTTTTTTTTGAGACAGTCTCGCTGTGTCGCCCAGGCTGGAGTGCAATGGTGTGATCTCTGTTCACTGCAACCCCTGCCTCCCAGGTTCAGGCAATTCTTCTGCCTCAGCCTCCTAAGTAGCTGAGATTACAGGCATGTACCACTACACTTGGCTAATTTTTTTTTTTTTTTTTGAGACGGAGTCTCACTCTGTTGCCCAGGCTGGAGTGCAGTGGTGCGATCTCGGCTCACTGCAAGCTCCGCCCCCTGGGTTCACGCCATTCTCCTGCCTCAGCCTCCCGAGTAGCTGGGACTACAGGCGCCTGCCACCTCGCTCAGCTAATTTTTTTTTGTATTTTTAGTAAAGATGGGGTTTCACCGTGTTAGCCAGGATGGTCTCAATCTCCTGACCTCATGATCCACCCACCTCGGCCTCCCAAAGTGCTGGAATTACAGGCGTGAGCTATCACACTCAGAAGTAAAATATTTTGGATAACAAAAAAATCAAACCTGAATCAGATTAACCTCTAGCTTTAAGTTCCAATTCACTGTAACTATAGTGTTTGGAGGAATGCATTGAATGACCCCACAGGGATGCAATCAGCGAAATCCAGACAGTGGAAAATTCTGTTGGACAAATGACTAAGTTTCTTCCCAAATAAATTACAAAAAAGAGAGAGGGAGAGAGAAAGAAAGAATCTGTAGATCATCTGAGACCTAAAAAAACCCCTCAAGTGACTGCAATTGTGTGAACTTCATTTAGATCCTGAAGCAAATAAAACCACGAGTAACAGAAATTATGCGGCAATCAAGGGAATTTGAAGGCTGACTGGATATCTGATGATATTACAGGGCCTGCTGATATTTTTAGCCATCATAATGATAATGTGGTTACTGTGGTTTTGTTTTAAATAGAGACCTCATCTATACTATTTCTTTCCAGAAACATTCATGGATGAACTGATACAATGCCTGCGATTTGCTTCAAAATGTTCTAGGGGAGAGGCAGAGGGTTGGGGCAGAGATGGAACATACCTGGCTGGGAGTCGAGCGTTGTTAAAGCTGAGAATGGGGCTATAGGTGTTCACTGCAGTCTTTTTTTTTTTTTTTTGACGGAGTCTCGCTCTGTCGCCCAGGCTGGAGTGCAGTGGCCAGATCTCAGCTCACTGCAAGCTCTGCCTCCCGGGTTTATGCCCATTCTCCTGCCTCAGCCTCCTGAGTAGCTAGGACTACAGGTGCCTGCCACCTCGCCCGGCTAGTTTTTTGTATTTTTTAGTAGAGACGGGGTTTCACCGTGTTAGCCAGGATGGTCTCGATCTCCTGACCTCGTGATCTGCCCGCCTCGGCCTCCCAAAGTGCTGGGATTACAGGCTTGAGCCACTGTGCCCGGCCTCACTGCAGTCCTTCCTCTATTTGGGTGGATGTTCAAAAATTTTCACAATTAAAACGGGGGCGGCTGGGTACGGTGGCTCATGCCTGTAATCCCAGCAGCCTGGGAGGCCAAGGTGGGTGGATCATTTGAGGTAAGGAGTTCAAGACCAGCCTGGCCAACGTGGTGAAACCCTGTGTCTACTGAAAATACAAAAATTATCCAGGCATGGTGGCGTATGCCTGCAGTCCCAGCTACTCGGGAGGCTGAAGTAAGAGAATCACTTGAGCCCAGGAGGCAGAGGTTGCAGTGAGCCAAGATTACGCCACTGCACTCCAACCTGGGTGACAGAGCAAGACTCTGTCTTTAAAAAAAAAAAATAACTGAGTGTGGTGGCACACGCCTGTAATCCCAGCTACTCGGGAGGCTGAGGCACAAGAATTGCTTGAACCCAGGAGGCAGAGGTTGTGGTGAGCTGAGGTGATGTCATCACATTCCAGCCTGGGCAACAAGAGCGAAACTCCATCTCAAAAAACAAACAAACAAAAAAGAAAGAAATAAATAAAAAAACCAAAAGGGGAAAAATGTTCATTCTCATTGGAGGTATACAAGGGACAAACACTGCTTTTTTCTCCTTGTGATATGCTGAAAGCTAAAGAAGCAGAGGAAAAATAATATCTGCTTTTATTCATTGGTATTGAAAATGTCATCTACAATTAAAAATAATACATTCTCTCTCTTTCTGTCTCTCTGTCTCTGTCTCTCTTTCTTTTTTTGACACAGGGTATCGCTCTGTCACTTGGGCTGGAGTGCAGTGGCTTGATTTCACCTCACTGCAGCCTCGAATCCTGGTCTCAAACAATCCTCCCATCTTAGCCTCCTGAGTAGCTGTGATCACAGGCACTCAACACCATACCTGACTAACTTTTTGTGTGTGTGTAAAGATGGGGTCTTGCCATGTTGCCCAGGTTGGTCTCAAACTCCTGGGCTCAAGGGATCCCCCTGCCTTGGCCTCCCAAAGTGCTGGGATTACAGGTGTGAGCCACGGTGCCCAGCCCGATATTTTCTTTTTAATGTAAGGAAAAGTGAAGGCTCTGGTTTGAATCTGAGCTTTGCATTGACCTTGCCACTGTGTTTGACCTTGAACAAGGAACTTCCGTCTGGTGCCTCAGTTTCTTCCTCTGTAAAATGGTGTGATGATAATATTCCTTTTTTTTTTTCTTGAGACAGAGTCTAGCTCTGTCTCCCAGGCTGGAGCGCAGTGTCATGATCTCAGCTCACTGCAACCTCCACCTCCTGGGTTCAAGCGATTCTCCTGCCTCAGCCTCCTATGTCTGCAGCTGGGATTAGAGATGTCTGCCACCACACCTGGCTATTTTTTGTATTTTTAGTAGCGACGAGGTTTCACCATATTGGCAGACTGTTTTCAAACTCCTGACCTCAAGTGATCTGCCTACCTCAGCCTCCCAAAGTGCTAGGATTCCAGGCGTGAGCTACCCGCCCAGCTGATAATGCTCCTTCTTAGAGTCCCTGTGCTGCTTGCAAGAAAGATAAATGTGAGCGCAGCATTTAGTGTACTGCCTGGCCCAGAGAAAGTGCCCTGTCAGTGTGAGCCCTTCTTATTCCTCCACCAATTCTTGTGCTCAAAACATCTGGGCAATTCACTCCCGCTGACTTTTATCGAGTAGCTACTGGGGGTTGGGCACTGACTGGACCTGGGAATTCAGTGGCCTCTGCCGCCTCCTCTTGTTCCGGGTCACCATGGGCCACTGCCCTAATTGTCCTGGCCAAGGGCTGGCCTTCCTGGCCCTCGGGGGAGCTGTCTGCCTTAAAAGTTTGTAGCTCAGCTCTCCCATATGTAGAATAAAACTTGTGCTTAGAATTGGCAGCAAAAAGTTAATTGTTCCCAGTTCAGCTCCTCTGCTCTTCAGCAATGCAGGCCTCCCCTTCCTTCCCCTGCCTCCCCCCAGGGTCCCAATTAGGAGAGTTTTCCAGCAGCGAGTGCTCCAAGCATTCAGCTGCTGCTCCCTGCCCCTGCAAAGTTCTGCTCGGCCTTGGGTTCACTGCCTTCCCGGGACCGAGAGGCCCAAGGCTGGAGCAAAGCTGGGTCAGATCCAGTTCTGGACCATCCCTCCTTTGTTTGCTTGCAACACTAGCAGAAATTCCTCTTCACGATTTCATCCCAGTCCCTTCTTGTCCAGCCTCCCCCACCTTGGAGGAAGAACCGCTAAAGCAGCGAGTCCTCGAATTAATCTCAGTTGTGGCACGTCGATGCAGATGGCTGCGGGAACCTTCGGGATGTGTCAGCGGCCACCTCGAGGTCATGTGTTCCCTGGGCTGAAGCTCAGGGCCTGCAGTGTTCTCCTCTTCACAGCTGGCCTCCCCTCAAATGCTCTGCCTCCCCTCCCACATCTGGAGGGAGTGGGCGGCATCCTTCCATCTGCCCCACGTTGCTGGGGGCAGGTCCTACCCCTTTAAAACATAATGTGGCTCCCCCACGCTGTGCTGTGTCTTCAGTCCTCCGTGGGGAGGACGGGCACGGGGCCCACGTGGAATGACACAAGAGAACTGGGCCTGGGCTCTGAGGTCTGTGTTCCAGGATGGGATGACTGAGAAGTCCTGACTTTTAGCACAGTTAGAAGGAGAGCAAATGTACTACTACTACTATTACTACTGCTATTTTTTTTTGTCAGAGTCTCGCTGGAGTGCAGTGGCACAATCTCAGCTCACTGCAACCTCTGCCTCTCATGTTCAAGTAATTACCCTGCCTCAGTCTCCTGAATAGCTGGGACTACAGGCACGTGCCACCATGCCCAGTTAATTTTTGTATATATATGTATTTTTTTTTTTTAGTAGAGATGGGATTTCACCATGTTGGCCAGGCTGGTCTTGAACTCCCAACCTCAGGTAATCCACCCGCCTCGGACTCCCAAAGTGCTAGGATTACAGGCATGAGCCACCATGCCTGGTCTACTGCTATTATTACTATTACTATTTGTTATGGGCTGAGTTGTGTTTGTAAAATCTGTATGTTTAAATTCTAACCCCCAACACCCCAAAATCTGACTGTATTTGGAGATAGAAATGTTAAAGAGGTAGTTAAATGAGGTCATTAGTGTGGGTCCTAATCCAGCGTGACTGACTGGGGTCCCTATAAGAAGAGGACATTTACGCCAGGCTCGGTGGCTCATGCCTGTAATCTCAGCACTCTGGGAGGCTGAGGCAGGTGAATTACTTGAGGTTGGGAGTCTGAGACTAGCCTGTCCAACATAGCAAAACCCCATCTCTATTAAAAATACAAAAAAATTAGCTGGACATGGTGGTGCATGCCTGTAGTCCCAGCTACTCGGGAGGCTGAGGCAAGAGAGAGCTTGAACCTGGGAGGCGGAGGTTGCAGTGAGCCAAGATCTCTTTGGACACAGACACAGAGTGAAGACAGACACCTAGAAGTCAAAGAGAGAGGCCTCAGAGGAAACCAACCTTGCCCACACCGTAATCTCGTACTTCTACGCCCCAGAACCGTGCAAAAATAAATTTCTGTTGTTTAAGCCAGGGTTCCCCAATCTCCCACTGACCACCAGGTACCAGTCTGTGGTCTGTTGGGAACCAGGCTGCACAGCAGGAAGTGAGCAGCAGGCAAGAAAGTGAAGCTTCATCTATACTTACAGCTGCTCCCCAGTGCTCACATTACCACCTAAACTCCGCCTCCCATCAGTGGCAGCATTCGATTCTCATAGGAGCGTGAACCCTACTGTGAACTGCGCATGTGAGGGATCTAGGTTGCGTACTCCTTATGAGAACCTAATGCCTAATGATCTGTCACTGTCTCCCATCACTCCCAGATGGGACCGTCTAGTGGCGGGAAAACAAGCTCAGGGCTCCCACGGATTCTACGTTGTGGTGAGTTGTATAGTTATTTCATTATATATTACAATGTGATAGTAATAGAAATAAAGTTCACAATAATGTCATGTGCTTGAATCATCCCGAAACCATCCCTCCCCCCACCCCAGTCCATGGAAAAACTGTCTTCCATGAAACTGGTCCCTGGTGCCAAAAAGGTTGGGGACTGTTGCTTTAAGCAATCCAGTGTGTGGTACTTGGTTATAGCAGCCCAAATGCATTTCTACGACTACTAAAATCATTTTCCGAGTGCTTATCATGTGTTTGTCATTGTGCTGAACAAATTAGAAATATTATCTCACTTAATCCTCACACAACTCCAAGGAGTGGGTATTATTATCATCTTCATTTGCAAATGAGAAAACTGAGTTTATTTTAGTTATTCAGCGGTGTGAGCAGTGCACAGAGTAGCTGCTCAATAAATATTGATCGAAGGACGGAAGCTGAGACATGTTAAAGAACACGTGCAGGTCGCCAGCAAGAGGCAGAGCTGGGACTTTAACCCAAGTCTGAGTTCTAATCCTGTGCCCTTAACCACACACTACCTGGAGTCGAGTGCAGCCTGGGGATATGTTCGAGCATGAAGCCCACAAGAGTCCTGGTAAGAAGTGAATAGTGGATTTTTCTCATGGGGCCATGGCTACACCAGGTGTTTCTTGTTCTTTATTTTTCTCTCTCTCTTTTTTTTGAGATGGAGTTTCGTTCTGTTGCCCAGGCTGGAGTACAATGGCTGCAATCTTGGCTCACTGCAACCTCCGCCTCCCAGATTCAAGTGATTCTCCTGCCTCAGCCTCCCGAGTAGCTGGGATTACAGGCGCCCCTGCTACGACGCCCAACTAATTTTTGTAGTTTTAGTAGAGATGGAGTTTCACCATGTTGGCCAGGCTGGTCTTGAACTCCTGACCTCAGGTGAGCTGCCTGCCTCGGTCTCCCAAAGTGCTGGGACTACAGTGAGCCACTGTGCCTGGCCCCTACACCAGGTGTTTCTGAGCCTGAAATAACCTGGGTTCTGTGTGTAACTCAGTCTCGCTGGGAAGGACTGTGGCACTGAGTGTCAGTCAGGGCAGTGTCTCCACTTCCTGTGGCCCACATGTAGCCTTGTGGAAGGCCTGGAGCTCTTTCCCTCTAATGTGTGTCCCTAGCTTGACTCGAGCCAATGACTTCAGAAACAGAGGGGGAATTTCCTCCTGCCCATGCTGTCCCCTCTCCCAACCTCCCCCAGAAGACCTTAGGGCCTCCTCTTGGGTGAGGAGGGGCTGCATGTACCTTGTAGCCCTGGTTGATGCCATTGATGAACTGGGGGCTGGGGGCGTTCCAGGTGAAGCGGATGGTCGTGGAATTGGTGGCTTCTGCGTGCACATTGCCCGGAGGGACTGTGGGAACTAGAGGAGATGAGAGAACAGGGTGGGGTGGAGGGGGCCCAGTCAGTCTCTCTTGCTCAGTTCAGTAGAGAAAATGCAGGGGTGGGGGCTACAGCCTCTGCCTTGCACCCCCCTACTCCACCCCAACTCCTCCTTCGCTGTGTAGACTTAAGAAGCCTTCATAGTCTCTCTGGATTAGTTTGCGTTTAATAAAACTTGCCTGACCCACCTCACAGGGTACTGGTAAAAAAAAGGGGTGCGGATGAATAATGCTCTGGCTTGGTTTTCAGGTGGAATGCTAAAATTAAGCTGTTTCATGATCTACTTAACATGAAATTCACAGAAGGTCCCTGTATGCCTGGAGCCTCTGCCTTTCACCATGTCCAAGCCAGCCTCCTCTTCCTCTTCCCCTCAGTCCTCCCACCCTGTGGGGTAGCTCGGCTTGGGGTGGTGATTCCAGCCCCAGAGTGCAATAGCGGGGGCCTGGTGAGAACAGGCCACACAGCCAAGGCTCTCAGGCCTGGACAGGCACAGTACCCAACAGGAGTGGGACTGGTAGATGGGGAAGCACCTGATCCTCTGAGGCCATAGTCTCTTTTCATTTCATTTCAGTTTTTTTTTTTTTTTTTTTTTTTTTGAGACAGAGTCTCACTTTGTCACCTAGGCTGAAGTGCAGTGGCACAGTCTCAGCTCTTTGCAGCCTTAACTTCCCCAGGCTCAAGCAATCCTCCCGCCTCAGCCTCCCAAGTAGCTGGGACCCCAGGCATGTACCACCACACCCAGCTAGTTCTGCTCATTTTTTGTAGAGACAGGGTCTCACTATGTTGGCTAGGTTAGCCTCAAACTCCTGGACCCAAGCGATCCACCTGCCACAGCCTCCTGAGTAGCTGTGCCACCACAACATGTAGCGTGCCACCACACCCAGCTAATTGTTTTCACTTTTTGTAGCGACGGAGTCTCCCTATGTTGCCCAGGCTGGTTTAAAACTCCTGGGCTTGAGCAGTCCTCCCATCTTGACCTCTCAAAGTGCTAGGATTAAACACATGAGCCACTGTGTCTGGTCTGAGGCCACAGTCTCTACCTACCTCCCTGCAGCGTCCACTCGGTGACTTTACTGCTGTAGACGCCCAGCCCTGCGCTGTTGTAAGCAGCCACCTCGATCTCATAGTTGGTCCAAATGATGAGGTCCTCCAGCAGCAGGTTGTTTACATCAGCATCCGTGATGTTCTTAAACTGGTACCCCACAGGCAGCCCTGCCAGGCAGTACCTGAGGGGAAGAGGCGAGGCACAGTG
Source organism: Rhinopithecus roxellana (assembly GCF_007565055.1). Classification (NCBI taxonomy): domain Eukaryota; kingdom Metazoa; phylum Chordata; class Mammalia; order Primates; family Cercopithecidae; genus Rhinopithecus; species Rhinopithecus roxellana. The sequence goes on from NC_044567.1 coordinate 60,303,902, forward strand.
GAGTCAGAGTCAGCTTGCTTGGCCTCGTGCCCGGGAAATTGTCTGCAGCAGTGCTGTCCAATAGGACTTCTGGCGGTGGCGGAAGTGCTCTGCATCTGTGCTGTCCGACAGGGTGCCTGCCAGCACATGCAGCTGCTGAGCACTTGAAATGTGGTTAGTGCAACCGAGGAAATGAATTCAATTTTTTTTTTTTTTTTTTTGAGACGGAGTCATGTTCTGTCACCCAGGCTGGAGTGCAGTGGCATGATCTCGGCTCATTGCAACCTCTGCCTCCCAGATTCAAGTAATTCTCCTGCCTCAGTCTCCCGAGTAGCTGGGATTACAGGCATGTGCCACCACATCTGTTAATTTTTGTATTTTTTGTAGAGACGGGGTTTCATCATGTTGGCCAGGCTGGTCTTGAACTCCTGACCTCAGGTGATCTGCCTACCAAAGTGCTGGGGTTACAGGCATGAGCCCCGGCCTGAGTTAGAATTTGATTTAGTTTTGCTTATAGTTGACCCTTGAACAACACAGGTTGGAACTGTACAAGTTCATATATACACAGAGTTTGTTGTTGTGGTTGTTGTTGTTGTTGTTGTTGTTGTTTGAGATGGAATCTCGCTCTGTCACCCAGGCTGGAGTGCTATGGCACGATCTTGGCTCACTGCAACCTCCATCTGCCGGGTTCAAGCAGTTCTCCTGCCTCAGCCTCCCGAGTAGCTGGGACTACAAGCATGCACTCCCATGCCTGGCTTATTTTTTGTATTTTTAGTAGAGACGGGGTTTCACCATGCTGGCCAGGCTGGTCTCGAACTCCTGACCTCATGATCCACTCGCCTTGCCCTCCCAAAGAGCTGGGATTACAGGTGTGAGCCACCACGCCCAGCTACACAGAGTTTTAAAAATAAACATATCAGAAAAACTTTTAGAGATTTATGACAATTTGAAAAAACTCGCAGATGAACCACATAGCCTAGAAATATTGAAAAAATTAAGAAAAAGTTATATCATAAATGCATAAAAATATATGTGTTAATCGACTGTTTTGTTATAGGTGTGGCTTCTGGCCAGCAGTAGGCTATTAGTATTTAAGTTTTTGGAGAGTCAAAAATTACATGTGGATTGGGCTGAGCATGGTGGCTCGTGCCTATAATCCCAGCATTTTGGGAGGCCCAGGCAGGTGGATCACTCGAGGTCAGGAGTCCGAGACCAGCCTGACCAAAAAGGTGAAATCCTGTCTCTACTAAAAATAAAAAATTAACCGGATGTGGTGGCACATGCCTGTAGTCCCAGCTACTCGGGACGCTGAGGCAGGAGGATCACTTGAGCCTAGGAGGTGGAGGTTGCAGTGAGCTGAGATTACGCCACTGCACTCTAGCCTGGGTGGCAGTGAGACTCCATCTCAAAAAGGAAAAAAGAAAAAAGAAAAAAGAAAAAATTAGCCAGGCGTGATAGTGGGCACCTCTAATCCTAGCTACTCGGGAGGCTGAGGCAGAAGAATTGCTTGAAACAGGGAGGCAGAGGTTGCATGCAATGAGCTAAGATTGAGCCACTGCACTCCAGCCTGGGCAATGGAGTGAGACCTCGTCTCAAAAAAAAAAAAAAAAAAAAAATTATACACGGATTATCAACTGTGTGGGGGTCAACACCCCTAGCCCCCACATTGTTCAAGGGTCAACTGTAGTTTAAGAAGCCAGAGCTGACTAATGGTTACCTTACTGGGTAGCAGAGGTCTAGGAGATGTGTCTGGACTATTCTTTTTGAGGGGAGAGGATTGCTAATTAGGGGCACTGAGAGGTCATAGGGCAGATCTCACAGGTCTCAGCCTTTGAGGGGTCATGGACAGGAGAGCTGTCCCTGAAGCCAGGGCTCATTTTGTTCCCCTCTCGAGGATACAGGCTCCCTCTTCTGACAGTTACTCGGCCAGGTGGAATGAAATGCCTGGGCTACCTACTTGACTCATTTCTACCTCCACTGGCAAAAAGAACTCACGGCACTAAAGAAGTAAATGTGTACAAGCAAATTTTGGGGGTCACACACAAAGGATGCATCACTCATTTGAGAAACACAACGCATATATAATTCAGCATCTAATTATTGGAAAATTAAGGACCTCAAAAGTATGCCAATGCATTACAATGCCCTAAAACACTGCTTCTCTAAACCTCAAGATGCACCAAAGTCATCCAGATGACTTTTTTTTTTTTTTTTCAGATAGAGTCTCGCTGTGTTGCCCAGGCTGGAGTGCAGTGGCGCAATCTCGGCTCACTGCAACCTCCGCCTCCTGGGTTCAAGTGATTCTCCTGCCTCAGCCTCCTGAGTAGCTGGGACTATGGGCGTGTGCCACCACGCCCAACTAATTTTTGTATTTTTAGTAGAGACGGGGTTTCACCATGTTGGCCAGGATGGTCTCAATCTCCTGACCCTGTGATCCACCCACCTTGGCCTCCCAAAATGCCAGGATTACAGGCGTGAGCCACCGTGCCCGGCCTGGAAGGCTTTTATAAAAGCAAAGTTTTCTGAGCCTGTCCTTAAAGTTTCTGGTTCGGTACATCTTGGAGAAACTTGATAATTTGCATTTCTGACCAGTTCTCAGGTTACGCTGATGCTATGGGTGCTGGGACCACACTTTGAGAACCACTGCCCTTCAGGATTAGTAGAAAACCCACAACAAAATTAACCAGTAGTGGAGCAGTTAAACCACTGTGAGGGTGTGTACGTGCAGGAATGAGACACACAAAGTTGCATAGCATTTTGCAGCCAAAATCTAGAATATCAATGAGAGTTCTCAGTAACCTCAAATAACTTATGAATTTGAACTTATGAATACCACATTTTAGTGACCCTTAATGACTCTCATTTAGGTTAAGTCCCTCCGTCAAATGCAAAGATAAGGGTCTGTATAACTGGGCTTCATTTCCAGTAATAACCAAAGAAAGAACTTTCACTTTTCCATCAGTTCTTCGGCCAGCTGGTTTCTCCACTCACGGGTCAAGAGAATTCTGGCCTGTGATGGAATATTCGTGGCTTCCCAGAGGGTTGCTCCTCGGATAGTTACTTCCTTCTTCTCTTGTCTCCTTGTAGGCCTGTTCCTATGTCAGCCCATATAGACTCCCCTCTCAAGCATTCCTGCTGATGTCCAGGGGTCTTGCTGCTGGAATTTCTGCCAGGTGTCTAACCTAAATCTTTCCTATCATTGTGTAGGCACTTCCTGTTGCCTGGTCCTTGCTAGATGGCAAAGGGCCTGCCATAAATTTGCACTGTTTTCCAGTCCACTCCCGATCTTCCCCCGTGCCTTTCCCCTCGGGACTGGGCTTCTGTCCCCAGGGTGGACACCCACCTGATGATGTAGCCCTTGAGAATCCCGTTCTGGTGGCTCTCAGGAGGCGGCTGCCACTGGATCATGATGGACTGGTTGGTTCGACCGCTGGCAATGACGTTCTGTGGAGGGGCCGTGGGGGGCTCCTCGGGGAGGGAGACCCTGGATCACAAAACACCAGTGCTCTTAGTCTTGGAGTCAAACACAGGAGTTTAATGGGATATGAAGAGGCTGAGCCCTGGCCTGCTCTGACACTGGATAATTCTGTACAACTGCTGTGTGCATTTGGGCAAGTCACCTAACCTGAGACATATATATATATCTTTTAAAAACTGTAAGGCCAGACGCTGTGTCTCATGCCTATAATCCCAGCACTTTGGGAGGCTGAGGCAAGAGAATCACTTGAGGGCCAGAGTTCAAGACCAGCCTGGGCAACATGGCAAGACACTGCCTCTACCAAAAAAAAAAAAAAAAAAAAAAAAAAAAATCCAGCGTGGTGACTTGCACCTGTAAGCCTAAATACCTGGGAGGTTGAGGTAGGAGGATGGCTTGAGCCCGGGAGGTTGAGGCTGCAGTGAGCTGTGTTTGTATCACTGTACTCCAGCCTGGAAACAGAAAGAACTAATGTACATGTTTTTGGTGCTGTTGAGGGGTGTAAGTTTCAGTTTCCTATTTGTCAAAGAAGCTGCTGTTGGGGCTGATGAGGTCATGAGTGTCCAAGCATTCTAGAAGCAGAAGTGTTGGTCACATCCCAGTGACCAGCTGCTGGTATACTTTAACTAGGCCTCCTTTGCTAGTCAGCTGAGCCCCGGGCGGAAGCAGGGCAGGCATGGCGTATGGGGGTGAGAGCCAAGGGCACCCACCCTGCTTCTGGAGCCAAGCACAACAGCATGTCTTTCTCTGGCATTGCTGGCGGACGCTGTGTTCTGCCTAAGTGTACTTTTCACATCACAGACACGTGTCCATTCCAAACAAAAGTCAATTATTTTTTATCGATGTCTTTCCCTTTTTGTTTATGTTTTTGCTTTTTGATGGATAGTTTTCCTAAGCATGCCGCTCGCTCCCATGTTTTATTTGAGACAGTTTTGCTCTTTTGCTGAGGTTGGAGTGAAGTGGTGGGATCTCAGCTCACTGCAACCTCCGCCTCCCGGGTACAAACGATTCTACTTCCTCAGCCTCGAGAATAGCTGGGATTATAGGTGCCTGCCACCAAGCCTGGCTAATTTTTTTTTTTTTTTTTTTTGAGTCGGAGTCTCGCTTTATCGCCCAGGCTGGATAGAGTGCAGAGGGGTGATCTCGGCTCACTGCAAGCTCCGCCTCCTGGGTTCATGCCATTCTCCTGCCTCAGCCTCTGGAGTAGCTGGGACTACAGGTGCCCATCACCACGCCTGGCTAATTTTTTTTTTGTATTTTTAGTAGAGACGGTGTTTCACTGTATTAACCAGGATGGTCTCAATCTCCTGACCTCGTGATCCGCCCACCTTGGCCTCCCAAAGTGCTGGGATTAAAGGCGTGAGCCACCGTGAGGCCTAGCTAATTTTTATAGTTTTAGTAGAGATGGGGTTTCGCCATGTTGGCCAGGCTGGTTTCAAACTCCTGACCTTAGATGATCCACCTGCCTCAGCCTCCCAAAGTGCTGGGATTACAGGCATGAGCCACCGCGCCTGGTCTGCGCCCGTGTTTTTGTAGAGGCTGGGCTAAGAGTGATTTGGCCTTTCTCTTTTTTGTTTTTGAGACAGGGTTTCACTCTTGTGCCCCAGGCTGGAGTGCGGTGGCACGATCTCAGCTCACTGTAAACTCCGCCTCCCAGGTTCCAGCGATTCTCCTGCCTCAGCCTCCTGAGTAGCTGGGATTACAAGCACGTGCCGCCACGCCCAGCTAATTTTTGTATTTTGAGTAGAGATGGGGGTTTCACCATGTTGGCCAGGCTGGTCTCGAACTCCTGACCTCAAGTGATCCGCCCCCACTTGGCCTCCCAAAGTGCTAGGATTACAAGTGTGAGGATTTGGCCTTTTCTTTGGTGACTCAGGGCCGTTAGCATGAAGGCACATTAGGAAGGTGAGTCAGTGTGATGTGGTGCAGCCTCAGGGAAGGAGAAACTGCAGGGTAGCTGCAGCTTTCAGCCTCTCTGTTGTTGGGATTTTGTATCTCCAGATGGGCTGGGGCTGTGTCTGTTCATTCCCTGCCCCCTCTCCAGTGGTCCAAACATGGCATGGCACACAGTAGCTGCTCAGTAAACAGTGAATATGTAAATCCTTCTGTAACTGCTCTCCACATGGGGTGCCACCTGCCACTGCTCCCTCCTGTGAGAGTGTCTTGACGCCAGTGGTGCTACCCTAGCACAAGCCAGAGAGACCCAAGCTTATTGCAACTGTGGCAAAACGACCAGGATTGATTTAAGCCCCAGGCGTCTTTTAAAGAGCCAAGTGCACAGCTTTGCACACGTGATTTGTATCATGGTTGTTCTGACCTCTCCCTTGACATCTTTCTTGCTAGAAGTGGCTGCTTGTTCTACGGAGCTGGAGAGGATAGAATTCTCCTTCTACATAGATGGGTATCACTGTGTGATTTTTTTTTTTTTCTTTCTGAGACGGAGTCTGGCTTGTCGCCCAGGCTGGAGTGCAGTGGACGGATCTCAGCTCACTGCAAGCTCCGCCTCCCAGGTTTACGCCATTCTCCTGCCTCAGCCTCCCGTGTAGCTGGGACTACAGGTGCCACCACCACGCCCAGCTAGTTTTTGTATTTTTTTGGTAGAGACGGGGTTTCACTGTGTTAGCCAGGATGGTCTTGATCTCCTGACCTCGTGATCCGCCTGCCTCGGCCTCCCAAAGTGCTGGGATTACAGGCTTCAGCCACCGCGCCCGGCCTGTGTGATGTTTTTATATGAAGTACCTGCTGTTTTTACTCAATTTCCTTCTTTTTTTTTGAGACAGAATCTTGCTCTGTCCCCCAGGCTGGATCTCGGCTCTCTGCAACCTCTGCCTCCCAGATTCAAGCGATTCTCATGCCTCAGTCTCCCAAGTAGCTGGGATTACAGGTGCCCACCACCACACCCAGCTAATTTTCATATTTTCAGTAGAGACGTGGTTTCACTGTGTTGGCCAGGCTGGTTTCGAACTCCTGACCTTAGGTGATCTGCCCACCTCAGCCTCCTGACGTGCTGGGATTACAGGCGTGAGCCACTACGCCCAGCAATTTCCATCATTTTAAAAAGGCTTTGTGGGAACCTAGCAGGGCCTGGCGTCGGGCAACATGTGGCTATGGAGATCTCTGGAGACACTGTATCTCTCTAGAATTTTGCATCCATTTAACAACGAGAGTAGGATAGTAGCCCATGCAGATGTGGAACAGAAGGAGGTGAGCCTTTGAGCTTGCACAGCTCCCAGTAACCGGGATGACTACATTTGGCTGGTTCTCACCGCGTTCCCCAGCACCGTGCTCACATCACCGCATTTAACCTTTGCACCTCCTGGCGAGGTGCTCACCAGGATTGCACTCTCCTTCTACAGATGAGGAAGCCTAGAGAGGGCCAAGAGCTGAGCCAGAATCTGCCACATTGGTTTCGGCTGCAGCCCCTCCCCGTTGGAGTCTTGGTGACGCCCCTGTAGAGCGCCTGCTGCCCTCACCTCTCAGTGTCTTTGCTGAACTGTCCTTTCCCCACGTCGTTGACGGCACAAAGACGGAACTGGTAGGAGCGTGCAGGAACCAGGCCCTTGACTGTCACTGAGGTAGCTTTGGGGTCCACACTGGCCAGGAGTATAGTCCAGGGGGCATCTACAGGGACAGTGAGTGGGGCAGAAGTGGGCATCTTGGGTGGGATGGGGCGTGCTTCTTACTCCCCACTCCCAGCAGGGTCCAGCCTCATTGGGGCTGGCAACAGACAGCCTCCCCAGCTTGGTCCAGGAGTGGCCCGCCATGCCATTTTTCTAGGTCCCATTAGCTCACACGACCCTGGGGAGGAGAGGATGGGGGGTGCTGGAGCAAAGTAAGGGCTCATGGGAACTCAGATGCCTTCATCTCCCCAACTACTCCCCACAAATTGATAAGCTTTAGGCAAGCTGTGTTTAAAATGCCATTCAGTCTGGGTATGGTGGCTCACGTCTGTAATCCCAGCACTTTGGGAGGCCGAGGCGGGCGGATCACCTGAGGTCAGGAGTTTGAGACCAGCCTGACCAACATGGTGAAACCCCATCTCTACTAAGAATACAAAATTAGCTGGGCATGACGATGTATGCCTGTAATCCCAACTACTTGGGAGGCTGAGACAGGAGAATCACCTGAACCTGGGAGGCAGAGGTTGCAGGGAGCTGAGATGGCACCATTGCACTCCAGCCTGGGTGACAAGTGTGAAACTCCGTCTCAAAAATAAAGAAATAAATAAAAATAAATAAATAAAATGCAATTCAAATTATGCCTGCTAATTTGACTTGGGGAATACATAAATAAATAAATAAATAATAAATACTGGCCATTTTCTTTGCAGCTTCTGCTGTGCCAGGCCCTGAGTTAAGCACCTCTTGTGCATCATCTCTTTCAACTGTAACAGGGCCTGACAGGCAGATGCCTGTGTTTTTTTCAGAGATGGGGAAGCTGAGGCTGCCAGAGGGAGGACTCTGCTCAAAGGCCCGGAACTAGGAAGCAGGAGAGCTGGGACCCCAGCCCAGGGCTGACTCCTAAGTCCAAGCTTGGGCAGGGGGTGCTGGAGGTGACCACGGGAACCTTACTGTTCTCCGACATCTCCAGGACATAGCGGAGCAGGGGGCTGTTGCCGTCAAAGGGCTTGGTCCACGTCAGATTGATGGCTCGTCTTTCCACGGTGCTGAGAGTGGCCACTGGGTGCTCGGGTGCGTGGGGCAGTTGCCTGGAGGAGAGAGACACGTGGTCAGGCATCCCTATGTGGTCTGCAGGCAGGTGACAGGGGCACTGTAGACACAGGTTGTGTGGGCCTTGCACGTCCGTGATTCCTCATGCTCAGACATAAAATGTGGCCTTCGGGCCATCTACCTGGAGATTTTTCTCTCTGGAATCAGAGGCCTCCAGCTAAAGCCATCCTCATACATCCTCTTGACGGGGGTCCTAACTGAGCTGAGAGAAAGGTCTGGAAGGATGCTGGGGGTGTGTCCTGAGCAAAGCTGAACAGTTCATGTCACGTGTGGCCTGGGGATCTGACAAAAGGGACTTGGCTGGCTCTGAGCCTCCCGATTGCTATTGCCTGGACCTCCTCTGCCCGGGCCTGGGAGGGCTGCCCTTACCTGACTCGCAGGTGGGCACTGCGAGAGTCGTTGCCTCCCGCTGAGATCACCCGGCAGGTGTATGTGCCGATGTCTCCCGACCACGTCTGTGAGATGTGCAGGGAGCCGTTTCTTTCCAGGCGGATACGGGGATTGCTCTCCACGCCCAGGGTGGCCCCGTCCTTCTCCCAGATGTACCTAAAAGTAAGAAGAACCTGTAAGTACAGAGGAAGAGGAAGGTGCCTCGGGAGTGGGCTCAGCCTGAAGCTTGTCCCGAGAAAATAGCTCCAAAGCTGGGCAGAGGACAATTGCAGGCAACAGCCAGGCAGGACACTGGGATGGGGGAGCAGGACTGTTGAAGGCCAAGCAGCCTGGAAGCCCGTCATTCCTGCGGGGAGGGTGCTGTGTCCGGGAGAGTGAACACAGTCATTATTGGTCTTTATACCTTCAGTTCAGGTCGGGTCAAAGTGTTGTTGCTTCTGGCCAGAAGCGACGGCAAAACACCCAGTGAAAGGTATTCTTTTGAAGAGGTTAAAAGATTACAGCTGGAAAAAGGAATTCAAGTTTCCGCATAGACTACATTTCGGAATTAGTTTTATGAGGGGAATCATGATATCAGTGCATCAGTGTGACAAATTGACTTTAGTGTCCAAAAAATCACTTTAGCTTCGGTCAGTCAATACAAACAGAGCTTGAGAAATTACACACGCACCAGTGCCTGACAATAAAAAATATCTTCTCTGGATTTGTTCTTGAGGAAATAGAACCATTATCATTGTCATCAACATGCAGGGAGTGCCAACCCCTGGGGGGGCAGGATGCCACGCAATGACCCCAGGGAAGGTTGGCCTTGGTTCTCAGCACAAGTGTGAGGAACCTCGTGGTGGCTGAGATGCCTTGCAAATAGCCCCAGTCAACTGGGGTACAGGGTGGGGGCCTGAGCTGCTGGCTCCCAGGACTATCTGGGTTTACGGAATGTCAGATAACTACAGAGAATGAATCTGTAATATTTTTAACCTAAGTTTCAAAAGCTGAAACAGGCTGGGTGTGGTGGCTCACACAGGTAATCCCAGCACTTTGGGAGGCCAAGGTGGGTGGATCACCTGAGGTCAGGAGTTTGAGACCAGTCTGGCCAACATGGCAAAACCCTGTCTCTACTAAAAATACAGAAATTTTAAGTGCACGGCAGCACTGCTACACTCAAGAGTCAGACTCTCAGGCCAAATGCTGGCTTTGCTACTTTCCAGCTTTGTGATTTTGGGTGAGCTCATTTATTAATGAATTTATTTATTTTAGACAGAGTCTGGCTCTGTCGCCCAGGCTGGAGTGCCGTGGTGCAGTCTTGACTCACTGCAACCTCCACCTCCCAGGTTCAAGTGATTATCGTGCCTCAGCCTCCCAAGTTGCTAGGACTACGGGCAAGCACCACCATGCCCAGCTAGTTTTTGTATTTTAGTAGAGACGGGGTTTCACCATGTTCGCCAGGCTGGACTCTAACTCCTGACCTCAAGTGATCCACCTGCCTCAGCCTCCCAAAGTGCTGGGATTACAGGCGTGAGCCACCGCACCTGGCCTTGGGTGAGTTTATATAACCTTGCTGGGCCTCACTTTCCTCACCTATAATATGAGGAAACTAACACCACCTACCTCATAGCACTGCTGTAAGGATTGTGCGAGCTGATATAAAATAGAGTAGTGCCTGAACCATGGCAAGCGGTCAGTAAAAGTTAGCCATTGTTATAAATTTTAAATGATACAGTATATTTACATGAATGGTATATAGCAATCTATTCAGCCATTTGTTTTTATTTTTTATTTTCTTTTATTCTTTTTGAGACACAGTCTCACTCTGTCACCCAGGCTGGAGTATAGTGGCATGATCTTGGCTCACTGCAACCTCCACCTCCTGGGTTCAAGTGATTCTCCTGCCTCAGCCTCCTTGGTAGCTGTGATTAAAGGCCTGTGCCACCACATCGGGCTAAGTTTTTTTTTTTTTTTTTTCTTTTTAGTAGAGACGGTGTTTCGCCATGTTGGCCAGGCTGGCCTCCAACTCCTGACCTCAAGTGACCCACCCGCCTCAGCCTCCCAAAGTGCTGGGATTACAGGCTTGAGCCACAATGCTTGGCCAGTCATCCTGTTTTTAAAGCTGCTTTTTGACTCAATAAAAATATCATAAACTCTTTTTGATATGACATTTCCACACCATGATTTTTTATTGGATGCACAATGTTTCAGTACAGCTGCTTTGTAATTTAACCGATCCCATAATGTTGGACATCCAGTTTAGCTCCTTGTTTTCCAATATTATAGTTAAAGCTGTGGTCCTTATGGCAAAATGTTTATAACCGTTCCAAATCACTTCCTCAAGGACAAATTCTCAGCAGTGAAATTGTTAATTTTTAAGGCTTATACCTATTTACATATCAACAACAATAATCACCTTCAAATTCATTTCTTTATTTAGAAAGGACTTGCCAGCACTCATAGGATGGGCAGAATTTTACTTAAATGCAAATTCAGTTGCAGAGAGTAATTCCCATGTAAGAAATAGCCTATGGCAAGCAGACATTCTTTGCTTCAGAATGTGGTGCTTTAGGAAGCAGAGATCATTGCCTGTGAAGTATTTGTGCCAAAACAACTGAACGTGAATCTAATTAGCAGTTACTGCAATCAAATTAGAAATACAGGGGATAGAAAAACAGGTTAACAACACTGTGAGAAAGCAGCCAGGCAAATCCAGGATGTTGAATATTCCATAGCAGGATCAACAAACTGTGGCCTGCTGCCTGTTTGTGTAAATAAAGTTTTATTAGAACACAGACATGCCCATCTGTTTATGCAGAGCCTGTTTATATATGGCTGCTTTAGCACTATAAACAGAGTTGAGTAGTCATGACAAGACCATATGGCTCTCGTAAAGCCTAAAATGTTTACTTTTTGGTCCTTTACAGCAAAGATTGTTGACCTCTGTCTTCTAGAACCTGGTTTCTCCAACAAATCAATTATGTGAAAACAAAACGTAACAAAAAGACAAAAATAAAAAAGAAGACTTTTCAACAAATGGTGCTGGAAAACCTTGACATCCATACGCAAAAAAAAAAAAAAAAAAGAAAAGAAAAGAAAAAAGTCTAGACACAGATCTTACACCCTTCACAAAAATTAACTCAAATTGGATCCCAGACCTAAATGTGAAATGCAAAGCTATAAAACTCCTAGAAGATAATACAGGGGAACATCTAGATGACCTTGGGTTTGACAATGACTTCTAAAATATGACACCCAAGGCACCATCCATGAAGGAAAGAACAGATAAGCTGGATTTCATTAAATTACACATTGCTGTTCTTCGATAGACACTTTCAAGAGAATAAAAAGAGAAGCCACACACTAGAAGAAAATATTTGTAAACGATATCTCTTTTTTTTTTTTTTTTTGAGACGGAGTCTCTCTCTGTCACCCAGGCTGGAGTGCAGTGGCACGATCTCTGCTCACTGCAAGCTCCGCCTCCCGGGTTCACGCCATTCTCCTGCCTCAGTCTCCCGAGTAGCTGGGACTACAGGTGCCCGCCACCACGCCTGGCTAATTTTTTTTTTTTTTTTGGTCTTTTTAGTAGAGATGGAGTTTCACCGTGTTAGCCAGGATGGTCTCGATCTCCTGACCTCGTGATCTGCCTGCCTCGGCCTCCCAAAGTGTTGGGATTACAGGTGTAAGCCACCGCGCCCGGCCTGTAAACGATATCTCTGATAAAGCACTGCTATCCAAAATCTACAAAGAACTCTTAAAACTGAGCAATAAGAAAACAATCTGATTAAAAAATAGTCATTGACAGATGCCTCACCAAAGAAGGTACACAGAAGATTAATAAGCAAATGAAAAGATGCTGTACATCATATGTCATTAGGAAAATGCAAATGAAAACAACAATGAGATATCACAGCACAGCTATTAGAATGGTCAAGATCCGGGTGGGCGTGGTGGCTCACGCCTGTAATCCTAGCACATTGGGAGGCTGAACTAATTTTCTTTTGTATTTTTAGTACAGACGGGGTTTCACCATGTTGGCCAGGATGGTCTTGATCTCCTGACCTTGTGATCCACCCACCTCGGCCTCCCAAAGTGCTGGGATTACAGGTGTGAGCCACAGCGCCCGGCCAGAAGTGTTTTTTTTCTAGAACTGTTTTGGAGGTTTTCATGCTGGAAACCTGCACCTGCCCAGGCCCTCACCCCTGTACCTGCTCAGGTCGTCATCCCTGCACCTGGTTCTGCTCTGAGGATGTGTTACTCAGGGTTCAGTGGCACCACTTCAGTCTGATGTGGTTGTTGAGATCCTTTCTATTAGGTTGGTGCAAAAGTAATTGCAGTTTTGACCATTCCTTTCAAAGGCAAAAAGCACAGTTACGTTTGGACCCACCTAATAGTCTGCTTAGGGAACCCTGCTGTGTTTTGCAGATAGAACAGGGGTTTCAATCCTGGTGACACATTAGAATCACTTGGGGAGCTTTTTTAAACTTGCTGAGGACTGGGTCCCATTCCATCCCCAAGACCTACCTCAAGACAGAGGGCAGAAGGGATACCCCCATTCCCCCAGTCCAAGGAAGACAGACTGGGGTTGGAGCTGCTGGGGTGGCCTTGGGCATAGACGTTGCCAGTTTTGGGGGGGACAAAGGGATGATTCTGCTCCCCACCCCCCATCTTGAAAAGATGGTCCTAGATGATTAATTCCGTTTAAGGTGAGGACCCCCCTTCAGTAACCTGGAACAGGGATTCCTGACCTGTAGGTCACTGGAAGGGTCTACAGAGTGGGTCTGCAGGTTACTTGGCAAGAGGCCCCCGAAACCCATTATGTATCAGTAATTGTCTAGAGAATGAATACAATGTATGTCTTTCTCAAATATAAGTTGACACTTTTATAAATAAGTCATCTTTATAAAGATGACATTTTTATAAATAAAATCTGATTTAAAGTGTACTGAATTTCAGAATTTTCCTATTAATGAATGCTAAAAGTATAGCTACTACATAATGAATGGGCCCGAGATGCACAGCAGTATTCTATGTGGGTTCTCTCCCAGGACCTTTTTAACAGTTGGTATGTTAATTTTTTAAGAAAAATCTATTAAACCCAGAAATAAGCATATTCTGGAATCTCTGTCAACAATCTTCTATTAATACATCTACGTAAATTTTTGCATTTGTGCTAGCGTCACGTGATGACTGTCTTAAGTGGTCAACACTTAATGAGGTGTTTCTCAAACTGGGGCCAATGATATGTTCTCTGATAATCGGTGTTGGCCAAAGGCCCCGAGCTGCTTCTATCAACCTGGGCTCCCAGAGTCTCATTTGGTGTGGCGGTACAGACTGTCATAGGCCCAGTGGCCACCAGATGGCGCCCCAGGATGGAGCTGCCTCCAGCATGAGGAGGAGGAGGAGGAGGAGGCCATTTCTCCCAGTGCAGGAGCTCCGGCCCCTTCCAGCCTCGATGCCAGTTGCTTTGACAGTGACATTGCTCATAAAATAGAGAAGCAACACGCAAGGAATATTTATTTCTAAGGAAGCAGTTGCATTTCCCTCAGCATTCTGGAGCTCAAGGAAGAGAAGGCAGGGACGATTTCCTCCTGGTTTTAGCTTCCAAAGCCTTGGGGGTGGGGGTAGGGTTTGGTTCGGGTGCTTGGGAGAGGTCTCAGCTTTTATACCTTTCTTGGCTGCTTCCTCCCAGCCCTTTTAGTGGCTTCCACAGCGGGACTGAGTTACCTGGAGGCCAAGTCCTTTGCCAAGGTCCCAGCTTGGCCATGGCAGATGGTGGGGTGACCTCGGTTTGGATGCTCAGTTTCCCCCATGTGCTTCTCTTGCAGGATCCCCCCAGGGGTCATCTTCTGCCCCACCCCTACAGCTGATCCCATATCCGCCTGCCCAGACCCCTCTGCTGCCCATTCAGAGGCCAGAGGGCCAAAGACTTGGGGTAGGCTGGGGGACACTAGCAGTGGCATCCAGGTCCAGAGATAGCAACTCCCTGCCATCCATGCTCACCAACCCACAAGCCTCTTCCTTTCTCTTCCCTCACCCCCTCTCCCATTCCTCTTACTTCATCTTTCTGCACCCCTTCCTCTTTACCTCCCGCCTTGGAAACTGGCTTCACTCAATCCAGGGTAGCTCAGCTCCCGGGTGTTTATTTCATATCCTCTACCTCTCAGCCCTGTACTCAGCTCTGGAAATGCCACTGCCCAGGAGAAGGCATGGCTCTGCAGCTCTTACCTCCCTGGTGTGGACACTCGCCCAGCTATAAGCTATTGCCAGAGGCTCCCCCTCCCCTCTTGCCTGGAGTCAACAGCAGAGCCAGTACCTGACCGTCACTCGGGGGTCGTGGCTCACTCCGCACACCATGGAGGCCTGGGTGCCCTTGATGACGCTCTGGTCCTGTGGGGGCTTGGTGATGCGGGTCCGAGCTGAAAGATACAGCAGAGACAGCATGGTGAGAAGGGGTGTGGGGGCTGTGTGGCTGGACTCTGGGTGTATGAAGGGAGACTAGGTGCCATACGAAAGTCCCCAGATGGTTAAAAAGAACAGTGAGCTCCCTGGTACTTTAATTCTTGGAAGCCACATTATAGTGGGGGCTCATTAAATTCTGCCCTCACAAACCATGTATGGGATAGAGAGATCAAGCTCTAAGGACGATCAGAACCCTATTTTCAGCATATCAGTGGACCAGCCAGGGTAAAAATAGGGTTTTCTGATTTCCAGTCTAGTGCTTCACACGCTAGGCCCCCGGGGCTCAGCCCAGACAAGTGGTCCACAGGTATCCTGGGTGTGGATCCAGAGTTGGAAGTGGCTTGAGAAGCTCTCTTACAGCAGGGATTGGCTAACTACAGGCTGGGGGCCAAATCCGGCAGGTGGCCTTTTTGGCTAAATACACCCTTACTGGAACACAGCCACGCCCATTGGATGACGTATTGTCTGTGGCTGCTTTCTAGATAAAACGGAAGCTAGTTGAGTCGTTGTGACAGAGACCGTCTGGCCCACAAAGCTTAAAATATTTATGATCTGGCCCTTTCTTGAAAAAATTTGCCAATTTCTGCCCTAAAATGTATGAAGACAACTCTCCTATAACCTCAGTATTCTCTCAAGTCGGCCAAGCATAGCATCACTGGCAGAATCTTTCTAGTCCCTGGCCTCTGAATCACTTTGTCACTGTCCCTCTGATGAGAAGGGCCCTGACTGGGACAGGCACTGGGGGTGGAGACACTGGTAGTGTGAGCCTGTGCCCCATAGCTGTCCTGAGTCCTCAGCACCTACAGAGATGTACACACACACACCAATGTATAAAGCCCTGTGGCTCTGCACACTCACCCCAAACGACTAGGTCTGCCGAGGCCTCATCGACCCCCCGAGAGTTGGTGGCCAGGCAGGTGTAGGTCCCCGCATCGGAGATGTGTGTAGGGCTGATGAGAAGGCTGCCTGACTCCAGGGGCGTGAAGCGAGGCAGCTGCACGGAGCCACTGGCCAAGATGCGCTCCCCTGAGGGCAAAACAGGGTGGGGGTCAGCCTATAGCCCCCAAGGGCACACCCTGCCCCTCTCCTGCTGTTCCAGAGCAGCATGGTCTCCTCGCAGGCCCTCGGCTCTGGAAATGCTGGAAGGAATGAGGACAGATGGTGGTGGGGCTGGGGTGGGGGCTGAGAGACCTGGAGAGCTTTCTGGCTTAGGGACAGACATGAGGGCACAGGGTCTCAGAGCAGGCAGCCTAGAGCCCAGGTCCCCTGATGCTCCTGTGCCCCCCACACCACATGCCCTTCACCAGAGAAGGGGGCACAGTTTCCTGATGATGGTGAGCAGCAGCCCAGCACAGCCCTCAGAGGCAGCTGGCACCTGGCACCTGGGTGGGGGGGCTGGGAGGGGGGACAGCTCTGACAAGGTGATGACGGGCGTCCTGCGGCAGGATGCTTCTGGAGAGAGTCACCTTCAAGGGAGTGAAGGGAAGTGACGGGAGCTGCCTGGAGTTGGGGGTGGGGTAGAGAGGGACACGGTGTCCCCCAGCAGCAGCTCTGGTCAGGACAGACCTCCTTCTGCAGGGGAACTCAGGGAGCCTGGGGTCCAGCCTGGGAGAGTCCTGGCCACAGAAAGAGGGGCAGGAAGAGAGAGTGTAGTCACCCTACTACAAATCTCAGAATCTCAGAATACTATGAAGCACCCTTTACTATCTCTGACGGCATTTATGGCTCAACATTCTTTGTTGCCACCGGCTTTCACGGACTTCACGTTATTATTGGGTCTACATTTCTTACCGTTTGCCTTATTCGCCAACTATTATATCACTTTACATTCGCAGGACTGAGCCTGCGAATGCAGGTCTTTGTGACTATGTCTATTTTAAAGAAACCCCCCTCTCTGTATGGAGGGGAATCTCCGTGCGTGCATCTGGGGGTCGCGTGTCCGTTTGTATCTGCGTGCAGGCACAGTGAACTGAGTGTGCTGGGTGGGTGTGCTTATTTCCATGTGTAAGCACGTGCCTAGCTGTGCCCCTATTTTCCCCACAAATGTTTATTGAGTGCCTACCATGTGCCAGACTCTGTTCTAGGTCCTGGGAGATGGCAGTGGACAAAACCGACGCCCCTGACTTTACGGGGAGATGGACCATGAGCAAGGTGAATAAGCCGATGATCGAGTGTGTGAGAAGGAGGGGAGTGGAGGAAGGGCTCGAGGGGAGGGCTGGGGGCTGGGGCAGGGTGAGTCCTTGGAGGAGGCATCTCTGAGCTGGGGCTTGCTGGTGTGAAGGAGCAACTGTGTTTGTACGTGTGTGTGCACATGTGTATGTACGCATGTATGCATGTGTGTGTGTGCATGTGTGTGTGCACATGTGTATGTACGCGTGTATGCATGTGTGTGTGCATGGGGAGAGTTGTGAAGGTGAGTGTGCACGCACAGAGACGAAGAGGAAGTACACAGGGCAGATGGACTTATGGAGGTGGCTTGGGCTTTGCTGGCCCCGCCGTCTGGAGCCCTCTGAGCTGCCTGGGGTAGGAGACTGGCAGCAGCCACCACCAGAATGATATTCATCATCAAGCACCTGTTGTTTCCTGGGCTTCCCAGACTCCCAGGCACAATGCGAGCCCCTCATATGTACGCTATAGTCTAGTCTTCACATTACCCTGGGCTATATATATTACTGTCACCAGTTTACAGATGGGGAACCTGAGGCTCAGAGTGAGTAGCTCACCAAGGTGGCAGGTCTTGGAAGATGAAGAGCTGGACCTTGAGCCTGGCAAGGCTGGGATGTGAGGGATGATCTTTTTTTTTTTTTTTTTTTTTTTTTTTTTTTTTGAGATGGAGTCTTGCTCTCTCTCCCAAGCTGGAGTGCAATGGCACAATCTCGGCTCACTGCAACCTCTGCCTCCCGGGTTCAAGCAATTCTCCTATCTCAGCCCCCCTGAGTAGCTGGGATTACAGGCACCTGCCACCATGCCCGACTAATTTTGGTGTTTTTAGTAGAGACGGGGTTTCACCACTTTGGGCCAGGCTGGTCTTGAATTCCTGACCTCAGGGTGATCTGCCCACCTCAGCCTCCAAAGGTACTGGAATTACAGGCATGAGCCACTATGCCCGGCCGAGAGATGCTCTCTTGGGCTATACAGTGTACGACCTTCACAAGTGTACATGGGGAACCCAACCTGGCTGGCTCCAGAGCCTAGTTCTGGCTGTCACACAGCCACACTCTCTGAAGGTCTGTCCCATCTACCTTTCTGCCAAGTGATAGCTGGTCGGGGCGCCCCCGAGGTCTCACATGCTAGCACCACTGACATGCCGTCGATCACCGTGCTGTCCAGGGGGCCTCTGGTGATGTTAGGGGCGATGCCTGCAAACAGAGAATTGGGACCTTTTAGCCACACCCTGGGATTGGCCCCCCAAGTCAGAGGTCCAGGGGCCTCCAAGCCCACTGAGGGCCAGGCCCTCATCCTCTGCCTCCCATGGTCAGGGGCCTCCACTAGGAAGGATGTGGGCCTCTTGATGGGGCCCCAGTGTTAGGAGGAAGCCCAGAGGGGCCATGAGGACTCCTCTATGCCACCTGCCCTGTGGAAGGACCCAGGTGACACCCGTCCCTACCCTGCTTGGATTCTCAGGCCTGCATTTGGGGGAAACTGAAGACCCCAGAAGGCAGCTCACATCCTCCCTGACAAGGTTATTGGGGTTCACAAGCCAAAAGTGAAAGGAAGGCTCTGGCTTCTTAAAAGAAAAACAGCCACAGTCAAGAGGGGCACTTGGCCACTTTCTAAGTGGCCACCCTGCCCCAGGAGCTCCATTCGGCTGTGGCCACTGTTTAGGGTTGGAGCAGCCTCCTGGTTCTGCGCTCCCCTTGCTTCATCCCAGCACTCAAGGAAGGAGCTCACCAGACACGGGAACAGAGCTAAGTTCACCTGCACTTGGAAGTCAGAAGCAAGACAGCAGCCCCATGGTAGCCACCTTTGGGGCACACCCAACAGCTCTCTGCCCCACGGCTGCCGTGTCTGGGGCCTCTGTGGGTCTGGGTGATGAACACTGTGGAGCTCAAGGAGACCCCTGAACATCGCCCTGCTTCCTGAGGAGCCCACCAGTACTTTGCACTTACACAGACCTTTGAGCTTACGGGCCACTCACAGTATCATTTTTTTTTTTTTTTTTTTTTGAGACAGGGTCTCACTCTGTCACCCAGGCTGGAGTGCAGTGGTGCCATCTTGGCTCACTGCAACCTCTGCCTCCTGGACTTGAGTGGTCCTTCCATTTCAGCATCCCAAGTAGCCGAGAGTACAAGTGTGTGCCACCGTGCCTGGCTAATTTGTTGTATTTTTGGTAGACGAGGTTTCGCTGTGTTGCTCAGGCCGGTCTCAGACTCCTGGGCTCAAGTGATCCACCCCGCTTGACCTCCCAAAGTCCTGGGATTACAGGTGTGAGCCACTGCGCCCGGCCCACAGTATCACCTTTGACTGCTAAAACAGCTCCGGGAAGCGGCCAGGGCAACTATGACAACCCCTGACAGAGACCCCAGGGGCAGAAAGGGATTTGCAAGCAGGAGAACTAAGAGAAAAGCACCAGTTCTCTTCTTTGGAAACATGAGCATGTCCTCTGGAACGGGGTCACTTCAGCTCCGCCTGGGAACCCAGGGGCAGTTGAAATGCCAGAGCTGGTACCCATGGTTGGTTTCATAGCTCCTTTTCTCAACAAGCCGTGAGCCCAACCTGGGCCCCAGGACACTGGAGAGAACTTCTAGGGACTGGAGATTTCCTCCAGGGCTCTGGACTCGGGGCTGCAGAGGCAGCAGGGGTAACTGGCTGTGCCCCAGGCTGCTGGGCAGCAGGCAGCCTTTGGGGATCCTCTCTGCATCACGGAGCATGCTGTGCTCAAGAGCCCCCTGAGAAGACCTTGGAGGAAAGCCGCGTCCTGGGAAGAGGGGCTCACGGGCAGGACAAGGGAAGGCCTGACTTACTGGTGACAGCCAGGTAGGTGGAAGTTTGCACCTCGCCGGCTGCATTGCGGGCGAAACACTGGAACATGCCGGTGTCATCGGGCACCAGGCCGCTGATCTGCAGGCCCCCGTCACTGCGCTGCCGGAAGCGGGCCAGCTTCTCCACCTCCACCACGGCCGCATCCTTGTACCAGGTGATGGAGGGCGGCGGCACACCTGTGGGCAAGACGTGGACCCACTCTCAACCTGCCTCCTGCCTCCTCTCCGCCTAGGAGGGGTGCTTGGGCGGAGGTCAGGCCTGGAAATCTGCGAGGGGGTCCCTGGTGAATCTTGGTGTCTAGAACCTTCTCAGAGGTGCCACTTTGGGTCTAGGGAGAGGAGGAAGATGCTCTTAGAGTGACAATTCTCAAAGTCTTTGGGATAGAGTAAAGATCCTGGGATCAGTTTCACATGGAAATGCTGGACTGGACAAACTAATTTATTTATTTTATTTTTTATTTCTATTTGTGTAGAGATGGGGTCTTGCTAGGTTGCCCAGGTTGGTCTAGAGCTCTTGGTTTCAAGCATTCCTCCCACCTCAGCCTCCCAAAGGGCTGGAATGACAGGTGTGAGCTGCTGCACCTGGCCCAATTTCTTATTTTTTATTGCAATACTTAGCAGACACATATGTGTGCTCTGGGAACCTCCAAGTGGGGATACTTTCCCAGACACATGGCGCCCTGTGTTGAAGAGCATGTAGAGGGTCCAGTGTTCCCTGGGCGGCACCTGGAAGCCCCCCATACTGGCTTTGCACGTGGAGGTGAAATGAGGCTCCTCTCCCCACTCTCAGCCTGGCACGTTGTTTTCAGAAGTTCCCCCAGCTGGGCTGGGCGTGGTGGCTCACGCCTGTAATCCAAGCACTTTGGGAGGCTGAGGTGGGTGGATCACCTGAGCTCAGGAGTTTGAGACCAACCTGATCAACATGGTGAAACCCTGTCTCTATTAAAAATACAAAAATTAGCCTGGTGTGCTGGTGCATGCCTATAATCCCAGCTACTCGGGAGGCTGCCTCCTTGTACCTGGGAGGCAGAAGTTGCAGTGAGCCAAGATCGTGCCACTCTGTTCCGGCGTGGGCGACAGAGCGAGACTCCGTCTCAAAACAGAAAACAAAAAGACTTCCCCCAGAAGAGTTGGCCACACCCCGTCCCAAGGAGCACCCCATGGCCCTGTCCCCACTAAGCTTACTTGCCTTCCCTTCCTAGCACCCTCCAATCCTGACAGCCTGTGATGCTGCATTTCATCCAATCCACCATGCGCTCTCTTTCCCACGTCATGTCTCCGTGATCAGGACGTGTCTTATAATCGACAGCATGTCATAATTTAATTGGCTGCCTTTTTTCTTTCTTAGTGGTCCATAAAATAATGGGGCATCTTACAACCCATGGCATTTTAGATGAGATTAAATAAGGTATCTTTATGTGTTTATCAGCTTGCCCATCTCCCTCCCGAGAATGTTACGTTCTACAGGAGGAGGGATCTGGCTGTATGGTTTATTCTGTATCTCTCCACTCCTGAGGACACTATCGGCACATGGTAAGTCCTCAAAATATTTTTGCAGCCTGAATGGATGGATCTTTGCCTTCCCCTTGTGGAGTCTCAGAAGGGAAGTCATTACTCATCCCCTCCAGTGCAATCCTCACTCCTGCAGAGCCACATTTTGCCCCTTTGCTCAGCGTGTCCCACTGTGCACGCTCTTCTCTCTTTATCATCCCGGATTTCACCCTGGCTGCGGGCTCTTTTGGTGGAACTGAATCAGAAGGAAGGATGATGAGGAAGGGGAAAGTAGAAATTCTCCAGGAACTCTTTCAAGGGGAGTTAAATAGGAATAGCAGAGGGAGCTGGCAGAGGAGATGGAGCAAAATGGCCCAGGAAACAGGTCAAGTTTATAAGACACATCTCAGGTGAGATGCGCCCGGGTGCTGCTAGTTCTGGCATTACGGTAATTTGTCATTGTCTACAGCTCTCAAATGATGGGCAATTTGGGTCTGTCACCTGTCCTGAAATTACAGTAAGTTGGGTTCATTTGTAACCCTCAAGTTATGGTACTGTAAAGGCTGACTTCCAGCCTGAGATTATGGTAATTTGGCCTGTTTGTTTCCTGGGGTGCCTGCTCAGACAGCCAGCCAGACTCTCTGCTTAGTGACATGGTCTGGAGAAGAAGCTGGAATTTAGAAATGTCCATGACAAGGACGAGAGAGGCTGCAGATCTGGGGTCTTTGTCCCCCTCCATCGGCGCCACCTCATTACCTTTGGCCCGACAGGGGACGTCCACCACTTTCTCCATCTCTGCAGTGATGTGTCTTTCTGGCTCCTTGACAAACTGAGGCGGTTCTGTAGGAGGAAGGACCGGGGGAGGGGATCAGAGCCATGCTCCCTTTGATCCAGCCACTGTGGGGGTCACCCTTAAGGAGGCCCCTCCCCGTGCTGCCCCTGCCCCTCAGGGGAGCCCTAGTAGCCCCGCCCTGTCTCACCCAGCACCGAGAGGTAGGCGCCCCGGACCACAGAGGGGACGCTGCTACTGCGTAGGACAGCCTCACACTCGTAGTAGCCAGCGTCACTGCCAGTGGGGTTGGGGATGGTGAGCCGGCGGTTGTGGTCACTGATGCCGCCTGACAGCAATATCCCGTCCTTCTTCCAAATTATATGCAGCTTGATCAGGGGCCTGCAGAGGGCAAGAGAAGGCCAGTGTTCAGCCATGAGGACTCCCAGAGGCCTGAGAGGCAGGGCAGGGGGTGGTAAGGAGTGTGGGCTTGGGAGCCGGGCTGCCTGGGTTTGCCACCTTCTTGCCACTTTGTAGATGCAAGATCTTGGGCAAGTTCCTACTGGGCTCTGGGTCTCAGTTTCCTCTTCTGTAAAGTGCCTACCCAGGGGGTTGTAGCATCTGTGCCTACCCAGGGGGTTGTAGCCAAGGTGAATGCATTAGTGCCAGTGAAGTGCTTGGAATAGGACCTGCTGATGGACTTGGAACTCAGGGCTTGGTGGCTCAGGCAAAGCAGGAAAGCAGCCTGGCCTGCAGCTCTTTCTTCTGGTCTTTCCTGTGTGCTGTGCCCCATCCAACCACAGATCAGTGACACGGAGGAGATGAGGATGAGGGCAAGTGACAGCAACATGAAACACGCAGAGTTTGAAAAGGGGAAATAAGGGCAGACAAGACAGACAGACAGACAGACAGAGAAACCCACCCTCCAACTGCAAGAGAAGAGCAAGGGTGTGTCTGGCCTGGCTTTCCACCATCACCAGCCCCTGTACCCCCAAGCCCCCAAGACTTGGTCTGTCCAGACAACTCCTGTTCAGCACCTGGTGGGTCACTGAGGATGGATCTTCCAAAGTAGGCCCCTGCTAGTGCCATGGGGGCATTCAGAGGTGCCCCATGGAAAAGGAGTTCTGTAGCCACATACGTCTGGGAAACAGTGGCTTGAGTGACAGTAGCTCGAGTGATGCTGGGCAGGTTCTTCATTGAGGGGCTTCTCAGGGCTTTCACTGCGCAGTTGCACCCTGGCAGCCTTGCCCATGTCCTGGGGTTTGCCCTCCAAGTCTCATGGGGAAATGTGATCCACAATGCTTGGTGTCACCCACTTGGTGATGGAGTGAGTTCTTACTCTATTAGTTCATGTGAAAGCTGGTTGTTTAAAGGAGGCTAGCTCCTCCTCCCCTCTCTCTTGTTCCTTCTCTTGCCCTAAGACACGCTGGCTCCCCTTTCTCCTTCTGCCATGATTGGAAGCTTCCTGAGGCCTCCCCAGAAGCAGATGCCTGTGCCATGCTTCTTGTACAGCCTGCAGAGCCATGAGTCAAATAAACCTCTTTTCTTTGTAAATGACTGTGTCTCAGGTATTCCTTTATAGCAAAGCAAATGGGCTAATACACCATGCTTGTGAGAAACTTGCGACTGGAGGAGGATACTTTTAGAAATGCTGCCAAAAATAACAACAACAACAAAAAAGGCTGGACATGGTGGCTCACATCTGTAATTCCAGCACTTTGAGAGGCTGAGGCAGGAGGATCACTTGAGCCTGGGAGTTTGCGAATAGCCTGGGCAACATAGTGAGACCCTGTCTTTAAAAAAAAATGCTGCTACAGGACACAGTGTCCCTCTCCAGGAAGCTTCAGGTCAAGGGGACCTCGGGGGGATCATCTGTGTAATCCCCACCCATCCCATTGGTTTAACTTCATAGTGCACTTAGGAAGGGTCAGGTCAGGCTGGGTCAGTGAGCTGCCTATGCGCATTCCGCTGGGGTTGATGCTTAGATCGTTCCCATTTTACAGATGCGGAGACTGAGGTCCAGAGCACAGCAGTGAATACAGGCCTGGGGGGAGGGGGCAGTGCTTTTCAACTCAGCTATCATCCAGCTGGGTGATGCTGGGCAGTCTGCTTGCCCTCTTTGGGCTCTGAAGTGGTGACACCTATGCCATACAGTTGTTTTGGGAGAAAGGAGGTCTTCTGGGAAGGTGCTTAGCATGGCGCAGAGCATGGAAGGCACTTAGCTGCACATAATGAGGCTCAGGTGTTACATAATTGTTTCCTGTGTGGAAGAGGTGAGGGCCGCCCATGGCTGGGAAGGGCCCTGGTGGTTCCTGACCCCCAATCTGCCCTCCTACAAAGCCCGTATTCTTTTTTTTTTTTTTTTTTTTTTTGTCTTGAGATGGAGTTTTGCTCTTGTTGCCTAGGCTGGAGTGCAATGGTGCAATTTCGGCTCACTGCAACCTCCGCCTCCTGGGTTCAAGCAATTCTCCTGCCTCAGTCTCCTGAGTAGCTGGGATTACAGGTATGCGCCACCATACCCGGCTAATTTGGTATTTTTAGTAGAGACAGGGTTTCTCCATGTTGGTCAGGCTGGTCTTGAACTTCCAACCTCAGGTGATCCTCCCGCCTTGGCCTCCCAAAGTGCTGGGATTACAGGTATGAGCCATCGCACCCAAAGCCGTACTCTTAACCACCATGTGAATTGCTTCCCATGCACACTTCCCTCCTGCACACCCCTGCATGCAAGAGGGCTCTGCTTTGAGAGGCCACCTGCTCCCTCTGGGCTCCTCCAAGGGTTAGAAGTGAGTCTACCCTCCCTCCAGTCCCGTATGTCCCAGGCTGACGTCCCCTTCCCTGTAACTTCCATCCAGGGCCTGGTTTTCTCTTCTTGGGCTGCAGAGAACAAGCCGGCCCTGGTTGCACACAGCAACCCTCTGACAACAGCCAGCGGGTCTCCCTGCATCCCTCCTCCTCCGTCCTGGATCTCAGGTGATGTGGCTTCTGGCTGCTCTCCCTGGAGCCTGCAGTTTGGGAGCAGCAACTGGAGTTAGAGGCGCAGGAGCGAGGGAAGAGGCACTACCCACCTGGCATTGGCCACACACTCCAAGGTAACCTCCGAGGTCCCAGCCACCACGCTGGTGTTTTTAGGCGGGATGATGATGGTGGGTGCGATGGGGTCTGCAGGCCCCCCTACATCTGGGGAGAGATCAGATGTTAGCTGGGGGCCGAGGTTGGAAATCCTAACCCTGACCGGCCTCATTAGAGGCTGATGCCCTGGGAGGCCTTTGTCCTCACCGAGTGGAGCAGGTGGTTATGGGGGCAGCCCCAGAGCAGACCTCCAGACACTGACCCCAGGGACTACCCGATCCCTCCTCTTCCTCTGTTGATGAGCCACCACACCAGGGTCCAAGGAGAGACTTTGCTGACCTTGACAGCCTTCCCCACCCCTCCTGTAAAGCAGCCACACCCCTTCTCCCCACCACCACCCTGTCCTGTTCCATTCCCTTCAAATCCTTCCCTCTGCCTGGGTTGACCTTGTTGGTTTAGTTCTGCATTGTCCACTTCCTCCACCAGAATGCAAACTCCCTGTACTAAGTCAGAGTCACCCGCCCCCTCCCCCCACACACCTCCCGCCAATTCATGCCCACCCAGCACCTGTAAATGTGACCTTATTTGGATATAGGATCATTACAGGTGTAATTAGTTAAGGTGAGGGCATATTGGATCAGGGTGGACTCGAGATCCAATATGACTGGCGTCCTTGTAAGAAGAGGGAAATTGAGACACAGATGCACAGGCCGGAAGCCTCTGTGAAGACAGACGCAGAGTGGAGGGATGTGGCCACAAGCCAAGGAATGCCAAGCATTGCTGGCCACCGCTGGAAGCCAGGAAGAGGCAAGAAATGAGACTCCCCTAGAATCTTTGGAGAAGTATGGCCCTGCCAACAACTTGATTTTCAGACTTCAGGCCTCCAGAACTGTGAGAGGCTCAATTTCTGTTGTGAGCTACTCAGCTGGTAGTATTTGTTGTGCAGGCCGTAAGAGACTAAAATTCTCCCACACCAGGAATCTCATGGGTCTTTCCTGTGGACTGAGCTGTGTCCCCCCCACATGCATATGTTAAGCCTTGACCCCCAATGTTATGGCATTTGGAGGGGTCCCTTGGGAGGTGATTAGGCTTAGATGAGGCCACGAGGGCCGGGCCTCATGAGGGCCAATGAGGGTCCCAAGGAAAAAGAAAAATATTCTCTTGACATATTGTCAACTTTTGCTTAGAAAAGCATCTAATACTTTAATTCTCCCATTGAATGAAATTAAAGAGTTAAGGATGAAACTCTTAGAAAGCAGGTTTCCAGGTACTTGTTAGGTGTGAATATTTCCATATTTCAGATTCATGGCCTTGTAAGAGGAGGAAGAGGCCAGAGCTGGCTCTCTCTCCACCATGTGAGGCCACCGCTGGAAGGCAGACATCTGCAAGCTGAGAAGAGAAGCTGACCATGCTGGCTTCCCAATCTGGGACTTCCAGCCTCCAGGATGGTGGGAGCCAGAACGTCTGCTTCGTAAGCCCCCAGTTGCAGTACTTTGTTACAGCACCATGAGCTGACTCATGCAGTCTTTTTTTTTTTGAAACAGAGTCTGGCTCTGTTGCCCAGGCTGGAGTGCAGTGGTGCGATCTTGGCTCACCACAACCTCTGCCTCCCAGGTTCAAGCGATTCTCCTGCCTCAGCCTCCCAAGTAGCTGGGACTACAGGCATCACCACCATGCCCGGCTAATTTTTGTATCTTTATTAGAGACAGGGTTACACTATGTTGGCCAGGCTGGTCTCAAACTCCTGACCTCAGGTGATCCAGCCACCTCAGCCTCCCAAAGTGTTGGGATTACAGGTGTGAGCTACCACACCAGGTCACGTGGTCTTGACAACCACCACTCCTCCAGCAGGAAGAAGCATGCCTGGCACACAGTAAGTGCTCAAACATGTGTGTGACGTGAACAAATGAATGGAAGTAGAGTTACCATCGTCCAACTCCCAGGGTCGATGATTGAAATGAGAAAGAACTTTCCGTAAGTGGGTTTTATTGGGGGGAAAAAAAAGAGAGAAACACTCCAAACTCTTCTAATAGAGGTGGTAGCATTTCCTTTTTTTCATTTTGAGTGTTTTTTAAAGTAGAAGGCTGGGTGTGGTGACTCACGCCTGTAATCCCAGCACTTTGGGAGGCTGAGGCAGGCGGATCACGAGGTCAGAAAACCGAGACCATACTGGCTAACACGGTGAAATCCTGTCTCTACTAAAAAATAGAAAAAATTAGCCAAGTGTGGTGGCAGGTGCCTGTAGTCCCAGCCACCTGGGAAGGCTGAGGCAGGAGAATGGCGTGAACCCGGGAGGCGGAGCTTGCAGTGAGCTGAGATCGCGCCACTGTACTTCAGCCTGGGCGACAGAGTGAGACTCTGTCTCAAAAAAAACAAAACAAAAAACAAGAAACAAAACAAACAAAACAAAACAAAAAAAGTAGAGGCCAGATTTTTATCTTGGTGGGTCAGTGTAGGCCCGATATTGGCAGAAACTCCAATATTCGGTGTATGCCTGATCCATGGCTCCTGAAAATCCAGCCTCTGAGGACTTTTTCTCCACAACAAATCTATCCAGTTGGCCCCTTTCCAGAAGGTTCTGGAGGTAGTAGGCCACGATGACACGCCAGGCCCCGGGGTGACAGTCACAGGCCGTTCTTTATGGGGTCAGGGGGAGGGTGCCCAGTGGCTCCACTGCCACTCTGGGCCACCTTGTCAGCCCTGGGCAGGTTTTCCTTCTTTGACTCCAGGCCTTGCTAGAAGAGGCCCAGGAAGAATGGGAATAAAATGTAAAAAATAAAGTAAAATGAAGGGGGAAAGAAAGGAAGCATATAAAGCAAAATAATTGCAACAATATAAAAGCCTCATGTAGGTGCCATAAAGAGCGATCGGATTGAAAGCTGCTGATGTAGCTGAATCCATAAAAGTGTGCTCTAAGTTGTTTATTACATGCGGGGGCGCGCAGGTACCATGGCTCAGATTAATGGGGCACAAGTAGGAGACAGACAGTTAGAGCCCAAGCCAGAGCACTGCGTGGCACAGCCAGGTAAACAGGGAGCCCTTGAGGAAGGCGAGTTCTGAGTTTAAAAATACAAGGGCTGCCCCAGGGCTCGGAGCTGGCTCATTGGCTCTGGAAGGAATGGAGGAGAGATGGCCATGTGCTTAGGCCCAGGTGGCAACCTGCAGGGCTTGACGGGGGCTGAGGTGGCCAGCGATGCTGGCACGGGGAGAAAGGGTCCCAGGGGTGAGGAAGGCCTGGGCTCAAAGCCTAGCTCTGCCCCTGGGTGTCCTGGTGACTTCATCCTACCAAGTTTCAGTCTTCTCAGGGGCGAAATGGGATGAAAGTCACTACCTCTCAAGGTTGTGTGAATTCAGGCCCCAGCTCAATAATTCTTTCCTGGGTGAATGCTTGACATGTGCCAGGCTGTGTTGCAGGCACCGGAGATCCCCCACCAAGTGAGATAGCCAGGGTCTGTCCTCATGGAGGGCAAGTCCCAGAGGAAGTCTAATCAATGCTCATGGGGTTAATGAATGAAAGAGCATGTGATGGTTGCCAGGAAGGGGGCAGCTAGGCTGGTCTAGGGTGAGTGCAGAGTGCCTGGTACACAGCAGGTGCTCAATAAATGACAGCTTCCCCTCCTGGAGATTTGCCTGCCTGTGCAGGGAAGACCTCTCCCCGCCAGCCCTAGTCCAAGTGATAGACTCAGAGGCTATGGAGAGGTGGGAGTCACAGGTTCGGGGACGCACGTTAAACCCTGCAGGGTACCGAGCAAGGCTTCAGGCATTTCATGGGGTGGCTTCCTGGGAGACAGTGGGAGTTGAGTGGGTCTCAGAGAAGTGAGTCCTGGAGCAGATTTACTGTAAATGAAGGTCATCCCAGCACAAGTGGGTCATTGGGGTAAATGGGGCCCCAAAGGTCAAACCATGAAAATCACAGGCGAGCCCAAGCAAAGAGGAGGGGTGTCTTCCCGGAGAGCTCCTGCCATAGAGCGGGCCCTGGGGTGGGAGGAAGTGTTGGGGGCTCCCCACACAGGAGGCCACACTGGATCTCACTGCCCCAGACGCTTTGCGTAACAGCCACAAGGGACATCTAACGTGATCCATTCTCCCCGAATCACCTCATTGAATCCTCCCATTTTTGCCATAGGCACCAATTTACAGATGGGGAAACTGAGGCTCTGAGACCACGTGACCCACCTGGGCCACCTCTTTTTATTTTTTTTGAGACCGAGTTTTGGTCTTGTTGCCCAGGCTAGAGTATAATGGCACGATCTTGGCTCCCTGCAACCTCTGCTTCCCGGGTTCAAGCAACTCTCCTGCCTCAGCCTCCCGAGTAGCTGAGATTACAGGCATGTACCACTATGCCCGGCTAATTTTTTTGTATTTTTAGTAGAGACGGGGTTTCTCCATGTTGGTCAGGCTGGTCTTGAACTCCTGACCTCAGGTGATCCACCTGCCTTGGCCTCCCAAAGTGTTAGGATTACAGGCATGAGTCACTGTGCCTGGCCCTGGACCACCTCATTTAATCCTCCCAACTTTGCCATAGGTACCACTTTACAGATGGGGAAACTGAGGCTCAGGGACTATGGGACTCGCCTGGGCCACAGGTTGGTGAGCGGTGGGGCAGGGGTGTGAGCTTCTCCCCTCTCCTGGACAGGCTTCTGGGATGCCTGTTCTCCAGCTGCCCAGGAACCAGGGTATCCAGGCCCTGTGACCTGAGCAACCCAATGTGGGGGCCACAAGCCACACGTGCCTATGAGCTCCTGCAATGTGGCCGGTGCCCCTTTGGCCTAATGTGATTTAATTTTAACTTATTTACATTTAATTAAGAACGGATCCCCAATTCAGTTATTAGAACACTTTAAAGCATGTGTGGAACAACTTATGCATACGACTCTACTTTTCAGCTATAAATTTTGTGAAATCTAAATACAGATCACGTATTTCAGATGAAAATTTCACATCCAGATTGAGATGTGATATAAGCGTAAAATACACAAGGATTTCAAAGACTTAGTATGCAAAAAACCAATGGAAGATATCCCATTAATATTCTTTACATTGATTGTATGTTAAAAAGATAACATCTTGTTATGTTGGGTTAAATAAAATAGAGTAATAAAATGAATGTCAACGATTTCTTTTTACTTGGTAAAAAATGGGGCTACTGGAAAATTTAAAATTTCGCATGTGGTTCACATTCTATTTCCTTTCGGCAGTGTAGCACTGATCCCTGGATATCCACCCAAGCATGGGGTTTTCAGGAGCTGTGACAGTCTGGATGAGGTCACCAGGGTTATCCTGAGCAGGGGGCAACTTCTGGGGTCACTGGACTTGCTCTTTCCTTCTCTGGCTCTGAAGAGCATAGGATCCCTATAAAGAGGTACAGAAAGGGAGTCCAGAAGGGATGGAGGAAGCGGTGCAGAGGGGAGAGCAGAGGGAGGGGTGAGGCCTAGGAGAGGAATGAAGGGAGCTGGCACTGGTGGTGGGCAAAGCGGCAATTGCTTCTCACAAATTGGTTGGCAGGCAGGCAGGCTGGGGATTTGTGTCATGGAGAGGAAGGGGGTTTTCAAGTGCAGTCACTTGTGGGAAGAGAAATTAACTAAAAATCAGCTGATTCTGCTCTGAATTCAGGATAAATCAGCGTGTGACGGCAGGAGGCCAAGAGGCAGTGGGGTGGGAGAAGCAGGTGACTGGGCAGGGCTTGGGTGGGTACAGGGGGTTCGAGGGGACCCTGACCATCTCCCTGGGGCCAGCTGGAGGGTCGGGTGGTTTGGGATGGAGCAGAGAGCGAATAACCCCAAAGTCAACCAGGAAGAGTAGTCTAGTTTAACGCCTGAGAGGAGGAGCTGGGTACCGGAGGAGGGGAACAAAGAGGAAGGCCCTGACTCTGTCTCAGGGTAAAATGAGTCACCCAGGAGGATGCCTGGCTCTGACTTGGACCATGAACCACTCCTGTGTCTTTGACATTGTCTCTTACCAAATGATGGGATTCCATGAGACTCCAGGGAATCTGATCACTAGAAAATACATGGGGAGAAGCATCTCTCTTGGATGACTCAATTCCCTTCTCCTATAGAAACAGCAGCCCCAGGGTATGGGCTGGGGCCCAGGCTGCTGGGAGTTGACTGAGACCCTGGCTTGATGTTAGAGGTTACACCCTCAACCCTGATGGTCAGTCTCCAGATATACTTGCGACCCTGATGGGTCAGTCTCCAGAAGGAAACTCTCCTCCCGCATTCAGATGTCCTTCTAGGCAGACTGGATGCTGAGTAGGGGAAGGAGATCCCTGAGATAATGGGAAGTGGTTCCTGCTGAAGTTTGAAAGGCCCTGGAATGAGGATGGCAAGGCCTAGAAATGTCCTGGGCCCTCTGGACACTGACAGCAGAGGCTAGGATCAGAATAAGAGCACAGAAAAGCCCCAGGCTGGTCCGCACCCTCATCTTGCCACTGGTGGGCAAGTACCATCATGACCAAGGATGATAAAAGCCCCAGGCTGGCCCGCACCCTCATCTTGCCACTGGTGGGCAAGTACCATCATGACCAAGGATGATAAAAGAGGCTTGCTCTGAGAGCAGGAGTTGTACAGATGTGGAAGGAGTTGAACATCTGCCTCCTCCAGCTTGTGTGATGGCTCAGCTGCTGCTGCTGCAGGAAGCTCTGGCCTCGCCCCACACACTCTGGGATTTGGGTCTGGGTTGCTCCTGGGCTGTCCACCCTTCCTTCTCTGTCTTGGGAATGCAGTATGGAAGGGAAGGGCTAGTCCAGTAGGGAGAACCAGGCCAGAAAGAACATCCCAGCATCTTGTCCCTCCCAAGAAAACTGGCTTCAGTCTTGGCTGGACAAGCGTCTCTTTGCCAAGCACACCAAGGGAGTCATGCTTTTATGTGTGTCTCACTGTGTGGTGAGTTCTAGAGAGGGCTTTGTCCCTTTTGCCCAGGGAGCTGGAGGTGTCTGACGATGGAGGTGTTTTAGGTGGGTGCCTGGGCAGAGGGCCTGTGTTCCCATGAGCAGGGACCACCTGGCTCCTAATATAGACAGCACTTTTTATGTGACAGCCAAGTAGAGGCAGTTAGTATATCTCTGTAAAAAACAAGCTTCAACCCTGCAATCACCCATATGCCCTCCTGGTCGCATCTGAGTCCCAGTAGTGGCTGCAACTCACACATGCACACACTCTTCCTCTGCCGCACCCCTCCCTGGGTCCCTGGTAGCCCTGCTAACAGTCGTGCTAAGCATCCCCTCTACCGATGCAGGATCTCAGGCATGTCATGGGAACGGGCTCCAGCATTCAGCTGCTCCCTTTCTGCCCGGGCACTCCTGGCTCTACTGTGTATCCTCCTCCTTGGGAAGGCTCCCCTGGCTGTCCCCCAGCTTCCCTGGCCCCCTCCTCTGCCACTCCATCTTCTCAATGATCCCCTGGAGCACCATTGCCAAGATTTAATGATCCGCTGCGCGATCGGTCCCGGCCCTGCGCGTACTTA
The DNA here is from genome assembly GCF_007565055.1 of Rhinopithecus roxellana. Lineage (NCBI taxonomy): Eukaryota > Metazoa > Chordata > Mammalia > Primates > Cercopithecidae > Rhinopithecus > Rhinopithecus roxellana. The sequence continues at coordinate 60,336,695 of NC_044567.1, forward strand.
CTCTCCACGGCGAGTGTGATGGGCTGGCTGGTCTTGTTATCCCCATTCTTGTCGTTAACAGCCTGCACGTAGTAGCGACCTGCGTCAGGGGCCACCGTTGATAGGATGACAAGGGTGTTCTCCAGCGTGATGGCTCTGGGAAGAGGAAAAGGATTCCTCTGACAGGGGCCTGAGGGGCTCTGAACCTCCAGGGAGTGGGAGCGGAAACCCAAAGGGGCAGCCTGACCGTACCTCCCAGTCCCCAGCCTCCCAGAGCCCCTCCTGCCACCCCTCTCCCCAACCTCTTACCGCTTACATCCCACCACGTTTAGTTTGCAGAGAATTCTAAACACGGTGCTGACGCTGTCAACCAGACCCAGAGACAGTATGTTCGTGTCCAGACACCGAGACCATCCAAAGGAAGCTTCCCTGGCCCCTACCGCAAGCCTGGGCGAGGGGCTTCCAGGTATCCCCTTGGAATTTTGCCCTTTCCCAGGTCACAGCCTCCACGGCTGTGTGTGGTTATTTCTGCATCATGAGTGTCCAGACACTGAAGAAATATTCTCAGCATGGATTAGTGATTGTCGATGAATGAATAAGTAAATGACAAATGAATGCTAATGAATTTAGAAATGCAGGGCCATTCCAGAATCCAAGCCTTAACCCTAATCCTAAATCTGTTCAGGATTGATGTACTCAAAGGCCACAGGTTGCCTGGTAACATCAACTTCTGGAAGTCCTGACTCCCTCCAGTTCCCTTTCTGGGTATCAGTTTCTACCTCATTTTGTTTGTTTGTTTGTTTGTTTGTTTGTTTTGAGACAGAGTCTTGATCTGTTGCTGAGGCTACAGTGCAGTGGCGTGATCTCACTGCAGCCTCTGCCTCCCGGGTTCAAGCGATTCTCCTGCCTCAGCCTCCCGAGTAGCTAGGACTACAGGTGCACGCCACTACCCCTGGCTAATTTTTTGTATTTTTAGTAGAGACAGGGTTTCACCATGTTAGCCAGGATGGTCTCGATTGCCTGACCTTGTGATCCCCCTGCCTAGGGCTCCCAAAGTGCTGGGATTACAGGCATGAGCCACTGTGCCCCCCACCTTTTTTTTTTTTTTTTGAGACAGAGTTTTGCTCTTGTCACCCAGGCTGGAGTGCAATGGTACGATCTTGGCTCACTGCAACCTCTGCCTCCACAGTTCAAGTGATCCTCCTGCCTCAGCCTCCTGAGTAGCTGGGATTACAGGTGCATGCCACCACACCCGACTAATTCTTGTATTTTTAGTAGAGGCAGGGTTTTGCCATGTTGGCCAGGCTGGTCTCAAACTCTTGACCTCAGGTGATCTGCCCGCCTTGGCCTCTCAAAGTATTGGGATTACAGGTGTGAGCCATTGTACCCAACTGAAGTTTCTACTTCTTTGAAGCTCATAACCAAGAGCGGGACTAGGTGGGCTGGTTAGGAGGGAAAAGGAGGCTGCTGTGCTTTGGGGTGCAGCAATGGGCTGTTTGCCTCAGCCAGTTTCCTTTGCTGGGATCCCATCATGCAACCCCTTTTCAGGCCAGGTCTTCAGGCAGGGAAAAGGTGCTTGTCTGAGCAGGAAGCTGGAGACTCCATGGAATGTGGGTGCAATGGAGCCAGGAGCGCCACCCACACCAGCTCTGCCTCCCTCCACCCATTCTCCCAATGACAAACAAAGCCATTAGTTTGTCAAGTATATCTCTGGATTTTAATGTGATGGGCCTGAGACAGCTGTTAAACATCCTTAATGTTAGTTTAACAAGGACAAATCCAGTTGAATTCTTTTCAAATTTTCCCATTAGGTGAATGTTACAGAGTTTTAAACAGGCTTTCAAATAAATATCCCCGCTAATGCTTCTCCAGCCCAGCTCTCTGCCAGCCTGGCTGTGCTGGTTTTCAACCCCCTCTCTCCTGGTTTTGGTGCTTCACATGCTGAGAATCACACCCTTGGCACAGCTCTGGGAAGCAGGAAGCCAAGCCCTCCTTCCCCCAATTCCTGGGTACCCTTCCCTTATGATGCCCCTCTTTTTTTTTTTTTTTTTCTGGAGAGCTCTTGGCTGGATGCAGTGGCTCACTCCTGTAATCCCAGCACTTTGGGAGGCTAAAGCAGGTGGATCACCTGAGGTCGGGGGTTTGAGACCATCCTGACCAACATGGAGAAACCCCATCTCTACTAAACATACAAAAATAGCCGGGTGTGGTGGTGCAGGCCTGTAATCCCAGCTACTCGGGAGGCTGAGGCAGGAAAATCGCTTGAACCTGGGAGGCGGAGGTTGTGGTGAGCCGAGATTGCACCATTGCACTCCAGCCTGGGCAACAAGAGCAAAACTCCATCTTAAAACAAAACAAATAAACAAACAAAAAACAAAAACAAAAAACAGGAGAGTTCTTTTAACCTCCAGCTAATGAGGCAATAGGAGATGGGGCCAGAGCCAGTCAAAAATATTTCAAAAGCTTAAAATAAGTCAGGGATAGTGGTCATTTTCCCACCTGGGAGTTTCCCGCAGGGACTTGTCCTTAGGTGTAGCATGTGAGGGTGGCTGAGAGTTGGAGGAAGGGTGCCCCCCGTGCAGGGCTCTGGCTGGGGCAGGGGGTAAGCTCTAGAATGGAGCTGTGGCCCTAGCCTCTAAAGGGCATGCAGCTTCCTCCTTGCTGGGCCTCAGTTTCCTCCTCTGTGCAAGGGTGGAAGCAGGTATTCTGTAGGATTTCTTCCAGCCCAGAGGTTGAGGGATTCTGATTCCTGTTACTGCTTCTGTTCTTCCTCATTAGACCCAAGATAGCCCTGCAGTCCACCACCTGTCTCTTCCCACCCCGCAGACTGGCACACGGCCAGCTTCAGGGCTTAGAGAATTCTAAGTGCCACACGCCAGGACCAGCAGGCCCAGCTCCCCCAGCCACGCCACATCCATGACTACCATAGAAGCAGCTTCAAGGAAGCCTCTAGTGGGCACACTGGGCACAGCCTGGCCCACATTCCAGTTCACCCACCTGTCTTAGGACCCTTTTGGTCTCCAAGAAGGCTCCCACCTCCGATTTCATCTCTTTCTTGATCAGGAAGTCTCCTTTGGCCGTATTTTGTCTGTATCACGATCAAGCTTTCTGGGTCAGTGGTTCTCAACCAGGGTTGACTTTGCCCTCCAGGGATGACAATGTCTGGACAACTTTTGGTTGCCAACTCTGGGAGTGCCACTAACAACTAGGGGTCAAGGCTGGGGATGTTGTTAAGCACGCGTCCCGTGGTGCACAGGAAGGCCCACACAGGGAAGAATGATTGGGTCCCAGATGTCAAGAGCGCCATGCCTGACACGGTCTGTCCTAGGTAGAGTTCATATTAAGATGGCAGACATGGCTGCTGCTCACCTCAGTCTCAGGCTTCCCTTGTGTCATGGACTACAGTGGCTGGGAAGCCAGAGACAGGCTTTGCATCTCTGCGTGCATCCAGGTGGGGCAGTGAGGCTGAACTAGTGGGATATGGAGGAAGGGATGTGCACCGCTGCTGAGCTTGCACCATGAGCACCTCCTATGCGATCCTCATGTCCACACCCTTTCTCTCTGGCAGAGCAGGACAACTAGGAAGGCTGTGTGCTGATGATGGCAAAACTCCTGTCAGCAGGGCTCCTGAAAGACTGTGTGGAAGACACCATGCCTCTCATCATGGTAGGACTTTAAATGGGGCTGGGCACAGTGGGATTACTACCTGTAATCCCAGCACTTTGGGAGGCTGAGACACGTGGATCGTCTGAGGTCAGGAGTTCAAGACCAGCCTGATCAACATGGTAAAACCCCGTATCTACTAAAAATACAAAATTAGCTGGGTGTGGTGGTGCATGCCTGTAATCCCAGCTACTGGAGGCTGAGGCAGGAGAATCGCTTGAACCTAGGAGGCAGAGGTTGCAGTGAGCTGAGATCGCACCATTGCACTCCAGGCTGGGCATCAAGAGCAAAACTCCATCTCAAAACAAAAACAACAACAATACATTAGCAAGAAATCAACTTCTATGGTGTGAAGTCACTGAGATTTTGGGTTCTGCTTTAACTAGTGCCCGGAGGGAAGCACCCTGGACTGAGACCCCCAGTGCCTGAGTTGAAGTCTTTTTATTTTTTTCTTTTATGAGATGGAGTCTCACTCTGTCGCCCAGGCTAGAGTGCAGTGGTGCGATCTCGGCTCACTGCAAGCTCCACTTCCCAGGTTCATGCCATTCTCCTGCCTCAGCCTCCAGAGTAGCTGGGACTACAGGCGCCCGCCACCATGCCCGGCTAATCTTTTTTGTGTTTTTAGTAGAGACGGGGTTTCACTGTGTCAGCCAGGATGGTCTTGATCTTCTGACCTCATGATCCGCCCGCCTTGACCTCCCAAAGTGCTGGGATTACAGGCGTGAGCCACCACGCCCAGCCACTGAACTCAAGTCTTAAACACAGAGTGGAGCAGGAGGCAGAGAAACCTTTGACTTGCCCCCTCTGAGACCCCCAGCAGGCAGTGAAGGAAGGTCCCTGGGCTTGTGGCTCTCTCTAGAACGTCCATCTCGTGGACAGACATTCCTGGGATGCTGCTGTATTGTACTGTACTGGGTGCTCTTCCTGGCACCCAGGAGGGCTTCCAATCTGCAGCACTGCACCCCAGAGGCAACCCAGACAGAAAGAAGCTGCAGGAAGAATTCTTGGGGGACACAGACAGCAGAACTCAACTCTTGGGCAGGGGCTGGATTATATTTTTCAGCCACACCCCCTGGTTTCAATGTACTAGGCTTTTGCTATGGCTCTGATTGGCCCAGCCCTGCCCTCCCTTTCACTTACTGCTACTATTCATCCAGGCCCTTTTCCTCAGCTCCCTGTGGCCCCCATTGATAATTTAGTTATGAATGAAATAAATTATCCTAGAATGTGTCCAAAGCCCCCAGCAGGCATCTTTATGAGGAATCGTGTCTCCTTTTCAACAATGAGCACCAGGGCATGGGCGAGGTGATGCTAATCCTTGCTCCTGCCCCACCAGTGAGAGCAGCTCTCTGTAGATAGCAGCACCTTCTGTGTCCTGCACACCCCTCCGGCAGATAGCGCTCATCAGATATGTATCTCTGACACACAGACACCAGGGAATTTGCTGCCACGGACCCTTTCTGCTCACTTATGAATATTAATTTGCTGTAATTGCCAGGATAAAACCACCACAGTGTTCTATCATGTAGTTGGTAGGAACATTGCAGTGGCGTGCAGGGGCTGGGGGTGTGTGTGACCAGGGAGGTGTGCATGTGTGTGTAGGCCAGGGTGTTCCATCCTGGCTCCACAGGGTTGTGGGAATTAAAAGAGGATGGGGACAGAGGCTGGGAATGAGAAAAGGAGGTGGAGAGGTGTTAGGAAAGGGATGACAGGAGTAGGTTGTAGAAAGGGTTTTATCCACCACAACAAATTTAATAGGAAAGTGCCAGCACACACCTCACACAGCCATGGCAGACATTGCTAATCAATCATGATATTCATTCTAACAAGTCGAGATAGGACCTCAGAATCCTCAACACAGTGTTCCAGGCAGCCACTACCAACTGACTGGCTTGCAATAGGCCATGGGAAATAACCTCAGAAAGGGAGCTGGGATGGGGCTGGGACCTGCCTACTTGTCCCAAAACCTGTGTGGAGAGCATTCCCTTTCCGCAGCATAATCTCAGCATCCATGCTAAGAAACACCCATGCTAAGAACCATTCTCTGCTGGTTTTATTGAATGTAAGTTAGGCCTAAGAGGATGGTCTTGATCTTCTGACCTCATGATCCGCCCGCCTTGACCTCCCAAAGTGCTGGGATTACAGGCTTGAGCCACCACGCCCGGCCACTGAGCTCAAGTCTTAAACACAGAGTGGAGCAGGCGGCAGAGAAACCTTTGACTTGCTCCCTCTGAGACCCCCAGCAGGCAGTGAAGGAAGGTCCCTGGGCTTGTGGCTCTCTCCAGAATGTCCATCTCGTGGATAGACATGGACATGAGAGGACAGGGAGACACACTCTGACTCACGCAGCATGAGTCCCCCTGTTAATCTGGGGTGCCGCTCCAATTCTTCACTCTGCTCTGTATCCACACTCTTTGTCCCGTGACTTTGCAGCTTCCGTCGCTCAAGAAACAGAATCTATTTTCTTACATCTTGATTCTGAGTTCTGCCATGTTCTTGCTTTGGCCCATGAGATGTTAGCAGAAGCTGGAAAAGTGTATGTTCCTGCTTCTTCCCCTGCTCCTCTGCAATTGCCAGGAAAACATGCTAGGGCTGGCAGGCAGGAGAATGCATTGTGCAGCACAGTCAAGTCACCCCAGTCACCCGGACAAGTCACCCGGTCCCAGCAAGTGAGAAACCCCAGCCAAGACCAGAATGCAGCCAAGCCCAGCCTAAATCACCAGCCTGTAGACTCACAAGAAAAAGAAATGTGTATTGTGTATTGCTCTAAGCCACTGAGCTGGTTTTTTTTTTTTTTTTTTTTTTTTGTAGATGGAGTCTCGCTCTTGTCACCTAGGTTCGAGTGCAGTGGTACAATCTTGGCTCACTGCAGCCTCTGCCTCCCGAGTTCAAGCGATTCTCCTGTCTCAGCCTCCTGAGTAGCTGGGACTATAGGTGTGTGCCACCATGCCTAATTTTGTGTTTTTAGTAGAGATGGGATTTTGCCAGGTTGGCCAGGCTGGTCTTGAACTCCTGACCTCACGTGATCTGCCTGGCTTGACCTCTCAAAGTGCTGAGATTACAGGCATGAGCCACTGTGCCTGGCCCACTGAGCTGTTTTGTTACGCAGCATATTTGTGGCTGTGGATAGCTGATATACACTAGCATGGTGGTTCTTAACCCTGGTTTCACATTAGAACCACCTGGGGAGCTTTTAAAACTTCTGATGTTCAAATTCCATCCCATTTCAATTAAGTCAGAGACTCTTAGGATAGAGCCCAAGGATCAGCCACAGTCATGCACAGCATAACGTTTCAGTCAAAAACAGACCACATATATGATGCTGGTTCCATAAGATTATAAAGAAGCTGCCTTATACAGGTGTGCCATTAAAAAATCTTTTATAACATGGTACCCTTCCTATATTTAGATATGTTTAGATACACAAATACTTACCATTGTGTTCCAATTGCCTACAGTACAGTAACATGCTGTACAGGTGTATAGCTTAGGAGCAACGGACTACACCATACATCCTGGGTGTGTAGTAGGCTGCACCATCTAGGTGTGTGTTCACACAGCAATGAAACTGCCAAATGAAACATTTCTCAGACTGTATCTCTGTCATTAAGCGACACATGACTGTATCCCCAAACTCCCAAATGATTTCAACAGGTAGCTAGGTTGAGATACTCCACAGGGCTTGTTCCCCACAAATACAATCTTTTCATGGAGTCTGTGGGCCTGTTTTCAGGCACTTTTCACATAATACAAGAATTAAAGAACCTGACTCTGGAGTTGGCAGGGCCGGACGCAGCTCCACCACTTACCAGCTGTGTGAGATTTGGCAAAGTAGTTAAACTTTTGGGAACTTCACTTGACTGTCTGTAAAATGGGGAGAAACCTAGCATCTCACCGGGTTGTTGTGAGGGTCATTCATTCAACAACGCCTCCTTTCCGCAGGTGCTCTGGGGACAGGAAGGAGAATGAGATTGAGAGCATCTTCTTCCTCACAGAGCGTGGCTGTCCGGGAGGAGAGGGGATGTGTGTGTCCGGGAGGAGAGGGGATGTGTGTGGTGTGCTTAGCTCAGTCCCCAGGACATAGCAGCCATTCAATAAACGGCAGCTGCTATTATGATGATGGTGATATTGTCATTACTATTATTATTTGAGATGGAGTCTGGTTCTGTCTGGAGGCTGGAGGCTGGAGTGCAGTGGCCCGATCTCGGCTCACTGCAACCTCTGACTCCCAGGTTCAAGCGATTCTCCTGCCTCAGCCTCCCAAGAAGCTGGGATTACAGGCGTCCACCACAATGGCCAGCTAATTTTTGTGTTTTTAGTAGAGACAGGGTTTTGCTATGTTGCTCAGGCTGGTCTCAACTCCTGACCTCAAGTGATCGGTCCACCTCAGCCTCCCAAAGTGCTGGGATTACAGGCGTGAGCCACTGAGATCGGCCTATGATGGTGATATTATTATTATTGTTATTGTCACTATGCTTCCTTTCCCCAACTAGACTTAATGTTCTCCAAAGACAGGAACTGTCCATCTATGCCTCCACTGTCTACAGAGACCAGGAAAGGATCAGTCCTGTGTACATGCAGCCTGAGTAGATGAGAAGGGAGTCTTCTGGAAGGAGGGGAGAGCTGGAGTTGGAAAGAGGAAAGCCCCAGCTGACTCCAGACCCGGGGGTGGGCTCAGCAGGGCGGGGAGACGGGTGTATCTCGGGAGGAAATGCTTTGTTGCTCGCCTTCTGCGGAGGTGTGGGGTGCTGGCTCCATGGCTCCTGCCCACAGGCCGGGCTGCCCCAGCCAATCCCAGGGGCACACAGAGACGGCCTTGTGAACACTGAGAGGCTTGTGTGTTTCTCTCCCTGGGACTTCCCCGGCCACACCTCCACCTCACAGCCAAGACACACACAGCCCTCACGCACCAGTAAACACCCTGCCAACAAACACGCTCAGGGCCGCCCGGCTGCCCAGGGGACGCCAGCCTCTCCAACAGCCCCTGGCGCCACTAGCCTGCGTCCTGGGCCTGTAACCGCGGTGATCGCGCCTTCGTACGTGCCTGTTTGGGTTTTTTAAGTGCTCTGAAAAGCAGATTTATTCTCCAGCTGACGGTGAAGGCAACGCCCTGGGAATTCCCAGGAAGGCGATTGAGCGTGGGTTTCATGGTCCCAAGTCCTTGCATGTACATCCCAGGAAAGCCCCTGGGAGGTCCCCTACCTGGCTGTGTCCCACAGGAGCTGAAAGGAGCTTCTGCACAAATGCCCTCCTCCATTCAGGAGAGACTTTGGCCCCAAACCTCCTCGCCCAGGCCCCCCTCCCCTCCCATCCCCCCAGAGTGGTGCACTCACATGCGGCTGCTAGGCGGGATCTTGCGGCCGTCCCGGAACCAGGTCACCTGTGGCCGGGGGAAGCTGGCGATGCGCGGGGCATGGATAACAGCTGCTTCTCCGTGGGAGACGCTCTGGTGCTTCTCGCCCTCCTCAAAGCTCCCCATGTCTGCAGCCGGGACAATGGCAGTAGGATCAGGGGCGGGAGGTCAGCCTTAGGGACTGCCCAGCTCCCAGGTTGGGAGTGGTGGCCATGGACGGAAAATTTGGGGCAGACAGGATGACCACAGGGAACGGGGACACCTTGCTCGGGCCACCCCATTCTCTGTCTCACCACTAGCACCCTGCCCTGTGCTACTGTCTGTATTCACATCCCTATCTCCTTCAATCAGCCAATTCAGCCAACCACTCTGAGAGGTTGGTCATCATTTCACACGTTTTACAATGGAAAAAACTGCTCAAATGGGCTCAGAGAGGTTAGTTAACTTGTCTAAGGTCACCCAACTAGGAAGAGACAGAGTCAGAATTTGAACTCAGACCTCAAACCCTGGAGTCAGGCTATGTAGTCCCTCCTCCCTGGCCCTACAGTGTGGCCTTCAGCGCGGCAGGGGTTCCTGTGTGAGGTGAAGGGTAGGTCTCCGTGCCCTTTCAGGGAGAGAAGGGTGGGCATGCTGAGAGAATGGGGTCTTAGATGCTTGCAAATGGGGGCAGACAGCGTTTCTCTCCTGCGCCTTGGGTGTGTAGTGTGTAGTGTGTGAGTTTGTGTGTATGTGTGAACATAAACACCATATTGCTCTTTTAAAACATGCCACCCCCTTGGCGGATGAGGAGGGGAACATTCATCCTGGCTCTGTCAGCCAGGAGGTAAGCAGAGAGCAGAGGAGACACCGGTAGGAAACTCTTCAGCCAGCCTGCCTGCCTGCCAGGGTGGGACAAGGGGCTAGGGAGACTAATTGCAACAAACAGGCTTGGAGATAGGGTTTGGGAAGTGGTATTTGTGTCTCTACCACACCCTGAAAATTAATGGACATCCTTGTTACTTCCAGTGTGGCCCATGGGCAGGTGTCTAGGCACCACACCTGGGCACCTGTCAGAAACGCAGTCTCAGGCCCCCAGTCTGCTGGATCAGAAGCAGTGTTTTAGCGAGACGCTTGGCAAGTGTGTCCATGTTCAACTGCGAGAAGCATATTATTTGTCTCAAACTTGACTCTGTGTTGGAACCACCTGTACAATTAAAAAATGCTGATGGGAGCCTCACCGCCAAAGCTTCTGATGTCACTGGTGTGGAGTGTGGGGATGGCAGACATCCCATATCATTACATCTTTCTCTTTCTTTCTTTCTTTCTCTTTCTTTCTCTTTCTTTCTTTCTTTCTTTCTTTCTTTCTTTCTTTCTTTCTTTCTTTCTTTCTTTCTTTCTTTCTTTCTTTCTTTCTTTCTTTCTTTCTTTTCTTTCTTTCTTTCCTTCCTTCTTTCTCTCTCTCTCTCTCTCTCTTCCTTTCTTCCTTTCTTCCTTTCTTCCCCTCCCTCCCTCCCTCCCTGCCTGCCTTCCTTCCTTCTTTCTTTCTTTTTTTTTTTTTTTTTTTGATGGAGTCTTACTCTGTCACCCAGGCTGCAATCAGCCAAGTGCAGTGGTGCGATCTCGGCTCACTGCAACCTCTGCCTCCCAGGTTCAAGTAATCCTCCTGTCTCAGCCTCCTGAGTAGCTGGGATTACAGGCACCTGCCACCATGCCCAGCTACTTTTTGTATTTTTAGTAGAGACGGGGTTTCCCCATGTTGGCCAGGCTGGTCTTGAACTTCTGACGTAAAGTGATCTGCCCGCCTCGGCCTCCCAAAGTGTTGGAATTATAGGCGTGAGGCACCGCGCCCGGCCTGCATCACCCGAAGCCACCACTAGGATGTGCCTCAATCTGTGCACAGAATTCCTACATGCAGAAAGATTTCACACGGCTGACTTACAGGCCTTTGTTTCCCCATTGCCCAGCGGACCCCTCCCTAACCAAGGGGGCCGCATCCTAAGCTACCCGGTCCCCTCCTACTGCATTGGGTGCTATTTCTCAACTCCTCTAAGATCACTGACTCTTCTTCCTCTCCTTCTACCAGGAGTTCTCCAACCGGGCTGCACCTTAGAATCCTTGAGGGGCCTTTAATATTCCCAGAGGTGAGAATCTTTTGGGGTGTGTGGGCTGACCTCAGTATTTGTTTATTATTATTTTAGAGACAGGATCTCGCTCTATCGTTCAGGCTGGAGTACAGTGGAGTGATCATGGCTCACTGCAGCTTCGACCCCTCGGGCTCAAGCAATCTTCCCGCCTCAGCCTCCTGAGTAGCTGGGACTACAGGTGTGTACCACCATGCCTGGATAATTTTATCTTTAATAGAAATGAGGTCTTGCTATGTTGCCTAGGCTGGTCTGGAGCTCCCAAAGTGTTGGGATTATAGGTGTGAGCCACTGTGCCCAGAGCAGACCTGAGTATTTCTAAAGCAGCTCAGGTAGTTCCAACATGAGCCAAGGCTGAGTTGGGTGGGTCTCAGAATCTCCTGAGACTTGGCAAATTCACAAAGGTGCTCACCACTCTCCTTCCCTCCCAGGCATCCCCCAGGGCACAGAAAGGCCCTGCTTCAACCCATCTGACTCTCTGAGTACCTGATTCACTCTCCTGGTTTGCAGATTCTGCTGCACAATTGTTTGCGAACGCGGGCCTACAAGTTCATTTTCCAAAGCGCTAGTCTTGATTCTCTTTCCAGCCACGCTGGCCCCTTGGCGGCTTCACCTGGCCTAATGGTTTGACCACAGTCTTCCTGCAAATGACACTTGTGCCTTCTGCTCTGGCTCTGCCCTGATCTCTGAGATCCAATTTCCAACAGTCTATTGGGCATTTCTTCAAGGAGAGCCCTCCGTCACCTCCTTGCCAAGCTCTCCTTGCATCCTAAGTTCTGTTAAAATCTCCCCTCGGCTGTGCGTGGTGGCTCACGCCTGTAATCCCAGCACTTTGGGTGGCTGAGGCAGGCAGACCATGAGGTCAGGAGTTCGAGACAACCCTGGCCAACATGGTGAAACCCTGTCTCTACTAATAATACAAAAATTAGCCGAGCATGGTGGCACATGCCTGTAATCCCAGCTACTCGGGAGGCTGAGGTAGGAGAATCCCTTGAACCCGGGAGGCGGAGGTTGCAGTGAGCAGTGAGCCGAGATCTGGCCATTGCACTCCAGCCTGGTGCAACAAGAGCGAAATTCCATCTTAGAGAAAACAAAAACTAAAGCAAAATAACTCCCCCCCTGCCCTGCAAACCCAATTACCTAAGCTCAAACCCCTGGTAGCCTTTGGTGGCGCTTTCCTTTCCTGCCCCCACCAAGCCTTTCGACTCCTCCTCTGGGACATTACTGTAATTTACCAAGGGCCTTCTGGTTCCTCCAGCCTTGCCAACGGGCTGTCCCCTTACTCCAGCTGCACAGACTCTGGGCATGCCTCCCACCTCCAGATTCCCTGCTGTCCATCTTACACTGTTCTTGATTAGTTTTTCTCGGAGCCTCTGGGAACTCCTCACTGCCCTGGGAAAGTCTAAATTCCCTGGCCTTGACTCAAGGTTCTTCCCTAATCTGACCCCAACAACCTTTCTTGCCTTCATGCCCATACCATGTCCTGCCACCTCCCACCCTAAGGCCTGTAGTTTGGCTGGGCCACTGCCTGGAATGCCACCAGAGCAAGCCAAGAGTCACCAAGGCACCATGATTCTACAGTATCCTGGAAGGATGTAGTCAATTACGTGTTTCAAAAGATCAAATCCGCTGTTGGCTTCCTTGTTCTACACTTGGTAGGCAGTGTGTGTAATGGTAATGGCTTTGGAGTTTTTATACCTGACTTCAAATCCTAGTTCTGTTGTTCTGTTACTCATTAGCCATGATGCTGGGTAAATTTCTTTCTTTTTCTTTTTTCTTTTTGTAGAGACACAGTCTCGCTATGTTGCCCAGGCTGGTCATGAACTCCTGGTGTAAAGCTCTCACCTCGGTCTCCCAAAGTTTTGGGATTACAGGCATAAGCCACTGTGTCCAGCCAGGACAAAACTCTTGACTTCATCAAGCCTTAATTTCCTCTTCTATAAAATGGAGTTAAGAAGGGCTCCTTCCTCATAGGTTATACTATTTCATGAGATGATATGTGTACGTCAGGCTGTGTCTCTCCAAGGATGGCTGCATCAGTATTGCTACTATTCACATGCTCTTTTTACAGTGTGATGGACATTCCTCTCTCTGACAGATGGGGCGTAGGTCCCTTCCCCTTGAATCTAGGGAGCCTGTGACTATTTGACCAGTAGAATGTGCAGGAAGTGATGCCGTGTGACTTTTGAGACTAGGTCATTGAAAGGATACAGCTGCCACCTGGCTCTCACTCTTCATACTCGCCCTTAGAATCCAGCCACCATGTTGTGAGGAAGCTCAATCTAGCTGAAGCAGAGGTGGGAGCAGCCCACATAGAGAGGAACTGAGGTCCCCAGATGACAGCCAGCATCAACGCTGGACATGTGAACAAACAGGTGTGCCCTGAGAGGACTTCAGCCCCAGCCTTCAGCCCCAGACCGAGCCCCAGCTGAGGCCTCAGTCATCCCAGCATACAGTCAAGCTGCCCTTGCTATTCTCTGTCCAGATTCTAGAGTCACAGGATCTGTGAACATGATAAATGATTGCAGTATACCATTATGTTTTGGGGTAATTTGTTACATAGCCATAGAAACTAGAAGAGTAGAGAAAAATGTTAAAAAATTGTATCTAATATTTGTAGTGTTAAAATATTGGAAGCCTACACATTTTTCACAGTTTAGTTTAAACATCACCTCCTCAATGAAGTTTACCCAAAATCATTCAAATAGAATTCAAAAACAGAGCGGTTAAGCACTTACCCTACCCTGAACTTCTTTCTAGGTAGATTTCCCATGCATTATCTCATTTAATCCTTACAATAACATGACAAGCTCAATTTAAATAAATATACATTTTTAGTTGTTTATTAATTTCCATTACTTGGCTCTGTCTATAAAAAAATTACATCAATGAATCACATTGATTTCAATTCTTAAAATAATTTTATCTACTTAAAAAACTTTTCACAGAACTCAGAAGATATATTTGAACAATTTAAAGCAATTTTATGGTAATAGTGTTTCTTTCTCCTCTCTAGTTTTATTAGTTCCATTTTGCCAGTGAGGAAATGAAGGCTCATGGAGATCGAGTGGCTTATGCAGCTGTGAGCACTGAGGGCCAGGCCCAGTCCATGTTCACCCTGGCCCTCCCCATGCTGTCCCTCCCTGCCTCCTTCCTGAGTTGCATCCTGCATTGCAATCCTGCAAACACATTCTTTATCTCTTTCTATAGATGCTAGGCCTTGAGAAGCAGTCACATTCAGAAGCAAATCCCGACAAGACATCTGGGCCTGTGCCCTGCACATAGTACTTTGTAAATTCACTCAATGCATTCACCACTTCCCTGTGGAGCCCCTACTGTGGGCCAGGTAGGCTCTGGGGTAGGCACTGAAGAAAGACCTAATGCCTGCCCTCTTGGAGCTACCAGTCTGGTCAGGGAGAAAGTAATAAGTGAATCAACCCACAAGCAAACGTTTGGTGATGTCTATGACAACTGTTGAAAAGGATGGAATGAGGTTCTTCATGAGAGGAATAGCAGGAGGAACTACTTTAGACTGGGAGATAGGTGAGGCTTTTGTTAAGCTGAGTAGGTATTCCCTAGGGGTGTATATGGGAATGGGAGCGGAAGTGTGTGATGGCTCAGAGGTAGGAGAGAAGGGATTCACAGAGGAAATAAAAGAAGGCCAGTGGGGCAGTGCCATGGATTTGTTCAGTGGGCAGATGGATGTTTGGATGGATGGATGGAGGGATAGAAGGTTGTATGGGTGAATGGGTGAATGGAGGAAAGAATGGAAGAATAGATGGAGGGATGGGTGGATGAATGGAGGAAGGGCAGAGGAATGGATGGTTGTATGTACATTTGTATAGTAGTATGGCTATTGTATATATATGTGCTTACATGTATGTCTGTATATTTGGATGGTGGGATGGATGGTTGTATGTAGCTATGTATGTACATGTTTGTATGATGGGATGGATGGTTGTATGTTTACATGTGTGCATATATTATTGGTGGGATGGTTACATATGCATGCATGTTTACATGCATGCATGTACATGCTGTGGGATAATGGTTGCATGTATGTTTGTATGTATGCACGCATGTTTGTATGATGTGATAGATGGTTGCTTATGTGCATATTTACATGAATGTGTGCATGTATGGTGGGATGGATGGTTTATACATGATTGCATGCATGCATGTTTGGTGGGATGTATAGTTGTATGTATGTTTACATATATGTGTACATGTATAGTGGGATGGTTGTATGTATGTACAAGTGTCTATGGTGGGAGACATGGTTGTATGTATGTACATTTACATGTATGTATATTTGTATGGTGGGATGCATGGTTGTGTGTTTATGTGCATGTGTGCATATGCGGTGGAATGTATGTATGTATGCATGTACATACGTTTTATGGTGGAATAGATGGTTGTATGCATGTATGTTTACATGTATGAATATATTTATGGTGGGATGTCCATATATGGATGCATTTGGTGGGATGGTTTACATATATGCATGTTTACACGTATGCATGCATGCTTACATGTATGGATGCATGTGTGGTGGGATGAATGGTTTTATATGTTTGTATGCATGCAATACATATATATGCCTATATCATGGGCATATATGTTTTGTATGTATGGTGAGATGGGTGGTTGTGTGTATGCATGTTTACATATATATGCCTATATCATGGGACAAATGTACATGTTTGCATGCATGTATGTATGTGTGGTGGAAGGAAGGTTGTATGTATGCATGTACATAAGTTTGTATGGTGAGGTGGATGGAAGCAGGCAGGGCACAGCTGGCCTTGGTCCAGGTTCTGCAGTTGCCCCTTCCCCCACTTCTCCACTCCAACATCTTCCCACCTCACTGTGGTTCTCAGGCCCCAAGGCCCCCACAGTCTTTCCATTGTAGTTTGTCCAATGTGCTTCTTGGATCTGCCCAGGGAGCTCCTTGTTGAGCAGGCCATGGGTGAATGTATCCATACATACATGTGTGTGTGTGTATGCCCCACCCACACAGCCATGTATGCACTGAACCACAGCAGCAAGAGGCTGCTAAGAGGGGGTCTGTTCAGCCAGACAGTGCAGGAGTGCAGGCTAGAGGCAAGAAGGGAGGGTGGAGACAATGATGGTGATGATGGAGGCTGAGGCCCCAGGATCCCCTGGGAAAACTCATTCACACTAAGGCAAAAACAGTTAAGGGCTTGCCACACTGACTCCCCGAGGTACCTGCTTGCTAATATGCCGTGTTACGCCCTGCAGGGCTGATCCAACATTCTCAAGAAATTCCCCTAAGAGCAAAGAAGTGCAGGCCTGGGGCACAGTAGAAGGTGCTAAAAATTATTCTGATGTCTTTGTCGTATCTTAAAAGGCCTTGTAAAGTGTGCATTCCACTTCAGAATGTATTTCTTGCTTTTATGTGTTTATTTTAAAAACACTTTAAAATCATGAAATATGTCATGCATACAAAAGAGCAAATATAATTATATGTATAGTTTAAAGAAGAATAAAATAAACACTCCTACACCTACCTCCCAGCTGAAGGCCTAGAACACTAACAATACCTTTCGCCTACCCCAGATCTCCTCCGCTCCCCCGCACCAGGTGATTTTTCCCCTGAATATTGAGGCCATGTGGCTTTGCTTTCCTTTCACGTTTCCTTTCCTAGAGCAACCTTAAACAATTTGTGGTCAGTGTCGTCTGTTTTTAAACATTTTACACCTGGGATTATTCTCTATGTAGTCTTCTGTGATTTGCATTTTTGTGCAACATTTTTTCTGGAGAGGCTCCATCCTGGTCCTTGCCCTTCATTGAGTCATTTTCATGGCTGGATGGAATTCCATGGATCACGCTTGGTTTGCTTTTGGTGCTTTGCTTGTCCTGCCAAGGGCAGTCTCACAAAGGCTAAGAGAATCTCTAAGCTCTGCGCCTAGAAATGGAATTGTGGGTTGTGGGGTTATACACACATTCATTTTACTAACAACGTTTGCATAAACTCCAATTGGTATCAATTTACCAACTTGACACCAGCAGACATGTGAGTTTCCACTCACACTTGGTGTTGTTAGACTCTGGTCTCTGCCAACCTGGTGGGCACGGAATGGTACTCTGTTGTGGTTTCATGTGTTGTTTATCATGGAAACAAAGCTGCTCACTTCAGATCACTTCATGCCTCTGCCCCCAGTCACCCATGACTTCTCTCTCATTCTGAGTAGCATCGTGATATGGTTTGGATTTGTGTCCCCACCCAAATCTCACCTTGAATTGTAATAATCCCCATGTGTCAAGGGTAGGACCAGGCAGAGATAATTGAATCATGGGAGTGGTTCCCCCATACTGTTCTCGTGATGGTGAGTTCTCACGAGATCTGATGATGAGTGGAAATTCCCCTGCACAAGCCCTCTTGCCTGCTACTATGTAAGACGTGACGCTGCTCCTCATTCACCATGATGGCGAGGCCTCTCTAGACATGTGGAACTGTGAGTCAATTAAACCTCTTTCCTTATAAATTACCTAGTCTTGGGCATGTCTTTATCAGCAGCTTGAGAACAGACTAATACACATCCAAAGCACTGACCACAGCTTGGAATGCTGGGATCTGTCCCCAAGGTGTCACCTTCCAGCCTTACTGTCTTCCACTTTCTGCTTCCCCACTCCACTTCAATTACCTGGCCTCAGACATCCACATGTGCCTCAGGGCCTTTGCACCTGCTGTTCTGACCTGGAATGATCTCCTCCTCTGTCTGCATGGTTCACCCCCCACAACCTTCCTTTGAGACTCTATTCCATATCACCCCCTCCCAATGGCCATCCTCCGCCATCATATCAAATAAGACCCATGTCCCATCCTCCAAACCTCTCGCCCAGCTTCATCTCTCCTTAGAACACTTTAGTTTTTGTCATGGACCTTATCTATAACCTATATATTATATATTCACCTTTTAACTTTTGTTTCTCTTGCTACTTTCTTCGAGAGAAGAGATGTGTGTCTTGGGTTTGTCTCTCATTATGTCCCCACTGCCTGGAACAGTGCTTAGCATATGGGGGTGTGCAGCAATGATAATTGTCTCCCGAGTGATTTGAATACTCAGGTAACATGAGTGCTCCAGAAAGACATAATGATGTTATCAGGAACTGTCACCTGGCCCCTAAGCATCCTGCATTCAACACCCACACCTCAGATTGAAAATGAAGAGAAACAGGCATATGGGTGGCATTTTAGGATTACCCCTAGCCCATGTGACAGCAGGCTTGTTCCCCTCCAATTGTCTTTTGCAGGAGTGGCTGCCAAGCCGCCTGGTAGGAAGGAAGCTGGCCAGCCTCCCAGGATGGGGCAGGCGCTCTGCCCTGCTGTGGGTGGGTGTGTGCGTGGGTTTGGTGCTGGAGTGGATGGTTTCAAGTCTGAGCCCCACAGATGAGGGCTGGGGAGAGGGATCAGGAGGTCTCGCCCAGGTGAGAAGAACACAGAGATGCCCTCAGGACCTGGATGTGGTGAAACGCTGGCTCAAGGGCCTCTGTCACCTCCGGAAGGCTCTCCCAACCCTCTCAACCATTCATCCCACATGCTGAATACTGGAAATTTATGGTGACTTAAAAAATACAAAGAAGAGACTCCGGGTGGGGACAGGAAGGGGCCGGGGAGGGGGAAAGATGTTTTATTGACTTCCCCTTAATTGCTGTAATTAAAAACATGTAAAGAATCCTTTTTTAACGACTTTGCCATTATCATTAGTTGTTAGCACAGCTGCCTTATTAATTTCTCATTAGAACCCAATTCACAGTTCTCTTTGGGAAGGGGGCTGGGTGCCAGGGGTTGACCAGCCTGGCTCCACGATCTGGCTCCATGATCGGAGAACTGGCTGCTTAGGGCCCCAGGAGAAGTCCTTGTCACCCCAGGAGGCATGAACAGCCAAGGAGGGAGGGGCAGTTGGCAGAAGTGACCATACCCCACCCCCTCTCAGAACTGTGTGCCATCTGCGTATGTGTAAGGAGACAGACGGATAGGCAGACAGGCAGCTGCAGCAGGCCTGAAGCGCAGAATCCTCGGAGGGCCTCAGGACCGGGGTAGGTAGAGGGGGCTAAAGTGCTGAGGGTGAAAGATTTAAGGAGGCACCCACTCTTGGGGTCATGCAAGTACGGGGTGAGCACTTGAGAATGAGCACCTCCTTAAACTGGGCACCCTCAGGGCCTGGTTTGCCCCAGCCTAGTCCAGCCCTGGAGAGCAGGAGTAGAGAGGGTGGCTAGGCGTGTATCGACTTAGGTAGACAGAGTCAAGAAGGTTGTTTCTTCCAGGACCCCTTTCCTCGCTGACCTAAAGTCTATTTCTCCCTGAGTGCCGTCCAGTCTGGGAACCCGTCGCAATGGTTTGTGTGTGTTGATTCGTTAATCCTTTCAATCACTCATGTAAGTAGGTACTCATAGTGGCATCCTTTTATACACAATGAAAACCAAAGGCACAGAGAAGTAACTTGCCTAAGGTTACTTGTGGGAGGTGAGTTGGGATTTAAACCCAGGGCTCACCGCTGCGGCCATGGGTACACCCTGCCAGGCAGAAGAAGGTAGAGGGTGGAACTGCCAGCTGTGGAACGGGAACTGTGGGGTATTCTGCAACCTCTCTGAGCCCCTCTTTGGTTCCTCAAACGATTTGCCTTCTAACCTCTCAGACCTGTCTTGGGAGCCCACAGAAGAAAGACATTTACACAATGGCACAGCAGGATGGATTGTTCTGGAAGCTCCAAGGAAGCCCCCTTAGGCTCTGCATCAGCATGAGGCAGCTCTGGGCTTCTTTGGGGGGCAATTCTCTCCAAGCTGGGCCCCACGGGTCATGACCCTGAAGGTCACTTTAACCATATTAACATCAGAACTGAAACGATCTCATTTTACAGATGGGAAAACTGAGGCCCAGAGAGCGGAAGGGAGGTGCCCAAAGTTCCAAGCTAGTCAGTGCCTTGGTTGGGGCTAGAATCCACGCTTTCGGACTTCCATCCCCACGACATGCCGTTATTTCAGGCACAAGGGCCATGCCCAGCACACAGAAGAACCCTGGAGCTCTGTGTAGGTACTTTGCCTCTACTCACCCTGCTGAGAGCAAGGAAAACCATGTGACTGGTAAAGCTGACCCCACCCTACCCAATGGCGCTAGACATTCACCCTAGGTGGGAGACCGCGTGCGTTTGCAGAGCCATTTGGATACGGATTATTACAGCCCAGGGCTGTCCCTGATTCTGTCTGAACTCTGACCCCAAAGGCTCACCCTCACCCTCATCCCACACACCCAATTTTGATGTTTCTCTTCTTGTCCTCAAGCAGCTGAGTGGGGCTGTTTTGGAATCAACCAGTCATGGGTTCAAATCCAGGTTTTTCCGAACTATGTGACTTAGACAAGGTGTGTCACCAGGCTGAGCCTCAGTTTCCTCATCTGCAACATGGAGATGGGGACTTGTACTCTGCAGACTGGGATGAGAACCACTGTGCCCTTCCCAGCACAGTGACCCTCAGGACAAGCACTGTTGTGAGTGAGAATGGTTTTGCCAAGTGCTGTGTTTCCCTAGGCCCAGAATCCCAGGGAAGTGGGGCTGGGACAGAGCAGTCTTCAGCTTCTACAGCTGGAGAGGGAGGCCCCTCTGGGATGAGGCCAGTGTGTCCAGCAAGGGCATGCATGGGGGTCATGTGCTTCTCTCCTTCCCATCCTGGCTGGGTGAAACCTTCCTTAGCTTGTCAGGAACTGCGTTCTTCTCAAGGGCTGGAAGGACTTTCTAGGGCTTCTCTAACTTCCTGGCTTTAGGGCCCAAAGGGCTGTGGACTGTGTTTCCCACTTTACAACATTATGGAGGAAACAGCTTCACACCTGCAAAGACGTGTGCAGTAGCAGAGCAGCTTCCCAACGCTGGTTTCAGGGAGCTGCAGCTGGTGGACAGGTGGAGGTTAACCTGGGTCTCTCTCTCTGCTCCCCCTTCAGCCACTCCAAGGTGTCCCATTCCTTTGCCAGGAGCCTTTCCCACATGTGCACAGCTTGGCAGCACAGCATGGCCCTGGTGGAACTCAGTGACATCCATGGTCTTAACCATGTCTGGGGGCATCTGGAGCTCTGGGGCTTTGAGGGGGCTGCCGGAACAGGGCAGGAATCCCACTGAGGTAGTGGAGGGGGCAGGGCCTGGCTGGCAGGATGGCACCAGGGAAGGTGCCAGCCTGCTGCATTTTGCTGGGACAGCATTTGCTGAAGGCTATTCTGCTCTGTGGCTGCTTCTCTACTTCCTTAAAGTGATAATATAGATTATTAATTGTAGCAGTCACTCCCACTGACACAGGGTGCACTGTGTGGGAGCTGGCTAGGCACTTTGGCACATATGAGCTCAATAAATCCTTCCAATGAGCCTAGGAGGTTGATATTAGTAATACATTTTATGGATGAAGAACCTGAGCTGGGGTGAGGCTCAGAGAGGTCCAGTCACTTCCCTGGGGTTACACAGCAATCCAGGACAGAGCAAGGATGTGAATGTGGTCTGTCTGACTCCAAAGTCCTCCCTTTTTATTTATTTTATTTTATTTATTTATTTTTGAGATGGAATCTCATTCTGTCACCCAGGCTGGAGTGCAGTGGTGCAATCTCAGTTCACTGCAACCTCTGCCTCCCAGGTTCAAGCAATTCTCCTGCCTCAGCCTCCTAAGTAGCTGGGACTACAGGCACATGCCAGCATACCCAGCTAATTTTTTGTGTTTTTTTTTTTTTGTTTTTTGGTATTTTTAGTAGAGACAGGGTTTCACCATGTTAGCCAGGATGGTCTCAATCTCTTGACCTTGTGATTTGCCTGCCTCGGCCTCCCAAAGTCCTAGGATTACAGGCGTGAGCCACTGTGCCTGGCATTATTTTTGTTTTTTATTTTTGAAATGGAGTCTCACTCTTTCACCCAGGCTGGAGTGCAGTGGTGTGATCTCAGCTCACTGCAACCTCTCCCTTCTGGGTTCATGCGATTCTCCTGCTTCAGCCTCCTGAGTAGCTGGGATTACAGGTGCACGCCACCATGCCCGGCTAATTTTTGTATTCTTAGTAGAGACAGGGTTTCACCATTTTGGCCAGGCTGGTCTCAAACTCCTGACCTTGTGATTCACCTGCCTTGGCCTCCCAAAGTGCTGGGATCACAGGCGTGAGCCACTGCACCTGGCCAGTCCACTCTTTTTATTAAGCCAAACTGCCTGTCATGGTGATAAGCCCCCAGCCTGCCAACACTGTAAGGCACTACCTGCAAAGCCCTTCCACTGTCGCCCTGGAGCTCAGCAACTCCCTGGATCTCAGAAGCTCCCTCTTGAGTGAGGTCCCCATATGTCACTGCCACTGAGGGTCATCACTGCCAGCATCACCCAGTGTGGTCCAGGGCCCTTTGAACCTGCAGTGTGGGGAAGGGGAAGCTCAGGGTACCCCCATCCCCAGCGTGTGTGCCTGAGCAGAAGCGTCAGGCAGGTGTCAGGGTGTCAGGCAGCACAAGTCCCCTTCCATCTGCTTCTCATGGCCTGGAAGTGCCCAGAGGGCAGGGCCCAGGTCTGTCTGAGCCCTTCTCTGCAGCACCCAGGAAATGCCAGGACCTTTGCCCGTGATCAGTGCTCTCTGCTTGCTTGCCCTGAAGATGGGCCTGGTCACACCCCTTCCCCGGTGTGAAGGCAGAAGGACACCTGTGGGTCCGGGGGAAGGGGCCATACACGTGTCTGGCCTGGTGTGGAGGGAGTTCCCCCCACACTGGGTTTGTGCGTATGTGGGAAGGAGTTTGTGTAAGGAGGAGGGTCAAGGAGCTGAGTCTGGGCTCAGGGATTCCTATCACAGCCAAGGAAAGAAGCATTTCAGCCACAGAAACCCTGACCTCCCTTTCTTTCTCTCTTTGATTGGCAGAACCAACCCCGGGGAGGCTGTGTCATTTCATCTCGGGGGCTCTCAACTCCAGAAAGTTTCTACTGTCTCCTATGAGCCAAGGGCTTGGAACTTACCACCTACCCCCACCCCACGGCCTGGACTAAGTGGCATCCTAGATGGCATTTGCAACTGTGCGCGCATGCACATGCACAGGTTCTGGCCCACACACAGGTAAACAAAGAGGCAGGTTACTCCAGACATGCACATCTGAACAGATAACCAATACGTGTACGTGCACACACTTGCACATACTCGAATGCACACACATGGATACATGCAATGCAAGGGCACACATTTGCACCCACTCACACTCATGCTTACAACACACATGTTCTCTCAAATACACAGGTGAGAGGCAGACTGGCAACAGAAACATATACCCACGCACACATGCATGCATGCAAACACACACACACATATCCTTGTGCACACACCTGCACATATACACACTCATTCTTTCCCAGACACATGTGAACAAAAAGGCCAACCAACCCAGACACAGACATTTGCACATACCCATGCACACACATTGGCACACACTCATGCACACACACATGCAGACTCTGGAGCCTCAGCCACAGCTTCTCCCTGCCCCCTGGACTCTCAGCACTGACTAAGCGAAGCTCCCAGGGAGCCCTCCAGCCGGCTGACAGCTGCCTGAGATCCATCACTTTAATTTAGGGCTTTTTCTGCTCCTTGGAGTAAGTTGAGTTGCCGTTAGTGCTGATTTATGGGGACCATCCATCCTCCACTTTTGATTACGGTTGTTTTCCGTAATTATCATAAACACTCTTTGCCTCACTTGAGATTTTCTTTTAGATTTCTCTCCTGCACTCTTTAAGTAGCAAGCTCTCTCCTGTGCTAATTTAGAAGCATGCCCCCAAGTGCTCCAGATGAGAGGGTGCCTTAAAAAAAATTCAGGCCTCTCTAAGGATTGCCACCCTCTCATGTCCCACAGTACCACTTCTCCTCCTAGGAAAATCCAGAATGAAACAGCCCATAATGAGCCTCATTTCTAGAAGACAGCAGATATTTGAGGAAGCGGGGACAGGGCTGGGAAGGGGACACTGGGTCTTGGGGGAAGAGTGTTGGTTGGTGCTCTAGGACCCTGGCCCCTGAGATGCCCTGGGGTTCTTCTGAAGCTGTCTTCCCTTCCTCATCGGAAGGAGATCCTCTAGAATTGGCGGCACTGGGGAGAAGGCCGTTACGCACAAAGGCTTGGTGAGGGCCTCCCACTTCATTCTCTGCCCCCCAGCCTTTCTGTGAACCCTGATTCATTCCTCACTCTCCCCTTCCTCTTGGAGTTTCAGCACTCACCATGAGGCACCTCCCAACACCCCTGGAAGATCACAGGGACCCCCAGGCTGTTATCACGCCAGGATTGAGCAAGTTGGAGGATGGAAAATAAAAGTCATACTGGGCACGGTGGCTCACACCTGTAATCCCAGCACTTTGGGAGGCTGAGGTGGGCAGATCACTTGAGGTCAGGAGTTGGAGACCAGCCTGGCCAACATGGTGAAATCCTATCTCTACCAAAAATACAAAAAATTAGCTGGGTGTGGTGGCACATGCCTGTAATCCCAGCTACTTGGGAGGCTGAAGCAGGAGAATCGCTTGAACCTGGAAGCGGAGGTTGCAGTGAGCCAAGATTGCTCCGCTGCACTCCAGTCTGGATGACAGAGCGAGACTCCATCTCGAAACAAAAACAAAAACAAAATAAAAGTCATGGAGGCCCTGGGAAGTCTGCTGAGAAGAGGGTTGTAGCTGGAGAGGCTCAGAGTGGCCATTCTGAAGATGCCCCTTCCCAGGTGTGAGGTGGATGACAGAGGAGACACTTGAAGCAGGTGCAAGGCCCTTTTTTGAAACACAAATCAGCTGGTACCATTTAAAGGACACAGATGCAGCCACCCTTGTCTAAAATGAATGAAAAGCACCAGGAGCTCTTGGCTCTCAGGACATGTTGTGGGGTCACCAGGGTCAGCAGATTTGCATGATACTTACAGTTGCATGACCTTGGAGGGGGCCTGCTACCTCTCTGGGCCTTGGTTCTACCAACTGTAAAATGAGGTCGCTGGCTGGAAGGGGCACTGTGGGCACTCTGGGTATTGATGGCCATGATGGGATCTGGCTCTGCCCAGGATGTGGCTGGTGGGTGCCACCCTGGCAGCACAGATCCCCCCTGCCCCCAGGTCCCCATTGTACTCACAGGCCACCTGGACCTCGGTTTGCCGCTGCAGCAGGGCGCCCATTCGGTTCCGCACGATGCAACGGTAGAAGCCAGCGTGGGTGCGGTCCAGGCTGGTGATCATGTATCTATGGACAGATGAGACAGCCAGTGAGCAAGTCAGGCAGCTGCAGGGGTACAGAGGTCAGACTGGGCTCAGAGGTCAGAGGTTGCCAGGTCACCCTCTTTTGGAATAAGACTACCAGGGAACTCTCGACTCTCTGGCCATGTCATAGGATCACACAAAGGTCTTTATCAATAAATAGGAGCGTTCCTCCTAAAGCCAATGAGGCCTTTACTCAGTCGCCTGGGAATTAGCCTGCACTTCTCCAAGCACAGAAGGTACTGCACCCAAATCCTTGACCCTGACCCTAGGGCTGTGTCAGCTCTGTTGGAAGCAGCTTCTCTCCCTCACCTGTGACTCACATGACTGAGAAAGGTGGGGGGATTTTTTTTTTTTGTCCTTGCACAGGACTGTGCTATAAATATTAGTTGAAATGGATGGAGGTGACAGAGACAGGGAAATTTACATGTTTTCCCAAATGCTCAGTATCATTCCTTCCTTAAAATTACAGACAGCCCCGATATGGTTTGGCTCTGTGTCCCCACCCAAATCTCATCTTTTTTTTTTTTTTTATTATACTTTAAGTTCTAGGGTACATGTGCATAACGTGCAGGTTTGTTACATATGTATATTTGTGCCATGTTGGTGTGCTGCACCCATCAACTCGTCAGCACCCATCAATTCATCATTTATATCATGTATAACTCCCCAATGCAATCCCTCCCCCCTCCCCCCTCCCCATGATAGGCCCCAGTGTGTGATGTTCCCCTTCCCGAGTCCAAGTGATCTCATTGTTCAGTTCCCACCTATGAGTGAGAACATGCGGTGTTTGGTTTTCTCTTCTTGTGACAGTTTGCTAAGAATGATGGTTTCCAGCTGCAGCCATGTCCCTACAAAGGACGCAAACTCATCCTTTTTTATGGCTGCATAGTATTCCATGGTGTATATGTGCCACATTTTCTTAATCCAGTCTGTCACAGATGGACATTTGGGTTGATTCCAAGTCTTTGCTATTGTGAATAGTGCTGCAATAAACATACGTGTGCATGTGTCTTTGTAGTAGAATAATTTATAATCCTTTGGGTGTATACCTAGTAGTGGGATGGCTGGGTCATATGGTACATCTAGTTCTAGATCCTTGAGGAATTGCCATACTGTTTTCCATAATGGTTGAACTAGTTTACAATCCCACCAACAGTGTAAAAGTGTTCCTATTTCTCCACATCCTCTCCAACAACTGTTGTTTCCTGATTTTTTAATGATTGCCATTCTAACTGGTGTGAGATGGTATCTCATTGTGGTTTTGCCAAATCTCATCTTGTAGCTCCCATAATTCCCAAGTGTTGTGGGAGGAACCCGGTAGGAGATAATTGAATCATGGGAGTGGGTCTTTCCATGTTGTTCTCGTGATAGTGAATAAGTCTCATGATCTGATGGTTTTATAAGGGGGAGCTTCCCCACACAAGTCCTCTCTCTTTGCCTGCTGCCATCCATGTAAGATGTGACTTGCTCCTCCTTGCCTTCTGCCATGATTGTAAGGGCTCCCCAGCCACATGGAACTGTGAGTCCATTAAACTCTTTCTTTTGTAAATTGCCCAGTCTCAGGTATGTCTTTATCAGCAGCATGAAAACGGACTAATAATACAGCTCCACTGCTGCTTTTGGACTGGCGGGGTTGGGCAGAGCCTTCTGAACAAGACAGGCCAGTGTTCTGTGGGCTCTGGGGACAGGACGCGGGACTCCAGGCTGACCCCTTGAAAGCCCACTCCAGAAACACTTGTTACCCGCAGAGCAGCAGACTCTGGCATTGGCGGGCAGGCAGTTGGGAGCAGATGTATGTGCACTGACCTGGCTGAGAGGCAAGGAGGAGGCAGGTCAGTGAGAGGAGCTTCTGACAGTAGGACAGGAGTGGATGGAGGGGACTGGGGACCAGGGGCTAATTCCCTGGGTTCACCCTTGGTGGTCACCTTTACCATCCCTAGGCAATGGTCTCACAGGACCCTCAGAGGAAGAAGGGATGTCCTAGGATGTCTCTCCCCAATTCGTGGGTGTTCTAGGGTTTGCCCAGCTGACCTGGTGGACAAGTTCCTTGATGCCTGCCTCTAGGGTATCTCTAGATGTGCCAGCCCTGGGATGCAGCAGCCTTATTCCCAGGAGATGCCAGTTTTGTTTTATTAATACATGAGATCTGGCTAGGGCCTGCCATCATCATCATCTTCCCAAGAATGAAACAACCGCCACCACTTCCAGAGCACCATCTCTGCATCAGACACTGTATTAAGTACTTATCATACGTTTCTTCATTTCACACAGCAGTTCCCAGCCTATTGAATATCATGAACCAGTAACACTTAAAAAAGTGAGGCCAACATGAGACAGTGAACTTCTTGCTTTGCCAAGATTATGAAAACAAACCAACCAGAAGGCAAACAGACAAATAATCAGGCAACAACAACAAAAGCACTTAAAAAGGGATAATATTAAAAAGTGCCAGGAAGAGAAAAACAAACAGAAACGGTCAGCATTTAGTTTAAAAAGGACATTTCTGAGATGACAAAAAACCCCTCATCTCAGCATAAAGTCATTTTAAAAACTTTTTTCCTCCTTTATATTAAAAAAACTTTTTAAAAAAAGAGATGGGGGTTGTCTATGTTTCTCAGGCTGATTTTGAATTCCTGGGCTCAAGTGAGCCTCCCTTCTCTGCCTCCCAAAGTGCTAGGATTACAGGCGTGAGCTACTGCACCCAGCCAATTTTTAACAAATTTTTAAACTTAAATTTTACACAAAGCCCACTACCCTAGCCTGACTTTAATGAGGGCAGTTGCAAACTGTCATCGGTCAGCATGTGAGAGCCTATGACTTAATCTCCACACTAACCCTAATAGCACCTTCCTTCTAGAGGTGGAGAAGTTGAGGCTCAGAAATATGTTGTCAGTAACCTGTAAGTTTCACACACTGTAAGAGGCAAAGTCCCACGGAGCCTTTCAGACTCCAAGCCTGGCTGTGAAGCTGAGGTCACATCCCAAGGGCCCCACCCTCCATCCTGGGTCCGTGCAGGCCTGACTCACAACTGGCCGCATGCCAAGTTCGCTCCGGCTCTGCAGCATTTTCCAGAACCTTCTGGCTGCCCAAGCCCCTTATCTCTGCCACCGGCTGCAGCTCTTATCTGTCTCTTGCTACTGTGCGCAGCGTGATGGCGGGGAGATAGCAGTGCCCAAGCTCTGGCAAATCTCTCTTCCTCCTTTCACCTCATCTTCAAATCCACCCTCAGCCTTCTCTCCTGCTTGCTTCCCATCTCTCCTGAGGCGAGGGGAGGCCACTGTGGGGGAACTGTCTGGGTCTCTAAAGTGATGGGGTGACCCTAGAAAGGAGATGGAAGAAGAGATGGGCTGGAAAAGCTCTCTGCCTTTGGAAATGGAATCAGATATTATTAAAAAGCACCAGAGAGAGGAAAAGAAATAGAAATGGCTGATAAACTCATGAAAAGATGCTCGACT
Source organism: Rhinopithecus roxellana (assembly GCF_007565055.1). Classification (NCBI taxonomy): domain Eukaryota; kingdom Metazoa; phylum Chordata; class Mammalia; order Primates; family Cercopithecidae; genus Rhinopithecus; species Rhinopithecus roxellana. Next base: position 60,365,497 of record NC_044567.1, read on the forward strand.
TCCTTCATAGTGAAAGAAATTCAAATCAAGACGACAAGACCATGTTTGCCTACCAGATCGTCCAAGATTTCAGGTGTGGTCAAACCCAGTGTTGGCAGGAGTGGGGAGGAGGGGAAGGTATACCCACAGGACTGTTGGTGGTACTGGAAATTGGCCCAGCCTTTGGGAAAAAGTCTGTGAAATTTAGAATATGCCAGCTCTTTGACTCAGAGGTTGCGCTCCTAGGAGCTCGCCTTTTATTTATTTATTTATTTATTTATTTATTTATTTATTTATTTGAGACAGAGTCTCACTTTTTTGCCTGGCTGAAGTGCAATGGCATGATCTTGGCTCACTGCAGCCTCCACCCACCAGGTTCAAGCAATTCTCCTGCCTCAGCCTCCCAAGTAGCTGGGATTATAGGCACCTGCCACCACACCTGGCTAATTTTTGTATTTTTAGTGGAGATGGGGTTTTACTATGTTGACCAGGCTGGTCTCAAACTCCTGACCTCAGATGATCCACCCACCTCGGCTCCCGAAGTGTTGGGATTACAGGTGTGAGCCACCACTCCCAGCCCAGTGAGCTGGCCTTTTAGATACACTAGCAACCATGTGACAAAAAAAATATGTGCAAGGATGTTCACTGTAGCATTTGCTTGCCATAGCAGAGACAAACAAACAAAAGCTGGAAGCAAACTAAATGTCCATCAAAATGGAATTGGATCAATAAATGATGCGGCAGCCACAGAATGAACACGTGTATGAAAGGAGGTAGGAAGGTGTCCAAGACATACAGAGGATAGAAAGAAAGAGCTGGGGAGGAGGAGAAGGTTTGTGAATAAAAGCACGCAATAGCAAGATGCTAAACAATCTCATAGTTGACTGTTAGGAACAAGAATGATAATATATTCTTATCAGTTGCTGTTCATTATACAGGCTACCAAACCCTTAATGTTTGACATCATACACACTGGTCTAATAAAAATCCCTGCACTTTGGGAGGTGGAGATGGGCAGATCACTTGGAGTTCAAGACCAGCATGGCCAGCATGGCGAAACCCCGTTTCTACTAAATATACAAAAATTAGCCGGGTGTGGTGGTGAATGCCTGTAGTCCCAGCTATTTGGGATGTTGAGGCAGGAGAATCGCTTGAACCCAGGAGGCAGAGGTTGCAGTGAGCTGAGATTGCACCACTGCACTCCAGCCTGGGCGACAACGACTCCATCTCAAAATAATAATCATCATCATCATAATTTAAGTTTGTTGCAAAAATGCAAGAAAAAGTACAGAAAAGTGTGACGACATGATGCTATTTGCTATAATGCCCTTTGGGTAAATTGAAATAGTATATATATATTTCTGAGTATGTGTGTATACAAATACACAAGCACAAACACACACACTTATAACTACACAAACACACTGGGATAGGCATAAAATTTTTTCAAGATGGATACTCCAGAATGTGTTATCTCCCTTTTGGGAGAGTTACCCGGGATAAGGAGGGAGGAAACTTCTATTTTTTGATTTTATGTCTTTCTATGCCATCAGACTTTTCTTTATCGTATGCATATATTGCTTTTATTTTAAAAATAAAATAAAAAGATGCACGTTGTGCACATAATTTAAGCATACATTATAAAAAAGGCACCAGGGGCTCATTGGATCTGGATTTGTTTGCTGATGTCAGTGAAGCGTGGTGAAATTTAAACTTTAATAAAAGCCCGTTTCTTTTTTATTTTATTATTTTTATTTTTTAGAGACAGGGTCTCATTTTGTCACCCAGGCTGGAGTGCAAAGGCAAGATCCTAGCTCACTGTAACTTCAAACTCCTGGGCTTAAGCAATCCTCCTGCCTCAGCCTTCCAAGTATCGAGGACTATGTCTATTTGCTTCAGCCAGGAACCCCCAGGTCCCAGTTACGGCCTAATTAGGGCCACGAGGAAGGCCCATGGGCTGCTGGCCCCTCCCCTCCCCCAGGCTGCTCTCTGTCCCCCTCTGCGGCCGAGGGCAGGTACTCCCTGCCCCAGCAGTGCGGGTGCAGCCTCTCTCCCGCTCCTCCGCCTCCGTCTCTTTGGGATGTCTCTTTGGTGCTCCCTGCCTGGGAGACCTATTTCTGGCTTGTAGGCAACATTATTTAAAGTAACAGTTCCGCCCACTGCCTTTCCTACCAGGGAAACCCACTTCACTCCACCCAAATTGCAGCTCTCGTCTCCCTGCCTCCCAGGCGGGTGGAAGAGGCATTTGGCCAACTTCTCGGTTTGCGAGTCCAGCGCACTGTAAGCATCTCCGATAATGACAGTAACAGCACTCATTATCCCCACCGCGCTCCCTCCTGGGCCACCAAGACACACTCAGCCCGCAGCTCTGCCTGCCCCACTCACCCGTAGCTGCCAGCCCAGCATGAAACTGGCTGAGTCCAGCCCCATCCAGGTCACCCCGGGGGCGGGGGATGGATGAAATGGCTCCCGGAGGAGCAGCAGGGCCGGAGCTGAAGGGTCCACACCCGGTCCACTCAAGAGGAAGTGCAGCGTTGGAGAAGACACCAGCACTTCCACATCAGGGGGACTTACACTTGACTTTCACTTCTGTTCTTTCTTAGATGTGTGGCCCAGGCAAGTTATGGGACCTTGCAAGCCTCAGTTTCCCTATCTGTAAAATGGGAATGATGATGGCCATCTTTGATGTGAGCATCCAGAGAGGCCGTGGATACAAATGCCTGCACAAATGCTTGCCAAGTGAAGAGGCAAATGTAAGAGCCATTGGCGGGGAGGCTCAGAGAGGAGGACTAAGAGGGTGAGGCAGGGTCTTCCCCCTAGAGTGGGGATCCTCTAGGGGCTTCAGCCAAGCACTAGGGGAACATGGAGTCCCCTGCCTGGTACGTTCCTTGGCTTCTGACCCCCCAACCTCCCAGTCACCTCCATATGCCTCCTTGAGGTCAAAGAGCAGGAATGTGTCTCCTCCAGGGATGAGAAACAGTGACTGTGGCTGGGTGACCTGCAACCTCACTTTCTATTCAACAAGGAAGAGCTGCAGGGGTGTGGCCTCTGGGAGCTAGTGCACACCTGGATTCACCCAGCCTTAGGTCCTTTCAAAGGACCGCTTTTTATTTACTTATTATAGGAAATACATTCACAATTCAAAATTCAAAGAAAAGAAAAAGCACACAGCAAAACACCTCTCCCACCCTTGTTCCCCAGCTGCCCTGTCATCCTGATCCCCAACACACACAGGTAGGAAATGACTGTCATTAGTTTCCTATCTTTTCAGAACTTTTTTATGCAAATGCAAGCAAATACGCATTTAGAATCCCTCCCCATTATAAACAGGAGACATGGCTCCTGTACACACTGTTCTGTTCCTTGCTTTGTGCAAGTGACAATGTATCAAAAATCTTGCCATAGCTGTGCATGGAGCTTCCTCGGGCTTTTTGACAGCTGCAGAGTATTGAGGAATCTTCTGGGTGGAGGAAGATTTGCTTTCTCCCAGTTCAATGGTCAAAAGGAGCAGGCGGTGAAGAGAGCTTCTCAGGGGCTGGGCTTGGGGCTGGGGGCAGAAAGAGGGCAGTGAAGGAAGATGTGCCAAGAATCCACACCCGTTCTCCTCATCCCCATCATAGATTGTCCTGATTTTAATCTGGCAGGACCCTGCAGCTCAGTCCACTCTTCGAAGATGAAGAGATGAGCTCAGGGTAGAGGGTGCAAGACAATAGTGGGAGGAAGAACCAGGACAGATAATTGGATTTTTAGAGACAAGAGAGGAGCAGGGGGGAAAATAACTGCCTAACAAATGTGGCATCTTCTCCAGCACACGAGGAAACACACAATGCCCTTTTTGGTTCAAGTCCTTGAGTGTCACAGTTGTTATTTAAAATGATTCTTACTCATATTAAATAAGATATTTCAATTCCACGAAGCTGTCAGGAGCTGATGCGGACACCAGAAATAATAGGCACACTCTCCTTGTATTGTCCTCGTTAATAAATCAGACGCCTGGAGATGCACGCAGTGATGCTCCCGTGGAGGAAGGGGGTGTGTGTGAGTGCACATGTGCACACTTGTGCACATACATGGAGCACACTCATGCATACCCACCCACGGTACAATGCACATTCATGCATGCTGTGCTGTGCACACACATGCAAACTCATGCAATCCACCTCCCTGCAAACTCATACATGACTGTGCACACACATGTTCAGACAAGGCCTCCTCTCCTCAAGTGAACTGTGCTCAGGTAGAGAAGGCAGGTGGGTCACCATGTCCACTGGGGGTCAGGGGACCCTGTGTGCCTGCTGCCTGCAGGTGTCACCCCAGATGTCTGAGGCCAACACAGGTTCCAGGGACAGCAGTAAGTCACTGAACTCGGGAACCCAGATTTCCTTCCCTCTCCCCATGGACTTTTGGGCAGCAGGCAGGAGAGGCAGCAAGTGCTGAGCGTGTGCATGTCCGTGTGTGTGTGTGTGTGTGTGTGTTTGTGTGTGTGTCCTCAGACACCTGTGAGCACACACTGGGCCTGTTTCTGCAGCAGGAAGACTTAGGTGGTACTCGAGAACCTGGCCACTGGACTGTGGCCTTCTAGAAAAGGACTGACTCTATATTTGTGGGTTTGCTTTAGCAAAGTTTCTTCAGGAAATCAGGCAAAACTCTGTCCAGGGCGATCAGAAGGGCAAATGACATGTACCAGGTAATAAATAATAACAATATACCCTTATACAATTAACATAATAACTATTATTATTATAATAAATGTCACTGTTCTAAGGACTTTATATTTTTTAATCACCTTGCTGTAATTTTATTTTATTTTTTAAGGTTTTATTTTTATTTATTTATTTTTGAGACAGAGTCTTGCTCTGTCGCCCAGGCTGGAGTGCAATGGCGCAATCTTGGCTCACTGCAACCTCCGTCTCCTGGGTTCAAGCAATTCTCCTGCCTCAGCCTCCCAAGTAGCTGGGATTACAGGCACCTGCCACCATGCCTGGCTAATTTTTAGTATTTTTTAGTAAAGACAGGGTTTCTCCATGTTGGCCAGGCTGATCTTGAACTCCTGACCTCAGGTGATCCAGCTCCCTTGGCCCTCCAAAGGGCTGGGATTACAAGCGTGAGCCACCGTACCTGACCTAAGTTTTATTTTCTTTATCATCACCCAGGTATTAAGCCTAGCACCCAATAGTTATTTTTTTTCTGCTCTTCTCCCTCTAGGACTTTAACGTATCCACTCATCTGATCCTCACAATACTGCAGAGGCAGTGCTAATATAAACCTCGGTTCACAGATGAGAAAAATGGGGCCCAGAGAGATAAAGTAACTTACCCCAGGCCACACAGCTAAGTACCTAGAATGCTAGGACAGTCTAGCACATTGACAGCATGAACCTCAACGGGATATGTATCTGATGGCTTGGGGTCTCTCATTCCTGGGGTATGAAGAGGGCAGTTTGGCTGTCTACCACCTCCTGCTTCACTCAGAGGCAGAGGTATTTCCGGGCAGGGCCTAAACTGATCTGGGCCATGTTTATCAAAAATTGTTGCTAAGTGCTGGCCAGTCTAGTACACTGGAGGCCCAGGAAGAAGGAGCTGGATGGCTTGGGCAGCCCCTTTAGTGGGTCTTTTGACTGTGGAAGGAGAGGCTCAGGCATGGAAGGGGTTGAGGCAAACAGAGCTCAACTGTTCGGTATGATCAAGTGGCTGTAATGTTGAATTTCCCTTCTGGTAGCCGCCCTAAGGATCTGCTGGGGGTGAGTGGGGGTGAAAATGAGAGAGAGAGAGAGTGCGACAGTGAGTCAGAGAGACAGAGAGATCTAGGGAGAAAGAGAGAGACAGGGAGGCTGAGACGGAGAGAGACACACACAGAGAAACAGAGTCAGAGAAAGAGACAAAGAGAGACAGGGGACAGACAGAGAGGTAACGCCCTCTCACCGTGTAGGACTCGGCCAGAGGCCGGGTAGTGGCAGCAGGCTGGCTGCGGAGGGTGATGTCAGCTGCACCCCGCGGTGAGGACTGGCAGGGCACCTCAGGAACAGCAATGTCTGTTTTTCTATTTTAAGCAGTTTCCGTCCTGTGCTGTTAATTCCCCTCCCACATTTTCGGTGAGAGTCAGTGACAGGCACAGCGTGTTCTGTGGATGGTGCTTGGGGAAGGATGCTGTGCTCCTGGCTTGCGGGCTAGGGGTCTGCCATTTGAAGGGGAAGCAGCGGCCTCAGGAGGGGAAGGGTTGGGGGAAGATCCAGAATTGGTTCTGGAACAGGCACTGGGAGAGGACAGGCAAGTCCAGGCGAGCTGAGCACGAGGTTCCAGAATCCTTGGAAGGCAGGGGAGGGTCCTGGACTTGTCCCCTCCCAGAGGACAGACACTGGGATAGGGAAGGATTCTGTGTCCCTCGGAGGAGGGCAGACTCGGGCACAGTGTGTTCCCCCTGCCTTCTAGGGAACCACAGGGTGGAGGGGGGTACCTGCAGCGGACAGAACAGGGAGGAAACGCTGACTCTGACGTGACGGTTAATTTTAGGTGTCAACTTGACTGGGCCGAGGGATGCCTGCCCAGACAGCTGGTAAAGGATGGTCTGGGTGTGTCTGTGAGGGTGTTTCTAGAAGAGATCAGTATTTGGGTCAGCAGCTGGAGTAAAGAAGAGAGAGACAGGGAGACAGAGACAGAGGAAGAGAGAGACAAAAAGACAGGGGACAGAGACAGAGCGAAGAAAACCCTCTCCCCTCGCAGGACGTAGCTGGAGCCCTCACCAACGTGGGAGGGAACCGTCCAATCCACTGAGGGCTTGGATGGCACAAAAAGGCGGAGGAAGGTGGAATGTGCTGTCTTGGGAGGAGACGCCCGTCTTCTCCTGCCCTTGGACGTGGGTCTCCTGGTTCCTGGCTGTCAGACTCTAGGATTTACACCCATGGGCTCTCGGTTTCCAGGCCTTTGGGCCCAGACTGAATCACAGCACTGGCTTTCTTGGGTCTCCAGCTTGCAGGCGGCAGTTCGTGTTCTTGGCCGGCCTCCACAACCACATGGGCCAGGTCTCATAATGAACCTCATGCATCTGTCTCTCTCCCATTGGTTTTGCTTCTTCTCTGCAGAACCCCAACTAATACACTGACCACAGAATATGGGAGATAGGCCGGGTGTGGTGGCTCATGCCTGTAATCCCAGCACGTTGGGAGGCTGAGGCGGGAGGATCACCTGCGGTCAGGAATTCAAGACCAGCCTGGCCAACATGGTGAAATCCCATCTCTACTACAAATACAAAAATTAGTGGGGCATGGTGGCATGTGCCTGTAATTCTAGCTGCTCAAGAGGCTGAGGCGGGATAATCTCTTGAACCAGGCAAGTGGAGATTGCAGTGAGCCAAGATCACATCGCTGTACTCTGGCCTGTGTGACAGAGCAATACTCCATCTCAAAAAAGGAAGAAGAAGAAGAAGAAAGAAGAACAAGAGGAGGAGGAGGAGGAGGAGGAGGAGGAGGAGGAAGAAGAAGAAGAAGAAGAAGAAGAAGAAGAAGAAGAAGAAGAAGAAGAAGAAGAGGAGGAGGAGGAGGAGGAGGAGGAGGAGGAGGAGGAGGAGGAGGAGGAGGAAGGGGAAGGGGAAGGGGAAGGGGAAGGGGAAGGGGGTCTATCTCCTATTGGTTCTGGTTCCTCGTAGGGCTGAGCAGGGCTGGATACAGATGTGCCTGAAAGCGGTGCTCAGCTGAGGCACAACCTGAGGCTTGCACAAGCACCTGCTGCTAGGTGGTTTGCTTCATAAGGGGAGGAGATGTCTCAGGGCCTGCCTGCCACCACCGAGACTCCCCCGCTTTGCCAGAAGAGCCCATGAGGCTCTGATTGATCCCCTGGCCCTGTGGTCAATGAGAGGATGGCGGTGTTATCGAGCTCGGGGCTGCTATCACGGTGACAGCCCTGGCTTGCAGTGGCTGGGGGAAGGCGTCTATTGGCCTTGGGACCTTCTGGGTCAATTAACTGCTCTCAATGCACAAGGATAAGGACTTCATTAAACTGTGATCCATCAGCCCAGTGGTCCCCACAGAGGTCTGACTGGATGAGAAAGCAGAGGAGAAAGCTGAGGGAACCAGTGAAGTGAGATGAGGGCAGGACAGGGCTGGGAATCCAAGACATCTACTCCTTCTGGGTGGGCAGTACTCCTATTGCTTGAGAAAATAAACGGGGATCCCTTCCTGAATAACAACCACAGTAGCAGCATCGGGTTGTGAACCAAACACTTGACACACACTATCTGGTTCATTCCCAGGTCAACTGCAGGGGAAGGGACTCCTCTTCCCATTTTACAGCCAGGGGACCTGGGCTCAGAGAGGTTGAGCATGTGGCCTGAAGTCACCCAGCTAGGAGGCAGCAAAGTGAGATTCCCTTTCAGCCCCATGTGACCCCATCCATGTTCCTGCCCTATACCTGCCCCCTGACCTGTCCTGGGGCCCTCAGGACTGCTCTGGGGTAGGTCTTCTCTGCTTGTTTCTGCTTCACACTCCAGAAAGAAATTCCTCTGGGGAGCTGCCCAGACCTTACCTTGATGCAGGAGCTGTGTCTGAGTCCAGCTGGGAGGGAGCCACTGCATAGATGGGAGGAGAGTAGGGAGACCCGTGGACAACTCTGCACCATGAACAGCGACACAGGACAGAACTTGTTTTTGTTTTTCTGAGATGGAGTCTCAGAAGTTGCTCAGGAGTCTCATCCCATTGCTCATGATCTCGGCTCACTGCAGCCTCCACCTCCCTGGTTCAAGCAATTCTCCTGCCTCAGCCTCCTGAGTAGCTGGGACTACAGACACGTGCGCCACCACACCTGGCTAATTTGTGTGTGTGTGTGTGTGTGTGTGTGTGTGTGTGTGTATGTATTTTTTGTTTTTTAGTAGAGTTGGGGTTTCACCATGTTGGCCAGGCTGGTCTTGAACTCCTGGCCTCAAGTGATCCACCTGCCTCAGCCTCCCAAAGTGCTGGGATTACAGGCATGAGCCACTGCGCCTAGCCAGACAGAATGTTTTATTACTAGGAGCAGAAAGGAATGAAAAACTGCAGAAGACAAGCCCTGTTCAGGGTACAAGGAGTTAAAACTCAGGTTTCAATTTAAATGGCTGGGAAAAAAGAAATGCCGAGATTTGGGGGAGGCGGTGTGGTTATTTTATATTTTTTTAAGAAACAAGAAAACAGAAAAGCAAAATGAGAGGAGCATCTCCTCTCACCTCGATTACAATTGTGCTTTAGAATTTCCTCACCGCTCCCTGCTCCTCCGGCTCGGGGAGGAAAGCTTCGCCACCCGGCTCCCTCTCCCAGGGTTGGGGAGGACTCCTTTGTCCCGGGCTCCTGGCACTGGGCTGAAATTCTTTATGATTCTTTTCATGCCAAGGTGGATCAGAAAGAAACCAAATTAAAACAAACTGATAAAGAGGGTGCATGGAAACCAGGCCTTAGGGAACCAAGGGGCTGGGGCTCCGTGGCCCAATCATGGTGGGCAGCCAGAGCAGCCCCATGGATCCGCTTCTCCAGGCTCACTCCAGCCTCCCAGGTGTGCAGGGGAGACTCAATGGCTTCTCAAACTGGGAGAAGCGGCCTCCTAATAAGACCTGCTGAATGCACAGTGGTGCTGGCTGAGGAGCCTCTTCCCTCACAGTGAAGGGGTTCCCTGATGTGAGAGGCCTCACTTGTTTGGGGGAAGCAGGACACTGGGGCATCCAGGGGCATATTTGTTTCTCAGGGCTGCTGTAACAAAGCACGATGGCCTGGGTGCCTTAAAACAACAGAAATTTCTTCTCCCACAGCCCTGGCTGCCAGGTGTCTGAGTCAAGCTCAGCAGCACCATGCCCCCCATGAAGGCTCCCAGAGAGAATCCTTCCTGCTTCCTTTGGCTCTGGGGGCCCCACGTGTTCCTTGGCTTGCGGTCACATCACTCCAATCTCTGCCTCTGCCTTCACTTAGTGTTCTCTTCTCTGGGTTTCTCTCCTCCCTCACTTTTCTTTCTTAATAGAGATGGGATCTCGCTATGTTTTCCAGGCTGGTCTTGAACTCCTGGGCTCAAATGATCCTCTTTTTTTGGCCTCCCAAAGTGCCGGGATTATAGCCATGAGCCGCTGTGCCTGGCCTCTCCTGTCTTCTCAAAAGGATCCCATCATATTGGATTTGGGGACTACCTAGTCTAAGACAGTGTGACCTCACCTGAACTAATTAGCTCTGCAATGACCTTATTTCCAAATAAGGTCACACTCTGAGGCACTAGGGGTTAGGACATCAATATATATTTTTGAAGGAGACACAATTCAACCCATAACAGCTGAGGCTTGAGCTGTGGGGTGACTTAGAGATGGGTGGGACTTGGGAGGGTGTGCATGTGTGGAGAGATGGGGGCTGGGCCTCTCTATCTCCTTCCTGAGGGCAGGAAGGCTCAGGTAAGTGCAGGTGCTGATGGAGGCTGAGGGGGCAAGGGAAGGAAAGGAGGAGATGCTGTCCAGTGCAGGTCCTGAGGGGAAGGCAAGGATGGTTGAAGAGTGCCAGGCATGATAAGTAGATGTCAGAGACAGAGATTCCTGAGACATCGACTGGTGTTAGCCAGAGAAAGAGCCTGGCTGGGATAATGGGGAGGCTGGACTTCATGGCTGGGCCAGTCCCCACCGGGCCTTGTGGGCTGGGCTGAGGAGTTTGGGCCTCTTCCTGAGGATAGTGGAAATATGTTGAGGGTATTAATCACGGCTATAAAACAGAGCTTAGCAAACTACAGTCACAGGCCAAATCTACAGTCACAGCCTCTACAATAGGTGTACCAGGAAGAAAGAGCTCACACATTTTTAGCAAAATGTAACAATATCAAGAGTAATGTTAATGTCAGATGAAAATTATACGATATTCAAATTTCTGCATCCATAAATAGTTTTACTGGGACACAGCCATGCGCATTTGTGGACGCAGCGTCTGCAGCTGCTCTCCTGCTGCACAGGCAGAGTTGAAGGTTGCCATAAACTGTGTGGCCTGTGAACCCTCAAACATTCACTGTCTGTCCTGGACCAGAAAATGCTTGCCAACCCCTGTTGCAAAATAGGCAGGTTTACATGTGTACAAAGGTCATTCTGACTGCAGACTGGAGAGGGAACTGGAGTTGGTCAAGGCCAAAGGGTTGGAAGCCAATTCAGTCTTTGCCATAGACTGGGGAGAGGTGATGGGGATGACTGTGTACAATGGTGCTGGGGGGCCAGGGGACAGTAGAAAGGTGTCACTGGTGCTAGCACGAGGGGGCACCCGATGGCCTGGGGTGGGTGGTAGTTTCAGTGGGCACAACTGGCGAGGAGAGGAGGGGTCTGGACAGGTGGAGAATGCAAAGTTGTGTGCTAAAAAGAGGAGAGTGGTTCCTGGCAAGAAAGGGAATGTGGGCAGAGGGAGGTCTGTAGGAGGGACTTTGGTTTTTAAAGATGTGAGACTCGAGCAGGTTAAACATTGGGGGTGGGGAACAGTTAGGAGAAGTAGAGGCCGAGAGCAGTGACTCACACCTGTAATCCCATCACTTTGGGAAGCCAAGGCAGGGGGAAGGCTCAAGTCCTGGAGTTTGAGACTAGCCTGGGCAACATAGCAAGAACCTATCTCTACCAAAAAATAAAACAATTAGCCAGGCGTAGTGGCATATGCTTGTAGTCCCAGCTACTTGGGAGGCTAAGGAAGGAGGATTGCTTGAGACCAGGAGTTGGAGGCTGCAGTAAGCTATGATTGCATCACTGTACTCCAGCCTGGGTGACAGAGTGAGACTCTGCCTCTAAAAAAAAAAAGGAGAGGCAGAAAGAGAGGACAAGTGATGGAGCCAGCAGCCAGTTCCTGAGGGTCTGTGGTTCTGTACCCAGTGGAGTGCAGTCCCTGGCAGAAGGAGAGACCTGGTGGGGCAGAGTTAACTGAGGCAGGATGGCAGGAAGTGGGAGAAATGAATTCCTTACAATTCTCCTACTTCCTCGGGGAAGGGAGCAGTGAAGGGAGGGGCGGTGGGCTGGCTGTTCAAAACAGCAGCTGTGGAGGATGAGTAAGTTGACTGGGGAAACTGCGGGAAGGCGCAGGCAAGGGCAGTAACTTGACTTTGTTTTTTTTGCTGTTTTTTTTGTTGTTGTTGTTTTTTTTTTTTTTTGAGACGGACTCTCACTCTGTTGCCCAGGCTGGAGTGCAATGCCGCGATCTCAGCTCACTGCAACCTTTGCCTCCCAGAGTCAAGTGATTCTCATGCCTCAGCCTCCCGAGTAGCTGGGACTACAGGCATGTACCACCATGCCTGGCTAATTTTTGTATTTTTAGTAGAGATGGGGTTTCACCACGTTGGCCAGGTTGGTTTTGAACTCCTGACCTCAGGTGATCCACCCGCTTTGGCCTCCCAAAGTGCTGGGATTACAGGTGTGAGCCACTGCGCCCGGCCAGTACCTTGACTTTGTACAGGTGCTGTCTACACAGGTGGCTGGCTTTCTTCAGCAGGGCTCAGTAGCCTTATGGAAGGAGCAAGGTGGGTTGAAAGCTGGGCTGACCCAAGGCTGGGGCTCTTCCAGGAAGCTGTGACAGGTGGACCTCAATGCCAGGGGCTGAAGACACTGGCAAGAGGGAGGCTGAGATGGTGATGACGAGGTCCACTGGCTGGGGAAGCAGGTTCAGCCAGCAGGGAACTGACAGCTGGGGCAGGAGGGCCAGGGCAAGAGGTGGAAGGCGTTCCACAGCCCTGCTGCTCACAGTGAGGTGTGGGCACCAGCCACAGGAGCACCACCTGGGAGTGGGTCAGAAATGCAGAATCTTGGGCCCCACGCCAGACCTGCTGATCAGAATATTCATTTACGGTGTTCCCAGGGTGAGTCCTTGCACACAAACTCGACAATGCTCTGTGATGAGATGGAGACACAGGTGTGAGGCAGATGGGTGGTCAGAATCAAGGCTTCAAATGGGAAATGGGTCTAGGTGATGACGGAGGTCAGGGTGCTGCCTCATCTGTCCTCAGTTTCCCCGTCTGCGAGATGACTTTGATCATAGTCTGATGAAAAGGCTGATCATAGCCTCAAAGACTCACAGTCTTTAAGAACCTCGGCTATGGCTTCAGACAACCCTTTACTCTGGTCCCAGTTCTATCACTCACTGAGCACGTGACCTCAGACAAGGGATGGAACCTCATGATACCTCAGACACTCCATCTGTATAACGGGCAAAGTAAGAATGGCTGTCTTTTTTTTTTTTTTTTTTTTTTTTTTTGAGATGGAGCCTCGCTGTGTCGCCCAGGCTGGAGTGCAGTGGCGCAATCTTGGCTTACCACAAGCTCCGCCTCCCGGGTTCATGCCATTCTCCTGCCTCAGCCTCCCCAGTAGCTGGCACTACAGGTGCCCGCTACCACGCTCGGCTAATTTTTTGTATTTTTAGTAGAGACGGGGTTTCACCATGTTAGCCAGGATGGTCTTGATCTCCTGACCTCGTGATCCGCCTGCCCCAGCCTCCCAAAATGCTGGGATTACAGGCGTGAGCCCCTGTGTGCGGCCAAGATGGCTGTCTTATAGAAAATACAAGTTCAGGCAGCTCGCTGTAAGGCTTGTTTTCAAACACACGTTTGTTCCACTGAGATTGATATATTAGAGAATGATATGAGCATCTGTGGATTTTGCATTTGCTATGCACAGTTTTGTCTGCAAGAAGCAGGAGTCAATACAGAAAACTGCACCCAGCTGAGGTGGGATGCACAGTTGTGCACAAAATGCACATGGCTCTGGGGTCCTCAGCTCACTGCAAATGTTACTCACCCACACCTGGTGTTACAACTTTTTTTTTTTTAAATGTCTGACAACCTTCCTTCTACCACTTCATAGTAACTCATAAGCTGCACCCCTTCTGAAACCCACTTCCGCAAGCAAACTGGGAGCCTTTTCCAAGGCAAAGTGTCGTAAGTATTATAGTAGTTATGCATTTCTTAACCACTTAATATGTGTAAAATTGTGCAATCGTCTTCATTAAGTTCCTTTCTTTTTTAATATGTCGCTAATGAAGTTTTTGCATGTTGCTGTCCTCACTCCATTTCCCCCATAAGCCCTTTGGTTTTTATTGCACAGTTTGGCATAGCATGGTGATTTCTACAAACGTATCCATCACACAGTAGCAGAACTGACGGCAAAGTGCTTAGCACGGCGCTTGACATTCGGTAAGCAGTCACAAAATGTGTCCTTATGCAGTTTCCCACTGTTCTGAATCATTCTACCCATACTGGAGTGCCTACAACGAGCCAGACACTGTGTTAGGCTCTGGAAATTAGCAGTAATAATGACAACAACGAGAGTAATAGCAATACTCTTGTCTCCATGTACTGCGATACCAGCAGTTGCTTGCGTTTAGATGAAAACGTTACTGCTGCTGCCACGCTCTGCTTAGAAACGCACTGTTCCCCAGCTCTACTTGGAGTCCATTCATTTCCTGTTCCTATCCACCAAGACAATAGTGGTCACTTCCCTGGAGGCGAGAGGGAAGGAGTTAAACATGAAGCCTTTCAGCATCTCCAAATCCCAGGGACCTTAAGGGAATGAAGACTTGGTCATCTTTGGGGAGGAATGACTTTGTCAAGCTAATTAATACTAAGATGGGGGGGGGGGGGTAAGGGGATTGGAAGCATTAACTCAGAGGGGGGTTCCAGGTAGGGAATAGGTGAGTTGTGATGGCATGAACCCTGCCAAGCACCACCCAGATGGCCAGAGCTTCCTGTCCTGCTGAGTCCTGCTCTCTGGGCTTCACCAGGCTCTGGGTTTCCTGAGATCAGATGTTCTGGGATTACTAGATGTTGATAAGGCTGGAGGATGAGCCACAGTCTCCAGGTCGTTGCCTATAACATGCTTGGTAGGTCAAGGGAGGCTGGAAAGAGGCCGCCCTGTCTGCCCTGCAGTGTCTGCTGTTGGCAGCCCTGCCTGAAGGTCAGCATTGACCCTCTATGTCTGTGGCAAGGCTTCAGGTGTGGCTGAGGCTCTCCGCTCTGGGATCTACATCTATACTTATGCCCTCCGCTATATCATCAATGTCTATTTCAACCTAGGTAGAGTAGCCGACTTTAATTTGGCCAACAAAAAAGTGAAACAACAAAAGCTAAAAAATCTGTCATGCAGATTTTCTTTTCTTTCTTTAAAAGGACATTTTTAACATCAAAAGAGGACAAAACACACAGAATTTTATGCAAAGAGTGGATTTAGCACTATGAGAACCTGCCACGTAGCCCTGGTTTCGACTAGTTCACAGCAGACTTCTTACAACGCCACCCCGGCCTTCCTCTGCTACTGAGCACCAGAGCTTGAGACCTGTGCCCTCTCTCAGAGCCTCCCTGCTCTCTGGGGTTGCGTCCTGACTTTTTCGGTGGCCTGTCTTGACTTCCCTAGCAAGGCTGCAAGCTCCGCCTGTTCTTGGAGTGCCCCTGGTACCTGATACTTTGTCTAAACTCACAGTGGGTGATCAAGAAGCCGGGGCAGGCCCGCTGCTTGCAGGGCTGGAGGGCACCCCGCTAAAGCACGGCACAAAGGCGTCCCAAGTCAAACCACTCGGCTTTGCTCTGCCAAGGAGCTCTGCTCTAAGGGATGGCAGGCACAGATGGAGAAGGAGGGAGGGTTTTTGATTGTGTGTTTCACTTGCTGTGTGACGTTAGGAAAGCTGCCTAATCTCTCTGTGCCTCCATTTCCTCATCTATAAAATAGGGGTAGTAACAATAGGTACTAATATGGGCCAGGCAGTGTTTTATTTTGTTTTTGTTGTTTTTTCTTTTTGAGATAGGTTTTTTTTTTTTTTTTTTTTGTCACCCGGGCTGGAGTGCAGTGGGGTGATCTCAGCTCACTGCAGTCTCGACCTCCTGAGTTCAAGTGATTCCCCCCAAGTAGCTGGGGCTACAGGCATGCACCATCACACCTGGCTACTTTTTGTATTATTACTATTATTATTTTTAAGAGACAGGGTTTTGCCATGTTGCCCAGGCTGGTCTCGAACCCCTGAGCTCAAGTGATCCACCCGCCTTGGCCTTCTAACATGCTAGGATTACAGGCGTGAATCACCACACCTGGCTCCAGGCAGTGTTTTAAGCATTTCACATGTGATCATGCATTTACTCCTTATTAACCACCCTACGAGGTTAGAATTAATAATATCCAAATGTGGCAGATAAAAAAGATCAGGAAACCAAGGAACAAAGATGTTAAGGAACTTGCCCCAGTTCACATGGCCAGTAGCTGGCAGAGCACCAGTGGGCTTCTAGATTTTGTGCTCTTAACCACCCTACTATAGCTCCTACCTGAATGTCCAGTGTGAGGATTAAATGAGATAATGCATGTAGTGTGCTTAGGACACGGGCTGGCATAAGGCTTATAGTAAGCAATCTTTAAGAGTTAGCTGCTGCTGTTATTGTTAATGTTATTATTACTACTTCACCTGTCCTTGTTCTCAGCACCCTCTAACAGCGCCCTGACACTGGCCCAATATATACTTATCTAGGACAAGCCCTGGCCCAGCAAAGCAGCCCGGGGACCTTCAGTCCCAGGTGTCAGAAGCTGTGACCCTGGCTGCTGGGAGCCTTATGTCCCAGAGCCAACTCCTCTCTCTGTCTTTCTTTTCTGTTTTTTGGCTTTCTCTTCTTCTTTCTTTCTTTCTTTTTTCTTTTTTTGAGACAGGGTCTTCCTGTCACCCAGGCTGGAGTGCAGTGGCACGATCACAGCTCACTGCAGCCTTGACTGCCAGGGCTCAAGCGATCCTCCCACCTCAACCTCCCAAGGAGCTGGGACTATAGGCACGTACCACTATGCCCAGCTAACTTTTTTATTTTTAGTAGAAACAAGGTCTCACTATGTTGCACAGGTCTCTGTGCTTGCAAGTGTGAGCCACTGCGCCCGGCCCCTCTCTCTGCCTCTCTCAACATCTGCTCAGATCACAGGCAGCAGGTCCCAGACTCAATCCTACCAGCTCTGAGCTTTCTGCTCTTTATCCTGCATGACTCAGTTCCAATCTTTGCCCATTCTCTCTGAGTTTTCCAAAGTCACGCTTGCGGGTGCCTTCAGAAATACCAAGTGGGAGAATTGGACCAGAACCGTGCTAATGAAGCCCTGGGGACCCGCCTGTGAGCCGCCATCTGGAAAAGGCGATCGGTGTAGGCTTTGGGGTAACGGCCAGATCTGAGAGGAGGCCAGGAGGGGACTGAGGAGCATGGCTCTGATACTTTACAGCGACCCCCATCAGGATGTGGAGTCCATTTCCCCACTCCCGAAATCTGGGCCAGCTTCATGACTCGCTTTCACTGACAGAATGTGGTCCTTACAGCTTCTACATTCACCCTCTAGGATCATGGCCCCAACACCATGGTGGCTCACCATGCCACCAAGGAGGAGAAATCACGTGGAGAAAGAGATCCCGCACCCAGCTGTCCCTACCAAGCCCAGCCCAAGCTGACTGCCAGATGGGCATAACTTCATGGCGAGCCCAGGAGAGACCAGGGGGAATAATAATCCTGGTTGTTCAAGCCGAGTGCTGAGTTGGTTTCCTAAGCAGCAGTAGGTAGCTGACCAGAGTAGCTATCTGTGGCGCGGCCGGCATGCTCCTGCAGGCAGGACCTCACTCTGCACTCCAGGGGCCCATGGTGTTTGAGTATCCCAGTGGCTGGAGCCTGTGGATGTGCTGTGGGTTGGCCTCCAGGGACTGTGCCTCATCTCCCCTGGGGCACTTAGTCTCTCTTAGTTACTAGTCTTCATCCTGCAGAGAGAACGGCCTGTTCCTTCTTCCAGCTGTGAGCCCACCAGTGCCTGGAACCCCCTACCTATGCATTCTGTTTATTTTGAGCTGCAGAACACACCAGCATCTCTCAGCCCCCAGGGGCTGCCAGTTAGAGCCAAAAGCCCTATTTTCAACCCCCTCCCAGGAGGAGTCTCTGACACCCCAGGGCACTTGGGCGACCCTGGGAGAAGACCGGACTGGTGAGTCAGAAACCCCAGCTCCCCTGCCAAGTGGGCCACTGCAGAGATTCCTCTTCAAGGGGATGAAGACATAGGGGAGAGTTACCTGTACCCTCCCACACTGAGGAATCCTATGAATGGGCCCAAGGGAGAGCTCCGGGGGGGAGGGGTAGTCAGGCGCCACGGCAGCCCCCAGGAAGCAGGGGTCATTACCAACTCCCCAGGCGTCTGTCTAGACCATTTGCCTGCCTGAGCGCATAACTGAGTCAAGATCTAATTAGTTTCTGTGTCCTGGCTGAGAGCCAAGGCCGGGCGGGCGCAGGAGGACCTGGGAGGGGGTGGAAAGCAGGAGACTCTCAGGGTAAGCGGGTCTACAGCCTTTTTCTGTGTGCGGAAAAAGGAGGAACTCTCATTTCCATGCACTGAACTACCCCAGATAAAAAACATCTGTGCCTCCGATGGAGACCACCCCTCCCCTCCCCAAGGACTGTGGGCCACACACGGCCTGCGCCCATGTCTGTGCACCAGTTACCCGGGATTCAGGCCAGATTCAAATATGTCAATCTCATGTGATGAATGATCAAACCCTTCTTAATTTGCATATTAAATTTCCTTGTGGTGAAAATAAATAGCCTCAGTTCATCAGAGAAGAGCTTTCCTCGGGAGCCTTTCATTAAAGGCGGCGGCGAGCGCTTCATTTGCATGTTCTGTGGGGCACATTGGGGAGTCTGGGCGGATGTGGCCAGCGGCGCCCCAGGGCTGCCGGGGTGGGCCATGGAAAATGCATCCGTTGCTGGGAAGTGGGAGGAGATGACAGGAAGAAGTGAGGGTGTGGCTGTGTGTGCGCACCTGTGCGTTCCAGACTGTTCCATGCAGAGGAGGTGGTGGCAGGTCCACATCCCTAGCTCCCGCCTAATTTGCAGTGTGATCCTGGACTTGTCACTTTACCTCTCTGGGACTCAGTTTCTATATCTATAAAATGGGAAGCATGAAGTGTTTTGTATTAAGTAAAAGCAAAGCAATAGGTGTTTTGTATCCTCACAGCCCTCCTTGTGAGAATTAAATGCATTAACACCGATGAAGGCACATTGTGCACGGCTGTGTGTGGGGTCATGCTCTGTGGACCATGGCTGGAGGTGCAGAGCTGCGCATGGGCACACAGGGTGCCTTTGGGAGACAGCAGCATCTCCCTGCCTGCCCCAGCTTCAGAGAGCTCCACAGCTTCATGGAAATGTCCTCCCCGTCCCACCTACAGCTCTCTGTGGGTGGTGACGCCCTTGTGTGATCCTGCAATCAAACAAGGACATTGAAGGAACTGGGCAAACATCCCGTCAGAAGAGAGACGTGAGGACAGAACCTGTGACCTGGGGTGCTGGGCCTGGCAATGTTCCCATCCCTGACACGGCGATTCCCTCTCCTGTTCCCAGGTGCCCAGCCTGACCAGGGAAATGACACTGAGTGAAAATGATGTTGGCGCCTTTGCTTCTGATCACGCCAGGATGCTGAGGAGCTGGGGAGCCCAGTGAGATCCAAGCGGTACGGAGACTCAGGGGGCCTGGGTCTGAATTCTAATTCTGATATGAACGCATGCCGTATCCCCAATAAGTCATTTCCACTCAGGGCCACCATGTCCCCGCTGTAAGACAGGGCTTGTCCCGGATGCCAGCTGAGGTGTTCTGTGGCTGCGTGACTGTCTCATAGCTCCTATTTCCCCTGCCTGCCCCCTGCACCAACGCCCTCAGCCCAGATCCAGCGAGGCCACACCCACCATCCATCTCCATCCAGCGAGGCCACACCCACCATCCATCTCCAGCTTCCTCGGGAGTGGGGGACTCATTTTCTCCCCAAGCCAGGACCTGTTAACGGAGACTGTGAGGAAACAGGTTGCTATGGAAACCAAGCCAGCCACGGTTTGAGAGACTTTTGCATGTTTTTTCCGCCTTTCCCCTTACACTTTGAACTTATTAGTCTTAATTGACATAATTATCACAAGGTTGTCAACCTGATGCATGAGGAGCAGCTGTGCCTCTCGCTGCCCAGCACCAGCCCTGACCCTCGGGGATGCTCCCCGCCGCCTCTGTCCGTCCCATCTGCCACCACCCTGGCTTTCCCTGCTACTGACTAGCAAATCCTGAGGCCGCACTTGGGCCCCTCATGTCAGGAAGAACCTGTCCTAAAGCAGGAGGGGGCTCCCAGGCCACGGTGGGCGGATGGACGGCATGTAGGACCGCGTGCATCTGTGGGAAGCAGGTCGTAAGGAGCACCACTCCGTGTCCTCTTGCACCAGTATCCTCAACCTCTCGGCTAATGGTTTTAGCAGGACTGATCAGAGGAGGCCGGAGTGAATCACTCTTTCCGAGTCTCTGACTTCTCTGTGCAGTGGAGGTGTTATACCTGCCCCGGGCTGAGGATCCAACAGAGAGCATCAAGGAAGGTGGCCTGTGCAGCAGGAAGCGCCTTCTACTTGAATTGTTATGAGAAAGGGGGCTGGAGGGACCCCCAAGAGGGAGCGAAGGGTGGCCAGCCAGCTCTTCATCCCTTCCCATGTGCCAGGGCAACTACGCATGGAAGGGCAGCTCGGCTCCAGCTGGGAGAGTCCGGGGGATGCCAGCGCCTCGCTGTAGGTCATGGTTCTCAATGGGGGTGCTGTTGCCCCAGAGCACAGGTGGCAGCATCTGAAGACATTTTTGGTTGTCACATCCAGGGGGTGTCTATTGGGATCTAGGGGTTATAGATTAAGGCTGCCTCTTAACACCTTACATCACACAGGACAGACCCCCGCCCTCCAACAAAGAAGTTTCCATTCTCCAATGTGAGCAGTGCAGAGGCGCAGAAGCCCTGCTCTAGCTGTTTCTAGCTGGTGCCTTCCTCCCAGGCAGCATAAGGCTGTGGCTTGAGGGTCCTCAAATAGTGGTGCCCCTCCCTCACCCTCTGCCCTGCTGTTGGATACTGGAGGCCTGCCCCATATGTGTGTGTGTGTGTGTGTGCTATGTGTGCAGATGGGGTCCCTTCAGCCTCCCCACCTTCCCCGATCCTCAGGAGTGGGAGGAGCTGGCCTCAGGTCGGGAGAAGGACAGCCTGCTCCTCCTCCCAGCCCACCTCTCCCATTCCTCCCTGAGGATTATGCCATTTCCAAACTCGTTAACTTTTAATTACTACCTTCCCTCTGCCTGAGTACACTGGCTCCATGCCACGTACATCTCTATTAAAATTCAATTTATGCCCATCATAACTAATTCCTGTACTTCAGTTTTCTCACCATCAGCCTTCAATTTTCAGACAAGATGTCCAAGCTCATGGCCGAATTAGAGTAAATCTCCAAAGGGCTGGTAACAGGCAGATAGGATCTACCTTCACTGAGGAAAAGAACCTGGACTTCCCCGGAGGGTGGGAAGGAACCATGGCCAGGAAGAATGAGGTGGGAGGAGCCTGCCCTGCTGAGTGGAGGAAGGTGGGTGAGCGTCAGCGTCATGCCCTTGGTGGCTCTCAGATCATCCTTTCCATTGATAGAGCCATCTGTGACCAGACACTCTTCTGCACGCTTCATCTTGCATGCCATTCCCAGCCACCCTGGGAGGTAGCTACTGGTCTTATTATTCCCATTTTTCAGATTAGCAACCGAGGCAGGGATTAAGCAGTTTGCTCAAAGGCACACAGTGAGTCAGGGGCAGGACTGGACATCACAAGTGGGGGATGCTGGGGCTGGATCTGGGAAGATAAGCAAGGGTTTGCCAGGTGGCAGAGGTGTGCGAGGACGGTAGAGGTGGAGGATGGAGGTGGGCATGGGCACGAGGGCATGAAAGAGCAGAGACCACAGGTGCACAATGCGTTCCGCCCATTAGTGAAGAGAGTTAGCGAGAGAGGAGGCTGGAGAGATGGACAGGACTCGGTGATACAGGGTCTTGTACTCCCTCAACCAAAATCCTTTTGAGACTGCCTACTGCCTGCTGGATGTATCCGAGAAGATACTTCCTGGCATTCCAGGTCCTACCTCTGCCATCTTGGGTCAGCCATGTCTCCCACTTCCTGGGGCAACTGGCTCAACTTGTCATGCCCCTTCCAGTCTCCAATTCTCGATTCCTACTTTCCTGTGAGGATTCCCCTCCACTCCCTGCCCCGACTTGCTCATCCCTCTCTCACTCCTCAACTTGCCCCATCCTCCCCCTCCTGAAGGTCACCAGACTTCCATGTCCCTAAATTGAGCTGGTGATTTATTTATTTCTTTATTTTTATTTATGTTTGTCGCCTAGGCTGGAATGCAGTGGTGCGATCTTGGCTCACTGCAACCTCTGCCTCCCAGGTTCAAGTGATTCTCCTGCCTCAGCCTCCCAAGTAGCTGGCCTTATAGGCAAGAGCCACCACACCTGGCTAATTTTTGTATTTTTAGTAGAGATGGAGGGTTCACCATATTGACCAGGCTGGTCTTGAACTCCTGACGACAGGTGAGCCACCTGCCTCAGCCTCCCAAAGTGCTGGGATGATAGGCATGAGCCACCACGCCCAGTCTGAGCTGATGATTTTAGAATCCAGCAGCGGTTGACACAGTTGGTCCTTCCTAAACCAAGAGCACACCCTCTTCCCTCCCAAGACACCCCAATCTCCAGGCTTCCCCTCTCCCATCTAGCCTCTAGGTTTTGTTCTGCCGGGCTGGTTTCCAACTCCCTTATATATGGCCTGGTGGGACCACAGAGCCCTTTCCTTGCCCAGCTTCCTGAGCAAAGATTTGAAACATGAGCATCTGATCATGTCCCTTCCCTGGGAAAAACCATTCGAGGGCTCCACATAGCTTTCTACAGAAAGTGCACGTGCCTAAGAGAGCTACAAGCCCCAACTTGATCTCGCCCCAACTTGATCTCGCCCCAGTATCCTCCTTGGCCACGTGAACCTTCTTTCAGCTCCTCCAGACACAAGGTCCTTGGATGGAGATGCAGGGACCATTCCTGTGGCATCCCCCTGCCCTGGCTACCTCCACTCATTCTCTGGGTACCAGCTTCCCCAGTGGAATCTGCTTGACCTGACTTTCCCTTGAAAGCATGAGTCAAAACTGGAATCCACCCACACTCGCAGTATTATTTACTTCTGTGCGAGTAACACGTGGGGGTCAGGATCTTACTGTCTTATTTAGGGCCACATCACCAGCACCCGGTATCTGGTCACAACTGGCACCCATCGTAGTGACCCAGGGATGCTGGCGTCTCCTACCAGGAGCACCTCCTTCTTTCATGGTTTGTCCACACTGGTCAAGTTCTGTGTCTCCCAGGGGCTGCTCCCAACTCCTCCAGCTCCTTCTCGCCTCTTCCTGCCTCTTCCTGAAACTCCGACACTCACCTGGCCTCAGTCCCCTACTGTTGCTCCTCAGCCACGGTACTTAGAGTCCTGTGGGCACCTCTAGCTCCAGTGAGAACAAACGTTTCCAAAGGTGGCGGGGCAGGCGGGGCTGGCACTGCCTTTCTGATTGCCCTCCTTGCCTAGCTCTGTGCCGGGCAGGCAGAAGGCCCCCAGTCCTTGCCTGATGAATGAACAAACGCTGGCATCTCCTGCCGTTCCTTCACCAGGCTTGGAAGCAGAAGGCCTGGCACTCGTCTTAAAGTCTATGATTTCAGATCTTGGACAAGAAATGAAACCTGAGCCTTTGTGTTCCTCATGTATCAAGATGCCTCCCCTGCGGGAGTTGCTGATGTTAAGGAATTCAGAAGAACCGAAGTAAAAGTGGCTGGTGTGGGGCCTGGCATGAGGTAGGTCATCATTTGAGTGTTTGTTAATAAGAGTTAATGTACTATTTCTCCTTCTGCAGTGGCTTAGAAAGTGCTGCTGCCCTGGGAAAGGACAAGCTCTGCCAGGCAGCACAGAGCAGGGGAGGGACGCAGGCTTGGGGTCCTGAAGATCCTAGGTGAAACCTGACTCTGTGTACTGGCTGTGTGACCTTGGGTCACACACTGAACCTCTCTGAGCTGTGACTTCTAGTTAGGAAGCAGAGATAATAATTGCACTAGTCTTCCAGAACTGCTGCCAGTAAGAGCTTGGCTCGGTTCCTGGCACTCACCTGGTGCCATGCAGGTGCTCCTGTGCCCTCTGGGAAGGCCCGCTGGCCTCTGCCTCCCCGTCTCTGCCTCCTACTCTCTCTTCTAAGGGGAGGCCAGAAAGAGGGCCAAAGAAGCCAGAGACAAAGCTGCTAACCTGGGGAATTTCTCTTCATCTTCTTATCTGAGGAGTTTCAAAGGCTGCCAGTGGCTCCGCGTGCGTCCCCTGCTTTTGTATCCCTTGCCGGGGCCGTCACATGTGCGGGGCTTCTCTGTCTCAGATATACTTTCTTCTCCCAGCTGCCAAGTCCATGCAGTTCCCAGACATCACAGCTCTGCCACAAGGACCTCAACATGGCAGGTGGGCTGGGGACCCAGCCTGGGGCCGGCCAGATGCCCACCTGGCTCTCCTGGGCCTCCCCTGCATACATCTGCTCTTCTCCACATGGGCCAGGGATGGGACTCAGCCTCAGCTGGTCTCACACCCTCACACTTGCCTCTCGGAAGGGGGTCTTGCTTTCGTGGCCCCCGGGGCAGAAGAATGACACGGTGATGTGGGGCAGGGACAGAAGGAGCCCGATGGGAAACCGTGTGTGCCTTTGCAGAGAAGGCAGCACACTCAGGTCCAACAGCACTCCCGGCTCTGCCACTCACTCTCCGGATAGTCCCAGGCAAGTTCCTGACCCTCTCTGAACTTCAGGTTCTTCATTTGCAGAATGAGGGTAATGAGATTCCCCTGTTGTGAGATGATGGCTGTAAAGAACTTGGCACCCGCGAACCTTCACAAACAGTGTGTGTGTGCCCAGTTATGTATGGGAACCTGTGTGTGTGTGTGTGTGCCCAGTTATGTATGGGAACCTGTGTGTGTGTGTGTGTGTGTGTGTGTGTGTGATCTGCCTTGCTCATCTTTTCTTTTTTCTCCTATTCGACTTTAAGTGTGAGAATAATTATGCCAGAAGATGTTACCAAGGTGGGACAAAATCATTTGGTTGATGACGTTGCCAGGGCACAGACCCAAGGACAGGTGGCAGGTTCCATTCTTTGTCCATCCTCCCTCCATTCTCCTCCATCCTCCATCCATCCTCCCTCCATCTCCTCCATCCTCCATCCATCCTTCCTCCGTCTCCTCCATCCTCCATCCATCCTCCCTCCACTCTCCTCCATTCTCTGTCCATCCTTCCTCCATTCTCCTCCATCCTCCCTCCATCTCCTCCATCCTCTGTCCATCCTCCCTCCCTTCTCCTCCATCCTCCATCCATCCTCCCTCCATTCTCCTCTATCGTCTGTCCATCCTCTGTCTATTCTCCATCATCCTCCATCCATCCTCCCTCCGTCTCTTCCATCCTCCATCCATCTTCCCTCCATTCTCCTCCATCCTCTGTCCATCCTCCTTCTGTTCTCCTTCATCCTCCATCCATCCCCCCTCAGTTCTCCTTCATCCTCCTGCATCCTCCCTCTGTTCTCCTCCATCCTCCTTCCATCTCCTCCATCCTCTGTCCATCCTCCCTCCATTCTCTTCCATCCATTCTCCCTCCACTCTCCTCCATCCTCCATCCATCCTCCCTCCATTCTCCTCCATCCTCCATCCATCCTTCCTCCATCCTCTGTCCATCCTCCCTCTGTTCTCCTCCATCCTCTTTCCATCCTCCCTCAGTTCTCCATCCGCTGTCCATCCTCCCTCCATCTCCTACATCCTCCATCTATCCTCCCTCCGTTCTCCTCCATCCTCCCTCTGTCCTCCTCCATCTCCATCCCCTGTCCTGTCATTTCTCCGGCCAGGGGGGTTGTCTCCAGCCATGCTGCCCTTGCTGGTGAAATGGATGTAAACTGAAGCTGAATAGATTCAACCTGGGAGATGGCTCCTGGAGAGGAGGGAGCTGAGAACAGTCAGATGAGAGAGGCTCCAGCACTAACACAAGAGGGCCTGACCTCTACGGCTTTTATGTGAGTTGCACACACACCTTCCTGCTGTACTCAGACAGGCTCATGACTAACTGTTAACCTGCAAACAAGGCTGTGTGGGAATCATATACACACAAACACATACATGCATGTGCGTACACACACACACACATTTTAGCAGACACATTAGACTCCATACATTAGACTCTATATCCAAATAAGTTTTGTGTTCTTCCTCCCCCCACCACCTGTCCCCAGCACACGCCTCAGGAATCACTTTGGGAAGCTGCGTGCCTGTTCCAGGGGAGGGGCAGGTCGTGGGGCCAGTGTCCACACCTTGAGGAGGGTCTCCCATGCAGTATCCTCCTGCTCACATGAGAGAAAGGATCTCATTTCTTTCGAGTCAGATTTTGCTTTGTTTCCTTGCTGTGCTCCCAGCTCTTAGAGCTGCCTCATTTCTTAAACTGGGAATTCAAGGCTGGTTTCAAAATGGATGAAGATTTGTCACCAACAAAGGGGCTCTCACAGCTCTTGTCTAAGAGGACTTCTGCACAGGTGTACAGAGCCCCAGGTGGCCACTCAGAGGAGACAAGCTACCTACACACGTGATTTTCTGGGGGGTTTGTTATCAGATCTGTCCCATGATCTTGTCGAGACAGACACCTTGAATAATCCTAACAGGTATCATTCAGGTCACATCTATTGCACCAGGGTGGGCTTGACCTGTAGAATCCCAGGTATTCCTTACAATAATTCTCTGATGTAGGCATTACTGCGCCTGATTCCAAGGAGAGAAACAAAATCAGGGTGGCTAACCACTTCTGCCTCAGGTGACAGAACTAGCAGGGACAGGGTCATATTCATGCAGGCCTGACTTCAACATCTATGTTCTTTTCACTCTGACCCCAGTGATGGATGTGGACCCATATATTTGTGCCACAGTCACACGTACTCAGAAGGGTGCACAGTACTTCATGTAGCACACGTACACACACACACACACACACACACACACACACACACACACACAAACCCAGACCCATTTGGCTACAGAACCCACCAAGAATAAAGACTTTCA
Source organism: Rhinopithecus roxellana (assembly GCF_007565055.1). Lineage (NCBI taxonomy): Eukaryota > Metazoa > Chordata > Mammalia > Primates > Cercopithecidae > Rhinopithecus > Rhinopithecus roxellana. The sequence continues at coordinate 60,392,371 of NC_044567.1, forward strand.
GAGACTGGACATGAATGTAAACTTTCCTCCCTTTGGAAACATAGTTAAATTTATGGCAGCACTTCTAATCTTATTTTCTCTCAACTTGCTGAGTAAATTTAGCCATTTTCCTGCCTGAAAATTGGATATTATCATCTTACTCAGAGCCTGGGATTTGTAAAATATGGGGAAGTCCTCAGTATCCAGCAGTGGTTGGAGAGCCGTGGGCTATGAAGCTGGACAGGCTCCTATGGAATGCGGTTTTCAGTATGCATTTATTTAAAAGGTGAACCTGGAACATTCTGTTGAGCCCAAAACAAGGAAATGTTCAGAATCTAATGGGGATATGTTCAAAGGACCCATGCTCCAGCTTGAAGAAGCTCCACTGGCCAAATTTAGGTTGAGTATGGAAATGAACAATGACATGGGTGGATTAAAGCACATGGAATAAAAAAACATAACGCATGAGTTTATACTGATGCTAAATTACTTTAAAGGGGGTCAGAAAAGAAAGCTGTTTACAAAAGAATGCCAACTAATATAAGTATAAGGAATACAAGAAAATCTCCTTATCACAACCACCACAGTAATAACTGATTCGGGTAAGACTCATCAATGGATACTAAACCACTGGGTGGGAGAATCCTGGGAAGGAGATTATTCACATAGTCCCAAGTTATCACTCTATAGGCCACTCATCAACAACAAAGTGAAGAAGATACGTCAACCTTTTGACAATGGAGAAATCTGGTGGACATCACCTTGCCCAGTTCACCAAACCTAACATCACCAATAATGGGGCAAATTGTCATCAGACGCCTTCTCCTGTGGAGCATCAAGGACACATACCTACAAATATGGTTCCCAAAAGGCTTAACATGAGTTTAATCATGAGGATATTACTGGACAAACCCATACTGAGAGAAATTCTGCAAAGCTGGCTGGACTCTCAGGAGTGCCAAAGCCATGTAAGGTAAGAAAGAAACAATAAGGAATAGTTCTAGATTTAAGGTGTATCAAGACTCATGGCAACTAAAGGCCACGTGTGGTCTCCGATTAGGTCCAGCACTGAACAAGAACAACAACCATGGCCATGAAGGACACTGGGATAAAGGTACGTCTATCGGAACAAATGGAGAAACTGGAATATAGGCTGCGTTTTAGATAGCGGTATTATATCAGTGTTAAATTTCCCAACTGTGAAAATTGTGTCATGTGTGGTTCTTCAGGCAAATGCCTTGCTCTTAGGAAATATTACTTATGAATGAAGTGACAGGATGTCTACAGCAAATCCTTGAATAGTTCAGCAGAAAAGGTACATGTGTATATGTGTGTAGGGAGACAGTAAGAGAGCGCACATGAGCAAAATGTTAGCAGTTGTGATGGACACGTATGAAGGTGTTTACAGTACTAACGATTTTACTGAGATTTGAAAAAAAAATCAAAATTAAAAGAAAGAAGAAAAAAGCACCTGCTATGAGCCAGGGACACAGGTGGCTTCTATCTATCCACCACCCTTTTCCCTTCTTATGTTAACAACTTTCACCCTTCTTCCCTACCACAAGGCTGTAGTGTGGGGGCTGCCAATTCTGGTGTCTCAAGCTCTGGAGTAGACATATGAGGCCAGCCTGGCCAAGCAGCGTGCTCCATGCTGTTGCCCACCACGACTGTCAGGGATGGTCTGAGCTGGGCCAATCAGAATCCTTCCCTGGGACTTTCTAAGTGAAACTTCCAGAGAAGTTCTTTCTACTCAGAAATCAGGCAGCTATAGCCTGTGAGCCCTGAACTTCTCAGTGTCACTCATGACTTAATGAAGTATGAACCCAGAGGTGGGCACAGCTGAGTGACTTGGAGGGAAGAGGGCCTGGCCGTATCAAACTCTTGGTTCTAAGTCCTGAGGTTCCAGGAACTGCCAAGGTTCTGGAAGCTCTGACTTCAGCTCTGTGGTGCACTTGTGCTCTCCTCTGTAAATAATGAGAAGGCAAAAAAGGTGTTAGGGGATACGTAAGGCCATACTTTGTGGACAGTCACAAAGGACAGAGGAGATGGAGCTCTGCGTGTGTGTGTGTGAGAAAGAAAGAGAGAGAGAGGATGGGGGAGGGACAAAGGGGGAGAGAGAGAGAGGGAAAGAGAGAGAGAGAGAAAGAGAGAGAGACAGAGAGAGAGAGAGAGAGAGAGAGAGAGAGAGATTAAGAACACATGCATTATCAGGACAGGTTTTCTAAAAGAGAAGGAATTTGAGCTGGGCCTTGCAGGAGAAAGAAGTTTCCAAAAAGGGGAAATAATCCCGTGGAGGGGAGAGGACAGTTTGGACAAAGTCCAAGAAGAGGGAGTTTGTAGAGAACCGTCCTGAGACCCGTGGTGGCCTGATCTGGTGGGAGTGGCAGGAGGTGAGACTATGCCATCAGGAGCAGATCAGGAAGAGTTCTAAGGCCCTTCTCAGGAGTGCAGACCTTGCCTCGGGGGCACAGCAAGCTTTTAATTGAAGGAAAATCCTGATCAGACCTGCATTCAGGCACAGCATTGCCCCCAGGCCACCAGAGCCAACACTCTTGGGGGCGAGGAGGCAAAGGAATGAGTTTCCCAAGTGCACGCTCATCTATTTCCCCTGAATAACTTCCACCCAACACAGCTATACAATGGAGTATCTGCATTCTCTCTATTGCTTTGTTTTCTAGAATTTGCAGAGCACAGTTAGCAGAAAGATTGCTTAGGATACACATTAAGGAAGCAATTGCAGCAATGCTTCTCCAATGAGAGGCAGTGTGGTGGATGGTAAAAAATTCTCACTCTGCTGTCAGACAATTTATATTTGAACACCAGCTCAACCATCTGACTTTAGGTGATTTCTTTAACTTCTCTGAGCCTCAGTGTGTTTATCTGCAAAATGGGGGAAATAACTGAAACTACTCATAGGATTGTGGACAGGATTAAATGAGATAATCACAGAGGGACATCATAATGTCTGCCATATAATACATTCTTTTTCATTGACTATGATTGCTATCATCATTGTCGTCATCGTCATCATCATCATCATCACCATCATCATCAATAGCAGGACCTCATCATCATCATCACCACCGATAGCTGGACCCTGTCCACTCCTTGAACGCCTGCAGGGACGAGGGCTATTTTCAAAGGCAGCCCATTCCACATGGTCCTTCCACTGAGCTGGAACCTGCTTCTGTGTACCACCCACCCTTGCATCCTAGCAGTGCCGGGGCCCCAGAAGAGTGGCTCTGAACCAGATAAGGAACCAACTCTCCTCCTCCCCTCCTCCTGGATCCTGCCTCCAGCTCCCTGCTGGAAGAATTCAGGGGCAGGCTAGGCCCAGCACCACTTGCACGCATGGTATGCCATCCCATGCTCTTGGTAACCCACTTGCGTGTGTCCAGCATCTAAGAAGATGCAGGGGCTCTTCACAGAGATGGTCACAACTTCCTGGGGGTGCTAGGTGGTGGCCAGGAGAGGCTCTGACCCCCAACTGAAAGCCACAGCAGGGACTGCTCAGGGAGAGCCTTCTGGTCTCCTTGTAGGCTTCCTGGAGAACTGGAGGCCCAGAGTGGCCAGCCCTGCAGGACCTCTTGCTTGCCCATCCAGCTCTTCCCTCTGCAGGAGGGAAGGGGGTGCCCTGTCCTGGGCTTTCTTTTGCCAATGTGGCCACACTACATCAGCCTGTGCAGTCCAGGGTTAAGGCAGAAAGACTGGGGTGAGGAGTCACTCCAAACTCTGGCCTCCGCACTCCCTAAAGGAAAGGATGGTTCGCCAGAAGGACAGATGGAGCAATTATACCCCCTCCTCTTATTTGCATTCCTGTCCCTGGTGGCAGATTTGTATCAACAACACCAGGGCAAGACAATCTTGTTTCCCCAACACAACTGATTATGCACATCAGGCCCTGGGATTAATCACCAGCCACAGGGTTGGAGCCAATAAAACAGGCAGAGATGGGAGGATAAGAGCAGAAAGGAGGGAGTGCCTGCCCCAGTCTGTGGCTGTGAGGAAAGGCTGGAGGCCAGGGTGGCCTGGGCGAGGGGCTGCTTCCCTACTGGCAGCAAATCCACCCTTCCTGAGACGCTGTTCTCTTTCCCGGCTCTTCTTTCTCCCCTCCTCGCAGTGTCCCAGCAGGGAAAGGCCAGTCAGGCCCAAGAGCTCCATGGCATGGGCACAGATAGGAAGTGAAGATAAGCCCAAGAGGCCCTGGGAGGGCCATCTCTGTGTCCCACCGGAATTGCCCACAGATAGAAGATGTCCCCTCCTTCACTGATCCCAGGTTGCTGTAGACCCCACTCCTCCATTGGACCCAGGCCCTTCAACAAGAGTCCCCTGGAGATGGCAGGGTTCGAGAGAGTGAGGTGGGGGCCGCAGTCACAGCCACAGCCACTGTTAGTGCGTCCCTGCACCCAACGCCACCTCTGCTCCTATGTACTGTGGTTCAGACCATCCTGTCCGGCAGCACCCCTGGTCCACAACCCAGCCATCCTCTGCAGGGATCAATAGGGTGGAGCCATCTCACCTCGGGGCAGGGCTGCCTTTCCACTCACTTCCAGAACTCCAGGCTCCCAGGAGCCCCGGGCCCCACACTGTCACACAAACCCCCTCCCCACCACGCCGTCTTCAAGGCAGGGCAGTGGCCCTGGCAGCCAGGAGGAAGGGCAGGGAGGTGCAGTTTACCTGTATTCCAGGGAGAACTTGGTCAGCTCCCTGTTGTTGTGGAGCCACTTGAACTCCAGCGGCCAGCTGCCCTCGGCCATGCATGTAAGCACCAGGCGGTTTCCTTCCAGGTGCACCTGTGTCCGTACAGGCTCCGTCTTGAAATACGGGGACACATCATCTGCAGAAACAGGGAGACAAAGTCACCAGTGGTCACCTGCTCACCTATGTGACCTGGTCGTTTAGTATCCTAAGGTCCCTAGGCAGATGGAGCAGGTGCAGCCAGGTAATCTGCCCAAGGTCCTGTGGCTGGGAGGGATGTGAACCTGGGTCAGCCTGACTCCAAGGCTTGGTTTTCAGTGTGAGTCCCCGACATCTGCCAACCAGAGCCCTGCCTCCTTCCTCCCCAGACCACACTGGGCTATTGCCTGCTGCCAGCCCACACTCCAGCACCTTCTATCACTTCCCTCCCAGCATGCACATCCACTCCATCTGCTCTGCTCGTGGGTTCTCCCTCCAGGGCAGGAGGCAAGAGGGGCCACTTTCTGTGGCTCAGCCAAAGGGAATATCAGTGTCATAAGGAGAATAGGGAGGTGGGTTGATATAAGTCGTAGGGGGTAGAGGGTATCCTGCGTCCTGCTCCCCAAGGCTGGGGGAGGCCCTCAAAGGCATCAATCAGAGTCCATCCAGCAGGGTCCCGTGACCACTGGCTGCCTGCACCTTCCGTCCTGGGCCCTGGGCCAGCCTGCCTCTACCTCCCCATTCACTCCCGGATGGCTGCCTGCTTGCCCAGGTGGTGGGTGAGGGGCAGAATAGCTGCTTCCCCCTCTCTGCAGTCACCCTCATCCTCTGAGCTGACTCAGCCCCGCAGACCTCCCTGCCCCACCACAGTTCTCTCAACAGAGATAGTGAACTTCGCCCCGGACTCTACAAGACTGCTCAGCTGGCTGCTCCGGATGGAAATGGGGCCTCTGCCCTTCTGGCCAGTGGGGGAGAGGGTGGACGTAAGTGTACACAAGGGAACTGATGGAACAATGTGGGTACGGAGGAAAGGGGAGGGGCTCTAATCCATCATGGAGATACCTGCCTTTTTGTGGATAGGGTGGGGCTGGGAGGCAGAAGCCAGCATCTGGTAACAATATCCACAAAAATGACAGCACCTGCTATGTTCCAGGCTGTTCTAGGGTCTCTACTATATGCTCGTCTAATCTTCACAGCAACCTCATGACTAGACAGGATTACAATCTACATTTTGGAGAGGGGACACCAAGGCCTCGAGGGGTTAGAAACCTGCCCAAGGTCACTCAACTGGGCGGGAGGTGCTCAGTCCCACAGACAGCTTCAGAGCTGGAGCACTTGAGCCCACACCTCCCTCCGTGAAGCCAGAACCGGGGCTGGAGGAGAGGACAGATATCAGGGAAGAACCTGCAGATGCCAGAGCTTGTGCCAATGAGCCTTGCATTTGACAGATTCGAGGGAGTGGATTCTAGAAAGCACCACTCAACAGCTCACCTAGTGAGCACCTACTATGTGCCAAGGGCTTGAGGCAGCAGCCGGCCGGGAGTCCAGGCTTGCCAGCCCAACTCCATGCACCTTCCGGTGTGACCACACTGTGCTCAGAGGGGTGGGTTGTAATTAAAGCCGCACAGGCTACTGTTGTCAGGGCAGGCCCTGGGCACCCTGACCTTCAGGCCAGTGGTGGAGGGTCTGTCATCTACAGACCTGTCTATGTTCACTCTACCGCTTCCCAGCGGCGTGCGGTGGACAAGAATTCATTTATCTGAGTCTCTATTTCTCCATCAGTGGACACAGGAAAAGAAATAGCTACCTTCATGTCTAAGGATGGAAAGAAACAGTGATGGTGAAAATACTGCCTCCGTGCCTGGCCCAGAGTAGATGTTCTGCCAAAGTTCTTTTCCTTCCTGAACCCTAAAGTACGGTGTCCCCTCAAGGGAAGGGGCTCCACCACCTTCAGTGCTGGCTGATGCCCCAGGTCCATCTTGGTCAGACAGTTAACTTTCCCCTGTGAGCCTGGAGGGTGGAAAATACCAGACAGCCTTCTTTTGGCTTAAGAAATGGAACAAACCAGGCTGGCCATGGTGGCTCATGCTTGTAAGCCCAGTGCTTTGGGAGGCCAAGGTGGGAGGATCGCTTGAGGCCAGGAGTTCAATACCAGCTTGGGTGACATGGTGAGACTCCCTCTTTACTAAAAAAAAAAAAAAAAAAAAGGAAAGCTGGGAGGCTGAGGTGGGTGGATTGCCTGAGCTCAGGAGTAACACGGTGCCTGGGCAATACGGTGAAATCCCATCTTTACTAAAATACAAAAGAAATTAGCTGGGCATGGTGGCGGGCACCTATAGTTCCAGCTACTTGGGAGGCTGAGGCAGGAGAGTTGCTTAAACCCATAAGGCGGAGGTTGCAGTGAGCCGAGATCGTGCCATTGCACTCCAGCCTGGGCAACAGAGTGAGACTCCATCTCTACAAAAAAAAAAAAAAAAAAAAAAAAAAAAGAAGGAAAGAAAGACAAAGTAAAAGAAATGGAACAAACCAACCAAAAAGAGGAAGGGGCTAGGGAGGGGGCAGTTTATAACTGGAAGGGAGCAGACCCAGGTGATAGCAGGCTGTGGCTGGGTACAGCGGGCCTTCTCCTGCACCCCAGGCTGGAGCATAAGGAAGGCCCGGAGCCTGGGACCTGGGTCTATCCTCTCACCATCAGATGTGCCCAGTACTGGACGTCCTGATCTTTGGTCAGGTTGAGCCCTTGTTTACAGGACTCACTGGGTTCAGGTAGAGATTCACAACTTAACAGAAGCCATCATGTACATGTGGGGCCCCAGTCAGCTGGCCCTGCTGCACAGCACCCCCACACCTTGCACCCCCCCAGGTCCGAGGGCTCAGTCTTATTAATATACAATCTGCGGTAGGTTGGGAGGCTTTTCCTTCAACTCCCAGCCTGGCTGCTACTAACCCTTATTGTGGGAACCCCAGAGGGGCAGACCTGAGGGTGGCCTCAGGGTGGCTCAGAGTGCAGGTGCTGGCAGGAGGCTGCTTTCAACTGCTCCCTCTACGTTTGTCTGACTGCTGATGCTTCATTTTTTTTTTAGAGACAGGGTCTCGTTCTGTTGCCCAGGCCGCAGTGCAATGGCATGATCTTGGCTCACTGCAGCCTCGACCTCTGGGGCTCAGGTGATCCCTCTACCTCAGCCTCCTGAGTAGCTGAGATCACAGGCATGCACTACCAGCTAACTTTTGTATTTTTAGTAGAGATGGGGTTTCGCCATGCTGGCCAGGCTGGTCTCGAACTCCTGACCTCCCGGATCCGCCTGCCTTGGCGTCCCAAACCGCTGGGATTACAGGCATGAGCCACCATGCCCGGCTTGCTAATGTTTCAATCACGCATCTCTCCCTGCTCATTCAAGCACATCTTTCCATTGCACTTAACAAGGGTCAGATGAATGCAGCATCTTAAAAACAGTTGAGAAGATGCTTCTTTCTGAGTGTGGACTTGGAGGTGTGACTACCACTGCTGGTCCCTTCCGGGGCGCTTGTGCCTCCAGGGTCTTCAACCACCTCTGGTCAGGTGGTGAGGAGGTTGGAGAGGCTGGTGGGCACCCATTTGCCAAGGAAAAAGACCCACTGCCCGCCACCCGCCTGGCAGCAGTCAGCTCTGCTCTCAGCTTAACAAATGGGCACATTCTTACTTCAAAGGCACATTCATATTCTCCAGCAGCTTTCAAGAGCCCTTTGAATCGCGCTTTTAAAAACCCTCTGTTCATTGCTGTCATCACTCGTTTGTTTTAAAACAATAACGATCCAGCCCCTGGGTCATTAAATCCCTTCCATGTGGGGCTGACTCAGAGCCAGAACAGTCAGAAGGGCTGGGCAGTGTGTGTGTCTGCATGCACACATGTGCATATGTGTGAGCACACACACACTGTGCCCAGACACCCTCGCCTCTGTAAACCTGCTCACTGGGCAATTTCCTCCCAGGTCTGCGTTTGCCAGTTCATTCTTCAAGCACTCCCGGGGGCGCCAGCCTGCAGCAGAATGACTTTTGCTTGGATGGGTTGATTCCAGAGGCTGCTGGAGATAATGACTCTGGGAAGGAAGAGAGGAAAGGGGAGGCCTTTCCCTGAGAATCTGCTGGGTACCAGGCCCTGGGTTGGGGACCCCACATTCCTCGCCTCCTGTTGTCCTTACAAGGCTCCTCTCCCCAAGCTCCTGTGGTAAAGTCACCCCCTCCCGAAAGACCCCCTGCCCTCTGGATACAGGGATCCTGATCCTGGGAGGGACGCCCTACCTAGGACTCAGAGCAGTGACAGCTGATTTTCCTCCAGGACCTGCCTCGTCTGAAAGCAAGAGATGGCAGGGGGCTGGCAGGGTGTGTGCTGTAGGAAGAATGACAGACTGAGGGGAAGATGCTGCTGGGATAACAGAACATGTGGATGTGTCTATGTGTGGATATGTATGTGTGTGTGTGCGTGTGTGTGTGTGTGCAGGTGTGTCTGCATGTATGCCCATGTGTGGACATTCACATATCTGTGAATGTCAATGTGTGTGTCAGTGCACATCTGTGTGTGCAAGCCTGTGTGTTCAAGTACTTGTGTCTGTGGTCTATTTCTGTGTGCACATATCTGTGTGTGTGTGTATGTGTTTATGTGCAGGGATGGATTTCTGTGCTGTGAATGCTCAGGAGGGTAACACAAATCAGTGACCTTGGGAAAGTCACTTAACCTCTTTGTACTTTATTTTCCTTAGCTATAAACTGGGAATATGTTTGCTTTGAAGATTAAATACATTAATAAATATATAGCGCTTAGAACTGAACCTGGCATATGCTAGGAGGGGTGGCTATTAATACTATTGATCATATATAAAGATGGACAGATTAGCCCAGAGAGAAGAGCTCATATCCTGTTGGCAGCTGCCAGTGGCTCCCCTCAGCCTTAGTACTAGGATGGTACAGTATACAACCTATGCAACTGTACGCAACAGCCCTTTTAGCCACTCTCCCTGTGGAAAAGGGGATAATTGAGAAGGAAGGAGGATTGTGGATAGAAAGAATCAACGTTATAAAGATGTCATTCTCTTAAACTTTTCACTTCAAACACACACACATACACACATGAAGGAATTTTTTTTAAGTAGACAAAGTGATTCTAAAGTTCACATAAAAACAACAACCATGAAAGAATAGCCAAACAAATTCTGAAAAAGTATAGCAAACAGAGGAAACCAGCATAGACATTTAACTACATTACAAAGCTGCAATAATTAAAACAGTGCCTTCTTATAAAATAGACTGATAAAGAAATTGTCCAGGAGTCTAGAAATAGACCCAAATACATATGAGAAAATTTAATGTATGATGAAAGTAGAATTTCAAATCAGTGGCTAATAGACCAATTATTCAATAAATGGTTTTGAAACAGCTAGGGAACCATTTGGGGATAAAAAAATAAAGTTAAATCTCTTTCTGGCACTTTTACCTCAAAATAAATGCTAGAAGGATCAATGTTTTAAACATAAAAAATGAAATTCTAAAAGACCTAGAAAAAAAATCAGAGATTTAAAAATATACAGTCTTGGCAAAGCAAAGTACTCGCCAAGTACTTTCTAAGTACTATGCAAGCTCCAAAAGGTCATAAAACAGATTGATACCTTCAACTACACAGAAATTCTGCCTGGAAAAAGAAAAAACCTCATAAACAAAAAGAAGCGACAAATGACAAACTGGGGAAAGATATTTGCAACTCTTATCATGGGCAAAGAGCTAATTTTCCTGATATAGAAATGTTCCCACAAATCAACAAGAAAAAGATTAACAAACCAATAGAAAAATGGGCAAAGGATATGAAGTTCGCAGAAAAGAATTACAAATGCCCCTGGAACTCACACAAAGATGCTCAGCCTCGTGATAAGAGAAAAGAAAACTAAAATTCAATAAGATACCATTTTTCCCCCTATCACATCGGCCAAGATGTAAAAGTGTGATATTCTGGGCTGGTGAATTTGTAGAGCAACAGGCACCCTCGCAGACAGCTTTGCGGGACTGTAGCTTGGTACGCCCTCTACGGAGAGCAATTTGGCAGTGCTATCAAAGCTAAAAATGCACACATCCTCCAATTCGCCAACTCTTCAAGGAATTCACCCTCCACAGACTCACTTGTGCATGTGTGAAATGACAGCACTTCAGAGTCTCTTGGTTTGTAACAGCAAAAGCTTGGAAATGGCCTGAATGCCTATCAAGAGGGCACTGGTTAAAGAAACGATTGTCCCTCCAAACAACAGAATTCTGTGCAGCAGACAGCGTCTGAGCGATCTTTGAGAACTACTGGTAAATGATAAAAACAAGAATAGGGCGGATAAGCTCAGGCATGGAATAGGGTGGATAATCTGCTACCGTTTACATAGAAGCTTTTCTTCTTCAAGTATAAAAATCAATTTGTTTGTATTGGCACAGGCTTTTTCTAGTGGCTCCATGAAAAATGGATCCCAGAGACACTTGAGGGAGATCTGGGTGCCCAGGGACTTGGGTTGGGGGACTAACTTTTCACTCTATACCTTTGTGTAACATTTATATTGCAGACCACGGGTATGAATTACTTATCTATGATCAGATATATGTATATATGTGCATACATGTATGTAAGTGTGCAGGGTGAGCCGTTCACAGGGTGATCCCATTGATGACAGGGAAGAGGACAGACCCTCTGTGTGTCATGTAGGCATGTCACATGGCTCAGGGGTCCCGGACCAGCAGAGCCTGAGATGCTTAAATGGAGAGCTGGCCTTCAGAGGCCAGCAAGAGGCCTCAGCCTGGGGCTTCCTTGTAATTTCCCATAACAGGTCAAGGGTCGCTGATTGCCATCTTCCCTTGATATTCGCACTAAATACCCCCATTGTCCTCCCTAGGCTCCAGGCTAAATGGCCCCATACAGAAGACAATCTCAACTTCAACTTTTCCCCTCCTCTGCAAAATAATGTCATCTTTCTCTGGAGTCCCCAGGCTGTGTCCATCTCACTGTTGGGGAGATTTGACTTCCCAGCCAGCCCAGCCCTGGGAACCGCACCTCCCATGGAGCCATTCTGCTGGGAATGGGTCGGTGGGTGGAGGAAGCGGGTGATGGCTTCTACCAGCCACCTCATTGGCCAAGTGATGTCCATCTGCCCTCCAGAACAAGCTGCAGGGAGTACCAAGCCTGGACAAACTCCCTTCCCAGCTCTGAAACATGCAGAAACCTCTCTCTTTTTGCAGCTTCTTCTCAGGCATGGAATAAGGGCTCAGTCATCATGAGCTTCCCTGGAATGCTTGGGAACAGGGTGGGAGCTGGGATTTCTACACTTGCAAACTTTTCCACCACCATCTCCTAGTCTTGGCCCCACCGCCATGTCCTGGATTGATTACCACGGCCTCCTAATGGGTGCCAGGGGTAGAAACCTGTGGTCTTTACCCTTGACGGGCCACAGACCTGAGCAGGACGAACCCTGGGTCAGAGGGAGCAGGGGCTCAGGGTGGGCTGCTCTCACCAAACCTCACTTTTCTCCAAACTTCTAGTCTTGCTGCTGCCTTTATTCCATACTAGCCATGGAACTTTCTATCCATGAAGCACTTTATGTCCATCATCTCAGTTAAGAGGCCTGAGTTCATCGCAAGGAAACCACTATCACTGTCTCCATTTTACATAGGAGAAAATCGACACTCAGAAAGGTTCTGTAATTGGACTCTGCCACATTGACATAAACCCAGATCTGGCAGGTTCCAGAGCTCTGGATCTTGCTACCATTAGCATAAGACTTCCCAAAGCTGTCTCACCCTTCATACTCCAATCTGTAGCACCAGGGGTGGTGAGAGGGACGGGGAACATTCAAGGAGGTTAGTGGCCTCTCTCAGGGAACTGGTTTCCATTCCACAAGCAGAGGCCATGCAGCATTCCTACTTCAGCCTGCAATGTCCCAGCCCCAGAGCCAGATCCTGGGGTGAGGGCGAGACAGGCGGCCCAGCTGGGAATGAGTCCTGGAAATTAGCTAGAAGGATAAGGTGGCAGAATGTCCCAGGAGAGACTGGTCTGCCCAGGGGGTGAGGGTTTCAGGTGGATGAGCTAAGAAAGTGCAGGGAGAGAAGTCTGGAAATGGAGGTCAAATAGCACAGAAGACGAATGCAGGCAGGCGTGGGAGCCAAGTAAAATAAGGCAGAGGCCAGAGCTTTGGAGGCTTCTTGGGAAGAAGGGGCTAAGCTGGGGGAACCCACCCCGCAGCCCTGCTCCCAAGGAACCACCTTTTCAAGAATCTGGCTTGAAGATCCCAGTGGGAGAAGATAAATTGGGTTTACATCCCATTTCCATGCTAACTAAAGTTTGACCTCATACAGATTCACCTCCTGGGCCTTACCTGTCGCATCAGTGAAACAGACGGAAACCCCTGCCTCAGAGGTTGCAGGAGGATCAAATGAGCTAATGTGTGTGAGGTTGGAGCTACAGTGCTTAAAGCCTCAGGGGTGCCCCTTTCTGCCACACAAACCGTTGGGGGTGGCCACATAGGAAGGAGATGGGGAAAGAGGGGCAGGGCTGTTACGATCATCCCAGCTGTTTCCTTCTTCTCAGAACCATCCCCTCTAAGCAGCCCACAGTCTCCTGAAGGTCTTACATCTGAGGCTTCCAAATTCAGTCCCCTCAAGGCCATTCCAAGCTGGCTGAAAAATTGGGTCTTGCCTGGGATGGCTCATAAGGTTTTGAGCAGGGTCAGGACTGGTAGAGACAGCTGGAGCCTGGGGAGGGATTGTAAACGCCTACATGGACTGGTCCCACAGTGTTGGTCAAACCCAGGTAGGAGACGGTACTGGACAGAGTGCTGAGGGCCCAGGAGGAGGCTGCTGTGGTCCTGTTCAGCCCCTGCCCTCCAGAATAAATGTCTGCACGTCATACACCACAGCAGGCGGGGCAGGGACTCTCTAGCTGCCTATAAAGGCTGCAGGGCCCAGGGCTCCCTTCCCTCTCCCAGCCCCATGCCTGGCAAGGCCTCCTGCTCCTGCCTCCCCAGCCAGGGCCCCACAGCACCCTAGCCCCCTTCCCTTGGATTCCCTCCTCCTCCCTTCTCCCACAAATGAGATGCTAATTTATGCCCCTCCCTGTCTCCTAGCAGATGCCTGGCCCAGCTCCGGCCCCGGTGCCGCCTGCATGCCAAGTGCTTCATTAGCCAGGAAAGAAGACTCTCGCCCTCCTTCGTCTAATCCTCGCCAGTGACCTTCAGGAGCCAGGCACCTTCTGACGTCGGGGGCCTGGGACGGTGCAATCATCAATTACGCCGCGGCCTCCGCAGCTGTTCCCAAATGGATTTCTTGCTCAGAGAAGCGTGTTCGAAAAGCATCTAATGGAACGGATCATCAATTTGTTTGAATACACATCTAATCTGATTAGGGGGGCACTGGCCACCAGGGCAGCTAGTACAACTGAGCCTTGACATGGCCTCAGGGAATCGTAAGTGGGATGGCGGGACCAGCCTGGGGAAGGAGGGTTGTGTGCCCTGGGCCTGCCACTGAGCCCTCCTTGAGCTCAGCCCATGGTACGTTCAGCCAAAAAAGTCACAGAGAAAAGCAGAACACGTCACACAGATGCTAGGAGAGCTGGGCCCATGCCTCCTATTTTTCTATAGCCCTGGCACTGGGCACAGAGCCTGGGACAAAGAATATGCTTGGGAAATATGTGGCGAATGAATGACAATAAGACCCAGCATGGAAGCCAAGGGATGTTCATAAAGTCATCTCCGGGAAAAGATTAGGTGATGCCTGTATTGGGTTGAATATGTCTCCCCCAAATTCATGTCCTTCCCAGAACCTCAGAATGTGACCTGATTTGGAAATCGAGTCTTTGGAGATGTAGTTTGTGAAGATGAGGTCACGCTGGAGTAGGATGGGCCTTTCGTGACTGGTATCTTTGTAGGAGGAGAAGAAACCTAGGGACAGAGACTCACAAGGAGAAGACGGGAGCCAAGTAAAGACAGAGGCAGGGACTGAAGCGATACATCTACCAGCCAGGGAAGGCCAAGGACTGCCGGGAGCCACCAGGTAGGCCTAGAATGGGGGCAGGACGGAGCCTCCCATTGAGCCTGCAGAAGGAGCATACTCCTGTCACCTTGATTTCAGACTTCTGGCCTCCAGAACTGTGAGAGAATAGATTTCTGTTGTTTAAAGCCACCCAGCTTATAGTACTTTGTCATGGCAGCCCCAGGAAACTCACATGATGCCTACAGGAAGCTTTGTCCATCATTCCACAGAAGGCAGCCTGGCAGAGAACCTGAAGGGAGCCGGAGCCCTGCCTTGCTGCATGTAGCTGGTCCTTCCCAGACACACCACGTGCGCCTTGCCCCAGGGCCTTTGCTAGTGCCGCTGTCTTCCCTGGAGAGCCCTTTCTTTCCTTCTTTACCAGGAAAACGTCGGTGTTCAATCCATGTTAGTTCTTGTCCAGCACCCCTTCAAAGCTGTAATGCTTCTCCAGATGTCCTCCTCGGACTCCTGAGATCGCCTCCCTCCCAGCATGCTTGGTGATTCCCATGCTACGTCCCCCACTGCTGGGCACACTGGGGCTCCCTCATCTCCCTAGTCCCAGAGCCTGGCAACGGCCTGGCATACAGAAGAGCCCAGATCCATGATAAAGTAGGCAAGTGAACTTGCTGTGGACCAGCAGGTTCCCTCCCTTCTTGGGAGCAGACCAGACTGGAGATCACAAAGTTCCCTTCCAACCCTGACATTATAAGAGCAGAGTAGCTCTCTGGGGGATGACCTTAATGGGTCCTGGAATGGGACCACCTAGGTTCAAACCCAGTGGACTCTGCCACCCACAAGCTGTGTGTCCCTGGGCATCACTCTGTAATTCTGCTGCACCTCTCCTGAAAAACAGGGATAGCAGTGCCTACCTCACAGGCCTATGGAAAGGGGTAAGGGCTTCGACCAGTGCCTGGTACAGAGAAAGAGCCCTTGAAAAGGAGGCTGTTATTATTTCTCATCTTGGCTTTGTGTAGCCTCTGCAAGCCCATCTCATAGCCGGGGCCTCCTGTTTGAACCACACAGGTAAACAGAGCCAAAGCACCTCCAAGCTTGCATGGAAAAAAAGACGGTTTTCATTTCCAATAGGTTTATTTTGCAATTAACAGAGGGGAAGGGAGCTCTTTCTTACATTTCCCTTGGAGGGTTCAGAGATTAAACTTATACCATTGATTAGAATGTTTTGGCCTCATGGTTCTATTATCATTTTAGTGCATTCAGATTCATTTGAACTATAAAAGCGGTGATAATAAAATGTTCACAAACTCCTGGAATTCCTCCCAAGCCCGATGGTGCTACGTGGACCACAATCGTCTTCCCCTCAGTGACCCCGAGGCAGGACAGAATGCTTGGAGCAATTCTCCATTTTTACAGCTGAGACTTGAGACCTCCTAGAAATTGATCAATGGCCTGGCCGGCCTGGGTTGCTTCATGAGACTTGGCTCTGCCTCACCTCTGTCACTCTTCTCACAGGTGACTTTCTCCACCATGCAGGTACCACTCTTCTGCCCATCCCCTAAGCCTGTGGACTCTGGTGACAGAGAGACCCTGGCTTCCCACAGGTCTGCAGGAGCTCAGAGCAAGGACTTATAGGACCAGGGACGTTTCCAAGAACCCACAGCCTGGGGGTCTCCAATGTCTACCTCCTTGGTCAGTGATGATGCTACCAGATGCAGGGCACAGAAGGCTGTGCCGTGAGGAAGGGACCAGCACCCCAGAGCTCTGGCTGGCATGCTTCCCAGGGGCAGCCACTGTTCCTCCTCTTGCCCACCCTTGGAGAAGAGCCATCATCTAAAAGGAGGGAGAGATGGAAGTGGGGGGAAGATGGGAGTTAGGGGTGGTGGCTCTGACTTAACACCAGCCTTGGTTTCCCAATATTGAATGAAGAGAGCTGAGCTGGACAGCGAGTGTCCTTAGGGGCTTGACCTCACCACCCCCAGATGGGGCCTTTCTGTCCAATTTCAGGGGCTTCTCCTCAATTTCCTGGCTTCAGGTCAAGGCTGCTCAGCCCAGGGACAAGAAAGAAAGGTGGATATTTTTTAAAGGCCTACTCCACACTGAGCTCCTCATGTTTACCCATTTAATCCTCCCAGCTTCCTTAGGGGAGTGCTGTGAGGACTTCCCTTTTATTTATCTCATCTGAAGCTCAGAGGAGAGAGGTACCCAGTCACACGTGTGTCAGTGGCCAAGCTGGGTTTTGAACCCATAGCTGCCTGCCTCCATGCAAGGCCTCTGACCTCCCCTCCGTCCAGGCTGTGTGTGGAGCCCAGGAACGGATTCCGAAGCTGGGCCCCGCAGGGAAGGAAACACAAAGCGTGAGTCGCTCTCCGCACGGAGGCTGAGAGGCGGAGCCCCCGCTGAAGAAGAACACACATTCATCAGGCTGGTGACCCCGGTGTACCGGCGCTTTGTGGCGTGTAACAAAGACTGCCGAGCAGAAAATTGGAGTTCAATTTGCCGTCCATCCTGCGCGCAGTGCTCAGCCCATTCTAGTCCCTGGCAGGCACCTCTGCGTGTTATCATAAATAATAACACCACGCGGCTCTGTGGCCCTTTCCGCAGTTACAGTCCCCGAGCAATTTACAGGCCAGATTATACACAGAAGCCTGCATATGCCTGCCAGCTGGCACACACCACACACATGTGGCCTCCTCCCCAGTCACTCCCAGGGGCCCACGGCCACCCTGGTGTCACCCACCTGGGGCTACACCTGATCGGGAGGGAAGCAGGCCCTCGTCCACCCCTGGATGCTGGGCTGTGCTCCTGTCCTGGTCACCTTCCTTATCCCTTTTACTGGCTCTCATGGTTGGCAGAGAACCCATGAGGTCTGGTGGCCCTCTGCCCCCTGCTGGGCCAAGGTTAAGGCCACTGCCCCTCTCTTTCTTTCCATTTTAGAAGGAGCTTCTGGACCCCCTCCCTTCTGATCAGCAGTGGCCCTTTGTTTCTAGCACAGGCAGCCCCGTCTCTCCTCAGAACTTATTGGTGTGGTGGGGGACACAAAAGCAGCAACAGAGACCCACAAGTTCAACCTCTCACTTCACAGATGAGACCCCCAGGGCCCAGAGAGGTGCAGCAGCTCCCCTGGGGACTCTGCATCAGCTGTTGAGCTGAGACCAAAGTTCAGGACCACCAGCATCCAGTCCACTACACAGCGGAGCCCTGTGAAGGGAGGTCCACAAAAGTCTAGGGCAGACTGGGCGGCTCCCTCTGAGCATCTAGAAACTTCCCCAGAGACAGGAGCTTCAGGCAGGGCCTGGAGGGGCTCCAGCCGCAGCTCCTTCCCCCTCTTGCCATCAAGCTCAATAAGAGGTCAACTATTGTATGATGCCATTTATATGAGATATCCAGAGTAGGCAGATCCATAGAGACAGGGCTCAGATTGGTGACTGGCAGGTGGTTGGGAGAAAGGGGAATGGGGAGTGACTGTTAGCGGGCACAGGTTTCCTTCTGGGGTGATAAGACTGTTCTGGAACTCAGTGGTGGTTGTACCTCATTGTGAATGTACTAAGTGCCACTGAATAGCTCACTGTAGCCTTGCCCTCCCAGGCTCAAGTGATCCTCCCACTTCAGCCTCCCGAGTAGCTGGAACCACAGGCGCGTGCCACCACGCTCAGCTAATTTTTTGTATTTTTAGTAAAGATGAGGTTTCAACATATTGCCCAGGCTGGTCTTGAACTCTTAGACTCAAGTAATCTACCCATCTCGGCCTCCCAAAGTGCTGGGATTAAGGCATGAGTCCAGTCTTAAAATGGCTAATTTCATGTCATGCAAATCTTACCTTCAGCAAAAAAAATTTAAAAACATTCAATGGATGCCAGGTGGTGCGTGCCCTCCTACTTCCCCTCCTGTCCCTGCCAGCCCCGTGCAGTCCTTGGGAAGAAGACTATAAAGCAACTCCAGGTGCTGTGCTCCTTCCTGTGCTAAGCCATCATCTGGCTCCTGCCTTCCTGCCTCCCGCCCTTGCCCTGCCTGTACTCAGGAGCTTCTCACATGTGTGGGCTCAGGCGCTGGGTCTCCTCTGGGTTCTGGAGGGTGGGGATGCATTTCCAATCTCTCTCAAGTTTGCAGGCCATTTGCAATGACAGAGGCCTTGGCTTTGCTAGTGGATGGGAGTCGCGGGGGGCAGGGGTGAGCCCCACCTCCGCATTTACAGACTGCTCGAGACAGAGTCAACACCTGTTTTCTAAGCCACAGTCTCCTGGTGTGTACCAGGGAGTCCTGTGACACCTCCCTTGCTGGGTTTTGTTAGGATTCAATGCCATAGAACTGGAGAAAAACCCGGGGGACACCATGCCTGGCTGACGGCTTGGCATACAGAGATCACAGGAACCAGGCAGGTGCCAGGCCTCGTGCTGATGCGTCCAGTGTATTTTCTTATTTGCACCACACAGCAATGCTGTGCACTCAGAACTATTCACGGCCTCACTTTACAGAGGAGGGCACTGAGGCTTGAAGAGTTGAGTGACTCCCAAGGTTACATAATGGAAGGTTCATTTTCTTGCTCCTTCCACAAGCCCAGTGTCATCAAAGACCAACCCAGAGTGTGCAACTCTGAGCGCCCCAGAGAGAGAAGGCAGGGCTTAGCTCTGGCGGAGTTTCAGGGTGGGTGGATGGGCTGCCCCAAAGGCAGGGAGGAGTGACGCTGTGCCGACCCATGCCCCAGGCTGCAGCCACCTCTGCTGCCCACCTCATCCTGGCCTGGCTGCCTTTGCTCATGTGCTGGTGGCAGGTGGCATTCCCAGACAATAGCCTGGCCGCCTGCTTGGGGAAACAGAGGAGTCTGCTGAAGGGGGGCTGTTGGTCGTGGGGAGGGACAGGAGGCAGGCCCACACATTCCAGGGGACTGTATTCATTATCCTTGCCTGGGAACCAGCCGGGGTTCTCTGCCGCCTCTGCTCTTCTGCTTTGAAAACGCATAGCCCATCTGTGGTACAGGAAAGGTTGCTAAACCGACATCTGCAGGAGAAGGTGATGGTATCTGGACTCTGCTACCATCTCCTGATGGTTATCCACCCAGGGAGGTCAGCAGCTCCCCGTGCTTCTCTTGCTCAATGTCATGTCCCCAGATCTAATCAGCACCACCCCACCCACCCCCACTCCTCTCTGGAGGAATCTGGGGCCAGCAGCTGATACTAGGGAAGAGCAGAGAGACAGAAACAAGAGGAGAGAGACAGAAACACAAGGAAATTCACACTAATGAGAGAGCAGGCTGGGCTCACCCTGAGCATCTCCGTGGTACCCAGGTTCACATTCAAATGGAGTTTGTGTCTCTGTCTCTGGTCCCCAGCTCCTCTTGCAGGTGGGATGAAGGGGAAGAGGCAGCTGAGGCTGGACATCGGGGAAAGCCCTGGGCTGGAGGCCAGGCCCTGTCCCAGCTATGGCTGCCCCAGCTTCTTAGCTTCTCTAGTGGGAAGCATGGTGGAGCTCATCTAGCCTAAACTCTCTTTCTGGCAGATGGGAAAACTGACGTAGAAGAGACCAAGGGAGGATCAGAGCTAGATTTTCGGATACCACGTCACTCTGTCTTACTTGATAGCTCTTGGCCTCATTTTTTCCATCTGTTAAATGGGCATGAAGGTTTCAAAGTCATCCACTGTCCCCTTCCAAGTCTAGGCTCTGCAATTGGGCCGTTTTGAGGATGTCTGGTTATGCCAGGAGAGCCTCTTTTCCCCGAGAGAGACCAGGCTTCCCTTCTTGATGGGGGAAGGGCTGGTGCTGCTGAATGCTCTTCATGGATATCTGCTCTACCCCATATTCAGGGCTGAATTTGTTGAAGTCCTAACCCTGGATACCCATGATTGTGGTCTTATTTATTGTAGAAGTGGTTTTTGCAGACGTAATCAAGTTAAGATGAGGTCGAGAGGGGCCTGTAATCCCACATGACTGATGAAACAGACACACAGGAGAAGATGGCCACGTGAAGACAGGTGAAGATGGGAGCAATGTAGCTGCCAGCACGGGAACGCCAGCATGGCTAGCAGCCCCGGAAACCAGAAGAGGCAAGGATGGGACTTCCCTTACAGACTGCAGAGGGAGCGTGGCCCTGCTGGCACTTTGATTTCAGCCTACTGGCCTCCACAACCGTGCGACAAGAAATTTCTGTTGTCTGAAGCCACCCAGTTATAGCACTTTGTTATAGCAGCAAATGGAAACACCCTCTCACCTGCACCCCCCAAATAACAGGCCAGCACTGCGTGGAGCCCCTTTCTCTATGCAGGTGTCCCAGACGCTGCCCCAGCAGAAGTGAGGCCCCTCTTGTATGCTCACATGTCCGTCACGACAGCCCTAAGCTTCTGAGAGCCTTACTGGACCTGGTACATCTTGGTCACTCCTGTACCGTCAGTCCTTAACCTGGTGTCTTCCACAGAATAGGAGCTCAGTGGACATTGAGCAAGGGAATGAATGAAAGGGATTTTCTCGTCTCCAGGCTCTGTGATCATCCCTTACCTGCCCCTGCATCCCGCTGACCTATCACTTCTCATTCCTACTGGCCACTTCTCCATGTTTGGGCCTCCATTTGCCCTCCCTGACCCCAGAACCACGTCATGACAGCTGCTCTGCAGTTGGGCCTGAGCTCGGCCAATGGTGACTGACGACATTCTGCGCAGCAGGGACCCTCGGGCAGCAGGATTGGCATGTTGGCGGGAGACACGGTGTGACTGATAGCCCTACGTGTCGATAGGTCCTTTCCAACCCCTTCCCCAGAGGCTGGCGCTTTCTGGGAAGGAGACCAACATGGCCCCCCTCCTCCGCCATTCACCCTTCTTTTTCTGTTGCCTCCCCTCTTTCCTGGAACTAAAACTCTTGCCTTTCCCCTGGTTGGCTGTGGATAAAGGGATGTTTAGTGTTCTCGGGCTCAGGCAGAGAATGAGGGGCTCCTTGGATTCCCCTTTTTCCTGCCAGGACACCCTCATCCAGACAGAGTGATGTGAGAGTCACATACCTACCGTGCCCTCTTCCCTCTAGCATGACTGGAACAGGGGCCCTCCTTCCCAGGACCTCTGTCTGCAGTCACGAGGGCCAGGCACCTCTGTGCTCTCTGTGTGTGATCCTTGAGCCCAGATAGCACGACTGTCCCATTGCACAGATGAGAACACCGATGCTCAAAGACATGAAGAAATCACCCAGGTTACACACATGGTCAGTGTAGACTCTGGGATTGGAATGCCAAGTTCTCCATCTCCAAAGCCGACGTTCCTTCCACTGCAATGCATGAAGTGGGTTGGAAAGGCAATGGAGCCATCACTGGGTGCTCCCTCCTCAACCACGCAGACGACTCACGCAGGCGCAAGCGTTCCATCTCCCCTCTGAGCACATTGTTCCCATGGACATGGGCTGCCTGGGATTGCCCGGGAAAGGCCAAATCATCACATGCATCCCATGGGTGAGGCCGTGGATGGCTGTCCAAGACCCACCTTCCTAGGCCTGTGTGGCCCTGGGCAGCCAGGCTACTTCTTTGGGCCTCGTTCCCTTTAGGGCATGATGAGGCTCGTCTCTGCCCACCCCTCCCCAGGGCACCAAGGAGTAAGCGAGAGCTGGCCTTTGAGGCAAGAAGCCCGGAGAACCATGGGTCTCGTCCCCAGCTGTGTGAGACCCCAAGACAGGCTCTTCATGGGGAACTGACACAGGGAGAGGGAGGGCCCCAGAAGCAGCCCTCAAGGGGGCGAAGGTCAGGAGGGTCCTGGAGATCTTTGCTCACTCTAGCCAGGCCAGGGGCATACTGGGCAGGAGAGCAGGCTGGGAGCTAGGCTTTGGCAATGGACAAAGCCAGCATGGGAAAGGGAGAGTTTACAGGAAGGCGACAAGTTACCAGAGAGGACAATAAATTAGTATAATGGGGCTGCCTGGCTGGTGGCAGGGAATAAAACACATGGTCCAAAAGAGCCCCATGTGAGATTGTCAACAGGATGAACGAGAAGGGAAGAGGGAAACTGGTGAAAGAATGGGAACCGGAGGCTCACTGAGCAGCCTGTGGGAGGTGGCGAGGCGGCTGTCCTCACTGCACCACCACCTCCTCTGCCTCTTCTCAGATCAATGTTGGGACCAGAGGGTTCTCTCCAAACAGCCTCGCAGGATCCCATCCCCATCCTAGAACTCATTCCCTCCCTTTTGCACTGGCTCCCCCATCCCCACCTACCCAAGAAGGATGCCCGTACCTTGCCCCCTAGATTTCGGTGCCCTTGACTCCCATCCCATGCAAATACCCTCGGCTCCTAGCCATAATGCAGAATGTGCATTTCAACCATTCATTCGCTCACTCAAAGGTCAATTCATTCATTCAGCAAATGCTTTCTGAGCACCTACTATGTGCCAGGAGATGTCAGAGGGAGCAAGAAGGCAACCTCTGCCTCAAGGAGCTCCCAGGCTCACAGGGGAGACGGATGAGCCACTTGGCAGTGGGACATGCGCACGACAGAGCGAAGCACTTGATACATCAGGCTGCCGCGGAGGCACAGCTTACAGGGCCGTAATGGCCCTGGGGAAGGTGTCTCCAATGAGCATCCTAAATGGCACGAGCCAGGCGGGGCAGTTGGGAACACTCACAGGCAGACGGTGTCATTTGTGAAAAGCCAGGATGCGTGCGAGGAGCGGTGGCTTCTGGGAACTTTAGCTATTTCAGCACGATGGGGCTGGAGGGTGCGGGGCTGGGGGCTGCAAGGTGGGAGGAGATGCGGCCGGCCAGCACAGGGGCCACAAGAGCAGGCCTAGGTGAGATGAACTCTGATCCAAGCCCTGGCTTTGCAAATTAGGACCTGCATGACCTTGGGCCAGTCAGGTAACTTCTTTGATCTGGTTCCTCTTTGAGGAGAAGACAAGGGGGTCGGAATAATATATTAATATCTGCTTCAGAGGAGAAAATGCAGATGTATCTCTCAGCTTGGCCTCTGGGTTTTGAATGAATCAATGAATGAATGGTGAGGATCAGAGTCCTAGGCTTATAAATTACGTCTAGGTGCTTGGATGTCATCTGTGGGCAGTGGGGAGGCACTGGAGATTTTGAGCGTGTGTGTGTGTACGTGTATGTGTGCGCGTGTGTGTGCATATGTGTGTATGTGTGTATGTGTGTCCTGAGGGCTTGTTTGGGTGGCAGGATCAGCCCAAGGCCCCACAAACCCACTTATGTCTCCATCTCCAGCCTTTCTTAGAGGACAGTCACGTGCAGTGTGAGGAAAGATGAAGTTGAGGATGGTCCTGAATGATCTTTGATGAATATGCAATGAAGAACCCTCAATTCCTCAACACAGAGGATCTCAAAGTCATGACCCATCTTGTCAACCTTTCCTGCTCAGTGAACACCAGTTACAGGCCAGGCCCTGGCAACACAAAGAGGTGCAGACATGGCCCTGCCTGGAGGCCTTCACAAGCTGGCCTGAGAGATAGGATTCACACTGTGAAGGATGACTAATGGTGTGAGGCATCACTGGGCATGGGGTCACTATGGATACAGGAGCCAGGCGGATAGGCACTTGGGCAAGAGTGGGGCCACTGAGGACTGATGGGGCAGTCAGGGGAGTTCCAGGGAGGAAGGGGACTCTGCGAGTCATTTGCTCACTGATCAATCCAATGGCATTGGAGTATCACTCTGTGCAGGGGGAAGGGAGCAGGATGATGTAGTCTTTGAGTTCATGGAGCTTAGCATCTACCAAGAAATGGAACTTTAAGCAGGGACTGCAAGAGTGGGGGAAGGAGTGTGGATGGTGTGCAGGTGGCAATGGGAACGCATAATGCAAAGGAGAAACCTCTCGAAAAGGTCACCCTTATGGCAGACAGAAGCCAGGCAGAGGGAACAGCAGGGTAGGGAGTTTGGAGGGAAAGACAGCCTGGCCCATTCACATCTGGCTCAGAACTGGAGGGGGCCTCTTGTGGTTGGAGTCGTAATGGCAAGAAGAGGAAAGGAAGAGGGAACAGGAGAAGAATGCGTGGGACCTGCACTGGCCTCATTAGTGAGCCACATCCAGGCTCCAGGGCTTTATCCTAATGCCAATAAGAAGGCCCTGAAATGACATTGCCAGCCTGGCAGCTTTCTGCACCCCTCCTGGCAGTGCAGAGGAGTGTGGATGGAAGGAGGTAGGAGTGCAGGCTGAGAGTCTAGTTTGGAGGCTGCTGTTGTAAGACTCCTGGGCAGAGACGATCTCCGGGGGAGAAATACCTCCTTTGGTGGACTTCGTTTTCTTCTCCGTCCTGTGGGGAAACTGTTCCCTGTCCAGAAGAAAAATGATGCTGAGGGGAGAGGAGGTGGCTTTTTCGCTTGGACTCTGGTGCTGACGATGGGGGTGGTGAGAAGAATGGGGATTGTGGAGCTGTTTCGGAGGTGGAATCAACAAGATCTGTGTTAGATTGGAGGGCGGGGGTTGTCTGAGGGAGAGGGAAGCATCAGCAGTGAGGGCGAGGTGACCGAGATGGAAACACCGCAGCTGGTTTGGGGAGAAGATGCCAGGTCCAGTTTCGGGCATGTTGTGGCCAGCTGGTTATCCAGGTGGAATGTTCAGGTGCTAGCCAGGCCTGGACCCCAGAGAAGAGGTGTGGAGCCATCAGTTAGCACTTATAGGGGAACTGGAACTGCACATGTTTCAAAATTCCCAGAGAGAAAGGGGTGAGTGAAGAGGCAGTCTTTGCTGAGTACATCTCCAAAGTCTCCCTGGCTTCTTTTCCCATACCAGGTTCCTCAGCCCCATTCCTAGTCTGTGCAGGTGCAGTGAAAAAGGAGCAATGTGTATGAAGAGCTTGCAATGTGCCAGGTTGTCCCAGGTGATGCACCAAATCCACATGAAAATCCTTCAAGGTCACTACCGCTTCTCCAACAGATGGGGAAGCAGTGACGCAGTGAGGCTGAGGATCAGCCCACGGTCACCTGGGAGTGAGCAGCAGAGGAATTCACACTTGGGGCTGGTCAAGTCCTTGGTTGGGGCCGGTCAAGTCCTTGGCTCCAGCTCTCGTCCCAAGGCGACCTACTGCCTCACTAAGCCTCAGGTGAACAGGGAGGGCTGCTTGCTCCTTGTTCTCCACTGTGTTCTCCCAAGCCAGGGACTGAGGCCTTCTACTCCTCCATCTATCTCCTGCTGTCTGTTGACTCTTTGACACTGCAGGGTCGCCATCCAGTACAGCAGATCAATCTCTCTATGGCTCATCTGCTCCCACTGCATTTATCCCCTGATGGTCGAAGCTTTTATTTCTGGGTGAGAGGAGCGTCCCCTGGCCATCCCCAGGCACAGATAACTTATGGACCAATCAATACACCCATTACCCTTTGGACCACGGCACTGACACAGGTGCAAGGAGCCGGGGGAGCAGGCCTCACCCCTGCATCTCTGCCATCCTTGAGGTCCCTGAGCTCTGCCCAGCTTCTGCAGCTCCTTCTGGGGGCTCTCACGGGGTCTTCTCATTGCTGCCCCCTCTTCTGTCTTTCTTGAGCCCTCTTATACCATTTTGGCTACCTAAGCCTTCTGTAAATACCTCCTTTAGGGGCTTATCTTTCTTTTCTGTCATATGAGGAAACTATTTCCTTGTCCAGAAGAAAGATGATTCTGGGGAGAGGGGAGGTGGTTTCGTTTGTAATGAGCGAAAAGCATGCATGAGTGGGAACCGGGAAGTCCTACAGTCAGTACCGAGGATGGGGGCGGCTGAGGGAGGACCAGGCTGGAAAACGGAGATTTTACTTGGGTCTGCCTCTACCACTGGGGGCTGGGAGACTTTGGAAAGGCCATCTTATACCTCTCTGCCTCAATTTTCTCACCTGAAAATGGAGGTAGCATTGTCAGCATGAAGAGTGGAATGATTATTAAACAAGGCAGGCTAAGATGCTGCCTTGTTAATAAACCATAGCCAAATTAGGTCAGGGCACTGGGTGGAGTAGTGTTCCCCAAAATTCATTTCCACTTGGAACCTCAGAATGGGACCTTAATTTGGAAATAGAGACTTTGCAGGTGTAATTCTTCCTGTTAAGATGAGGCCATACTAGATCAGAATGAGCCTTAAATCCAATGACTAGTGCCCTTACAAGAAGATCAGGTGAAGCCACAGAGACATGCAGGGAAGACAGCCATGGGAAGATGAAGGCAGAGATTGCAGCGATATATCCACAAGTCAAAGAGCACCAAGGGCTGCTGGCAAACACCAAAAGCTAGAGACAGACATGGAACAGGTTCTCTCTCAGTGCCTCCAGAAGGAACCTACTTGGCTGACACCTTTACTTTGGATTTCTGTGCTCCAGAACTGAGATGATATATTTCTGTTACTTGAGTCACCCAGTTTGTGGTATTTGTTATGGTAGCCACAGAAAACACATAGAGTTGGTAATGCGGTAGTGGGAGAGATGTCCTTAACACAGGACCCATTCCTGCCACCCAAGTGGGGTGGAGTGAAATTCTCTATGGATACAGGCAGGGTGGAGGGAAGGGGGAAAAACCCTTCCACATCTTGCATTCCAGTCGAACCTTTACCTGAAGAAGGGGGCAGCTAGCTTCTTTATGCTTTGCTCTAGCTTCTTGTCTCCTCTCTGGCATCCGTTTATGATAGTCCCCACCTGCATTAGTCCATTTTCACACTGCTATAAAGATACTGCCTAAGACTGGGTAATTTATAAAGGAAAGAGATTTCATTGACTCACAGTTCTGCATGGCTGGGGAGGCTGTGAGAAACTTACAATCATGGCAGAAGGCGAAGGGGAAGCAAGGCCCATCTTACAAGCCAGCAGGAGAGAGAGAGTGCAGAGGAAACTACCAAACACTTATAAAATCATCTATCAGCTCTCATGAGAATCCACTCACTATTGTGAGAACAGCATGGTGGAAACCTCCCCCATGATCCAATCACTTTCCACAAGGTCCCTCCCTTGACACCTGGGGATTACAACTCGAGATGAGATTTGAGTGGAGACACACAGCCAAACCATATTGCCTCCCTAGGATCTGTGGAACACCAAGGATCCTATATACAGCAGTAGGGGCTGTAGGCCCCTGGCAGAGGTCGAGCTTGTATTGCTGGTTGGGTGGGAGTGATGATGTCCAAATGGCACTACCACATGCATCCTTTTCACCTGGTCCTATGGGTCTCACTCCCCACTAGCATTCTCCAACCTTCTCCCCATGACGGTCTTAACAAATGTCATGGCACCATGTTAATTTTCAGAAGGGAACCATTTTGAGCATCTGTTAGTGGGAACAACCATGCCCCTTGTGGCCCCAGTAGAGCATCTAGCTACAAACCCATAGGAAAAGGGGACCCCGTCTGTGTTCTCTGACAAGGCTCATAAGACTTTCCCCAATCACCAGCCCCAGGGAGGCTTGAGGGACCTCTCTGGGGTGTCTGACTATGCCAGTCACTTACTTCCTGACTCTCCAACCCTGGTTCCCATCACCTTCTCCTCATCTTCCTCCTTTTCCCACCCTTCCTTCCCTGCCTTCCTTCTGTGGTTCTGAAATGTTTGATGTTTCCAGCTTTCTGCTCTGATCTTCCTCATTCCCACCCTCATCCCTTGGAGAATGCAGCTGCTTTTCTTTTCTGCTTTTAGCTATGGCCTGGAGGTGAATGCCTTCCAGATCTTTAACCCTGATTTCTTGCCTGAATAAGTCAACTGTATTTTGATGACCTCCAACATGCTCAAAAGTTTAAAATATCCAAAGCTGAGCTCTGGTCTCTGCAAGCTTGTAGCTGTCCCATAATTTTCTAATACAGTTAGCGGTCTTGTTTGCACAGTTGTCCAAGCCAGAAATAATGGTGCCATCCTTGGATTCTTCCCTGCCCTTCTCCCACCTCTGACCACCCACTCACCCCTAGGTCCTGTGAGCCCAGCTGTCTGTTCCAGCTCTGGTGCATAACACGGCGTTTGGTCCACCGTTGGCATTCAATAAATATTTTCTGAACTAACAGATTAGTCCTGCTGGGTTTACCTACTAAGTATTCCTTAAACTGGCAGGCCACCCCTGCCCCATCTCTGATCTAGATTCCATCTGCCAGGCCCTTACCGCCTCCCAGCTGCCAGTCATTAGCCCAATCTACTTAATTAAAGGGATTTCTAACCATGCGCTTCCTGTTCAAATTCCTTCAATGGCACCCCATTGCATACAGGATAAAATACTTTTCAATAAGGAACATGTAGTTCTTTTTGTCACTGAACCAGAGACATGGTGGAAATTCTGGAAATACTGATTCCATGGAAGGTCTTAACAACTTGTGGTTTCCTCACAAACCACACACCCTTTCCCCTGGGCCTTCACTTCTGTCAATCCACTGCCTGATGCCTGTGGCCTATGCCCACCCACTGGCTTCTCCTGGACACTGCCAGTCAACCACAGAGTGGCTGAGGTGCCTCTCCCTATCGGTGCCTTCTAATCTCCATCATGGTGTATTACAATGATCTCTATGCATTTGTCTCTCTCTAGAGACCAGATGTTCTCAAGGGGGTGATTCTGTACTCCTCCTGCCTACAGCTCCCAGGGGACCCCTGGCGATGTCTGGAGATGTTTTTGGTCGTCACAACTGGAGGGAGGGTGATGTTACTAGCATCTAGTGGGTAGATGCTAAATGTCCTACAATGGACAGGACAGTCCCCCACAACCAAGAACGATCCAGCATAGAATGTCAACCATGCTGAGGCTAAGAAACACTGGGCTAGACAGGAGTGAGGTCCATGTCTGTCCATTCCCACCTCCAGGGCCTTGCCTTGAACCTGCCACGCAGTAGGCCCTCATTGTGTGTCTGCTGAGTGAACATCCCCACACCCCACCCCAGGCCTAGAGTGAAATCGGATCACTTTTTCTCCAAACAGGAGGGCTGGGCTGTGAAGAAAGGGTGCGGGTTGCCTCCCAGGCCTGAGTCAGGTGGCAGGGGAGGAGGCCGTGGAGAGTACTGTCCTTCAGAGAGGAGCCACTTCCTCCAGGAGCCAGGGCGGATGCGATCAATTTAGCTAACAAGTTGCCAGGGCTGTGATGACGTTGCCAGACAATGAAATTGCCCTTCTTATCAACATGGACTGCCAGACTGATGAGACAAACAAGCCTGTTAATTAGGCCTGTAATGGCAGCCGCAAAGGGTACAGCATTTCCAAGGAAACGGGGGGCTGGCGGGTCTCTCTTGTCCCACCAGAGATGGGGCATGCAGTGGGGCTTAGTTGCATTCTAGAGAGGAAGGCAGGCTCATCTCACCGTGGCCATGGCCCCACGAGGCCTGGGTCCGAGGGGGTGGCTAGCGTGTCTGTCTTCAGTCACAGGCTTCCCAGGGACAGGGCACAGTGCAGTTAACTCTGTTGTGGCCCTCGGCATAGCGGTTTGCCCAGACAGGCACTTAATAAAGGCATTTAATAAAGATGAGTATAAACATCAAAGGGTCCCTCTCCTCTTTCAGGTTCCATCTTTCTCTCTCTTCCTCTCCAGCTGTTCCTCAGACACCCATCTTGTTCTTGTCTTTCTCAGAGCCTCCCTGTCCAGCCCTCTGTGTAACCCTCATGCCCCTACGGGACAGAGGCACAGCAGCGCTCCATCAAGCAAGGCCCAGAGAGGTCTCCTCATCGGTATCCCCTTTGGCTGGTACGTGTTGGTGGGATGTGCCAGTCACTGCCTCCCGACCCCATTCCTCAGCATCCCTGGTCCTGCAGCCAAGGACACAGGTGGGCGTGCAGCCAGGCCACACTCTGGGGCCCCAGGGCCGACTGGCACAGTGGCTTGGCCTGGATTCAGAGGCAGGTTGCCGAGCCTGGAGGAATGACATCCCCAGAGCAGGCGGGCACATTCCCTGGCAGTCTGTCTGGTCATTGGGCAGTGGCCAGCCACACAGGTTTGTGTCCCAGCAAGAGTGCAAACAGTCTGGGACACCCCACGTCCCTGGACACAGGCCCTGAGGCCCTCTAGGGAAACACCTAACTCCAGATCATCACTACTTCCCACCATCATTTCCCCAGCACAGGGAGGTCCGCTCCACTTCCAAGACTCAGGTTCCAAAACGCTCTGTGCTGCCACTTGGACCACACCCAGCTACAGATGTGCCAGCAAGCCTCCCAGAAAGGGCCCTCCCCCACCCCCTACCCCCCCAGACAAATTGGGGAACCCACTTGGGCATCACCAGCACCTTTCTTGCAGCCTTCTCTGTCTTCGCCAGGTTCCCTGTCACCAGCAGGCCCCTTCAGCCTGCCCTCCAGCTCCTTCAAGGAAGTGCCTCTTTGAGACTCTGCCCCCAAAGAAGGGTCATTATTGCTAATGCCTTTTCTCCCCCATCTGTTGTGATTGTTTACACTCCACTTGCTAATTAGAGACTAATTAGCTGGTGCTGAAATTCATCACTTTCCAAACACAATGCGGCAGCAGGAAAAGCACAGTGAAGCCGGCAACATCTGCACCTCCGCTTGCAGCCAAGACGTCATTCTGCTCCGCCTGCTCCCCTCTCCTCCTCCTCCTTCCCCACCTCCTCCCCTCTCCTCCTCCTCCTTCCTCGCCTGCTCCCCTCCTCTTCCTCTTCCTCCTCCCTACCCTCCTTCCAATAAGCCCCTAGAAGCCTGGGGATGTCTGCACTTTTATTCAGCAACCACAGGACAGTGCAGTGCAGTGGCTGGTAGGAGAGACTCAGTCCATCCTTGCTGAAGGAATGAATGCATGTGTATGAATGAATGAGGATCAAAGACCAGATGCAAGAGTGGGTCTGCTGCTGGGGAAAGGGGAGTGGAATTAAATAGCTGGTAGGCAGCGAGACACAGCTGTCCACGGTTCGGAGGAGGGTGGCACTGGGCAAGGCAGGGACCAGGAAAAAAGCATTCCTGGGACAGAGAGGCAGTGCGAAAGAGATGATGCCAGCAGACACCTGAGCTCTGTGAGGCCTGGGGGGTATGGAATGGAGGGTGCAGGGACAGCGTGGCGGGTGGGAGAAAAGACAGACAGGAAGGAGAAGGAAGGAGAAGTCAAGTCACAAAAGGAAGGGGCAGGAAGATGCACAGAGGCAGAGGGTGAGACTGGCAGGGCAGCAGGGAAGGCCGGTGGAGGGGAGGCAGAGGTCTTGGAGTCCTGGTGCTGGCTGGCTCTGGTGAGGAGGCGTGACTGCATCCCAGAGGTGTGACTGCATCCTGGGATTGAAACCATCCATTTGCATGACAGCCGAGAGTGGCGCAGGCCCAGGCCCTGGTCTTTCTTTCTCTCATTTAGGGGAAAGCGGCTGCTATTACCC
This sequence comes from Rhinopithecus roxellana, assembly GCF_007565055.1. Classification (NCBI taxonomy): domain Eukaryota; kingdom Metazoa; phylum Chordata; class Mammalia; order Primates; family Cercopithecidae; genus Rhinopithecus; species Rhinopithecus roxellana. The sequence goes on from NC_044567.1 coordinate 60,424,193, forward strand.
AAACTCCCCTTCTTCTCAGTAGGCTGCAGGCAGTGGGCCGGGCTCCCTGGACTCCTTTGCATCTTCTAGGGCTCCCTACGGGGATACTCTGTGATTGGCAGATCTGCCCGCTGCTGGGTCTAAGGAACCCAGGAGGAGGGAGTCAGCCTGAGACTCCAAGGGGCAGATGGGGTCTCTAGCCCAGGCCTCGGTGCACAGTTTGAGGAGGAGTACCCAGGACATCCTGGAATCTGGAGGAGAAAGAGTGGAACCTCTTCCCTGCCCATCTCACAGTGACATCCCAGAAGACACAGCCAATCCCCTACAGCCCTGACCAGGAAACCGAAGGTGGCCTCGACGCCAAGCCTCATCTGTGTATGACGACAGCACGGGGCTGCCCTCTCTTGTGCATGGGTTGCGTAGATTTCCCATCCCACCTTCCTTGAGAGTTGGATTATGGGAGTCACAGCCACGCAGGTTGCAATCCCCGCTCTGCCGCTTTCTGCTGCTTTCTGCTGCTTTCTGCTGCTTTCTGCTGCTTTCTGCTGCGTGGCTTAGAATGCGCTGCATAACTTCTCTGAGCTCATCTGTAAAATGGGGATGTCCACCCTCCCTCCTGGTGTTGCTGACAGGACAAATGACATGATGGCTTCATCTTAAGCATGGTGCCCGGGTACTGGTGTGCACTTGCTGGGTGAATGGCGGGTTGGGGCACTCTGCAGTCCGGCTGCCTCCTGGGGAACATAGACTGTTTCCTTCCTCCCCTGTCTTGCTTCACAGGCAACACATGTGTGCTCACACGTGTGCTGGTGAACACTTAACATCCTGTTCCCCAGGAAAAATAAAAAAGCCCCGATTGCCCACCATTGCCAATTTCCCTGGTGTAAATGCTCCAGCCGTGGCTGATTTGAAGCTATCAGTGGGATATCACGGGCCACAGACTGGGAAGAGAGGTGCACAGTGAGCACCGGCTCTGGCACACCATTGCCTGCCCATCACCAAAGGAAGGGTGTGGAGCAGAAATCTCTCGATCTATGGATGTGGCTGGCAGGGGGCTGATTAGGAACCTGGGTGAGGCCAATCAAGTTCCTGGCACACAAAGCTGCTTGGATCAGAATGATCATTGTTCATGCGGGGAGAAGGCAGGGGGCGGCTGGGGTGATGCATGCCCTCCATAAGGACCACGCCCACCCACCATGCACATCCTTTCTCCTGAATTCCTCCCTTTCCTCCACGCCCAGCCTGACACTTTTCCTTTTCTGATTTCACACATCTTAGAAACTCTTACCTGGTTCCACGTGCTTTGCCTCCACTAGCAAGCAAATCCCAATTTCCCCGCCCTGCAGTTCATGGACCAGAGCCCACCTGGGCTATATCAGCATCACCCAGAGGACTTGTTAGACTACAGAGGTGCAGGGCCCCACCACGGCCTCTAATATAGCAGGTCTGGGTGGGGCCTGAGATTTGCATTTCTAGCAAGTTCTCAGGTGATGCTGCTGCCTCACAGGCCACCCTTTGAGAACCACTGGCCTAGCGGGAGGGCTGGGTCAGCAAGCAGGTCACTGGGATCCAGACAGCTGCAGGCTGTGCTGTTGTGGAGGATTCGGTGTTGGGAGTTCAGAGGCTCTTTCCAAGCCCCAGAAAAAGCTATGACTTACTTGGTGTTCCACCCCAACCTCTCTCCAGCCTCCTTCCGAGGCTTCCACTGAACCCCTCACCTCTCTGCCTTCTAACACCCTCCAAGCCCCGAGGTTGGGCCACCTGGGCACCTCCCACCTCTCTTTGTACCAGGGCTAGGTGTGCAGATGCCTTTTCAGGCGGGGGGAGAGCTGACCAGAGGGGCCACACAGAGACAGCTGGGGCTGCTGGCTATTGTCCTAGAGGCAGCAGAACACGCTGCCCCTACGCCAGCGAGGGGGGCCGCAGAATCACTCATTGCTTTCCTTCTCCAAGGCTCCATGTGCAAGCAATGCACAACTAGTTTCTGCCTCACATCCCCTGGCCATGCTGGGGGCAGGTGACAAGGGTCCACTGGGGGCCTCTTTTAAGTTGGGGGGCTACAAAAGGGGCTCCAGAGGGCAAAGGAGACTGCAGCCCTGCTTCCTTCCCTCCTCTGCCTTCCTGCTGATATTCTAATCTCGGCCTCCTGAGTGACTAATCCCCCTAATGGGATCAACATGTCTGTCCCTGCACTTTATTTACATAATGGGACAGGGAGGCCTCCCTCTAAACAGGTTGGAGGGCCGCTGGGTGGATGGGCAGGAGTGAGATCTGGGGTGCAGGAGTATTAGCTCACCCTGAGGCTTTGGGGACTGTGAGGATGGATCTTAGCATGGTGCTGGTTGGAGGCGATGGCTCGGGATCACGACGCGTGTGCATGCGTGTGCGTGCGCGTGTGCGTGCGCGCATCATGTGTGACTGGGCCCTCGGTTAATACTCAGCTGCAGATATTAATCCCTTTTTATGCAAAGAGACGATGGATTGTGAGCCCTGAGATATCAAACTTGAAATTCAGCCAAACTCCTGCCCTGCTCCCCTTGCCCCTGCCAAATGGCCACGTCTGTTAACGAGGGAGATAAACGGAGAGGCCATCAAAGCAGATTTCCAATCTGTCGATTTCGCTTTGGGGCCTTCAGAATGCGATGGCTCACCTCCCGCTTCTGCCCCGACTCCAGCCTCCTCTGCCTTCGATTCCCGCATTGCTCCCCAGCCCCCATGCTTTTATCTCCCAAAGTTGGATCTATTGACCCAGCTCATAAGGGCTCCTTTCATCGGGCTCCAGATCTGCTAATGGAGAGGCAGGCGGAGGGCGGAAGGGATGGAGAAGTGGGTTCTGCAGCCTGGAGCATGGGGGCTGGGGAGAGGGGGAGATTTGGGGGAATGAGCAGGTTGCCAAAGCAGACTGAAGCTTGTGTGGGTGGGGATGTGCCCAGCTTGGGATGGAGGAGGAGGCGGAAATCAACTCAGGGAGGGAGAATTGCCCCTAAGCAGGCGGAAGGAAGGCCCTTCTCAATGTGCCGATCCGATGGCGCATCTCCTGCTGCATTGACTCAGTTTCCCCACTTCAAATTCACTTTGCTCTTCTATTGTCTTGCCAGGAAGCACCCTGAGCTCATCCTTATGAGTGAAAATAAAAAATAACACGGGGAAAAATAACAAAACAGTTTCTCCATTCACAAACCCCCCAGTGGCTGAAAGAAAAGGGGATGAAGAGTGCGGAGGGGTCGCCTGTGCACTGACCTGACCTGGCACACAGTCCCCACTGATCCCTTCAGAATAGGTGGTTTTATTTCCATTCTGCAGATGGTAAGAGTGTAGATAGGTAACTTACAGCTGGTACCTGGGAGACAGACTTCTGACTCCAGGAATGGCGGTTTTCATTGCGCTTGGCCTGGCAGGAAAGGTTCAGTGAATATTTGTAGTAATAGCACAGACCAGAAGCCAGACAGACTGACCTCCAGTAGGTGCCACAATTGTGCTGATTTTATCGACCGGGAAACTGAGGCACAGAAAGGTCAAGCAGCTTCCCAAAACCACCCAGATACAAATCAGCTGACCAGTCTGCTATCTCCTGAGTTTGTACTCCAGCCACTCCACCAGGCCTCTGATTTCTTCTTTGCTTTCGACTCCTCTTACCAGCTCCCCCGGGCCCCCACCCATCTCTCTGTATCCTTTTAAATGCAGGACTTAGGGTCTTCTGCCAGAAACTCACCATGTGATGCTGGGGCCTCGGAGCCCTAATCCAGGACTCTGGCTTTAAAATGTGCAAAGATAGCTCTTTCAATAAATACAAAAATAAGTAAAATAAACGTACACAGGTGACATTTGAAAAGACGAATGGATGAGCAAACCACCTCCTGGCCTCTGAATGAACAGAATCAAACAGGTTCTCGCCTATGCCCAGCCCACACTGGGGATTCAGGGAGGGCAGCTCTGGAGAAACACTGTGATTCCTCTGGAAGCACCCAACTCTACCACAATCAAAGAAGAGGAGAGGAAGAGGACAGAAAATCACATTAGCGGGCACCCAGTGTATACCACAGCCATTTCTTCTCAGCCTTAAGAGGCTAGGAGTCCCACCTTGGCCTCAGTGTCAGCACTTTCTAGATGGGGCACTGACCAGTTAGGAGCAGAGTGGGCCTAGAAGCCAGGCCTCTGGACTCCCTTGCCCTGGGCCCAGCAGGTCACCCATTGCTGCTCTAACCTTCAGGGCACTTAGTTTCTGAACCACCAGGTGCCCTTCTGACCTCCTTTGTAGACCCTGGGAGCGTTCTCTGGAACATAGTGAGCATCCCTCTATGAGGAAGGGGGCAGGTGACCTCAGGAGAAGGCTGGAGAAAGGACAGGTGGAGTGGCCTTACCACGCTGCCCTGCCTCGTTCCTTAGAAGCCCCCATCCCCAAAGAGAAGAGGAATCAGGGTATGTCCCGCACCCCAAATCTCCGAAGGAACTAAGGAGAAGCTTTGGGGATATTTCCTTGTTGCGTGAAATGTGTTTGGCCATCACTCCCTGGAGAGGCTGAGCAGACCCCTTAAAGAGAAAGAACAACCGTTAACGGGGACAGCCAGAAATCATTCATCTGTCATCAAAGGGAAGTGAAGTCTGTGAGGGAGGCAGTCCGGGAGCGCCGGGGCAGGGTCAGTGGGAAGGGAGAGATTAAACACCCAGCCATACATCAGCCCTGCTCAGCTCAGCTCAGCACAGCCAGGAGTGGGCAGAGGCCAGCAGAAGAGGGAGGGCCAGATGGGGACGCTGATGGGAAGAGGAGAGAGGGAGCTAGGGGGTGGTGGGGGGCGAAAGCACAGCTAGGGTTCAGATCCAAGGATCCTTTGGTGAAAGCAAGTGACACAGCATTGGAGTCACATACGAGACGTTTTGCTTGGGTGGCATCAAGAGCCTTGTTGTGGGTGGAACTGAGTCTCACCAGAGGATACAGCGAAGCCCTCAGCCCTGGGACCTGCGAATGTGACCTTCTTTGAAAATAGTCTTTGCAGAGGTAACCAAATTGAGATGTCATCACGAAGATAGCCCCAATACAATTTAACTGGTGTCCTGAGAAGAAGAGAGAATGTGGGCAGAGACACACGGGGGGACTGCCATGTGATGACAGAGGCGGAGACAGGGTCATGCGGCTGTGAGCCGGGGTACCCAGGATGGGTGGCCCCCAGTGGAGACGGGGTCATGCGTCTGTGAGCTGGGGTACCCAGGATGGGCAGTCCCCAGTGGAGACGGGGTCATGTGGCAGTGAGCCGGGGTACCCAGGATGGGCGGCCCCCAGTGGAGACGGGGTCATGCGGCTGTGAGCCGGGGTACCCAGGATGGGCGGCCCCCATCGGAAGCTGGAAGAGGTGGGGAAGGATTCTGCTCAGAGCCTCCGAGGAAGCAGGGCCCTGCTGACACCCCGAGGTCACACGTCCCACCCTCAGCAAGGCAACAGAATCTATTTCGGTGGTTCTAAGCCACTCGGCATGTGACTTTGTTACTGCAAATCCCAGGAGTGGATTCCATCCCTGACTTCATTCTCCAATAACACTGGAACTTTACACACACACACAATCCCCAATACAATAAACATATTTCTTTGTGTCTAACGTCAACGCTTCCTGCTGTCGCAATGAGACTACTATAGCTTCAGCAGGGTCTTTCATCACCCCTGTGATTCTCCTAACAGAATACGGGACTAGGTATGATATTTGCTATTAAACCCATAACATAATATATATCATATACCCATTTTATAACTGAGGATAATGTTTATTTATTGCTCCCACTTAAGCAAAACGCTTCATGCATGACCCTGGTGCTATGTCACTTGCTTTCACCAAAAGGTCCTTGGGCCTCTTCCCATTTGATAAATGAGGAAACTGAGGCTAGCTAGGAGGGGTAACTGGGAGGACAACCATCAGTTGGTAGGAGAGTCTCACATTTGGGCATCCATGCCAGTGACCTGTCCTCTGCCTCTCCCCTCGTGGGCTGTGGTTAATCTACCGCTAAGTCAGGCCCTACCTGGGAGGCAGGTGAGCACTTGACAGAGATAATGGGTGGTCCAGAGTCTTTCCTGGGGCAGGGGCTGGGGCCAAGCCTGCCCTGTAGTTGTGGCTACACCGTACACCCCAGCCTCCCCTACAGCACTCACTGACAAATGTGGTCTCGGTCATCAAGCTGCCAATGGGCAGCTGCTAGGCCCCCTGAGAGTGGGTGACTGCCCAGCCCCCAACATGGGGCACCCCTCCCGTGCTCCTGGCCAAAGTGGTATGAGCACCCTCAGAGCAGCTGTGAGGACAGCTCTGGCTGGGGAGAGGCAGCTGGGCCCCAGGGGGCTGGGGCACCAGCAAAAGGAGGTGCCCTGGGATCTGCAGGGGATGGGCTGCAGTGTGTGGAAACAGCTGCCTGCTAGGAGCTCTCCACCCTTCTAAAAGGTGGACCAGGGCCAGAGCCAGGTTCTCCCTGCTGGTGGAGCGGATGTGGGGCATGGCTCATCCCCAAGCCGCAGATGACATCAGAAGGACCAAGGCCAGCTTGGACAGCACACTTAGCACACAGGTGCCTCGCTGGGTACTCCATCCCACCCCCTCTCAACATCCTCACATCTCTCTTAGCAGGACAATACCGCACCACCCCCATTTCACAGACGAGGACCCTGAGATGTGTAGAGGGGTGAGTGCCCATGGTCCACTTCATGACGACGTCAAGGCCAGAGCTCGCTCCACCGTCCCTCCATCTCTCCCTGCTGGCTCTCCATTTCTCGTGGCATGTTTACCTTCCTGATTTCGCCTGCTTTTGTTTGGTTTGATATGAAAATGAATTTGCCCAGAATGCATAGCAGCAGAAAGAAGGGGGCGCGGGGCGGAGTTGTGCTGAGTGACAGGAATGTGTGGACGTTGAATTAAAAGCAGCTTGGCACAAACAGAATCCGGCTACAGAATATTAGAAATATATTTAGAGCCCAATGGAAGATCCTAGTCAACTGGGCTCATGGTTTGGTGGTAACCACCTAGGCTGGGATGCAAGTCCAGGCCTGTTCTTGCCTGTGTGTCCTGAGGACAGCCCCGAACCTCTCTGAGCCTCAGCTTCTTCTGCTGATAAACAGTGACAATGGCATCTCTTTTACAGGAGCATCGCGACAAGGATTAAATAAAGCAGCGTCTGTGAAGTGCGTGTTGCCAACTGCCAAGTGTCATACAATGGTGAGGTTGTATTTTTGGATTCTCTGCTTCTAGGGATGTCTAAAGTACCTGGGACTGGCCCATCCCATCACAGTGCACGCAGTGCGCGGGCCCCAAGTCCCTCTCTGGGGGCTGTGTCTGTCTGTCTGACCCTCCACGCTTCCCATCCCTGGTGCCTTCTGAGGTGGGTTCCCATGGACCAGCACGGCTGGGAGAACAAAGCTAGGTTGTGACTTGCCTAACAGCAGCAGGGGCAGCTCCCGGTGGGGATGGCTGCTCCTGCAATGGAGGGGGTGCTACAAGAGAGGGCAGGGGTCCTCCTATCTGTATGTGCCTGCAGCAGCCCTGACTTGGCCTCCTGGGCGCCCGCTTGGTGGAGGGGGCTGGTGAAACAGCTCAGCAGGAATGAGGGAAACCTGCAACAAGCGAACTCCAGCCAGGGCCCGGGGGGGGCATCGCGGGGCCCTCAGTGAACAGCCGGGGCCTGGGGGGCATCGCGGGGCCCTCAGTGAACAGCCGGGGCCCGGTGGGCAGCACGGGGCCCTCAGTGAACAGCCAGGGCCTGGGGGGCATTGAGAGGCCCTCAGTGAACAGCCGGGGCCTGGTGGGCATCATGAGGCCCTCAGTGAACAGCCGGGGCCCGGTGGGCAGCACAGGGCCCTCAGTGAGCAGTGCCCTGCTGGGCAGGCTGGGCCTCTGTCCTCTCAACAAGGAGGGGTGGAGGCAGGGCAGGATTATGAGGCAGCAAGGGGAGAGCGAGGCCCCAGGGGAAGGGCCAACCACGGAGAGGTAGCAGTGGAGGGGTCTTGGGATTCGGGGCCTCTGGCAGGGCCAGGCTGGGACCTGAGGACACTTGGTCTCCCTGGGCCTGCAACAGGCCTGAAACTCATGCCATTTGGTGGCCCTCTTTAAGAACACAAAATATCAAATATAAAATTAGGTGCTAAAGTCCAGAAAGGGCAGGAGATGCCCAGAAATGACTGCAGCCCCACAAGCATCCAAAAGTGAGGACATTTATAAAACACCCTTCCCCAGGCCCTGGAGTGCGTGACTGGGATCCGGGGAGATTGGTGTGAGTCCTGGGATGGGGGCCGGTCACAAGTTCTAGGCCACGCCACCTCTGCAGCAGAGGCAGGTCCCCTCCAGGGCGCAGCTTCCTCATCTCCAAGAGAGGGGATGGGAAAGGGAACTCCGAAGGTCTTTCCCAGCTGTCATTTGTTCATTGCTTCTGGGATTTTATGAACAGGGATGAGTGACCAGCACCCTTCCATTGACTGGGGACACTCGGCTCCCTGCCCTCTCATCCAGGATGTGGGGACTCCAGAAGGTCTAGGGAGGAGAGGAGGAGGAGAGGCTGGAGTGGGATGGCCTGCCCTCCCTGGGGTTGAGGCAGTGATGATGCCTGCACCCTCACAGGTGTGGTGTGTGTGTGGCTGTCCTTCTGATATCCTCAAAGAAGGCACACCAGGGCAGATGCCATGCTACTCACATCCCCTGGCAAAGGATTCCCCACCCCGAGGACAGGTGTGTGGCACAGCCCATCCCTATTCTTCCACATGCAGAAGCAGAGTGTATGTAAGCGACAGCCCAATGATCGCTTCCTCCTCCCACTAGACAAAGAACCACTCTTCAGAGGAAAATATCACCTTCCCCAGACTCTTCCGGCAATTGACATTGGAGGTATTAATACAAGGGATGTGGCTGGGCAAGTGTACCTTGATGTAGATGTGGCCACGAGTCTGAGCCCGAGAAGAGCTACTGGCCCAGGTTGGTGCATGGGCACTGCCCTCAGGGAACAGGGGCAGGCCAGCCTCCCACCCTCTTCCAGAGTCCATCCTGACCAGCTTCCAGCTAGGAGAGGCACAAGGGACAGGCTTGCCCTCCAGGAACCCCAAGGTGCAGGGGGAAAGGCAGCTTCCATCCCTGGGTGATGCCGCTCTGCAAGTGTGAACTGAGTGCCTCCTGGGTGAGGCCACCCATGGGTCCCAGACACTCATCACAGGGAAAAGCCAGACACTCAGAGAGAGATGCAAGTGCTCTTAAACTGCAGGCAGAGGGACACTAGGGGACACCAGGAGAGCTCCATGGAGGAAGTCACCCTTCAGCATGGTCTTGAAGATGAGTGGAAGGTGGTAACGTGAGCACAGTGTGTTTGGGACACAGGAGATAGTTTCATGTGGCCAAAGGTCAGGGCACCTGGAGGCAAGGAGATGCTAAAGGTTTATCCTATAATGACGGTCCCCTGTATGTACAGAGGCTTTCTACATCCTTTGTCTTCGATGGACTCATTTAAACTCCCACAACAAACTGTGAAGCTGGCCTAGCCCTGTCATCCTCAGGTTGCAGCTTCAGTGACTTCCTTCAGGAAACCTTCCTGGACTCCCCAGTGGATGGACTGGGGTCTGCCATGTTGTTCTCATAGTTCCTCCTCTTCACAGCATCATCACTGCCATTCCCTTGCCTGTCTCCCCACTCGTGCTGAGCTCTGTGAGGACAGGGACTTGCCTGGCACATTGATAATTGTGTCACTGTCAAACTCTGCAATGGGATCTGGCAGAAAGAAGGTACTCCACTTATTGGATGGATGAGTAGATGGATGGGTGGAAAGAAGGAAAGACAGATGGACGGATGAACGGATGGATGAATATGTGTATGTATGCACATGTGTATGGATGGACAGAATGGATACATGGACAGATGGATAACGGATGGATGGATGGACAGTGGATGGATGGTTGAGTTACCTAGCAGTCCCAGAATCAAGTCACATCATGTCAAAATCATGCCAAGAATCACCTCAGAAAGCATCTAACTTAACCTCTTCATTTCACAGGGAAGAAACCGATCAGGGAGGGGAAATCGCTTCCATGACACTTTTGAGGGGAAGCAGGGGAGCAGCTGGGGTCAGAGTTCGGGAGTGTAGCACCCATGCCAGGACCTGCTGTTCATTCAGGCTGCTGGGGCAGCAGGTCCTTCACTGTCGGGAGTGAATTACAGCTCTCAGGCCACTGGGACCTCATCCATTCCCTGGACCTGTCTTCTGCAGAGACAGCCTCCCAAGCACACCCCCTTGTCAAGGCTCCTTCCTTGAGCTTCCACTCCTTCTTCCTTGGGCCCCCACTCTGTCTTCCTTGGACCTCCACTCCTTCCTTGGGCCCCCACTCCTTCTTCCTTGGGCCCCCTCCTGTTGCATTTTAAAGATTTTTAGTATGTGGTTTCGCCTAATAAAGCATTCTCAACACACACACACACACACACACACAGTGGAGTCCCAAGGAAGAAGGCCACCTTGGGGGCCATGGCCTCTGCATCTTGTTGGGGTTTCCCTCCCCTGGAAATCCCTTCCTTTAGAGAATGAACTGCAGGGAGCTTGTCCTTGCTGGACTCATTCAGCCCCACCCTGCTTCTTCCCCAGCTGCCCAGCCTGCTGTCCTGCCCCTGACTCACCCCTACTGTATGTGGGTCAGGTCCCACGGCAGGAGGGGGACCCTGTGGAGAGTGATTGTGTCGCCACCTCAGTGAGACTTTCCTCCTAAATGAATGCACCCACACACAAGCTACTTGAGAGACACTGGTGGTAGGGGTTAGAGATGAGGTGATTGAGGGGAAAGGTGCAAGAAGAAGGGCCAGGGAAGTGAGAGAAGGGGTGCATTTGAGCTAAACACACCCTGCCGCAAGCAGGCAAAGGGATCAGAAACAGGAATTCCGACCCCCACCCACCACAGCCTGGGGCCTCAGAAGGCGGATCACAAACGTCACACTGGGAGATTGGGGGACAGCACTGCCATTTCCAGCTGCTCCTCCAACCAGATTAAAGCCAATTAATGGAAGACCCCACTGGGCTGGATGATGCAATCATCAGCTACTCTCAGGAGGGTGTCCTAACGCTGCAAAGCTGCCCTGGGATGCCCAGCCTGTCTGTCCAGGACTAGTTCTGGTCTCATTCTTCCACCAACCTCACAGTGTGCCTGGGGGCTGGGAGAGGGTCTCTCAGGCAGCTGGGGCCAATTCCTCCTCTGCCTCTTAGGTATGGGTTGGGTCAGACAAGTTGGGAGGTGGCCAGGGTATGGAGCAGTTAGGCTGTAGAGCAAGGACGCTTGTGCAACCTAGGACTCAGATGAGGCCAATCCCTACATAGACTCAGACCCCAGGGCTCAAAAGATGGGACTAGGGAGGGACTGGGGAAAAGACACCAGAAGGGCTTTTCAGGAAAGTGTTGGGGGAAGAAGTGCTGTCAGGGGCAGGGGATGAGGAGAGACAGAGAGAGAGATGGGAAGCCTGGACCCTCCCCAGCTGCCCCCTCCGCCTTTCTCCCCTCCCCGAAGGCAGGCGGAGGCAGAGCTCAGACCTGCCCTCTCTCCTGTGCAGGCGGAGGAGGAAAGAACCAATTAGTTCATTAGCTGACACGTCTGTGAACATGGCTCCTGGGACTCGATGGGCCTGGCGGCCAGTCATGGTTTAATGGGCACTTTAGCTCTGAAATGACACCTGGGCCAGCTGCCTCTGGCACAGCACGGGCTCACTTAAAGAGGAGGGAGCCGCAAGGCAGGGCAGAGAAAGCAGGAGACTGTGGAACGGCCTCGGCCAGAGAAGGGAAGAGCCCCCACCCCCAGTCACCAGGCAGGCCACACCGCAGCCCACTCACCGCACAGGCCACACTGCATCCTCTCTGGCTGACCAGAGGGAGCAAGGTGTCTGGGCAAGGTCCCTCTCAGGCCTGCCTGGGGCCATGGCCTGGGCAGCAGGTATGGCCCCCTGGCATGGTGGTGGGGAGACCTTGCTTCCTGTCTCTGGGTCTTGGGGCCTTGTGGGTCTGTGAAATGACCTGGCCAGGTGATCCAAAGTCCCTTTCAGTTCTGACATGGCAAGATCTATGATCTGGTAGGGAAGGTACATTTCAGAAAAAGCGGACTGATTTTTCAAATGCCCAACCACTCGAGTTATCAGGGTCTTGAGAACAGCCCAGCTCAGAGAGGTGCAGGGGTGGTGCAGACAGGTGCAGAGCTGGGATGCAAACTCAGATTCCCTGGAACCCCCAGTCTGCACTCTTAGCCATGTCCTTGTGCTGTCCTGCTGCCACACTGGGAAAGCTGACTTGGCTCTGGAGCCAGGCACTGATCCAGGCGCTTCCCTCCCTCCCCTGCATGCATCCTCCTGAGTCAGGCTGGTTGGTCCTAGCCTGCCCTGCCTAGGGCATCTGGTCTGGCTTTAGCCAAGTCTCCTCTTTTGGATACAGCTGCAAGTGATAGAGTCAGTGTCTCACAGAGTCCACTCCCTCTAGGCCTAGGCAAGTTGCAAGGTTCTAAGCCACGCCCCCTCTGCAGGGCAGGCAGGTCTCTAGGGTTCAACTTCCTCACTGCAAATCAGGGGATGGGAGACGGGAGCCTAAAGGTCCTTTCATGCTATTATTTGTTTATTGCTTCTGTGATTTTATGAATAGGGATGAGTGACCTGCAGCCCTTGATTTACTGAAGACACAGAGGCTCTGGGCTTGGATTGGGTAAAAGGCTCTGAAGCTAGACCAACCGTTGTGCCCAGGGACAGGATGAACGTCTCTGTGCTGCATGTACATTGCCAGCTCCAACAGGGCTGGTCTGCAGCAAGGGAACCACCCAAGACTACAGATGGGGGGATGGGGACAGTGGAGGCTCAGCAAGTCCTGTGTCCCATTCCCCACCTCCCAACGGGGCCTGTCTGTACCACCCCAGACAGGGTAGAGACACCATGAAGATGTTCAGAAGGTCCTCCATGTTCTCCTGCATGCTCTTGGTCAGAAGGGAGGGAAGGCAAAGGAAAAAGCCTGTTTTTAGCAGTTCAGGGGGTCCGGGGCTGTGCTGGATGCTTTTTAGATTTTTGATCTCATTTGATCAGATCTGCTGAAGTGTTCTTAATGGCTGTGTTAGTCCATTCTCACAATGCTATAAAGAACTATCTGAGACTGGGTAATTTACAAAGTAAAGAGGTTTAATTGACTCACAGTTCCGCAGGCTTACTAGGAAGCATGGCTGGGAGGCCTCAGGAAACTTACAATCATGGCAGAAGGCAAAGGGAAAGAAGCAAGCATATCTTAACCATGGTGGGGCAGGAGAGAGAGAGATGGGGAAGCGCCACACACTTTTAAATCTTCAGATCTCCTGAGAACTCACTATTACGAGAACAGTGTGATCCAATCACCTCCCACCAGGCCCCCCACCTTTAACATGGGGGGATTACAATTCCAAATGAGATTTAAGTGAGGACACAGAGCCAAACCCTATCAATGGCCCAATTTACAGATTGAGGAAACTGAGGTTGAGAGGTTAAGTCACACGCTAATGTCACGGGGCTAGGAAGTGGCAGTGGTGGCATTCGATCTTGGGATGTATGCCCTTTTTGCTGCCCCACAGCTTGGAGTATTCTAGCGCTGCACCTGTTGGGAGAGAGAGGATTCTGGCACCCAGCTTGTGGTACGACCTGTGCCTCCAGAAACCCTCTTCCCTATCCCCCTACCCCCGAGTGGGTCCTCCTGTCCACACAGCATCAATCCCTGCTTCCCTGCTGTTCTCTAAGCTCCTCCTGCAGCTTCCTAGGCACAGGATGATTATTCCTCCTGGGGCAGGGGACAGATAATCCTGATCCCATTTGTGGGACATAGAAACGGATGCCAAGGTCCAACTGGCACAGAAGCTGGGAGTGCTGGGCTCCCTCTGCAGACCAAGCTTGCTGGGGTTCCCACTGTGCCCTGCTCCCAGGAGGCCCTGGATAGCCTGTCTCCTCCCTGGGGAGGAAATGTCCTTGGACGCTGCCCAGTCCTTGCACACTGTCTGGGGGAAGTGGAGGGGGAGGAAATCAGGCTTCTCTCTCACCAACCAGGCTCTGCATGGTGGGGGCCTGTACACTTAAGCTTGCTGCTATCCCAAGGAGGGCAGCTGGAAGGTGGCTTCCCTGGGGCTCAGTGCAGCCTCCTTCTGGCCCCAGTTACTCTCTCAGATACCCCAAGATGCGTCATCCACGCCAGCCGCTGAAGCTGTCAGCTCTCCTTCTCAGCACCACTCAGAGTCTCAATGACGACCCCGGCTGCCTCCCGAAGAGACACGTCAAGGACTCCTGTCCAAATGATGCCATCAGCCTTCCTGTTGTTGGCCGAGGTGCTGGGCACCAGCAGCCCCCACCTTGGCCCTGTCGCTGGCTGATAAAGGAACAATTTTCCTGCAGAAGGAAAAACCCAGCAAGCAGCAATTTTCATTTGTGAGAAAGCTTTTAGGCAGGCAGAGAAGCTGGAGTGAGGAGCAGGGAGGAGTAGGAGGAGAGAGGAGTGGGAAGAGAAGAGGCAATTGCCTCCTCCTGGCAGCCCTCCTTGATTGTGGAGCAGCTGCCAACCACCTGGGCTGCTCACTGTTCAAGAAAGCTTCCCATCACTTCCTCATGACTCAAAGCTCTGCAAGTACTCTTTGCCCTTTAGCTTGTACTTGATTAATTCATTTTCAGTTAAGTGATTTGATCCCTCATCCATTTACCCAAAAACCCTTCCTGGAGCACCTGGCATGTGCTGGGAATTGCAAACAAAGATTCAGCCCTCGCCCTCAAGTTGCTCATAGTCCAAAGGAAGAGGAAGGCTTAGTAAGGTGTCATGCTATGGGGGAAGAAGGTGGGGCTGGATGGGTCGGGAAGGCTTCCTGGAAGAGGGAGTGTCTAAGTCAAGCCCTGAAGGACGGATGGGAGTCAGTTAAGCAGAGATGGGGGCAAGTTTTAGGGGAGGTGAATACACAAGCAGCAACTCGGTCAGAGAGAATGCGGCAGGTCCCATCAGCCACTGTGTGTAGGAGAGGGGATGGTGGGCAGAGACAAGGAGAGGGGTGAGAGGGGGGTTCAAGATGTGAGTGAGGTGACATGATGAGAGGCACTGAAGGGTTTCAGCAGCAACAGATCAGATTTCTGTATCAGAAAGATCACTCTGGCTGCAATGTAGTAGGGAAGGCCAAGTAGGACCTGGTCATAACCAGGTGGAGGGGTGGTGGTGACCAGAATCTGGAATGAGACCGTGGGTGAGGGCCGCCAGGGGTGCATAGAGGCAGATGCATGCAAGACATTAATGCACCCCTCCAACTGCTCTGCACTGTGTCCTGGGGGCACTGAGCCCTGGGCTTCTCCCTCTGGCTGCACCAGCCAGGCCCCCTCCCTACCTGCCCCTCTCCTGCATGGCTTGCCTTGGGCTCTTTCCTGGTCTAGTGCTCCTGACGGTTTCCAGGTCAGGTTGAGCTGGCCTGGCTTGGAAATATGCTTGATGGAGTTCTGAGCCCGCTGCAGCAGGGGGCCAGGGGTCAGGGAGGTGGCAGACTGCAGGGGCAGGAGCCGCTGGTTCTCCCCGGCCTCCCAGCAACTCTGCTCTAGGGTTAACGGCTCTGAAATATATGCTGCTGATGCTACATCCCCAGGAAGGGACCCCTAACCTGCTAGCCCTTTGTCGCGCTGGGAAAATAGCTCAATTACTGCCAAAATGAGAAGCTGTCCTAGTGTGGATGAATAAGCACCAAAGGATAATTAGAATGGGCTGGACATAAGTAGCCACTTGTTTGGAAAGGTGGAGTGCCACAGCACAGAGACCCTGGGTGGTGGGGGAGTCAGGGTGGCAGTGGAAGGGCAGCAGGGACCCAAGGAAGCCACAGAGCTTTTGACCCTCTCCCATTCCCCCACCCCTACCCTGCAGCTTCCTGCCACACGTCTCTTCCTGGGATGTTAAGGAGGTTGGCATAGAGTCAGAGTCCAATCAAGAAAGCAGGAACTACTGGCTATACTCGCACAGAAGGAATTTGCTACAGGGAACTGGTTGCAGGTGATAGTCCGCTGAGAAGCCCAGCAGGGGACAGTGAGGTAACCCAGAGACTGATGACACAAGAGGCCTCTACATCCCTAGGCTGGAGGGGTCCAGGAGGAAGTGAGATTGTCAGGAGCCCAGGGTGAGTCACCCATCCGCAGGGAGCTGGAGTCATGGGCCAAACGCAGCTGCTTCAAGGAAGCCAGTGGAGGCAGAAGGAAAGGGAGAGACCCCGCCTTCTCTCTCCCTCCCACCTCCTGTCTCCTGCCCGTGCCTCCCACTGGGCAAACCTAACCTGAAGCCAGCTGACCTGGGAGCCTGGGAAGCCAGGAAGACAGCCACCTGTGATACAGGACAGAGCAGAGGCAGGACAAGGAAAGGACCTGAGAAGTCACAGCCCAGGAAGGACACAGTGGGTTGACGTGGTAGCCTGAAGCCACAAAGCACGAACGCCGGGGACTCGACGTGCAGCCTGCCTTCCCTCCCACACCGTTGGGCGATGGCGGCCAACTCCCCACCAGTTCCTGGTGCCTTGGTGATAAATGCCCACACGGTCCCACCCCAGCCCGATTCATCAAGCTCCCCGTGGCAGGTTGCATGGCCAGAGACCTTGCCCACCAGGAGCTTAGTCTCCCAGACAAAGAACAGAAACTCAGACTGGGCCGGCCAGAGACACATAACATACTGTGGGGAGTCACTGACGGTCTAAGTGAGCCCAGGAGCCTCGCAGCTCCTGCCAGGATTGGGAGGGAGCAGAGCGGCTGAGGCCTTCGGTTTTCTCCCTCCTTCCATCTCTGGTGTCAGGGGTGACTTGGAAAGGAAGCCCAAGTTTCTCTAGGCCATTCTCCCACCTTTTCCTCAACCTAACCCCTCCTGGACCAAGCAGGCTCTAATACAGCTGTTCCTTTCTCCTTCCCTCCCTCCCTTCCTTAACATGGATTAAAAGCCTCCAACACAGTTTGCTATGGAAGCTGTGGACGCCACAGCGAGCAAGACAGGCGTGGTCCCTGCTCTCACGTTGCTTATACACGCAGAGCTTCTGCAACCTTGCCTAATTGTCCCCCTAAGGGCAGGGGGACCTTCAGACCACACCACCCCGCTGCTTTCCAAACTCAGCTTCCAACAGGAAGCTGAGACGCAGGACCTCTGGATAACAACTCCAGGCTTCACGTCCCTCTCCAACTCCTTTTGAGTAAAGAGAGGGTCAGCGAGGGGCGGGCACTAGATTCAGGGGGCTGTGATTGGCTGCCACCAGACTGATAGATGGGTGAAGAGACCAACCAAGACTGTGAGACAGCCAGGGTGGCAAGGCAACTTAAGAGTCAGGCAGATGCCGCTGCAGTCCCCACCCCTGCCCCCCACCCCTCGGCCAGCATGTCCCCCCTGTCTGGGGCCCAGCTCTAAATCTCTTTGACATAAAATATTGTCGGAGAGCCGCAGCACAGAGAGATTAAAAAACAATAAAGAGAAAGCGAAACTCTTGTCTATAATTACCAGCCTCTAGCCGGCAGCAGCAGAAACGCACTAAAATTTTAATAGGAACCACTGCATTTAATTTAACGACACATTTTTTCAATTACCAGAATAATTGTTTTATTCATAAAATGAGTTTCAATAAAGAGGGTAATTTTCCTTTGTTTTTATTATTCATTTGTGCAACATATTTGAGATAGAACTCCCTCATGTTAAGGCAGCTTGGCAAGGACTCATGACATCTGTGTCATGCATTGAAACTGGAGTGGCGCAGGGGACCCTCCTGAGGAGGGGGTGGCCATCCACATTGCCAGCTGATGGCCGAGTAGTCAATGGTCGAGGTGCAGGTCTGAGTGTACTGAGCCGGAGCACGGAACCTCCGCCCACCAGGGAGTCTTGCCAAGTGCCCCACAGTCCACTTCCCAGGCTCATTCGAGCTCTCTCGCTTGCATCCTCCACTCACACTTGCTGAGCTCCCCATGCCATCGGGGATTAGAAGTGCATCCTCTCTGCACTGATGGAGGGAACCAGGAGTCAGCTCTTCCAAGTAAATAAATAAACAAAAATAAAATCCTGCTAAACTCTAACACAAAGCTCAGGATGACTTGGAGGAGTAAAGAAAAGCAGGCAGAGAAAATATGCAAAGGAGACAGCCTGTTGCTAGAGAATTGGAAGCAGGCTGTATTTACGGTTGTGGGGTTTTTATCTCTGCCTTCCCAACATCGAATGAGATCATTATAATGACCAACATTTATCAGGTACCCATCATGTGCCACTTAGATTAGCTTCTCGGCACTCGAGAATTACGTACTAGCATCACACCCGCTTGAGCTATGAGAAACTGAGGCATAAACGGGTTAAGTAACTTGGCAGGACACAGGAAAACAGGATTTGAGCCTGGTCAGGCTGACTGCAGAGCTTGAGGACGGTGCTACTACTCTGCCAATGGGCCCCGCTGTAGGCTGCTTCCCAGATGGAGTTCCCTTAGCGACTTCATCTTTGAACTAACTCATTTGCACTTCTCGCTCTGGCTTCGTTTACACTGCACTCTAAGCCCTCTCCTTGGCAAGCTCTCAACTCAAGAGCCCTCGCCCTGAGCCTCTGGCTGGTGCTCAGAGATGGATGGACTGTTTGGAGAGGAGCTGCTGAGAAGAGGCTCAGACCCGTTTGGGTTCTGGGTTCCTTGAGCATCCTAATCCCAACCCTTTGGGATTGGCTGCAGCTCCCAGGCAGGGCAGACGGCTGCAGCATCATGCTGCTTCTCTGGAAGGATGAATGCAAAGGTAGAGGCTTATGTGGGGGCTGGGAGGGAAGGACCAAAGGGAGCTCTTGGCCCCACTCTGGGCATGGAGGTGGTCTTGAACATGGAAGCACCTTCTGGAGTGTGTGTTTGTTCTGAACACCATCAGAGGCAAGAGACAGAGATGGGGCAGGACAGGCCACATCAGGCCAGTGGTGGGAGCCTGAGGCTGCCTCCAGTAGGGAAATTGATATTGATAGACCATTCTCACTGTCAAGGGCTTCGAGCCAGGACTTATTGCCTATTTAATACCAGGGTCCCCACAGTGACCCTGGAAGGTGGATGTTATTATTCCCTTGGTAAAGATGAGGAAACTGAGGCCTCAAGAGATCAAACAAGTCCTGCCCAAAGTCACTGAGCCAGTGAGCAGCCAAGTGGCGAGTCACCCCCAAACCCTTCCAGCTGCACCTATCCCTATGATGGCATTTCCTGCAGGGTGCTGCCCTCCCAGAAGCCAGGATAGCACAAGGAAGGACAGGAGGGGACAGAGAGGTCTGAGGCCCAGGGTCACCCCTGAGCCACTACCTGGCCACAACCTCTATCCCACCTGCAACCTCCTTCCTCTGGTCTATACCTCCTGCAGGTGAACAGTGCCACCCCCAAACCCCCACCCTTGTTATAGCACAGCCTTCATCCAGGGATGCCAGTCACCCCCTTCCTGAGGAGGTGCCAGCAGAGGGGGCATGACCAGCTCCAGCCTGAGCCTCAGATTCCTCTCAGCCTTTTGGGGTGTTGCCAATGCTGGGAGGATAATATGGGATGCAGGAGTGGTGGTTTCCCTCCTCCTTCCCTAGGTATAAATCTGGTCTGCAGAAGACCTCTTCAAGGGAAGGTACCTGGTGGCCCCAACACATTCCCCTGAAGCCCTGGCTTCTTCCCACTGGGGAGAGGACAGGAGCATGGAGGGAGGGTTATTAGGGGAGCTGGGGCCCTGAGGCTCACAGGGAGCGGGGTTTTATGTCCTCCAGGTGGAGCTGGGACCACCTATTCCTAACCCTGGAGCAGACCCCTTGTCCTCATCAACCCATGGTCTCTGCCCCCTTTCAGGTCTTCTGCTTCTTCCAGGGGGCCCCCTGACGGGACAGGGGGCAAGTCATCCTCTCCTTTGGAAGCCCAGTGCTTTGCACAATGCCAGGCACACAGGAGCAGCTCATCAGTCTACTACGTAAAGGCACCTAGATGAAACAGAACCACATCCACACTATTATGGGCCAAACTGCATCCCCCCAAAATTCATCTGTTGAAGCCCTAAGCCACGGTACCTCAGAATGCAACTAAATTTGGAGATAGGACCTTTACAGAGGTAACTAAGATTAAATGAAGCCATTGGGGTGGGCCCTAATCCCATGTGGCTGATGTCGTTCTAAGCAGAGGAGGTGAGGGCACAGGCTCATATGGAGGAAGACCATGTAAAGGGACACGGGGAGAAGACGGCCATCACATACCAAGGACAGAGCCTTCTCTCATGGCCCTCGGAAGAAAACAACCCTAAAAACACCTTGATCTTGGACTTCTGGTCTCTAGAATTGTGAGAAAATGAATTCCCATCATTTCAGCCAGCCAGTCTGGTATTTGTTACAACAACTGTAGGAAACTAATACACACTTCTGTGCAAATCTCTTTCCTTCCCTGGAATGCATCCTCCTCTATCTCTGCAAGTGTGAGCTCTGTCCGTCAAGTCCTGGCTCAAAGTCCACCTTCTCCAGGAAGCCGGCTGTGCTATGGAGCTCTTGGGCGTCCTGTTTTTAGAGTATTGATTTATACTTATTCATGGGTTGTTCTGTAAATGTTACAAAGTCAATTGAATATGGGTTTTATTGCAGGATCAAAACTCTGTGAGTTTCCTCCTGCCAGGACCTGAGTCTCTTCCATCTTCAGGAACCCTTGAGGTGCTCTGAGCTCAGGCAGGGCCTTGGTGCCCAGACTGGCTGGGGACCAGGCTGGGAGGAAGGAGGACGGGGGAGCTTTGTTCTGGGTTGGCCCTCTGACAGTGCCAATCCCCATCTCCAGCCCTGGTGAACCCTAGAGCTTGCACAGTCTAGCTGCATATGCAGCCCCCAGCTGGGCTATAGGCACTTGGTCTTGCCCAGGGAGGCTATGAATTGAGCAGAGGAGATGATGGTGAACAGAGGAGATGATGGTGACCAGAGACAGCAGGAGTAACAGGAGGGCTGTCTATACAGATGAGCCAGCGAGGGCCTCATGGAGGGCTTGAGTCTGGAACTGGCCTTGAAGGCTGGCAGGACTTGGACTGGTTGAGTGCAGGGGGAGCTCATCCCCAGTGAGGAGAACAGCTCATGCAAAGGTGTGGCGTGTGAATGGGAGTCTTCCTGGCCTGGAGGAGGCGCTGTTGGAAGTGGTGCACTGGACCTTGGACTCCAAGCAGCTCATCCTCGTCTCTATGTACTGAGGATGCTGAGGCCCAGGAGAGGAAGGGGTTGGCCCAAGGCTGCTCACTGTGCTCAGGCCTCTCTGCCCCTGGGCCTCAGAGGGGACTTGGAGGTCACTATTCCAGTCCCTGCCATCAGGCAAGAATGATGGATTAGCCTGAATCCCCCATCATCTCCCTCTCTGCCTCAATGTTCCAGAACTCAACTGGGAAGATGAGGAAGGGTCCGGGTGGGGGCAGAGAAGGTGCGGGGCTGCCAGGCACCAAGATCACATAAGCAGCAGATGTCGGCGGATTAGCAGCTCTGCTTCCCAAAGCTGCCCGAGCCACTTAATATTCTGCAGAGAGGATCACTTCTCTTTCATAAAAAGCAAACATGGGACTGAAATGCTGCAGACTCCAAACACCTGGGGAGGTCTGGAGGCTTGAAGCCTTGCACCTTGGAAAAGGGGTCCTGGGAAAGACACAGAGGGGTCAGGAGGGACCAGGGAGTGGATGGTCCCTGCAGAGAGAGAGGCGGTGGATGCACACAGGGGCCTGAGCTTCTGGGGTTTCCAGGGAAAGGCAGGGGCTTTGGGAGACGTGAGGGCACCATCCATGGGGCTTGGGCTTGGGGTAGACAGTTGGCAAAGTGATGGCACTCAGTGGAAGTCACTGCCAGGAAACAACACATGCAGGGACCATTCCTCTCCCTCTTAAAAACCCTAGACATCAGGGATGGAAGCAGAGCCACTGAGGCGGATCACCAAGATGGGAAGCGGCAGGTTCTTTCCAAACAAACAGATCAACAGAGCAAAACAGCAAACAGCTTTAGTTAAACACAAATAATTCCAAGAAGCCAGTGGCAAGCTTTTACCTTAGGTGTTCGGGTTTTGTTGCTGCTGTTGTTGTTTTTTAATAAAGGAAGACGACTTTCTTTGATTAGACAGAGCTCACTTTATCCAGATGGGAAAGAAATACAATGGTTCTCTCTTGGCTTCCTCTGAAGAGCCAAGTATGTCTGGGCAGCCCATCCGGGTGATGCTCACTGGACATGAGGCTGGGTATGGTCAGATGTTTATGTACCGTGAGTCACTTTTGGTAGAGGCATTCACATTTGACCTACACATGATTCTTCTTTTAAGCACACATTTCAGGAAAAATATTTGCTGAATTCTTACACGGCTGTTGCTACTGCTGTTATTGTATGGTTGTCACCATTTTCTCCCCTTTGGGAACCTGTTTCCAGTTTTGAAAGGGCTTCAGTAGGGGTCAGTAACTCAGCTTGCCTGGGTGGAAGTCTCGCCTGGTAGCTGTCAGCACAAATTCTAGAGCCAGATCAATTTGGATTCACATCTGAGCTCTGACCTCTATTGCCTTTGAGGGGATTTTCTAAGCCTCAGTTTTCTCATCTATAAAATGGGGATGATGATGATCATAGAAATTCTCTCACAGGGCCTTTCTGAGGATTGTATGAGTTAAACCACACAAGGAAATTAGCACCAGATTGACAGTATGGGACTATGATTGTTGAGATTGGAAACAAACCTTAGCAAATTTCATTCTTCTAAGCTAGGCAAAGGCTACACAGCAGCTAGAAAGTGCAGACACTGGGGTTGGCCTGATGTGGGTTTGAATTCTCCAGAATATTCTGGCTGTATGAAACGGAGCAAATCAATTTCTTTGGGCTTTGACCTCCTTATCTATACAATGGGAATAATGAGAACTCATTCCTCATAAGAAGGAAGTTTCAACTGAGGATCATGGAATGACACAGTTCACAGCGCACGCTCAACAAGTGGTGGCTGGTCCTGGTGAACGAGCCTGAGGCTTAGCTCAAAGGCTTTGCAGGAGCTGCTGCAACTCGAGACTTTTTTTTTTTTTTTTTTTTGGAGACAGGGTCTTGCTTTGTCGCCTAGGCTACAGTGCAGTGGCACGATCTCGGCTCACTGCAGCCTCCATCTCCTGGGTTTAAGCAATTCTCCTGCCTCAGCCTCCCGAGTAGCTGGGATTACAGGTGTGCACCACCACATCTGGCTAATTTTTGTATTTTTATTAGAGATGGAGCTTCACCATGTTGACCAGGCTGGTCTTGAATATCTGCCCTCAAGTGGTCCACCTACCTCAGCTTCCCAAAGTGCTGGGATTACAGGCATGAGCCGCTGTGCCCAGCCAGATAAAATATTATAATATTTCCTCTCTTCTTCTTCTCCTCCTCCTCTTCCTCCTCCTTTTTCTCTCTCTCTCTTTCTCTCTTACTTTCTTTCCCTGCCTCCTAATCTCCCTTTCTTTCCTTCCTTGTTTTGGGGTTGCAGGTCCTCTTTCAATAGAGGGTAGAGAGAGCCCAAAGCGTCAAAGCCCTGCCATTCTAATTTCCTTTCCCAAAATTTCCTGCCCTCAGTAAGGTCTGCCTGCAGCCTGTACCACGTAGTGATATGATGGGAACCTCTGGGCTCAGCAGTAGAAATGGCAGCCAGTGGCATTGACCTGGATTCACTCATCCTCTCTCTCAGCCTCTCCCCAGGGATCCCTGGATGACCAAGTCCAACTCTCTCATTCTAGGACCCTCCTCTCCCTGTTGCTCTATCCCCCTTTGTCCTGCCCCATCCCCAACACCATGGGCTGGGAGCCTTGGGGGCACTTAGCAGCCCGAGCTGCCACCTGGGAGTGAAGCGCCTTCTGCTGAGGGAGGAGGGGTGCAGGTCTGCTCTAAAGGGGCATCCCCAAAGTTCTGCCAGTAGATTGATAGGGAGTAAAGACTCTGACCCCACAGCCTCACTGAGCACGTGTCAGAGGAGCTCGCGAATCTGAAAAGATGTGGCTGTGACTAGCTCTGCATAAGGTTCTGCCAGATTTCCTGTGGAACCTTCCAGAATTTTTCCATTAATGACAACGACCATGCCCAGGTAGAGATGCAAAGAGACTCATGCATAAGGTTCTGCCAGATTTCCCGTGGAACCTTCCAGAATTTCTCCATTAATGACAATGACCATGCCCAGGTAGAGATGGAAAGAGACTCAGATGCCTTATTCTGCAACTAACTTCAGTTAGGAAGGGAGGGAGGGAGGGGAGAGGGAGAAAGAAAGGAAGGGAGGGAGGAAGGAAGGGGGAAAGGAAGGGAGGGAGGAACAGAATAACGTTCAAGCACATTTTCATGGCACTTTAAAATGTTCAAGCACTTTTGCATTGACTGTATCTCCTTTTATCATCCAGCCTGTGAAGTTCACAGCTCGGCATTATTAGGCAGTGGACTATGGAGGACCCACACAGAGCCAGGTTCAAATCCAGCTTCATTAGACAGATGAAGAAACCAACGCCCAATGAGACGGAGTGCCTTTCCCACCTCACATGTCAAGTCAGTGCCCAAGTTAACAGAACTTCAGGGCCCCTGCACCAAGCCGTGTGTCTCTCCTACAAGATCCTCGAGGATGGGCTCTCAACTGGGATCTTGACCCTTCCCCCAGATAGGAGCTCTTTGCCTGGCTTCCGGAATTGTAGGCCACCAGTCCTACAGAATGAGAGGTACTCTCACCCACTGCAGTAGCGGCCTGGAGAAAAAATGCCTGCCTCCCTGGCTCTGTTTGCAGCCTGGCTCCCAGGACGTGGCCTCATTTCAAAGACTAAAAAGTTACCTGAGAAACAAACAAAAGTTAGCTGAGATGGGAAAACACCCACGGGAAGGAAAGAATGCACCTTCTCCTCCCCTTTTCTCCCTTCTCTATGGGGAGAAAGAAAAACCTAAATGCTATTTTCAACTGGATGCTCCTGCCTGCACCGGGGCCCCACAAGCAACACCCAGATCCTGAAAGTATTTGTTCCAGTCAACGGGGCAGAGTGACCCACGAGGGAGAGAGCATGCCTGCCGAGTTCACACACTTCCTGCCTGCCTCTGGGAAAACTATTCAACCTCTCTGAGCCTTAGGTTTCCTTGCTGGTAGAGATGATGGTGATACATGCGCCATGGAGTGGCAACAAGGATTAAATGGGATAATGTACGCAAGACAGTTGGCAAGAAGCAAGGAGCTGATAAATGGAATAGATGATATAATATAACAATTACATTGTAATGTGTATTATAATTCTTTTTGTGGGCTCTTGAGAATGAGAACTTTCTGCCAGGTGGAGAATGAGAGGGGCAGATGGGAAGAACACCGAGATAAGAGCAGTAAGCCTTGAGCAGGATGGTGTGGGGGCAAGCTCTGTCCATCCACCACTCCCCGCTCTGCTCCCTGCCTCCCCGCCCCGATACCACACATGTCACCATACTGTGGCTGCTCTCCAGCCTCCGAAGGGCCTCCCCACAGCCAGGTCTGCAGCCTGAACAGGATGGGACAGGTAAGGTTGGCCCCTCCCCCTTTCTTTTCTTCGATACCTCCCTGTCCTGCTAGAGATAAGTGCCCCTAATGCCTGTGCTCCAGAATCATAATGCCACAAGAACCTTGCCAAGATAGGACGAGAGAAAGAGAGGGTCTGAGACAACTCAAAGCCTTTAGTCCCTGGCCTGATCCCCCAAGGGCTAGGCACCAGCTGGTTGTCAGTCTCACTAAGCATTTCTTCTGTATCTTTAGTTTGCTGGGCTCAGTGGCAGTCACCCCCAGGAGGGACAGCATGAAGGGCTGGGGGTTCTTCTGGGCCATCACACCACAAGAAGCAGGTCTATGCCTTAAGGGTCCTGCCTTGGCCCTGCTGAGACCAGGCAGTGAACTATGGAGGACCCGCACACAGAGCCAGGTTCAAATTTAGCTGAGGGCAAACTGCCTAATCTCTTACAGCCTCAGTTTCCTCACTAAAAGGATGCAGTCACTCCTAGTGCCACCACCAAAAACCACAATAAATGACAGACAAGGTGTTGTTAGAAAGACTGAATAACCAGAAACATTCGTGGAAATGACAGCAGGGCTGCAGGGCTGGAGCCCGGCTGGAGGCTGCTCTACACTGGCTCTGCCTCACATTAACCCTTTCTTGTTTGTTTGTTTGTTTTTGAGATGGAGCCTTGCTCTCTCACCCAGGCTGGAGTGTAGTGGTGCATCTTGGTTTACTGCAACCTCCACCTCCCAGATTCAAGCAATTCTCTGTCTCAGCCTCCTGAGTAGCTGGGATTACATGCATGCGCCACCACGCCCATCTAATTTTTGTATTTTTAGTAGAGACGGGGTTTCACCATGTTGGCCAGGCTGGTCTTGAACTCCCGACCTCAAGTGATCCGCCTGCCTCGGCCTCCCAAAGTTCTGGGATTACAGGTGTGAGCCACCTCGCCTGGCCTCACTAACCCTTTAGGTGTGGAACATGGAACATTCCAGAGATGTCAGGACAGCAGTTGTTTACCAACTGTGTAAATACAGAACTTCAAAATCCAAGCACTCACATGTTGATAGGGAGTCCTTGGGACCACACGACCCACTTACAGGGCTACCGTGAGGGTTGGTCAGATCACGGCGCCACTGGCGCCTACCCCGGCCCGATCCTGATTCAGGAACACACAGGCTCCTTGACCAGTGGGTGGCGTCTGGGCCAGCAAGGACCTGTGGCAGGAGACAGGATCCTCTTTGAGGTCAGGAAGTGTGGGGTGTGCCACTGGGCCAGGCATGTCCCTGCTCATCCCACCCAGACCAGGCACAGCAAAATCAGGCCCCCTTCCTCCCCCCATTACCCACAGGTACAGGAAAGAGAGACCCAGCCTTGCTCCTGGTCACTCCACCCAAGCTTTTGGGGACCTGTCCAGTGCTCCACTCCAGACCCCACAACTTGGCATTTCTAGCTGTGCCTGAGATGGGGCCAAGGGAGGAGACAAGAGAGCTATTTTGGGTCTGGAAAGAGCTGCGGTGGGTGTGAAAGGGAGACAATTACGGGGTTGGTAGGGCCGAGTGCCTTCCACCCACACCACCCACCCGACCTGCGGTCAGCCCTCAGCCTGGCATCAGCACAGATGATGACGAGACCTAGGGGGAAGTGGGAGGTGGAGAGGAGAATCTCCAAAAGGGGCTGGGGTAGGGAGAGAAGATGTCAGCACAGAGTCATCTGGGAGGACCCCAGATGGTGACGTGGTTGCAGAGTCGTGGCCAAGAAGCCATGGTTCCTGGGCTGCCATGGAGAAGGAACAGTCAGCTGCCTTCTTCAGGCCATACTGTGTGGTTGTTGTCCTGGGCCCTAGAAGGCATAACATAGGGTCATTTTGGGAACACGGGATCATTGTGTCATGGGCCACCTTCTTCCTGTACATAGTTCAAGTCTGGCCTCCAGTGGCCTCCAATGGCCACAAGCCTAGACCAGTAACAAATAGGGTGGCCTGAGAGTGGGGAGCACTGTGCAGACCCCTGCACTGGCCTCCCCTGAATTGAGTCTCTGCTCTCAAAGACTCTGTTCCAGGGCTGGGTGAAGGGAGGCGAATAAGGGACTGTGTGCAACATTTAAAGGAGGGGCAACCAAAAATCCTAGTCATCAAGATAAGTAACATTGTAGGCCAGGTGCAGTGGCTCATACCTGTAATCCCAGCACTTTGGGAGGCCAGGGCCGGTGGATCACCTGAGGTCAGGAGTTGGAATTGGAGACCAGCCTGAGCAACATGGTGAAATTCGGAGTTCGAGACCAGCCTGATCAACATGGTGAAACTCCATCTCTACTAAAAATACAAAAACTAGCTGGGTGTAGTGGTGGGTGCCTGTAATCCCTTGGGAGACTGAGGCAGGAGAATTGCTTGAACTCAGGAGGCAGAGTTTGCAGTGATCTTGCCACTGCACTCCAACCTGGGCAACAGAGCAAAGCTCTGTCTCAAAAAAAAAAAAAAAAAAAAAAGACAAATAACATGTTAATATAATATTTCAAAGGATCCAAATCAAAGCAAAAAATTTAACATGAACACCACCAAAACGTTACAAAAAGACATGCTCCATTGGGGCTGCAACAGCCTCCAAGGTACCAGGATGGTTCCTGTCTTTATTGGACGTTTTGATATTTTGTTCCTTGTGGAATTTTTGCATTAATTTGCATTTAAAAAATATTACATTCAAATATTATTTGTTTGATTATTGAATTTTGGGAGCACACCCCTAAGATTTTGTGCTTGGTCTTGCATCTGTTCTGTTTTTTGATCCAGTTAACTTCCCTGTTCCTCCCACCTCCCTCCAGGAGTTAGGCCAGGTGAAAATATAAGAGAACAACAGCTACGTGGAATTTGGGGGAACATGAGGCCAGACACTTCCCAAAGGAGAGAGAGAGACAGGAGAGGCGGGGAGAAGAAGGCAGGTGCGGGAGGGGGCTGGGAGGTGGTTCTGAGGGTCTGTCCAGGCTGCCGGACAAGGATGAGGACAGGGAGATGAGGATGAGACCCAGGGATGGGACTGTCAGAAAGAGTGGGGAAAAGAGAGAGAGAAGCTGAGTGCAGAGAAAGGAGTAAGAAATAAAAATCACCACCGAGGCATTCTGTGCGGAAGGCGCCACGGGCTGCTGGAAATGCCATGTCTGCGTTTTGTAAGCTTTACTAAGATGTGCAAACTCATTTCATCCTGGCAGCAGCCCTTTGAGGCAGGTATACCTCTTTCCCCATTTGATGATGGGTACATTGAGGCACAGAGAGCACCAAGGCTGTAGGGCTATGCTGAAGCTGGAATACCAGCCCAGGCAGTCTGACTCAGACCTGGGCACTCCTCCTTGGAAGGGAGGAGGAAGGCAGGGGAGGGGAAGGATAGCTCCACTCCGATACCGCCCCACTGCCTGCCACCCCATCCTGGTCCTCAGGCCATTGCTGGTGAGGAGGCTTGGACAAGCACCACCACAGAGGCCTCTACACATGGCCTCCAGCAAGGCTGGGATAAGATGAAGTGAGTCACCGTCAACTTCTCTTCAAACCAGAAATATCCTCCCCCAGAAGTATCAGGCAAATCTAATTTTTATAAATCACATTGTAGCTCAAATATCTTAGGGAACTCACAACTTACAAACATTTCTGGCTGGGTGCAGTGACTTACACCTGTAATCTCAACACTTTGGGAGGTTGGGGCAGGAGAATCGCTTGAGGCCAGGAGTTCAAGGCCAGCCTGGGCAACACAGTGAGACCCCATCTCTATAAAAAATAAGATAAAAAATTAGCTGGGTGTGGTGGCACACAGCTGTAGTCCTAGCTACTCAGAAGGCTGAATGTGGCAGGATTGCGTGAGCCCAGGAGTTTGAGGCTGCAGTGAGCTATGATCAGGCCACTGCCCTCCAATTTGGGAGACAGAATGAGACTCTGTCTCTTAAAAAATAAAATCTTTGTGCCCTTTTGTAACTATTCCCTAATATATCTATCTCTCAGTTTGAGATTCCATGAGCAACTTTGTAGTATAACAGGGCTCTGAAAGGGTCTATTTTAGGTATACATATTTTGGGGCAGGGTTGAGATTAATGAAATCCCATTTCAAATGGCCTAGGTGAATCTTTTTTCTCCCACTGATTTTTTCCTTTTCTTTTTTTCTTTTCTTTTCTTTTTTTTTTTTTGAGACAGGGTCTCCCTCTGTCATCCAGGCTGGAATGCAATGGCACCATCGTGGCTTACTGCAGCCTTAACATTCCCAGTTCAAGTCATCCTCCCTCCTTAGCCTCCCGAGTAGCATGTGCCACCATGCTCAGCTAATTTTTTATATTTTTTGTAGAGACAGGGCTTTGCCATGTTGCCCAGGCTGGCCTCAAATTCCTGGGCTCAAGCGATCCACCCACCTTGTTTCACCCACCTGGCCTCCCAAAGTGCTGGAACTACAGGTCTGAGCCACTGTGCCCAGCCCCCAGTCAATCTTTTTGAAAACTTCTTTTGTATTCCTCTTGCTTTATGTTTTTCTGTAAACTCACACTTCAATTTCTTGGATTTACTTAGAGCTGTTCAATACGGTAACCACTAGCCACATGTAGCTATTTAAGTTAATTAAAATTAAATAAAATTAAAAATTCAGTTTCTCAGTGGCACTGGCCACATATGGCTAATGACTACCATGTTGTCATGCATGACTACCAAGCACAGACCACAGAATGCTTCTATCACTGCAGAAAGTTCTACTGGACACTACTGGCTTAGAGTATAAAGTCCACTTGAGTCCATTTCTGCTTAAAGTGAAGCAGGTCTGTATTCTCTCCTGCATCTGAGCCCCTGGGCTGTGTCGTCATATGAACAACTGATTTAACTAATTCCACTGGATGTATGTGTGACCCAGAGAGGTGCCTGGTGTCCTTCCCTGCTCCCTCCCCATGACATTAAAACTAAACAGCTGGGGCTGGGCTTGGTGGCTCACACCTATAATCCCAGCACTTTGGGAGGCCGAGACAGGTGGATCCCTTGAGGCCAGGAGTTCGAGACCAGCCTGGCCAACAGGGTGAAACCCTGTCTCTACTAAAAATACAAAAATTAGCTGGGCATGGTGGCACGTGCCTGTAGTTCCATCTACTCAGGAGACTGAGGCATGAGAATCGCTTGAACCCAGGAGGCAGAGGTTGCAGTGGGCCGAGATCGCGCCACTGCACTCCAGCTTGGGGGACAGAGTAAGACTCTGTCTGAAAAAAAAAAACAAAAACAAAAAAACCCAAAACAAAAGACTAAACAGCTGGGCTTTGGGCATCTGGTAAGGGTGGAGTGGCTACTGTTAGGTCAACCCTTTCCCCAGATAGCAATAAACAACTGCCTGAGGCATTGGAGAACAACCAAAAGCAGGCCGACACTAGAGGGAAGTCAATGCTTAGAAGACAGAAATGGCACTGGGTGAACTTCCCATATTTATGGGTATTTGTTTGAGGTCAGGCTCTAGCTCCTGCCAAGTGGGGTGGTTAAATCCAGATAGAAAATCCACAGTCTTACTGGCTTAAACAACTAGAAGACAGAGTTTGGGGCAACTGCAGCAGTTGGAAATTGAGGGCGGGAATCCCAGAAAGAAGAGAGCCAGAGGGAGGAGACCGAATTCTGTGTTTAAATTCTACCCAGACCTTAGGCTGATCTCTGAAATATGCCTGCATGGGGCCAGTCCCAAGCAGCCCAGCAAAGGCTAGAGGGACTGAACAGAGATTTCTGCTATTGCCAACCACAGGGGAGAGCAAGTTTGGAGTTTGAGTGCAGTGAAGTTACCTGTTTGCTAAAAAATATGTAATTCATGACATCCAGGATACACTCCAAAATTTCTAGGCACATGAAGACACAGGAAAATGTGATCCCTATGCAATAGAAATGGCAATCAATACAGATTGTTTTAAAACAGCTATTATAACTATGCTCAAAGACATAAAGAAAAATGTAGTCATAATGAATGAACAAATAGAAAATATTAGTAGGAAAATAAAAAGCATAAAAAAGAACCAAATAAAAATTCTAGATCTCTAATATGATTCAGGTATTTATTCCCTCCAAATCTCATGTGGAAATGCGATCTCCAGTGTTAGAGGTGGAGTCTGGCGGGTGGTGTTTGGGTAAGGGGGATCCCTCATGAATGGCTTGGTGCCCTTCCCATGGTAGTGAGTTCTTGTTCTGTCAGAGAGTTGATTGTTTTTTCTTATTGTTGTTGTTTTGTTTTTTTGAGATGGAGTTTCACTCTATCGCCAGGCCAGAGTGCAATGGCGTGATCCCAGCTCACTGCAACCTCTGCCTCCTGGGTTCAAGCGATTCTCCTGCCTCAGCCTCCTGAGTAGCTGGGACTACAGGTGTGTGCCACCATGCCCAGCTAATTTTTGTATTTTAAGTAGAGACAGGGTTTCACCATGTTGGCCGGGATGGTCTCAATCTCCTGACCTCGTGATCCACGCACCTCAGCCTCCCAAAGTGCTGGGATTACAGGCATGAGCCACTGCACCTGGCCAAGGGCTGGTTGTTTAAAGGAGTCTGGCACCTCCTGCCTTCTAACTTGCTCCTTCTTTCTCCATCTGACGCATCTGCTCTCCCTTCACCTTCTGGCATGAATGGAAGCTTCCTGAGGCCTCACCAGAAACAGGTGCCAACACTATGCTTCTTGTACAGCCTCCAGAACCATAAGTCAAATAAAATTCTTTTCTATATATATATTACCAAGTCTCAGGTATTCCTTTACAGCAATGCAAACAGACTAGTACAGAAAATTGATACTGAGAGTGGGGTGTTGCTATAAAGATACCTGAAAATGTTGAGACAGCTTTGAAATTAGGTAATGAACAAAGGTTGAAAGAGTTTGGTGGGCTCAAAAAAAGACAAAAACATGACAAACTTTAGAACTTCTTAGCGACTAGTTAAATGGTTGGAACTGAAGTGCTGATAGAAATATAGGTAGCAAAGGCCAGGCTGATGAGGTTTCAGAGGAAAACAAAACATTTATTACAAATCGGAGTGAAGATCACCCTGGTTATGCCTTCATAAAAATCTGGGTTACATTGTGTCTATGGCTTAGGGCTTTATGAAAGACTCCACTTACAAGTAATAACCCAAGATATCTGGCAAAAGAAATTTCTAAACAACAAAGCACTCAAAATGTGGCCTGGGTGCTTCTAACTTCCTACGACTAGATATGAGAACAAAAAAATGACTTAAATTTAACACTTATAATTAAAAAAAAAAAAAAGCAGAGTGTAAAAACTTAGAAAATTTGCAGCTTGGCTACGAGGTAGAGAACAAAAGTGCCTTTCAGGTGGGAAATCCAAGGCACCTGTAAAATAACCACCTGCTAGAGAAATCTATAAGACTAAACGGGATTCAAGCATGAATAGCAAAGACACTGGAAAAAAGACCTGGAAGACATTTTCCCATTTCTTTGGGAAAATCCCTTCCATGACAGGCCCAGAGTCCTAAAAAATGGTTTTAGGGGCCAGGCCTGGACCCCTGCTGCCCTCTGCAGCCCTAGGAGACTGCTCCCTGCATCCCTGGCTGCCTCAGCTCCAGCCAGGGTTCAAAGAACCCCAGGTACCACTCAGGCCTCCACTTCAGAGGGCATAAGCCATAAGCCTTGGCAGCTTCCACATGGTGTGAAGCCTACAGGCACACAGAATACAAAAGTGAAGGAGGCTCAGCAGCTTCCTCCTAGATTTCAGAAGATGTATGAAAAAACCTGGGTGCCCAGACAAGGCCTGCCACAGGGGCGGAACCCCCACAGAGGGCCTCTGCTAGGGCAGTGTCAAGCAAAAACGTGGGCTTGAAGCTCCCACAGGGTCCTCACAGGGACACTGCCTAGTAGAGCTGTGGAAATGGGACCACCAGCCTCCAGACCTCAGCATGTCACAGCCACCAACAGCTTATAGCCTCAACATGAAAAGCCACAGACACCAGACTCCAACCCGTTAAAAACAGCCAGGGGTGCTGCACTCTACAAAGCCAGAGGGGTGGAGCTGCCCAGGCCTTGGGAGCCCACCCCTCACACCAGTGTGCCCAGGATGTGGGACATGGAGTCAAGAGAGATTATTTTAGAGCTTTAAAGTTTCACGTCTGCCCTGCTGGATTTCGGACTTGGGTAAGGTCTGTCATTTCTTTCTTTTTGCTGATTTCTCCCTTTTGAAATGAAAACGTTTGCCTCACGCCTGTACCACCGTTGTATCTTGAAAGTAAATCATTTGGTTTTGCTTTTACACATTCATAAATTTAAAACAACTTGCCTTGAGTCTCCAATGAGACTTTAAGCTTTTTGAGTTGATACTCAAATGAGTTTAGACTTTCGAGGACTATTGGAAAAAATGATTATATTTTACAATGTAAAAATGACATGAAATTTAGGGGGCCCGAGGTGGAATGATATTATTTGGATGTGTGTCCCCTTCAAATCTCATGTGGAAATGGGATCCTCAATGTTAGAGGTGGTGCCTGGGGGAGGCGTTTGGGTTGGGAGGCAGATCCCTTGGTGCCCTTCCCATGGTAATGGGTGAATTCTCGCTGCTAGTTCACAAGAGGGCTGGTTGTTTAAAGGAGGCTGGCACCTTCTCCCTTCTCTCTTGCACCCTCTACCTCTCTCTTTCCTCTATGTGACATGCCTGCTTCCTCTTTTCTTTCTGCCAATAAGTGGAAGCTTCTTGAGCCCCTCGCTAGAAACAGATGCTAGCGCCATGCTTCCTGTACAGCCTACAGAACTGTAAGCCAAATATACCTCTCTTCTTTATACGTTATCCAGCCTCAAGTATTCCTTTATAACAATGAAAAATGGAGTAATACAATCTGAATACAAGATCTGAAATTAAACATTTATTAGATAGATTTAACAGCAGGTTTAAGAGAACAGAAAAGTCAATGAATGTGAGGCTAGATCAATAAAAAATACCCAATCTGAAGAACAGGCAGAAAAGAAGACTTTAAAAAAAAAGCCCAGAGCCTCAGACTGGAAATGAAGGTCTAACATACATTATACATGAAGTCTAGGAAGAGTCAAGAGTGAATGAAGGCATAAAAAGTAGTTGAAGGAATAAGGGCTGAAAATCCCCCAAATTTGGAGAAAGACAAATTGGAGATTGAAGAGGCTCAATGAACCCCAAGCAGGATAAATACAAGGAGAAAAGAGTCATTAATAGGTGACTTCAGAAGGAAGGATCATGCTTTATCTTCAAACAGCTGGACAGCAGGGCCCACCTCTCTCCGGGCTTCATGTACTTTTGTGATCATCACATGACAATATTACCATCATCTCCCTAAAAAGTGGACACAGGGGGCAAAGGTTGAAAAAGCACCTATTATGTGCTAATGGCCTTTGTGTATATTTTTTTAATTTACACTCACAGTAACCACAAGAACCAGGAACTCCTGTCTCCAAGTTGTTTTGCTTATTATTAATTTTTTAAAAACCAAAACCAGCACTAAGCCTCAGAGATGTTGAGTAACTCACCTATGATCGCACAGCTAGTGGTAAGAGGTAGCGCTGGGGTTGAAAGCCTAGTTCCAAAGCCCATGTTCATTCGTTCTTTCTTCTTCTCTTCTCTTTTTTTTTTGAGATGGAGCCTCACTCTGTCGCCCAGGCTGGAGTGCAATGGCGTAATCTCAGCTCACTGCAACCTCCACCTCCTAGGTTCAAGTGATTCTCCTGCCTCAGCCTCCTGAGTAGCTGGGATTACAGGCGCGCCACCACACGCAGCTAATTTTTGTATTTTTCGTAGAGACGGGGTTTCACCATGTTGGCCGGGCTGGTCTCAAACTCCTGACCTCAAATGATCCGCCCACCTGGGCCTCCCAAAGTGCTGGGATTACAGGCGTGAGGCACCTTGCTGGGCCCCACGTTATTTTGTATTCGTGCCTATTAACCCTTGCGGCACATTGGAACCACATGGTGAGGGATGGGGGTGGGGAAGGCTTTCAAAAACAATCCCCACCCCCAACGAATTAAATCAGAAATAGAGCTACGTCCAGGCACTGGAATTTTTTTTTTTTTTTCAGCCCCTGTGTGATTTTAAGATGTGATGTGGATTGAAAGCCACTGTTGTACACTATGCTGCACTCTGGGAAAGATCAGAGGAGAAAAGAAAACTGGGTCAATCCTACTCACATTGGTAGGTGGGCGGTGAGAACCTCCGCCAAGGTCCTCGGAACGGAGCTCCGAGCTTTGATCTGTAAGCCTGTACCCTTCCTCCCTTGTCTTTTCCTGATCTCTACGGCTACACTGCTGTCACCGCTCTCAGCTCCAGAAGATATGGGGGTGATAAAAGTGGCCGAGGAGCCTCTCTGCAGCAGGTCCTGAGTTACGGGAGGCCGCAGCCATGGACACGGGACACTTACTGTGGGTGAAGGATGAGGAACAGGACCTCAGGGCTCTAACTCTTTCAGACTTTGGCTGGGGAAGGAAGAGAGTCAGGCAGCCCCATGACTCTCCCCAGAGCCCCTCGGGACGGCCCCGCGGTCTTGGGGAGAGACTGGGACTGCTGAGCTCCGCGGACACAGGGCGACCACCCCAGGGGCCCAGCCTTGCTCCCTCCTCTCCCTGTTTACTCCCCTGCCTCCTAAGTGCAGCCCGGCCTCAACATGGCCTACATCTCCTACCACCCCCTGCACCGGGTCCAGAAACCACACAACCCATAGGTTCTGTGAGCTCCTGGCTCTGTTTTCTCAAATCCCAGCACAGAGCAGATGCTCGATAAAGAGCTTCCAGGTGCATGTGAGGGTGGGTGAGGCGGCTCCCACTGCTGGCTGGGTGAGTAGCTGGCGTCGCTTTGCCATTTGCCACTAGATTAACCCAAAAATCAAAAAGAAGGGGACCCACCCAGCACCCCTCTTGTGATGATGGCTGATGATGGTGACGTTGCTACCTCCCACTGAGCACTGACTACCCGCGAGGCAGTGAACACCACCATCAGCTCACCGTCATCTCACAACCACCCACAAAGGGCGCTGCTTTAACTCTCTTTTACAGATGTTCGGAAGGCTGAGGCTCAGAGAATATCAAGTCCTTGCCTGTGGCAGAACTAATCAAAGCCAGGTCAGTCTGTAACACCGGAGCCCTTTGGAGGGGTCCTCTTCTACCCGTTCCTATGTTCTTCCTGCCCCTCACTGGACTGAATTTAGCCTGAAATGGTCCTCCAGGCCTGCAGGGACATGGCTGACCTCACATGCTCTGTGCCCCCTTTAGGGTCTCTGCTCCCGTATTCTGCTTCAGCCCACAGCCTGGGGTCAAGGGTAAATATTGTGAGCCCTGGTCTGGTCCTGAGCAGCTGCTGGGAGCTTCCCAATGCCTGGGTGAAACTCTCCAGAGAATGCACTCTGGGCCGGCAGGAGTTTGCTGGGCAATGGAAGTGGGTGCAGGAGGTGGTTCGGGTCTTTTTTTTTTTTGAGGTTGAGTCTTGATCTGTCACTGAGGCTGGAGTGCAGTGGTGCGATCTCAGCTCACTGTAATCTCTGCCTCCCAGGTTCAAGCAATTCTCCTGCCT
The DNA here is from genome assembly GCF_007565055.1 of Rhinopithecus roxellana. Lineage (NCBI taxonomy): Eukaryota > Metazoa > Chordata > Mammalia > Primates > Cercopithecidae > Rhinopithecus > Rhinopithecus roxellana. The sequence continues at coordinate 60,461,077 of NC_044567.1, forward strand.
CAGCTTCCCGAGTAGTTGGGATTATAGGCGTGAGCCACTGTGCCCATCTCGGGTCTCTCTTTGTGTCAAGGCAATGATGAGGCTAAGGAGGGTGACAGAGGAGCCCCTGAACTCCAGGCATGGTGTGGACCCAACCACCAGTTTCCTGCTTCACTGATGCACCAGGGCGAAGACACTCGTATCCAGTACTAGCAACTCCACAGCCAGTAGATAGTCAAGTTCCCTGCCCTTCCCAATGCCCACAGGCCACTCTGGGTCACTCAGGGAGCTCAGTGGCCCACCCAGGCCCAACCCTGAGCCCATCGATCTGGGTCCCGGGGGGAGCATGTGGGAGTCCAGCCCGGTGGCCCCCCAGGCGCTCTGAGCAGCCTGTGCCTAATGACCGCAGAAAGCCATTACAGCTCACTTAGCTGTAAACAGCTCTCCACAGCACTCATTAGGGCCGAGGAGCTCAGAGAGCTCTCCTCCTCGGGTGTGGGGCGTGTGCCCAGCGGGGGCTACGCCTTCTTACTGGAAACACCGCTTTCCACCCGGCCTGTCTTCCAGGAAAGGTGAGCCTGGCTGGGGCCGGGCCAGCGCCCTGCCCTCCCCTGTCCTCTCTGACCGGGGTCTGACCCTCCACAGGGTTCTCTCCTTCCTGGGCATTTCCCAGCCTGCAAGGGTCCAGGGACAGGACAGGCAGAGCCCCAGCTGCCCCCTTGACAATACATGCCGGGCTTTCCATGGCCAACCTGACGGCCCACGGGGAAGGAGGAGCACCCGCAGGGTCAGCTCCCTGGGTGGGCCGGCACCCTGGACATGCCAGGCCAGGCGGGTGCCCACAGGGACTCCCCTCCTCCCTATGGTGGGGATGTGCCGACCGTGGCTGGGAAAGATGGACAGTTCTGGGGCCTAAACTGCAGGCGAGCAAGGCCTCAGCATTCAGTGCAGGCGTTGTCTTCTACCAAATCAGAGCTGTCCAGATGGTTTTCAATTCGGTCCTCACAAAATCCCGCTGAGGGTCCCAAGAGATAAAACAGAGGTAAGGGCAGTTGTCCTCATCTAAATGGGGGTGAGGGTGGGGTCCACAGCCTATCTGTTTTGCTGTTTCCCTAACTCCCCACCTTGTCCTATCCCCTACGTGCTGTGAGGGCTCAGTTACCCCTGTAGAATTCTGGGGTCTGCAGACACAGTTTAGTAACCACTGGCCTGCACCACGCACTGTTTTCTCTGCCTGGAGCGCTCCGACCCCTCTTCCTGGCCAGCTCCCATCCACCCCCACATCCTGATGGCACCCTGTCCCCAGCCCCGCCCTCCCTTCCTCTCGTGCCAGCCTCCCTCTTATCACCCAGTTCTTTTTCTTCTTAGCATACCCTACATTTTCCAATGATATTTCTATTTGTGTAGTTATTTGCTTATTGCCTTCCTGACTATTCCCTGAGCTCTGTAGGGAGGAAGACCGTGTCTGTTTTTGTCTCATCTCCAGCATGAGCCCAGTGCTAGGCACACAGCAGGCAGTCCATAAAGATTGAGTGACTGACTGAATGAATGAATGAATGATCTAAGCATATGATGCTCAGCTTGCTGGAGAAGCAGCATCAACATCTTCCTATCATTGACCCCTCCTGTGTCCTCAGCCCTCACGACCGATGTGTCTTCCATCTACCCCTCCACCCCAATCTGGTCAGTATCTACTTGTCCTTTTTCTTTCATCTGAGATACTTCCCCCCAGGGAGCCTCCCAGCACCATCAAACACCCAGCATGCTCACTTGTAATAGTGCCTTGTTATCTCTTTCTCCCTGGACCAGGAGGCAGAGGACAAGTGTCTAGGGTCAACACATGCCAAGGTGTCCAGTGCAGGTGTGCCAGGTGAATGAACGGGTGACTGCCCCATGGCCCTGCTACTATGGGGCAACACCACCTCCTTGGAGGCTGATGACCTGGTCATATAGGATGGGGCCTCTCCATCCTCCACTTCCTCACAATCAGCACCCCCAGACACCTTCCCAATGTCAGAGCAAAACTCTGCAGAGAACACACTCCGGGTCAGCAGGCGGTCATTGGGCAATGGAAGTGGGTGCACGAGGTGGCTCGGGTATCTCTTTGGGTTGAGACAATGATGAGTCTAAGGAGGGTGAGTGAGGAGCCTCAGAGCTCCAGACATGGTGGGCTGGGGGCCGAACCATCAGCTTCCTGCCTCACTGCTGCACCAGGGTAAGGACGCTGGTACCCAGCACTAGCAAGCCCACAACCAGTAGATAGGTCACTCTGCACCCCCTTCCCAACTCAGTTCCCCAGAGGCTTCTCCATCTCAGGAATGGTCATCTCTACCCTTCATCCAGCTGCTAGGACCCCAAACCTTGGAGTCGCCTTTCAGTCCATCAGCTCAGCACATCCTGCTTGCTCTACCCGCCAAATGTACCTTGAATCTAACTGCTGCTCACCACCCATGTTGCCATCACCCTGGCCAGCACCACCACCAGCTCTGGCCTGGACCACAGCCTCCTCCCAGGTATGCCTGCTCCCCTCCGCTCTCTGAACCTTAGCCCCACATGGCAGCCAGAGGGATTGATTTAATGCATAAATTGGATCACGCCACTACCTGGCTCAAAGCCTCCAGTGACTGCCACTCACACCCAGTCAAATCCAGAGTCCACATTGCAACCTGCAAAGGCCTGTGTGGATGGGCCCCTGGCTCTCCTGTGCTCCAGCTTCCTCTCCACATGTGCCCAACCCTGACCTTTATCCGGGGCTTGCTCTCAAGGGTCCTGGCCTCCTCTGTCTCTGCCACCTTCCAAATGTCACCTCCCCGACCAGGAGGACCACCACAGTGGCACTCCCCAGACCTGCTGGCTTCTTCCTGGCCTTCATGGGTCCTTTCCCTTCCTCACACTACAGCTCACATCTATGTGCTTCCTCATTCTCTGCCCGACCCTCAGGAATGGAAGCTCCACCCACATCTATGCACTTCCTCATTCTCTGCCCGACCCTCAGGAATGGAAGCTCCACCCACATCTATGCACTTCCTCATTCTCTGCCCGACCCTCAGGAATGGAAGCTCCACCCACATCTATGCACTTCCTCATTCTCTGCCCGACCCTCAGGAATGGAAGCTCCACCCACATCTATGCACTTCCTCATTCTCTGCCCGACCCTCAGGAATGGAAGCTCCACCCACATCTATGCACTTCCTCATTCTCTGCCCGACCCTCAGGAATGGAAGCTCCACCCACATCTATGCACTTCCTCATTCTCTGCCCGACCCTCAGGAATGGAAGCTCCACCCACATCTATGCACTTCCTCATTCTCTGCCCGACCCTCAGGAATGGAAGCTCCACCCACATCTATGCACTTCCTCATTCTCTGCCCGACCCTCAGGAATGGAAGCTCCACCCACATCTATGCACTTCCTCATTCTCTGCCCGACCCTCAGGAATGGAAGCTCCACCCACATCTATGCACTTCCTCATTCTCTGCCCGACCCTCAGGAATGGAAGCTCCACCCACATCTATGCACTTCCTCATTGTCTGCCCGACCCTCAGGAATGGAAGCTCCATGAAGGCAAGGACTTTTGTCTGTGTTGTTTTGCTCTTGTCCCTTCAGCCCCTAGAACATTACCTAATACATCAATAAATATTTATTATATGAATATTTATGTAATATCTATTAATTTAGGGGTAGGTGTAACAAATATTTGTTACATGAATGGATACTTTTAAATCCATTATTGATTAATCAGTCAGTTCCCCTTGGTTAAATTTGTTTATAAAAGAACACCAGATCCAACCCTGATCACAGCTGACATCACATGCATGCACATGTGTACGTGCACACACAAGCACACATGCACACTCACACGCCTAGCTGATCAGCCTTATTAGTTTTTTCTCTCCCTTTTCCCAGTAGCTGCAACTTCAGGAGATCACCCTGTGTGTGAGTGAAGGTGATGGGTGTGGATCTTTCCCTCAAGGCCAGCCCTCCCCACCAGGCTAGGCTCAGCTATCAGCCAGGAGACAAGGTCCTCCATGAACACAGCATCACCTCTACCTCCCCTTCAGAACCAATGCAAGCTCTAAATGCCTTGCCCTTGCTTCCCTCCTAAACATGTAATGCCACGCTGGCCTTCCCCACCTCTCTAGACACTTTCTACCACCCTGGCTTGTGCTAGAAGATCAGATGCTCATGGTAATAATGACCCAAGTACAACTTAACCAGGAGGGTGAGTCCTGAGTCTTGAGAAGTATAAGTCTCTGGTGGAAATCCAATGGAACACCCTAGAGGGTGCTGGGTTTGGAGGCTATACCAACAGGCCAAGAGTTCAAGTCCTGCACCTTAGTAGAGGCTAGCCCTAGGACTTGGGGAAGCCACCTGTCCTCTCCGCTCAAGGTTTCAGTGACTGGTTGGCTAATGGACTGCTCGTGTAGTCTCAGACAATTAACCTTCCTTGAGCCCCTGTTAGTGGGAGGCTGGGCTCTACCTGGGTTTGGGAATCTGGAAGATGGGTATATCCCCTGGGAATCAAACAGTCCTGGCTCTGCTGTTTCCTCCTGGGGTGATCCCGGGCAGGCTGCTGAAGCTCCCTGGGCTCCAGGCTCCTCAATGGGGTGAATGACACCTTCATCGGGAAGATCAAAGGATCAAAGCCACTGCTGAGTTCTAACTTGACCTGGGCCATCCTGTGACAACTCCTGTAGTCGAAGAAACCCTGGGTTCTCCCTCATGAACTCCAAATCTGCCCCAATCACTCCAGGGCTCTCAGAAGAAGCCACTCTGAACCAGCACTTGATTCATTCACTCATTCATTCACCAAGTATTTCCAGAACGCTTGCCAGTTCCAGGCATCACGTGAGGTTGTGAAAAGTGGCGTAGCGATGCAGACAAGAGCTTGGATTCTGAGGCAGACTCATTTGGGGCTGAAGCACTATCTCTTGCTAGCCATTACCTGGGGGCAAAACATGTAATCTCTCTGTGCCAGTCTGTACTGTATCTGCAGAATAGAGCAGTCATCACAGTTATCTCACCAGGTGGTGATCAGGATTAAACGAGTTAATATGTGTAAAGCATGTAGGATTGCGTCTGGCACTTGGCAAGTATGATATGATTGTTGTCTTTGTAATTATGGAATTAAAGTTGAATAGACAATCTCTGTGCTCAAGTAGCTCAGCCTAGCGTGGGAGACAGAGCATACACAGACAACGGCAACGCAGCAGCGCTAGGGCTAGGAGAGAAAAACGAACAAAAGCTGGGGCTGTGGATTCTCATGAAGGGGCAGGGCCTGCTCTTGAGGGGCTCACAGTCTCAAGGGGGAAAAGAGGTATAAATAGGGAGAGCAAAGTCAACCAAAATTCCACAGCATCTGCAGCCCACCACATGCAGCACTGAGCTGGGGGCTGTGGGGGATGACTTCAGCAAAAGACACGCCTGTCGTGGGATGAGGAAGTTTGCACCAAGGACAGAAGCAGGGCAACTAGGTTCCCCTTGAGCAGGACCAAAAGGCAGCCAAATTCTCAAGGCAAAAGGAGCTGCCTGGGATGCCTGGGAGGAAGATGAGTGTGGAAAAGTTAAGATGATGAAATCATGAAGATGGGTGTCCCAAGGAAAGGAAGGGAAAGGCATCCCAAAGAAGGGGAGGGATGTCCCATGGATAAGAAAAGCATCCTCGGCCGGGCGCGGTGGCTCAAGCCTGTAATCCCAGCACTTTGGGAGGCCGAGACGGGCGGATCACAAGGTCAGGAGATCGAGACCATCCTGGCTAACACTGTGAAACCCCGTCTCTACTAAAAAATACAAAAAACTAGCCGGGCGAGGTGGCGGGTGCCTGTAGTCCCAGGTACTCGGGAGGCTGAGGCGGGAGAATGGCGTAAACCCGGGAGGCGGAGCTTGCAGTGAGCTGAGATCCGGCCACTGCACTCCAGCCCGGGCGACAGAGCGAGACTCCGTCTCAAAAAAAAAAAAAAAAAAAAAAAAAAAAAGAAAAGAAAAGCATCCTAAGGATGAGAAAGAGCATGCCAAGGATGGGAAAGGTGTCCCCAAGGAAGGGAAAGGCATCCCAAGGATGATAAGGTCATCCCAAAAATGGGAAGGGTGTCCCAAGGATGAGAAGGGCGTCCAAGGATGAGAGGGGCATCCAAGGATGGGAAGAGCATCCCAAGGATGGGAAGGGCATCCCAAGGATGAGAAGGGCATCCCAAGGATGGGAAGGGCATCCCAAGGATGGGAAGGGCATCCCAAGGAAGGGAAGGCTGTCCCAAGGATGAGAGGGGCGTCCAAGGATGGGAAGAGCATCCCAAGGATGGGAAGGGCATCCCAAGGATGAGAAGGGCATCCCAAGGATGGGAAGGGCATCCCAAGGATGGGAAGGGCATCCCAAGGAAGGGAAGGCTGTCCCAAGGATGAGAGGGGCGTCCAAGGATGGGAAGGGCGTCCCAAGGATGGGAAGGCATCACAAGGATGAGAGGGGTGTCCCAAGGATGGGAAGGGCGTCCCAAGGATGGGAAGGGCATCCCAAGGAAGGGAAGGGTGTCCCAAGGATGAGAGGGGCATCCAAGGACAGGAAGGGCATTCCAAGGATGGGAAGGCATCCCAAGGATGAGAGGGGCGTCCAGGATGGGAAGGGCATCCCAAGGATGGGAAGGGCATCCCAAGGAAGGGAAGGGTGTCCCAAGGATGAGAGGGGCGTCCAAGGATGGGAAGGGCATCCCAAGGATGGGAAGGCATCACAAGGATGAGAGGGGTGTCCCAAGGATGGGAAGGGCGTCATAAGGATATGAAGGGCATGTCATTCTAAGCGGTAAAATGGCAGAAGCAAAGAGGCATGGATAGAGAGGAAAGGGCTTTGAGGGAGAGTGAGCCAGGAAGGCTTGCTGGACACACGTGGAGTTCCATGACAGAGGGTGAGACATCCAAGGGACAGCTGGCTAGAACAAATTCTCATCACTGTGCAACATCATGGCCTAAGAAAATGCAACTCAATGTATTGCAAATACAAAACTGGTGCATTTAAAAGGAGCCTCATGATCACAGGTGTAGCACACTCCCCCAGAGAGGCTGGGGGTTGCCAGTACCTATAGGTCTTCCTCACCCGGTAGGACTTGGCCGAGCTATTGTTGACAGTGAATTTTTACAGCCACTGCTATAAAACCTTCAGCCTTAACTACCTTGCTCTGCTATGGCTGGCAACCCCAGGGTACCACTAATGCTGCCCTATTAGCATCCCAAGCATTCTGTGCAACTGTGAGAACAAGCCCTGATTACCAAGGCCCCAAGGATGCCATGGGAATTGCCAAGGATACACTGTGGTCTCTGAACAGCAGAGGCTTCAGAGTGTGGGAGCAGCCCTGCTGCCATCTCCCAGGTCCCATGGCAGCCTCACCTGCAATCCCTTCCGGGAAGCATGTCCCCTACTGGAGAGTCCAGGCTAGAGAAAGGACACGGACTGGATGTGGAGGTGTAGACCCCAAAGAGCCTTGGAATGACTGTCCTGAAAGCAGATCCTTGGACCTGAAATCCAGGTCCAGAGATGGACACAGAAGATTTGAAGGAATTTCATCTACAGGCACTGTTAGCCAAGGTTTAGGAACCCATAAAGAGACCCGTAAAGTCTTCAGTTGAATTTATCAAAAAAAAAAAAAAAAAAAAAACTCTTAAGTGGAATCCATTGGCACCAAAGTTCCAGGACCAATCCCAGTTATTCATTTTCTTATTTACTCAACAAATAATAAGCATCCACCCCATCACAGGCACTGGGCTGGGTCCCAGGGATACACGGGCAGAAAGCGGACAGCCCCTGCACTCAAGAAGCCATAAGTTCAGTGGGGCAGAGAGGGTCCCCAGCTGGCGTGGAGAGTGGAGGGCGACAGTCCTACCCTTCAGAGCTCCGGCCATACGACTGTTTATCACAGGTCAGTTTCCTCCAGGAGATCAAGGTGTCCTTCATTTTTACCAGTGCTGGAGTCAGTTCTTCCTGAGAGAGGCAGGTGCTGTGGGGGAGGGAGGAGACCATCTCTACCCGGGTGTGAATCCTGTTCCTCCCTTACAAGCCTGATGACACTGGGTAAACCCTTGACTTTCTTATGCCCCAGTTTTCTCATGTGTAAAATAGCAATGATGACTGTCTGTGGTCAGCAGAATGACACCTCCATAGAAGTCCGTGCCCTGATCCTTGGAACCTGTGAATACGTTCTGTTACATGGCAAAGATGGAATTAAGGTTGCTAATCAGATGATTTAAGATAGGGAGACTATCCTGAATTCTGAGTGGGACCAGTGTAATACAAGGGTCCTGAAATGCAGAAGAGGAAGGCAGAAGGGGAGTGAGTGTCAGAGCGACGTGGCAAGAGTGCAGGCAGCTTCTAAAAACTGCAAACAGCAAGAAGATGGGTTCTCCTACAGGGTCTTGAGCCCTACAGACATTTTTTTTTTTTCTGAGATGGACTCTCGCTCTGTCGCCCAGGCTGGAGTGCAATGGCGCAATCTCGGCTCACTGCAACCTCCACCTCCCTGGTTCAAGCAATTCCCCTGCCTCAACCTCCCAAGTAGCTGGGATTACAGGCACACACCACCATGCCTGATTAATTTTTTTGTTTGTGTATTTTTAGTAGAGATGGGGTTTCACCATGTTGGGCAGACTGGTCTCGAACTCATGACCTCAGGCAATCTGCCTGCCTCGGCCTCCCAAGGTGCTGGGATTACAGGCATGAGCCACCATGCCCAGCCTGGACATCTTGATTTTAGCCCAGTGAGGCCCATTTTGGACCTCTGACCTCCCAAACTGTAAGATAACAAATTTGTGTTGTTTTGAGCCACCACATTTGGGGTCATTTTGTTACAGCATCCCAGAAGCTCACACACAACAGTGGTCCCTACCTCCCAGGGTTGTGGCAATTAATGACTCGGTGACATACAGCAAACAGAGGAGTGTGATTATTTGGGGAGCTGGGAGGACATGGTTCTGCAGACCAGGTCTCGGTTGGGGGCTCCTACTGGAGACAGCATGAAGGTCCCGGAGCCCTTGGCACAGGAGACACGCAGGTCAAAGGGTCAGGGGCAGGGATTGGGGTTGGGCCAACAGTGTGAGAGGCTGAGTTAGCTGGAGTACCTCAGGCAGGGAAGGTGGACTCAGCCATTCACGCCAGCCCAACCTGAGGCACAGTCTAGGCCGACCCCACTTCCCATTCGAAGCCTCGTCCCTGGGTTGTCATTGCCACAGGCTGCCTGAGCCCGAGCTCTCACTTCTCTCTCTGCCCAGTGTCTCTAAGGCACCCCAAGGTCACCCTGTCCCAGACCAAATTCCCTGCCACATCACCATCTCAGGCTTCCTCTCCAGTGTGGTCTCCTTCTGGAACGGGCACCCCCCCATCAGCCGGGTCAGGGACCCAGGAGCCATCCTCACCCCTTCCTTCCCCTCAGCATCCTCACTGGTTCCTCTTGGGCCCTGCCAGTTCTAGCTCTTTCCTCTGGTGTTCTTCCATGTCTCTCCCCATCCCTATTGCTGCACGTCTGGCCTGAGCTCCCGCCACCTCTGCCTACTCCTTCAAGAGCCTCTCATTCATCCTCTGCAGCCTCCCCAGGCTCTTCTCACCACCACAGTCACAGATCCAAGTGACCATCTCAAGATTAAATCCTACCAGGCTCTGGGAATAGAGACCATGTTTCTTATCAGGGCCTGAGGGGTCAGGCCCCTGCTGCCCTCTGCAACTTTACGGGGCACTGCTTTCCAGAATCTTCCACATGCTCTTGCCTATTACACAGCCCTTTGGCAGCACCCTGCATCCTCTCACTCAGGCTTCTTGCACGATCCTCCCCCTCCCTGAAGAGTCTCCCCCCACCCTCACTAACTGAGCTCACATAGTGCTTCCTCAGGAAGCTATGATGGGCTGAATTGCCCTACCCACCCCAGAATCCAGATGTTGAAGTCCTAACCCCTGTACCTCAGCATGCAGCAGTGTTTGGAGACAGGGTCTTTGCAGAGGTCACAGAGGTAAAATGAGGTCAGTAGGATGGGCCCTAATCCAGTATGACTGATGTCTTCATAAGAAGAGATTAGAGGCTGGACGCAGTAGCTCACACCTATAATCCCAGCACTTTGGGAGGCCAAGGAAGGTGGATCACCTGAGGTTGGGAGTTCAAGACCAGCCTGGCCAACATGGTGAAACTCTGTCCCTACTAAAAATACAAAAATTAGCCAGGGGTTGGTGAAGGGCACCTGTAATCCCAGTTACTTGGGAGGCTGAGGCACAAGAGCTTCTTGGACCTGGGAGGTGGAGGTTGCAGTGAACTGAGATCACACCACCGCACTCCAGCCTGGGGGACAATAATGAAACCCTGTCTCAAAAAAAAGAGATTAGGATGCAGACACGCAGAGGGAAGATGATGTGAAGATGGCCATCTATGACCAAAGAGAGAGGCCTCAGAAGAAAGCAACCTACAGACACCTTGGTCTTGGACTTCTAGCCTCCAGGACTGCAGAACAATACATTTCTGTTATGGCCATCCTAGCAAATGGAAACAGATGCCTTGCCTGCCCCCTCACCTGCAGGGGGTTCTCCTTCCTGTTAGACACTCCCGTCTGCCTCATTCCTCTCCCTCTTGGCACGTACTGATGTGTAATTACACAGCCTCTGCCAGGCTGCAAAGCCCCCTCTTTTTCTGCAGATCCTATAAGGACATGGTTTGCTTTCCAGGCCAAAATCTGTTATATCCACTCCCTGGTGTCAGCACCCCTCTTCCGTGGGGCCCCCAGCTCTGTACTGTACCCTGAGTAGGGGCACTGTGGGCTGTTGCCCCCTCGCGAGGGCAGCCTTCCTGACCAGCACTGGCTTCTCTGGAACACCGGGGTTCACGCTGACCCAGGGCCAGCTTCATGGGCATGAGATACCTTGTGGTAACACAGGGCCCTGAGCTCAGAGGGACCCGTGCTTGGTTTAATGTTTTGCTGTTGCTGCATTGAAATTCTTAATTCTTTCATCTTTGAACTTGTGCTTTGTAAGTGAAGCGGAACAATGGCACATATGTGTGAGCGGAGGAGCTACACAAAGAAGGAAAAAGCTTAGTATTTTAGTACAGGCTGAGTATCCTGCATCTAAAAGGCCTGGGACCAAAGTATTTTAGATTTGGGATTTTTTTCAGATTTTGAAATATTTGCCTTATATATTTACCACTGAACATCCCAAATAGGAAAATCCAAAATCTGAAGATTTTGAGCACTGACATGACATTCAAAGGAAATGCTCATTGGAGCATTTTGAATTTTTATCTGAGACAGGGTCTTGCCCTCTCATCCAGGCTGGAGTGCAGTGGTGTGAATACTGCTCACTGCAGCCTCGAACTCCTGGGCTCAAGTGTGTCCCAGCCTCCGGAGTCACTGGGACCACAGATGCGTGCTGCCAGGCCCAGCTAAATTTTTTTTTTTTTTTTTTTTTTTTTAGAGATAGCGTCTCATCATGTTGCCCAGGTGGGTCTCAAACTCCTGGGCTCAAGTGATCCACCCACCTTGGCCTCCCCAAAGTGCTGGGATTACCAGTGTGAGCCACTGCGCCCAGCACTTCTTGAATTTTGGATTTTCAGATTTGGGGTGCTCAATTTGTACCTTTAACAGCACTTTTACTGGTCTTTCCAACACAGACTCCCCATGTTCACTTTACACTGGGCCCTGCAAACTAGGTAGCCAGTCCCGTGCCCAAAGTAGAAAACGCTCCAGGCCCCAGGTCAGCTTCAGGCCCCCAGTCAGCTCCCCTTAAACTGGTCCTAAGGCTACTCTCTTCCTCATTCGTTTCTTGGGCCTTCCACAGGGAACTCTGCACCCACGCTCACATATCATCTTTGTTCTGGCCCGCAGAGAATCTGGGTCTGGGGTCCACACGCCAGCCCCGCCTGCCCCTGCTCGGCTGTGATAAGCACGTCTTCGAGGCGCTCTTCTAGGGCCTGACAGCAATGGGCTCTGGCTGTGACCTCTCTCGGCAGGACTGACAACTGTTCATCAGTTGGTGCTCCCTGGACCAGCTGCCGCCCACCCCTGCGTCTTTGCCCAAGGCAGGAGGCAACACTCTCGGAATGGCAGCCTTGCCCGGGGCTTTCCTTAAAGGACACTTCGATGAAGCAGCCCCTCTACTGCAGCCTGTCTGCACCTGACGCAGGGCCTATCTCAGACAGCCCAGGTCACCCCCAGCGCAATGAGCCCCAAATAGGCCAGGAGTGGGGGATGGTGTTATTTGGGGGAGGGGGCAGACAGCCATTGGCAGAGCCACTTGAGGGTGGTGTGGCCTATTTAGGAGGGACTCACAGCCCACGCTATCCCTCAGGGGTCAGGGCAGGAGCCCTCGGGAGAACTCCGTTTGGAGCCTGGGCTCTCTCCTGCGTCTTTCTGCCCCACCCAGGGTGAGATTTGGGACTGGGATGGGATAAGGTGTGGACAGTCCCTCCTGTATCTTACTTGGTACCCCACTTTGGGCTGAGCAGGGGGCAGTGTCTGATCTACAGCAGGAAAAGAAGAGGCAAGGTAGGGAGTAGGGTGCACACCGCACAGGCCCGAGCATTTGGGGGTGCACACCGCATAGGCCCGAGCATTTGGGGGTGCACATCACGCAGGCATCAGCATTTGGGGGTGCATACCGCACAGGCCCGAACATTTGGGGGTGCACACCGCACAGGCCCGAGCATTTGGGGGTGCACATCACGCAGGCATCAGCATTTGGGGGTACCCACCACGCAGGCATCAGCATTTGGGGGTGTACACCACGCAGGCATCAGCATTTGGGGGCACACACTGTGCAGACACGAGCATTTTGCCTTTTTCTTCATGCTGGCAACAGCTGGTGCTGAATTTCAGAGCCTGTGGCTGTGACAATTATCAAAATGTTTACTATGTGTCACTATTAATAATGCAGAAGCCCCGCTAGCCTCCCAGTCAGAAAGAGAGAGAGTGACAGCTGAGGGGCCAGGCTCCTGGAAGGCTCCTGCTTGCTGCCCGTTCACCCTTGACCCTGCTGGGCAGCCTGGATGTAGGGAGAGGCTGTGTCCTGAACTGTGCCTTCATCTGCTCCTCTTAGCCAGCACCCCCAGAAAGGAACAGAACCCCTTTCCCTCTTGGGTGCCCCCCTTCAGCCCTTCAGATATAGGGTCTAGATCTGTCCACCCAAGAAGCCTTCTGGAAGACTCCATGCTCCCGCACAGCATTGCACTGTCACCTCTGTGTGCAGAAGCGTGGTGGTCAGGAGGACCCACGTCTCGTCAGCCTCCCCGCAACGCCCCTCTGTGTGAGCTCTTTGGGTCTGAGACGTTCTTCACCACTAGCTGCCTTTCTATCCCCCTAACGTGCCCTCCCGCCTGCCCCAAGGCCTTTACACAGCCTGCCTCCTCTCCCAGTACACTCACCCCCTGCCTCTTTGCATACTAACTCCTACACATCCTTTAGGGGTCAGTTGAAATGTCACCTCCTTTGGGAAGCCCTCCTGGACTGCTCAACTAGGTCACTGATCCCCTGTTCAATATTTTCACAGAATCCTTGCCTTATGGGACCAATCACTGTAGTAATGAAAGTTTTTAATCGAATGTCTGTCTCTCCCACTAGTCTGCATGCTCCCTGACAGCAGACCATGGTTTCTTGCCCACTGCTATCTTAGCCTACAGCAGTTAATGACTATCCGTGGGATGAAGGCGTGAATGCCAGGAACAAGCCCTGACTCTTGCAGACTGTAACCTGCCATTTTCTCTCCCACTTGGGTGAGCACTTCAGGCTGCTGGGGGTCTGCTACGAGGGTGGAATTCTCCCTTCTGGAACAGTCCCTGCATCTCATGATGCATCCCATCCCTATTCTAAGGCAGGGCCAGCTCCCCACAAAATAAAGAGGAAGGAGGGCTCTCAACAACCGCCTCTCACCCACCGAGCCACTGCCCCCCAAACCTCAAGGACTAGGATGAAAAGTTAGAAGGGCCACCCTGTGCAGTGTGCCCTGGCTGTGATGACAGTCCCCGGCCCTCACCCTGTTCACAAACCGGCGAACGCTTGGGCTTGTGTGGACGCTGCCCGGAGGGAAGACGCAGGGCCAAGAGTGCCCACTCCCCATTCCGTCTGGGGTTCGGCCTCAGGGTGAGCACACAGGTGGTAGGCTGGGGGCAGGGAGAGTGCCAGGCTGCCTGCCCCCAGGATCAAAGGCCCTGAGCTCCAGATGAAGAGTCCAGGGGCTGAAAATTTTACTCATTTTACTCCTGGCTCTGCCACTGACTTACAGAGTGAGCTTGGGCAGGGGGTGGTAGTGACTTCTGAGCCTCAGTTTCCTCAACTATCAAATCCACCAGGGATCAGTGTCCATCGACATGCGGATTGTGATGTCCAATGATAGGACTCTGGCCACGGAGCCCACTTGGAATGACTTCATTAGCAGAGGAAACTTGGGGTTGTGGGATGTCGGCTCTTGGCAAGAAAGGACTGCAGCCCCTCAAAGCTCACTGGGCCTTCTCTAGCAGTGCGGATGGAGAGGGGACAGCGTGCCTCCAGCTCCCTGCCTAGTGGGCACCCAGGCAGGTGAAACACCTCCCAGCTGTGTCCCTCACACTGACCAACTGAGAGAGCTGGGCAGTTGGCCTGGCCACCGGGACCCCGCCTGCCCTGCACACCTTCTCCCGGTGCCAGGACGGAGTGGCTGGCAGGCCCTAGCATGGGGCTGGGAGTCAGGGTCTCACAGGGCTGGCTGGGGCTACAGGGGTGGGAAGCTGCCATGGCGGCCCCACCCAGCACCAGCTTTTCCAAGGAGGTTGTTGCTCTCGGTAGGAAAGGGCTGGGTGAGGGTCACCCTCTCAGTGCTTTGCAGACCTGAGCACCCTGATGCGCAGGTATAGGATGTCTCCCTTCTCCCCAAAGAGGGAAACATCTCTGAGGGTGGAACTGTGCCTCCTCTGCCTTGCCCTCCTCTCTGACTGTATGAGGCTCTGGAGAGAGTCAGCCCCTAGCAAGTACCCAGGAGCACCTTCTGTGACCAGTGCCGGATCAAAGGCCCTGAGCTCCAGACGAAGAGTCCAGGGGCTGAAACTGTATTCCTGGTTCTGCCACTGACCTACAGAGTGAGCTTGGGCAGAGGGGGATAGTGACTTCTGAGCCTGAGTTTCCTCAACCGTCAAATGGGAGGGTCAGGCTCCACATCTTAATGGGGTCTCCCAACTCTGCTTCCCCCTGTGTCCCTGCGGGGTTCCCCTGCCTCTCCTGCCACCACATCTCTGGCCCTCGGGTCTCTACAGGAGAAGAGAGAGTGATTTAGAAGAGGAAGACTCAAAGGTCGAAGCCCACTGATTTGTTACAGGTGATGGATGCTGATGGCCGTTCATCTGTGGTTGCTGCTGATTAGAAATCGGTCACCAGTAGAAGATTAAAGGCTGGGGGCGGAGTAGGGTCCACACACTGCTCAGGGCTTGGTCCTGCTCTCCGCCATGGGGAAGTCAGGGAGCAGTGCCCAGCCTCACTGAGGCTGCTCAGACACCCAGCAGGGGAAGTAGTGCTGATCCTGTTGGGGATGTGAGGAATTGAAGCTCAGAGAGGTTAAGTAACGTGCCCAGGGCCACACAGCTGGAGGCAGAGCCGGAATTTGAACCCAGAACTGTCTGATTCAGAATGCACTCTTTCTTCTATGCCGTGTGCTTCTGGTAGTGGGTGGCAGAGTCTAGGGCGATGGGAAGTCCAGAGCCTATGCAAGGCCAGGCTTTCCCCTGCCATGGAGCGGTGTGCCACCGCACAACACAGGGGCTCAATCTGGGCCTCAGTTTTACTCTCTCTTGTGAGCAGGAATCCCCCGGAGGGGGGGTGTTAAAACATAGACTCCTGAGCCCGCCCCAGATACTGTGTTTGGGCTGGTCCTGAGTAGGTGGTGCGGGTCTGTGGACCACACTCTGAGTAGCACCTACTAACTAGCAAGTCTCTTGGGTTCCTTTTGGTAAAAATCCCCCATCTCCATGGCCAGGTGGGGAAATACTGGCTAAATCCCTGTGGTGTTCCTGTCCTCACCACTCCCCACCCTCCCTCAGGCCTGACTACCCCCTGCACTCAGGAGCCACACACCTTTGAGTCCAGGGGGGGCTCCCAACCCCACACTGTGAATGCAGCTCTCTGTGTGAGCAGACAGAGGGTGGTAGTGACCAGAAGGGACTTAGGAGCCAGCCCTGCGATTTGAAAATGAGCTTTTCTACTTCCTGTGTGACCCTGGGAAAGTTACCAGACCCCTCTGAGCTCCAATTTCCACATCTCCAACATAAAGACTGCAAAGACATACAGAGTTGAATGTTGTTAAATGCACATACCAAGTGCATCCATATATATGTGTGTCCTAGGAAATATATATATATATGATATACTCGGAAAGGGACAAGAAATGGACAGTTGGAGCTTCCGTGGGAAGTGAAGATCCTTTGGGGATGTATGCATTCTTACTGCATGCTTGTGTTATTCTTCCAAAAATGTTCTACCAGCCTCATGGGCTATTGGAGGGCTAATGCAGGTGATCCCTACAAAGGGTTGTGCCTAAGGCCTGGCATATAGCAAGCACTGGATAGGATGTTAGCTCTCCTCCTCTTCCTCCTCCCTACCATGCCTCTCCTGCTGGCTAGCTCTCCCTGCCCTCCTGCCATTCTCCTGGATGGCACTGCCTCCCTCCCTCCTGTTGCTCTTTATTTATTTATATTCTCTTCAAAAGGAAGGGGTGTGTGTGGCTGGATCAATTCATCCATGTCACTCACTTGGCTCCACTCACCTCCTCCTTCCGCCCCTCTTCCCCTCGCAGAGACCAAGAGCGTAAATTCCTTCTGGCTATTAATTAAAAGCAGCCTCTCCCTTCGCGCCAGTGTACTCACCATAAATTAATAGCGGTCTTCTTAATCAAATCTTATCTCCTCCTCGAGCCATAAACACATGGAGCTCAAGTTGGTATCTCTGTGTACCCAGCCGTGAAATTTAATTTCTGATGCTTCGGTGGACTGCAGGGGATGGGTGGGTGGTCTTGTGTTGGGGGCCACCCCAACTTGAGTCCCAGAACCAGAGCCCTGGTTGACCAGCTGGGTTGACTGAACCACCTCCCATGACGTCCACAGGCAAAGCATGTGTGACTCTTTAAACCTGAAGGTTCAGCAGTTAAATTGCATGTTTATAATCACTGGCATTCTAATGACTTCCAGAGATTTTATCTCATCCGATTCTCATGCAAGCTCTATGAGGAATAGGTTGGGAGTATCAGCCCCATTTTAGAGAAGGAAAAACTAAGTCTAACATGTTCTTCAGAGTCAGATCTGAATGGAATTCCTGTTCTGCCACTTTCTAGCTGCCACTCTGACCCTCAGTTTCCTCATCTGTCCAAGGGGAAAGAGGACGCCTCTTGCAGCTTTGAGGTGTGAATGGGATTAACTGCCATGTGTAAAGGGCTCAGCATGGTGCCTGGCCTGTGGCTGATGCACAGGGTAGAGATTTTCCACTAAGTGACCTGCCCAAGACTATCCACCCAGCTACAAATCGGCAGAGTCTGGGCCACAGGCTTCAACTCAAATTCCATGCCCTTGGAATTCCATCTCCAGGCTCTAGAGCCTGAGGTCCCCAGGTTAGGTCCCTTAGGCAAAATCAGCTCAGCCTGACCCCTCCTTCCGGCCTGTCAAATACCCACCCCAAGTACGTGTCCATAAGCCACGGGCCCGAGGTGGAGTCAGGAGCCTGGACAGAGGACACAACTGCCAGCCTTGCTCCAGCTGCCAAGTAATTTTGAGCCATTACCAACTGGGGCGCCCTCTGGCACACCTCTCTCCCTGGGTCACTCCAGCATCACCACCCTACTTAGCAGCTGAGAGTCTCCAGCAATTTCCCTTTGGCCGCAGGGTGCATTGGGCCATCTCTGCACGTTACCTGTGTTACTGGGGCATGCCTCATGTCATCCTGGTGCAGGTTCATTCATAAATGAGACGGGACTCTGAGGTCATTCCTAGAGCTGCTTTGCCCATTCAGAGCCGAGCCCCACAGCCTCTCCTGACTCTTCCAGCCCCGGGGAACATTCGCTTTCCTATCTGAGACCCAGCGCTCCGGCAAACAGCTCTCTTTGTGCCCATCAAACCCTCAGACCCGCTTCTCTGGATCTGGCTCACTGCATTTCCCTGAACTGGCCTCTTCTTTCCTAGCCACGCAAGTACTTTTAAAGTCTTCTCATTGCTTTGTGAGTCTGTTTTTGTTTTTCTGTAAAATCTTCAAGTCTGTTTATAATTCTTCACATCCTCAGGAAAGCATCTAAGAAACTCCCTGTCCTGTTATGCTCTTGGCATCCCATTAGCCACTCACTTCACCATCTCTAAAGCCCACCACGTTCACAAGACTCTAGCCCAGTGGTTTTCAAAGCGAGGGGAGGAGGGAGTCCCAGGAACAGCTGAAGCAGCAGTAACTGGAAGCTTGTAAGAAATGCAAATTCTGGCCTGGTGCAGTGGCTCACGCCTGTAATCCCAGCACTTTGGGAGGCCGAGTCTGGTGGATCACCTGAGGTCAGGAGTTTGGGACCAGCCTGACCAACATGGAGAAACCCTGTCTCTACTAAAAATACAAATGTAGCCAGGCCTAGGGGTGCATGCCTGTAATCTCAGCTACTCGGGAGGCGGAGGCAAGAGAATCACTTTAACCCAGGAGGTGGAGGTTGTAGTGAGCCAATATCGTACCACTGCAATCGTGCCACTGCACTCCAGCCTAGGCAACAAGAGTGAAACTCCATCTCAAAAAAAAAAAAAAAAAAAAAAAAAGACAGAAAGAAATGCAAATTCTGGGCTCTGTCTCAGGCCTGATGAATCAGAAATTCTCGGGGTGGAGCTCAGCAGTTTGTGATTGAGCAAGTATCCCAGGTGATTCTGATGCACAGTGAAGTTTGAGAACCAGTGCTCTAGGCTGGTGGTTCTCATTAGGGCCAACACAACTTTGTCCCCCAGGGGACATCTGACAATGTCTGGAGGCATTTTTGGTCGTCACAACCGGCATCTAGTGGGGAGAGGCCAGGGAGGCTATGAAACATCCCGCAGTGCTCAGGACAGCCTCCCCTCTGCTAAGAATGATCTGGCCCAAAGTGTCAGTAGTGCAGAGACTGGGAAGTCTCGCTGTGCCTAGGGCCGGGACAGCACAGTTCCAGGGCCGATGCACAAGCACAGAAGCTCTGGGTGACAACAGGGCAGGCGTGAGGCACACTCCTCTACATGGCACAGGTGCCATACGCACTTCATTCCTGATGGCTCACTTTACACAAGGCACCAGACACCTGAAGCACAGAGAAGCCACTTATCCGTGATCTCACAGCTGGTGAGCAGCAGGGCAGGGTTAGGCCCCAGAGCAACTGAAGCCAGAGCCGGGGTCCTCCCCGTGATGCCACGCACTTGACCTTGCATGGAGAGAGGCTTGGTTGTTACTAAATGATCTGTTCGAGCAAGAAAGACAAACTGCAGGCACTGCAGTCCCTGACTCTGTCACTCTAGTTAGTGCCTACTGTATGCTCCTCTCTAAGAAGGCCAATTATTCTGTGTGCTGGTGTAGTCCCAAGATGCAAGAAATTCACACTCCCACCTCACAGCGATTAATGCATGTGATGCAGGTGCACACACAAACACACAACCCTGCAGGGCAAGGAGATGTCTCTTCTGGTCCCTCCCAAGGTGCAGAATTGTGTGGGCGCTCAAAGCATTTGGAGAAATAGAATGAGAATGAGAGTGACCCTGTTGGGGAGCTGGGCGTTGAGGTGTGGGGCAGATTTGCAGAGCTGAGAAAAGAGGCCAGAAAAACACAGGCAAGGGACGTGGCCTTGGAGTTGGACACATGTGGCTCTGAATCCTGCTCCACTATTACCAGCAGCGTGAAGCTTGGCCAAGCTGCTTACTCCACAAGCCTCCATTTCCCAATCGGCAAAACGGGGACATTGCCACTGGCCCCACGGCCTTAGGCAAGATAAAAGGGGAAGCTCATAGACAAGCATCCCTCTGTCCTACGTCAGCATTAGCTGGCCCTGAACCAAGGATAATGCTGGTCTGGTCACCGCAGGCTGGAACCCAGAGTGGGGTGTGCAGTCGGACAAGGCAGACAAAGGAGCAATAAGCCTCATCCCCAGGCAGCAAGAGGCGAGCACACATTTGGTTTTGAGCATCCCCGCAGAGCCACTGCAGATTAGCAGGTGTTACAGAGGTGCTAAGTGCCATTAGCACCTAATTACGCCTCTGTCCTTGCTGTAATCAGGTGAACAGAACAAGGACTGAAAAGGGGAGAGCCTTAAAGAGAAAGCAAACAGCTGTCAGGCAGGAATCTCTTCCAATGTGTCCACTCCTCTCCAGAATGTGGCCTCCTTTCCATGGCCAGAGGGCCTGGGGCCATCCAGGTGGCCAGAAAGGATACAGCCGGTTACAGACTCTTACATGCCACCTCTTAAACTCACACGGAATCCAAGTCTTGGATCAACAGGAAACAGGGAGCCGACGAGGGCCTTTGAGAAGGGGGAGGCAACTGATGAAAGAGGACATTTAGCGAGACGAGAATTGGACAGCCATCTGTAGGATGGATGGAAAGGTACGGCTGGACCAGAGGGATCGGTTCGGAATCTGTTACTGTAATCCAGGCGTGTGCTAATGCAGGGGAGTACCAGGAACACATGAGACTTGACAGGACCTAACAACCAACACCTCCTTCCCCGGCATTTGCTTCCCCTGTCGGAGATGATGCTGGAAAGGTCTAAGGTCCCACAAGCAGCACAGCAGCGACTTGAAGCTGGCTTTGCTCGTTGCCAAGACCCACACCACCTGCTGTGCAGCACCATTGCTCTGCCCCATCTGGCTCTAGGCTGCTCCTTCAGACCCTGGCCTAGTAGTCTTCAACAGGGCACACCTGGGGAAAATACAGGGCAGCGACTCTAAGTCTTCAACACACCCTGAGAATGACCCTGGGTGGCAGACGCACCTGATTCTGTGTTCTGAGGTAGGGAATCTGGGCATGGCCAACCCGGAGATTCATTCCTTGTCTATGAGAAACATCTGAGTCCCGGGCCCATCTGGAACACGGGCTGTGTATGGAATTGAGGCCCTAAGTTTTGGGTTAACTGAGGGTTGCCAGGTAGAGGTTGTTAAGGGGAGGGTGTTAAGTGGCCATGCTATGTAAACTGCTATGCCTTTTGCAAGTGGTTGCTGTTTTCCTGCTCAGCCTGCCACCACTGGACTGTAGGAAGGCGGACATCTTATCCAGCTAGCTGCCATTGAACTGTTTATTTGTTTATGTTTATTTATTTTTGGGACAGAGTTTCACTCTTGTTGCCCAGGCTGGAGTGCAGTCACGTGATCTCGGCTCACTGCAATCTCTGCCTCCCAGGTTCAAGTGATTCTCCTGCCTCAGCCTCCTGAGTAGCTGGGACTATAGGCGCCTGCCACTAAGCCTGGCTAATTTTTGTACTTTTAGTAGAGACGGGGGTTTCACCATGTTGGCCAGGCTGGTCTTGAACTCCTGACCTCTGGTGATCCACCCGCCTTGGCCTCCCAAAGTTTGGATTACAGGTGTGAGCCACTGTGCCTGGTCTGAACTGTTTCTATATGTAAGGCACTTCTCCTGTCCAGCCCGCTGCCACTGGACTCTCCCCCCTGGATGTAAGCCCCTAATAAAACCCTATGTCTCTCTGGCTGGTGCTGGGTCTCTTCTTCGGCTTCTCGAACCTGGTGCCTTCCCTACTGAGGTTCAGAGGGGTTCAGCGCAGCACCTGCCCTGAGCTCTCTGCTCCCCCAGCCACCAGCACACTCCTCCAGGACGCCACAGTGGGGTTGCCAGATTTAGCAAAAACACAAACACAAGATGCTCGGTTATATCTGAACTTCCCTTCAGACCAAGGCTGTTAGAGTTGGGGTTTACAACAGTGCAAACCTGTAGGATGTGTAGGATACTCTTGCAAATTGGGGAAGGCTGATGCTAAAAGATGAAGCAATGTTTATCTGAGATCCAAATTTACTTGGGTATCCTGTCTCTTACCTGGCACCCTATCTACTTGGAGATGCAGGTTCACAAGAACTAGGACATGGCATGGTGAAAGGTACGAGAGGACACCTGGTCCCCATCCAGCACCCCTGACTCATGCAGGCATGTGACAGAGCTTTGTGGAGATGGCTTAGCTGTGGCGTGGGGCAATACCAGAGGGCAGCCATCACGCGGCTGTCAGGAAGCCTCCTTGTCTTCGAAGAGCATCAAGCACTAAAAAGGTAAGAGTGGCCAGGTCTGGAGTGCAGCGGAGACTCGAGAGATAAAAGGCTGCCAAGAGCACACCCAGCCTCTCTGGGGACACAGGGTACGTGCTATGAATGGACCTTGCGGTTTCTCACCCACATGAGGAGGGAGTTGATCTCCGTGGCCCCCTTCAGCTCAAAAACCTCATGCTGATCCCAGGCTTCCAGCCTTGATCTGTCAATAAGGATGAATGCGGGGAATTGCAGCTTGTCTACCAGTAGCCCTTGTACCACAGAAAAAGGAAGGAAGGTAAATCCACAACTGGAAGAAAGCATCATGGGCTGCAGGCCACAGCCATGCCTCCACAGGCCTGGCACTGTCCACTTCTTGGAATGATCTAGGCCTCTCAGCCCCCATCATGCCGAAATTAGAGGCTGGCTCCATGTGGCTGCACTGCACCTGCCAGCAGGGTTATACCTGTATGATCAGAAATGTGTAAGAGCAGGTTTTATTGGAATAATAAAAATTAAAATGATCAAAATGGAGTCGGAACCCAGCCAAAGAGGGAGTGTGGGAGGGAAAGAGTCTGCAGCTTTTTATTTTTTAAGCAGGCCAACTACATGGAGGTGGGGATGACCTCTTCCCCATGCCCCCGGCAGCGCCTCCAGCCATCTGTCCCCGCCAGCTCCTGGCCTGGTTAGCTGGCTTCCAGAAATGTGATTGTCTAGAGTCTAACCGGAGCACGCCAGGAGCTGTCACCCTGAGTCAAGCCTGGGGCAGGAAGACAAGAAGACAGGGCCGGGGAGGCATGAGGACAGGGACCTTGGCGGCTGGCTGAGGATGCTCAGATGACAGGGGATGATGGAACAGTCAGGCACACCCTGGCGGCTCCCCATTTCTGGAATGAGGACAGGAATGGAGATCTAGGGAGGGCCTATTGTAACCACCATGTACAACACCAAGAGCTTTGGGGAATCTATGGAATCAGAGAGTCATAGACACATGGCCTGGCCACATGCCCGTCTCCCAAGCATATTTCAGGGTTTAACCTCAGCTCACCCCAGTAATGCTGTGTTTGCAGCACATGGGGATGTCTGTAGCTCGGCGGTCACAGGATCACCCCAGAGTGGCATGGGAAGTACACTTGGAGTTCAGCCGGTCCGGCCTGCTCATTCCCCACTCGAGGCCCAGGGAGGGTTTGTTGGGGAGGGGTGGTTCCTAAGCTTACAGCACAACTGCCCTCCCTCCTCCTCCTCTCCAGCCCAGCTCCTGCTCCAGGTCTTCCCTCGACAGGCTGGGTACCCCACCCCACCCTCTGCCTACATCTGTGCCACTGGGGGCTGTGTTCAGTGTGGATGTGGGGCTCTGTGGTCCTTCTGTCATCCCTGGATCCAGAGTGACTCCCGGGGGCCCAGACACCTCTGTAATTCCAGTTGCTGGGCTACTGTGAATCCCAAAACGTTTGTGGGGAGCAGAGAATGGAGACTCAGCACCCACTCCCCACCCTATCCCGGCCACAAGAGCATCCTTCCTCCTCATTGTGCAGGAAACCCCGACCCAAAGGAACAGAGATGGGGTGTGGGGGGCTTCCCCCAGAGACCATGAGGCATGTGCTCTGGGCCCTGGGGCAACCTGGACAGCATTTGCCTCTGAGGGACCAGGAGTGGCGCAGGACAATAGACCCAGAGGCAGAACCCCCAGCTTGGAAGGGCCAGAGCCCCCCAGGGAAGAAACAGATGGCACCTCAAGCTGAGACCCTTCTCTGCAGTGCGCCCCCCCAACACGTGCCACTCACATGATGTTTACTGATCAGATTTGGGGTTTCTGACATGCAGTAATCGGATCACGGAAGGTGTTAACTGGATTAGGCAGAAGGCTTCCAGGAGACACCAGCTGAAAGTGGCTATTAAATAACACAGAGGCCTGGGCACGTGACCAGGGCTGGTTTCTCACCCCACTCCTTCTCCTTCCCTCCCGGGCGGCAGGGCTCAGGGGACCCTGCTTCCTCAGCCCTCTTCTTCTTTCGTCCCTGGCTCCTCACTTACCCTCCCGGGCGGTACCTCACTGTCCATCCTTCTCTGAGCACTGACCATGTGGCCGAGTCTGTGTTGGACAATTTGGTTGCATTATCTCCTTTAATCCCCACAAGGAATTGACAAGCTAGGTTTCAACATCCCCATGTAACAGAAGGGAAAACAGAGGCTTGGAGGTTCAGAAAATGATCCCACAACTCACAGCAATAAATACATCTGGAATTCCAATCCAGATTTATCTATTATTGTTTCCAACTCAAACACTGTTTCCCCAAACCTGCTCAGGTCAGGCCTCCCAACCTCTGGGAGCCAGCAGGTGGTCCACTCTGGCCAGCCTCTGAGGCTAAGTGTTGGACAGTGGAAAGGTGGCATTGAGGGGGATTCGTGGGCTGTAGAGGGAGGTCAGCCACGGGACAGCTCCCTTGACCCTTGACCCCCTCAGGCTGGGGTGCTGGCCTTCCCCAAGGCAGCAGCTGAGGGTCTGAGTCTCATGTCCTCAGGCTGCTCTAGATCAGATGGTCTCAAGCCCTTCTCCTGAGTATAAAGATGCCCTTCCCTCCCCCAGTGCTGCTCCCTAAGACCCTAGAGGCAAGAACTTGGCTGCTCCCCTGGAAAGCGGTGGCGGTGAGGGTGAGTAAATGGGAAGACAGGGAGGTGGGGAGAGAGAGAATATATTAGATATCACAGAAGCAAGCTGGAGTCCCAGCAATGTGCTTGCTCCTGCAAGACTCCCTGCATACCTCATGATGGGTCAATGAACACACATACATGCACATATACAAATACAAACAGAACACATACAAATACACCCATAGCACACACATGCACACATACACATACATAGCACACGTGCACACAAATACATACCACACATATGCACACAAATACATGCATAGACACAAATATACACAGCACACATGCACACAAATATACACTCAGCACATATGCACATACACAAATATACAGCACATACACACATACAAATACACATGGCACACAGGCACACATAAAATGCACACATAGCATACACATGCACACAAATACACACAGCACACACATAGCACACACCTGCACATATACAAACACACACAGCACACACTTGCACACAGCACACACAACAGGCCTCACTACCTGCCTGCTTCACTCTCCCAGCCCTTGTCACCCTCTGCTCTGTGGATCACCTCCTCAATCAGAACGCTATCACCACAAGAAAAGACTTCGGCCTGTTTCTGCTGTTGCTACCTCTGTACCTGCAGCTCCTAGCACGGTGCCTGAAGTAAGTGGGCATTGGGTAGGCACTTGCTGAATAAGTGAAGCCATGAGCCACAAAAGGGGTGTGAGTGAGAATCTGAGTGTGGGTGAAGGGGAGGAGGAGGAGGAAGAGGATGGAGGAAAGGGAAAGGGAGGTC
This sequence comes from Rhinopithecus roxellana, assembly GCF_007565055.1. Classification (NCBI taxonomy): domain Eukaryota; kingdom Metazoa; phylum Chordata; class Mammalia; order Primates; family Cercopithecidae; genus Rhinopithecus; species Rhinopithecus roxellana. The sequence continues at coordinate 60,486,674 of NC_044567.1, forward strand.
TGAGAGATGGGGAGGGGCAGGCCTCCGGGAGAGCGCAGCCCTGCGTGGGGGGCGGGGACAGAGAAATAGAGTCAGTGTGGCCACAGCTGATGAATGCCATTTGCTGTGAGACTCTCTTGCCCTACGGCTCCAGACTGAGGGGGTGTTCCAAGGACACCTGGGCACAATGTTGGTGTGTGCCAGGGCCCGAGGAAGGAGGCCCTTGTGCCTCCAAGAGACCCCACGCAGCACCAGCCTCCCACACAGCCATGACTCTAGGCCTTGGAGGGGACCCAGCCTCGGGTCACCAGAGGAAACGCTGTCTCCTCCTCGCTTGGACTGGCTAGCGGCACAGGCTGCCTCCTAGGGAGGCGAGGAGTCACCAGAAAGGCAGCCTGGGGCCCAAGCCAGGCCCAGATGGCCCCAGCTGTTCGCATAGCCCCAGGGCAGGCAGGAAGCTGGGGTGCAGGGAGTAGCCACTGACCCACTGGAAACCAGCATGCAGTTTGGAGGGGGGCCTGGTGGGGGCAGCGTCAGTTCAAGACTGGCATCCACTCCCCACCAGCAGGCCCTGGCAAGGGCCTATCCTCCCCAGAAGTTTTGGAGGCAGCCGGGAGGGCTGAGAGGGGCCAGGGTAGCTGGGAGCGTAGGCTCCATCCTGTGAGGCTCCCTGCTGCCTAGAATCAGCCATCAAGCAGCCCGAGGGTGTGGCAGACATGGCTTAGGCGGCCTGATGGGGAAGCCCTTGACACAGGATTGCAGAAGTCAGAGGTCTCAGTCTTAGGGGGATACATTGAGGCCTCGGCACTCCCAGTCTTATGTCCCAGACAGACGGTCCTCACCTACCCCCTCTGCCTGCCCCGACACGCTTGGCCTGTCCTGGGCAGGGATGCACACACGGCACGGGGAGTCCCAGCTGCAGGTGGTGGAAGCCTGGAGACCTGGGTCCTGGGCGGCTTTGGGACAGAACCACTGGGCAATGTGGGGCGGCAGAAGTAGTGGAGAGGGACCTGCAGGGTGAATGCGGAGGCAGTGGTGACCTCTATGAGAGAAGGTAGCCTGGCGTATGGGGCAGTGATCAGGGCAAGGTGTCGACATACCTGGGTCCCCACTCCAACTGGGGACCTGGAGGAAGCCTCCTCCCCTCCCTAGAAAGGGGCATGCCATGGTATGAAAGTTGGCCGGAGTTCTAGTCAACCTCTGTGACCCTCAGTTTCCTCATCTGCGCAATGGGTTTGCATGAATGTACGAAAGCAACTATCACAGTGCATTTTACTTGTCGATATATTTCTGCATATGCATGTTCATGCATTCTCTCTGGCCTCTCTGTCCCAGCGTCCCGGCCTTTGAAAGGGGGCACTGGCTCATGAGGTATCTGTTTCTGCAGTGACATGTCCCAGGAACCCATGGCCAACCCCCTTCCCAGTAGTCTCTGATGTTCCCCCCACCCCCAGAAGGGAGATGAGGAGGGGCAGAAACAGGGGACACAGGACAGGACCCTCCCAGCTCCACTCTGATCTAGTGGCCTCTCCAGCTCTCATCCTCCCTCCGTGGGCTCCAGATGACAAGTCCCTGGTGATAGCTCCCTGACATGGCTGGCGGCATCTGAGCAAAGGAGGGAGATGAAGCTGGCTTGGAATGGGAGGTACTAACCTTGTCTTTGGAGCTGCCCGCTTGCCTCCCTCTACCCCTAGCCCAGGATGCACAGGCAGAACCCCAGCCATTTCCATTCTGGGGACTCTAGTCGGGAGTCTGGGGCCCTAGGAATCATCTCCTCACTTCAGTCTGAACCTGTTCCATGTCCAGGGACCGGACCAATGCACCTGGACTCACCTCACCTGAATCATCCCTGTTCGCATGCCTGTCAACAGCCAAGTTGTTCCCAAGCTCATCTGTCTTCCTCTTGTCCTTTAACACATATTCTCCTAATGGGTTTTGAATATTTTCATTCTCCTTCACCTCACTGGGGCCTTGGAGGGTGGAGACTCTCCCTGGTGCTGGCTACCCAGCATCCCACTACTGACGCAAGATGGGGAGCTGAGATGAGAGGATGCAATCAGATTTCTGGAAGCTGGGCACAAGAGACCTGTGACCAAGTCTCAGCCCTGCCAGGTACGACCCTCTGACCATAGGCAAATTATTTAACTTCTGTGATCTCAGTTATGTAAAGCAGGGGACTCTCCCATGATATTTTGCTTATAGAACTCTGTGATGATGGACGTAGCTGTCTGGAATAGTGCCTGGGCTTGTGGGAGGCACAAAATCAACAGAACTAGGGATGTTACCATCCTGCCTCTCCTCCTGGCTCTCAGGGCTTGTGGAACGACAGCCTTCTGCCAATCCCACCCCCAGCCCACCGCTACCCTTATAGATATGTACTCATAGGAGTTTTCACCGCGTGCTTCTGGACTTTTTTTTTTTTTTTTGAGATGGAATATCCCTCTGTCGCCCAGGCTGGAGTGCAGTGGCGTGATCTCGGCTCACTGCAAGCTCCACCTCCCGGGTTCTCACCATTCTCCTGCCTCAGCCGAGGAGGAGAATGAGACTGAGGAGCTGAGAGTTCAGGCGCCCACCACCATGCCCAGGTAACTTTTTTTAGTAGAGACGGGGTTTCACTGTGTTAGCCAGGATGGTCTTGATCTCCTGACCTCGTGATCCGACTGCCTCGGCCTCCCAAAGTGCCGGGATTACAGGCGTGAGCCACGGTGCCTGGCCTATTTCATTTTTACGATACCCCTACAAGGTGAAATATTCTCTTTCTAGTTCTACAGATGGGGAAAGTGAAGCTCAGAGGGTCTGGGTCACTACTCGGAAGTTACATAGCCAGTTGGTGTCCGAGTTGTTCTCAGGTACCCCAAACCTAGAACTTTTCCATCCTATCTCCCCAGGGGGAGGGTGCTAGGATCCCGTGCCTCAACCCCAGTTAACACCCACCCTTCCACCATTCGCCACTGCCATGACTTTGGAGCCATCTAAGCACATACAGGTGACAGGAGTAGGCCAGACCCCACAGGCTGTTTACTGGGGTTGGGAGACTTGGTAGGGGGCGTGAGTTCCTACACCCTAACCCCCTGTCCTCCTGGCTCAGGTCCCTGGGTCACTGACCGATGGCACCTGTGCGGGCCCGTGCAGGGCAGCTCAGATGGCACAGGCCTCCCTGACAGCCAGCTGGCTGAGGCAGCCCCATGCATCAGCCAGTTTTAATTGTTTACTCTCCAGCCTTGTTTATGACTTGATAAAATCCATAACATGGACAGTGCCTGTCTCTCCTGGCTTCCCCTCCACCCGGCTCTCGTTCCCTGGGGATGCAGCTCTGCTCTTTATAGAAACTACTTGCTAAACTAGGCTCACTTGAAGCCCATCACTGTCAGTAAATGACCCTCCAGGAGAGGAAGCTGCCCAGTAAGTGTGAGGCAGTGGGCATGATGTGGATCGCTGGCCTTTTTCTTTACAGAGGTTCAAAATGGTCCCACTGGGAGCAGCCTATCCCCCTCCAGGGACCGCCCCAAGCTCTATACCTATGTCCCCTCCAGCAGGGGAAGGTGGGAGGGGCGGTGGACAGGTGGTGAGAAGACGTGGTCTGGCCGGGGCCTGGCACCTGTGAGCTCGAAGGCCTTGTGTAAGTCACAGCACCTCTCTGGCCTTCCATTTCCATTTACACAATAAAATGAATGGATCAGGCACCAAGCGCCAGCTTGCTTTGACTTTTCTTCAAGTAGTGGAACCCTTTCTTTAAGTAAAATTTTAGGCCGGGCGCGGTGGCTCATGCCTGTAATCTCAGCACTTTGGGAGGCTGAGACGGGTGGATCACAAGGTCAGGAGATCGAGACCATTCTGGCTAACACGGTGAAACCCAGTCTCTACTAAAAATACAAAAATTAGCCAGGTGCGGTGGCGGGTGCCTGTAGTCCCAGCTACTCAGGAGGCTGAGGCAGGAGAATAGGGTGAACCTGGGAGGCGGAGCTTGCAGTGAGTGGAGATCGCGCCACTGCACTCCAGCCTGGGCGACAGAGCGAGACTCCGTCTCAAAAAAAAAAAAAAAAAAAAAAAAAAATTTTAGACAGATCCCCAATAGATGAGAGAGCTAAAGAGACTTTTCTGGGTAAGGAGCAAATGGAAAATGGAGCAGCCACCTAGAAAGAGTTACCCCTTTTTTCACTTTTCCAACTGAAGTCTATGAGCTTCCAGAAGGCCAAGACTGGACGTTTTTCATTGTTATGTCCTATGCAATGGGCCTGGCCCAGTGATGTGTCTCTGTGGTGCTTAGTACATTTGTACAGAAAAGGAAGGTAGGTAGGTAGGTAGGAGGGAGGGAGAAAAGAAAGGAGAGAGGGTGCTGAGTGCGGTGGCTCATGCCTGTAATCCCAGCAATTTGGGAGGCTGAGGTGGGTGGATCACTTGAGGTGAGGAGTTCGAGACCAGCCTGGCCAACATGGCGAAACCCCGTCTCTACCAAAAATACAAAAATTAGCCAGCCATGGTAGTGGGCACCTGCAATCCCAGCTACTTGGGAGGCTGAGGCAGGAGAATCACTTGAACCCAGGAGGCAGAGGCTGCAGTGAGCTGAGATGGCGGCACTACATTCCAGCCTGGGCGACAGTGAGATTCCATCTCAACAAAAATAAATAAATAAAATAAAATAAATAAAAATAAAGGGGAGGGGGAAAAGAGGAGGAGAGAGGGAGCAAGGAAGGAAGGAGGAAAGGTGGAGGAAGAAAGGATTGAGGAGGGAGGGAGGGGAACACACATTAAGCCAGTTTCTTTTTTCTCTCACTTCAAGCATAGCTCAAAATCCATTCCACCACCCTAAGCCTTTCCTCTCTGTCCTGAGACTCAGGCTAAAAGCAGAGGCTGTGCCACAGTCCTTGCCAGACCCAGCCTGTTCCCTACTTGCAGGGAGCTCAGCCAGTGGTCTCCGACACAGGGGCCCAGGCTTCTGAGCTGTGATGGGGGGTCCTTCGGTGAAGGTGGGTGCCAAGCCCTGTCTGCCAACACAGTCACTATGTCTCACACACCTACGGTTATTTGTCAAAGTATGTGACTCCTGTTGTGATTAATAAGCTAGAAAACCATTTAAAAATGGTACTGAACCCATAGCAGCCCCTCGTCATTATGTTTTCTCAAACAGTGGTTGCTAAATAAACAACCACAAGCACATGGAAATCCCTGAGTTTCCTGGGGAAAGGGGTCCTTGTGCTGGACAGAAGGGGACCTGGTTCCAGGTGGCCTGAGCCCGGGGCAGACCCCCACCCTTCCCTAGCCATTGTAGCTCCCGCCACATCCTCAGTCCTGTCCAGCAGTACTGGGTTTCCCTCCAGGAGCCCATGGATGGCAGCCGTGTGTTGGGCCAGAGGCCACATCTGGAATTCATTCTCTTCATTAAATTGGTGGCTGTTTCCCAAGCTCTGGCTCCCTTGATCCTCCCAAAGCCCTGTTCGTGCTGCTAACAAGGACAGTAATTTGTTCATTAAAAAAGGGATGCCTTCCCAACAGGCCTCCCTGGCTTCTGCCTCCCCTGGGGGAGGCGGGGTGGGGAGAGGGTGATAGCAGTCCTTGGTCCCAGGATCAGAGCTGTCCCACCGTGGAGCACACCCAGGATCTCTCTGGGACAGAGCCTCACCTGCTATGGTCACTCAGCCCCTAGCTCCCCAAGCAACTCTGATGGTGCCAGGACAGTGTGGGGAGAGGCTGACAGGAGCCCCTGCCAGCTCCTCTCCTGCTCTGCGATAGGGTGCTGTGACCATCCAGTCAATGCAGACAACTTGATCTGGCATCAAGTCCCTGAGCAAACCACAGCCCATCAAGAGGCATTTATTGCTGTGAAAACAAATAGTCCCCCTCCCCAGTGCCTGGTCTGTCCTATCTCTACTCCCCACCAGATACCCTTTCCCTGTCCTTGGAGCAGCTCAGACAGACTAATCCAGAGCTGCTCACTCCTCTGCATTCCAATCTCTGCTCCGGCTGGTCTGGGTCCACCAGGGAACAGGAGGCAGGATGCCAGAGTCTGAGGGGCAGGACTCTGTGCATAGGAACCCACCCAAGAGAGGCCTCAGGGCCTTTGGTGCCTTTATGAATGATCTTTTCATTTTATTATTATTATTTTTTGAGACGGCGTCTCACTCTGTTGCCCAGGCTGGAGTGCAGTGGCACGATCTCAGCTCACTGCAACCTCTGCCTCCCAGGTTCAAACAATTCTCCTGTGTCAGCCTCCCAAGTAGCTGGGACTATAGGCGTGCACCACCATGCCTGGCTAATTTTTGTATTTTTAGTAGAGATGGGGTTTCACCATATTGGCCAGGCTGGTTTCGAACTCCTGACCTCAGGTGATCCACCCGCCTCGGCCTCCCAAAGTGCTGGGATTACAGGTGTGAACCACCGTGCCTGGCTTTATGAATGATCTATGTTTAAGCACATGGAGGCTTTGAGGTGGTATGCTGGGTAGAATAGAGTCCCCCCAAATTCATGTCCACCCAGAACCTCACGATGTGGCCTAATTTGAAAATAAGGTTGTCGCATATGTTCTGAATTACAATGGGCTCTAGTCTGATATGCTGTCCTTCTGTGAAGAGGGAAATTTGGAAACAGGCACACGCACAGAGAGAAGACGGGATGAAGCCCAGAGACATAGGGATAGGGCTGAGGGACCACGGAGGCAGAGACTGGAGTGAGACATCTCTCAGCTAAGGAATGTGGAGAATCACTAGTAGTGCTCAGAGCTAGGAGATAGTCCTGGGACAGGCTCTCCCCGGAGTCTCCAGAAGGAACCAACCCTGCCGACACCTTGATTTTGGACATCCAGACTCCAGAACTGTTTTTTTTTTTTTTCTTTTTGAGACAGAGGCCTGCTTTTTCGCCCAGGCTGGAGTGCAGTGGTACCATCTTGGCTCGCTGCAAGCTCTGCTTCCTGGATTCAAGTGATCCTCCCACCTCAGGCTCCCGAGTAGCTGGGATTACAGGCACCACCACCATGCCCGGCTAATTTTTATATTTTTAGTAGAGATGGGATTTTGCCATGTTAGCCAGGCTGGTCTCATACTCCTCACCTCAAGTGATCCGTCTGCCTTGGCCTCCCAAAGTGCCGGGATTACAGGAGTGAGCAACTGCACCCAGCCCAGAACTGTGTTTTAAGTCACCCAGTTTGTAATGCTTTGTTGTGGCAGCCACAGGAAACCAATACAGGTGGGTAGGCGAGTTGGGCATGTTTGGGAAACTGAGGCCCAGAAGTTGGAGGGCTTCACTCCAAGGTCACAAAAACAAGGCAGTGACACAACTGAGGCTGGAGTTGAGATCCCCACTCCCACTCCACGAATCCTCTGTGAGGCCCAGAGACTGAGCAGGAGCCCAGACATGCATGCCGCAGCCACTTTGTTAGGAAGAAAGCGAGGGCTGCGAGGCCTGAGCAGAGCAAGGACAGGGAGCCTCTTCCTCCGTGGTATCCCCAGCTGCACGCACAGACTTGTAACAGGGCCTTGGCAACAGTGCAGCATCTCTGACTCAGTATCTAGGATTCTCTCATTCTTAGCAGAGTGCCGGCTGCCTGGCAGACACTAATAAATGAATACATGGATGGAAGCAAAAAAAAAAAAAAAATAGTCTAAGTTCTTTTTTTTTTTTTTTTTTTAAATGAAGTTCCTTTGCAGGATCCTCTTTATTCGATGCCAGATGGAAATAAAGTTGGATGACATTTTTCCCATTCTCAGTCTCTTAAATCCCAAGAAACCCACACAAGGAATTCTATGTTCAGGTCTGGGCACTGTCCTTAAGGAAGGATGTTGATTTAAAGCAGGGTTTCTCAACGCTGGCGCTACTTTTTTTTTTTTTTTTGAGATAGAGTTTCACTGTGTTGCCCAGGCTGGAGTGCAGTGGCGTGATCTCAGCTCATTGCAACCTCCACCTCCCAGGTCCAAGTGATTCTCGTGCCTCAGCCTCCCGAGTAGCTGACATTACAGGTGCCTGCCACCATGCCTGGCTAATTTTTGTATTTTAGTACAGATGGGGTTTCACCATATTGGTCAGGCTGGTCTCAAACTCCTGACCTCAAGTGATCTGCTCACCTCGGCCTCCCAAAGTGCTGGGATTACAGGCGTGAGCCACTGCGCCCGGCCAACCTTGGCACTATTGATGGCTTGGGTGGGATCATTCTTTGGTGGAGGATGACCTGAGACACTCAGCACCCTCCCAGGTTGTGACAACCAAAAGTGTCTGCAGATATTGTCACATGTCCCCTGGAGGGCAATGTCATTCCCTGCTGAGACCACCTTGTGCTGGCCATAGGGGTGCAAAGGTGAAGAGTCCCCAGGCCCTGGCCTCAGAGACCTTCCTACTTGGTGGAGAGTGAGGGGTTAGCAGAACAGTGTATCTACTCTGGAAGTGACCATTGCTGCCTGGCCATGCAGGCAGAGGCTGGCCCCCTGTGCTACAGAGAGACTCCTGGGCCGGAGCGAGAGGATTCATACTGACCGCCAATGTCCTTTGCCCTAGAAGATTCAAAAATGCTCTGGGCACCTATCACACTGGTAAGTTGGAGAGACGACTATTTTCTCCTCTGAAATGCAGCTAGCCTGGGTCCCAAGGCGATGCACACTCGGGGGAGCCTGGGATGCTACACCAGGCAGGACGGGCTTCCCAGTGTGCAGGGAGCTTGGGCCCCTGTAGCTCCCACCCTCAACTCAGAATCTATAAACATGGCAGCAGCCACTTAGCTTCCTAGTTCTGTGCCAGGAACTTTTCAGACATTATCCAGTTATTGCTTCTCCTTAAAGTTGCGCTGCTAGAGAAGACGTATTAGCCTCGCCTTAAAGATGACACCAAGGCTTAGAGAGGTTAAGAAAGTTGCCAGGGGTCACACAGCTTGTGCGTGGCAAAGTTGGGCCTCCAACCTAGGCCTGTCTGGCTCCTTCTACAGCATAGGTCCTGGCACATCTGGGAACCTCTAAGGATGTCCCAAACCTGGGCCACTTCCTGGGAACAGAGGTCAGCGGGCATAATGAGCGTCCTCTGAACAGAGCCCTGGAGAAGAGGTGTCATAAACAGGAGGATGGGGAGAGAGGGGGAAGTGTAGAACCCACCAATGTCAGCTGGCAGGAGGACAATGCCTGTCTCAGAATCCAGGGCCAAATGGGCAGCAGATCCCCTGGAGACTGCCACACAGAGGGAACGCCCGCACCGGGCAGCGCCAGAGTCGGCCTCCCTGGCCGGGAGAGTGTTTATTTCCAGGGCGAGGCTGGGAGTGGTTTCCAGGTGGGGGTCTGGAAATAATGCGCTCACACACACTCTTGAGCGAACAGAGCCCCATTCAGCCTGTCCAGCAGAGCGGACCCGCAAAGCTAACGGCCTGCATTCCGGGCAGGGTGGAAAAGGCAATTCAGACAGGAACAGCCAGTCAAAGCCAGCCCATCCATCACTCCCTTGTCCTTTGCATCATCTCCCAGGAGGACAAAACAAACTCGGGGCACGGGGAAGGGACCTGGCACTTGGGATACCCCCAGTTTGCCAGGGAAGTCACCAGCCCACAAAACACGGCATTGCGACTACACGTGACACTTTACATCCCCAAAGACCAGTGAGCAGCTGGCTTAAGGGAACAAACCGTTGCTCTGGGATCTCCACTGCCACCTCCTGTGCCTTGCCCTGCTGAGCCCTGGGACTGGAGGCAGGGGGACAGCCAGGAGGCTGCTGCAACAGTCCAGGAGACCTTGGTGACTCAGCGTGTGGGGTGCGGGGCTGAGGGGTGTGGAGAGAGAAGGGATAGCTTTAGGGTTTCAGGCCTAAGCTACTGTGCCAGGTGGGCCTCACGACAGGCATGTGGGTATAGAAATGAGGAGGCTCAGCTTGGGCGGTGGGGCTAAGGGAAGGACGGGAAGACCACGCCAAGGTCCAGGAGGTCTGGGGCTCATCACAGCCACTGCAGCAGGCATTGTGGGCAAGGATGCCATCAGCACAGTGATGGCAACTAAAGCCATGCGGGAGGGGGTTGGGGAACACTGGCACATAAGCACATTTACTGGACCACTGCAGGAGAGGAAGCCCCCAGTGGTCCTGGAAGGAGAGTTAGAGAGGCAACCCCAGAAGGCTGCAGTGTTCCTGAAAGCTAAGAAGAAAGGAGAGGCCACCAATGGGCAAGACCAACTATGGGCAAGGGGGCAAGGCCATAAGAGGGTCCCTCTGGTTTACCAACATGGAGATCACAGGCAACTTTGACCACGAAGCTTCAAAAGAGGGGTGAGGCCTGGGGTGATGCAGGCGAGCAATGAGGTGGGAGAAAGAGTGACGGCCCCTTCAAGAGGTGAGTGAAGGAAAAATGTAGGCAACAGGCCAGAGCAGTCAAGAGAAATTGTTAAGGTTCGAGGGACATAGCAGGTCAGGCTGAGGGGAAGGACTTGGCAGAGAGAGAGGATGAAGGTCCAGGTGAGGGGACGGGAGCCAGGTTCAGGTGGAGGTCTGGCCTTGACCACAGGAAATGGGTATGGAGAAGAAAGCACAGGGGGTGGAAGAAGGCTTGCTAGAAGGCTGGAATCCTGGAGGTTCTCACTTGAGGGGTTCTCCACGTCTTGGAGAAGGCAGTTGGGGCCTTCAGCTAAGGAGAGGAAGGAGTGGAGAGGGTGGCAGAGATGGTAATAATGACCCATAACTCCTGTGTCAGATTTTCCTGCTCTCCTTTCCTGAGTCAGCCCAGCATCACCTCCTCCAGGAAGGCCTCCTTGTTACCCAATCCTGGACGAATTCTCTGTCACTCCTCCAAATTCGGGCAATACGCTGGCATGCCTCCATGCAATGACCTTGGCACTGGGATGACCTGTCTGGGTTCCTCACTAACTCCGACCATGTGCCAACAGATTGGATGCACGTGTACAACACCAGCCCTTTGCGGCACAATCAGCATGTAATAGGTGCTCAAAACGCTTGCTGAGTGACTGGCAGATCGGTAGTCCCTTCTCTGGACTCAGCCTCCTACTCTTCACCAAGCCCGGGAAAGCTGACATCCCATTTCCCTGACAGCCCAGCAAGACCACAGAAAACCGTAGAGTTTGCTTTTTTTCTTCCTGTGTTTTAAGGAAACAAAGAAAAAAGAAAAAAAAAACCACTCATACCAAACAAACAAAATGAGATGGCCTCGTTGACGTGCTGATGGGATCTCATTAGCAGAGATGGGGCTGTGCTGGTTTTCTTTTGCAAAGATCCTGTTTATTTTGTGGGGTGCTTGGAGAGGCATGTTATGCTTGTTGCTTATTATTACTTTTTGCTTCACGTCTTGACTAGCACGACGGACTCATAATGAAAAGAGGCTGACGTTCTCGGGGCAGCAGCAGGAGCCCAGAAGCTGGTGAGAGGTAGCTCCCCGGGGAAGCTGGGCGGGGCATGAGCTCCCTCGGGAAGATGGATGGGGCAGGGCCACCCTCGTGGAAAGATGGATAGGCAGGGGCTCTGGGTGGTCTGCTGAGCCCCTCTTCTGAGACGGGGCAGGGCAGGTACTTATGGGTGCAGGGGCTGGTGAGTAAATGCTGGAAGTGGCTTTTAGGGGGTAAGAAAACACCACCAGCTGCCACCTCCTCAGAGCCTGGTATGGGCCGGGTCCTCTGCTATTTTACCCGCACTATCTGTAACCCTTACGACAGCCACGAAGGCGGGCTCACCGTTTCTACTCCGCAGATGAGGCTCAATGAGTTGTCATAAATTGACCAATGTGCTGTGGCCGGTGAGTGGTGAAATTAGGTTCTAACCCAGGTTTGGTTTCCTGCAGAGCCTGTTTTCTTTTGGAAAGTCACGATCGACTCTATCCATGGAGAAAAAGCCCATCCGTGCAGAATCCAGATTTTCAGTTCTGAGATTGCAGAGGGGAAGGGAGCAGGCTCTATTAGTCACGGAAACTAACATTCTCCATTCTGGGAGCGGCGACATAGTGGGTGAGAAGGGGTGCAGATCAGGCGGGGAAAAAGGTTCCCATGGTGTGCTGAGTGGAGCGGCTCAGTCAATGACTGGACGGTTGTCCAGTCTTTGGACCAACTGGACCAGAAGGGCGGTTGTCCAGGCTTCCAAGATGGAAAAGCATTGGAACGGCCCAATAGCCAACGCTTCTTGAGGGTCTCCAATATTCAAGCTAGACCATGAGGCTGGACAGGCAAGGGAGACGGTCCCTTCCTCCTCATTCATTCCAATCCCTTTCATGAGAGGCCTCTGTACCACACTCTCTGGGAGAAATGTGTCCTTGAGAAGAGGCAACTACTCATTCAAGTGTCAAGTAAGTGGTGTGGGCAACAAGTGGTCAAGAGGACTTCACAGGATCCTCCAGATCTCTAAGGAGGAAGAGAGGAGTTGTCCTCCCCACCACCACAGCCTTCCTGAGAAGAGGCCCCAGCAGGCCCTGAGACATCCACTCTGATCAGCTGGTGCAATTGGTACGTATCTTAACTAGGACCTGGCCTGAGAGCAGGGAGAGGCCCATATCCACCCATTTCTTCGTTCACGTGTGTGTGTGTTCAGTACCTATCATGTACCAGGCCCTGATCCAGGCATTTCGGATCCACTGGGGGACCCGTAAGACAAAGATTGCTGCCCCTGGGGAGCTCAGGGAAAAAAAAGCAAAACACTGAGCCAGGGAAGGGGTCTCAGGTGGGAGAGCAGGTGTTGGGAGTACGCTACGGTGTTCAGTGTGGGAGGTGGGCCAGACCCCACTGAGGAGGTGACACGTAGCCAAGGAGTCACCTGGGGCACAGCATTGAGGGCAGCCAGATCTGTGCACCCCAAGGTTTTCCAGGTGGGGTTGCAGGGCAGGCTTGGAAGACAGAACAGAGGCCACATGGCTGGAAAGCAACAGAGAAACGGATCTCAGGGACCTCCTAAGCTTCTGTAGAAAAGGCTTTTTACTCTGAGGGTTTTACACTGCAGGCTTTCGAGCAGAGGAGAGGACACATGCTCTGACTTCTGTGTGGTATGTGTGTGTGTGTGTGGTTTTTTTTTTTTTTGGTTGTTGTTAATATTTTATTTTAGAACAGCTTCAGATGACAGTCCAGTTATAAAGATAGAACCAAGAGTGTCCACACACCCCATCACGCAATTCCCCTTTTTGTTAACATCTTGCACACTACGGTACATTTGTCAAACCAAGGAAAGAATGTGGGTCCACGACCACCAACTGCACCCCACAGTACACTTGGATTTCCCTTGTCTTTCCCTAATGTCCCTTTCTGTTCCCGGATCCCATCCTGAATCCCACATTACGTTTTGTCATCACATCTCCTTAGGCCCCTCTGGACTGTGACAGTTTCTCAGACATGCCTGGTGTCGGACGATCTCAACACTCTTGAGGGGTGCTGTTCAGGTCCTCTGTAGACTGTCCCTCCCTTTTTCTCTGATGTGTGTCTCATGGTTAGACTGAGCTTGTGAGTTTTGGGGAGGAAGATCATGGAGGTAAAGAGCCCTTCTCATCCCATCACATCACGGTGCCTGCTGGCAACATGCCTCATCACTATGTTAACCTTGATCACCTGGGGAGAGAGGGCTTGCTGCCAGCTTTCTCCACTGCAAAATTCCTTTTAAAATTTCCCTTTGAGAGGGAGTTTTGCCCTTGTCGCCCAGGCTGGAGTGCAATGGTGTAATCCCGGCTCACTGCAACCTCCACCTCCCGAGTTCAAGCGATTCTCCTGCCTCAGCCTCCTGATTAGCTGGGATTACTGGCACCTGCCACCATGCCCAGATAATTTTTGTATTTTTAGTAGAGACAGGGTTTTACCATGTTGGCGAGGCTGGTCTCGAACTCCTGACCTAAGGTAATCCAGCCGCCTCGGCCTCCCAAAGTGCTGGGACTACCCGTGTGAGCCACTGCACCAGGCCTAAAATTTCCCTTTTTGTATTGTATTCTCAGGAAGCAACTGCACTAACAGCAGCCCACACTCAAGGGAAGGGAGATCATGTCTATTTTTAAAGGATCACTGTGGCTACTGTCTATTGTGAGGAGGTGACTGCAGCAGCTCAGGACAAAGATGATGGTGGCTGGCACTGTGTCGCAGCAGAGAAGGACAATGAGAAGCATCTGAACTCTACACACATGAATCAAATATCTTCCGTTAATCAGATTCTTCCATTGGCTTAGATGTGGGGTATAAGAGAAAGAGTCACGGGGAGCCTTGAGGTTTAGGTTGCAGATCACTGCATCTTGGCACTGACCTCAGTAAAGCCTGGGAAGGCTGTGGAGGAAAGCCTTTTCGGGGAAGATCAGGAGTTTGCAAGACCTTGGATGTGTTCGGTTGGGATGACTTGGTCATCAAAGTGAATGCAGTGTTGGAGAGATAAGCCTGGAGTGTGAGAGATGGGTCTGGGCTGGAGGGAATACACATGGGTATCGCAGGCAGAGGTTGGATGAGATCACCAAGGGGTGGGTACTCATGGGAAGGAGGAGAGAGCACAGAACCCAGTCCAGAACGCCCTGACATCAGAGGCTGGACCAGGAGGAGGAGCCAGCGAGAAAGGCACCAAACTGAGAGTCAGCCCAGAGAAGACCACGATGAACCCGGTCCCAGGGCTGAGAACCAGCCCCAGCAGAGCAGCTTCAGTGGAAGCCCGACTCGGTTTAAGACAGAAAGGGAAGAGATGAATTAGAGACAGGAGTGTTAACAACTTTTTCATGACATTTTGCTGCAAAGGGAGCAAAGACATGCGGTGGAAGCTGACAGGGAAAATGGTTCAAGAGAAGGTTTGTTTTTCAAGATGGGAAAAATCACAAAGCATTTCTCTGCTAATGGGAATGACCTTCAAGGGAGGGAACAGGTGCCCCCTCTTACCTATGTGCAGTTTACAACAGTTCCCCCGGGTCTCTCCAAATTCCAAAGGGGCCAAAGCAGAGGGAGGAGGGAGGGAACTGCTGGGGCCAAAGTGGGAAGGAGAGGTTGCATGGGAACCTCCAGGAAACCTCAAGAGCCCCCAGGGCCCAGGGAGACAGAGTTCCTTCTGGCCGTGTTCCTCCCATTCCAGCAACCAACAGGCAGCTGTCAGGAGACAAAAACAGCTCACTAGAGCCAGGGCTGGGACTGGTGGTAGGTGCAGAGCTCAGCCAGGCAGCTGCACGGGAAACAGGTGTCCTGCTGAACAAGATGGAAGCAGGATCCCCCACAAATGCTTGCGCGGCCCATCAGCCCGGCGGAGACATGGGGAAGACACCCCGTCTTTCTCCTCCACATCCCTGGGGAGATGACACTGGTCTCGGGGAGGCACTAAAAGCCTAAGATGCTTTGGACTCATTGCTCTCCAGGGATCCCCAGTCAGAGGGGCTGAAGCTCCCTGAAGGTACACCCTAAAAGTTGTGTGCCCATGCACAGGCACATGACTGGGGAGGACACCCGCAGTTTCATCGGCTCTTCGGAGGGGTCTATGTCCTCAGGAGAGACGCAGAGTCCCAGGCAGTCACTTACGGCACCCCGAAATGCACCTTTTCCCCTGCTCCAAGCTCAAAAGCTGCTTGCCCCATGCCAGACACTGCAGAAAAGGGGAAAATCAATCAACTGGCCATTTTGTTCTCAGTTGGAATTTTGGCCCAGCACGCATTCCCAGTGGCTGCAAATCCCAGTGACTGCATGCATGACGCTCGCTATCTGGGTCACTCACTGGGAATCTGACTCACAGGACTGCTTCACTGTAGCCACGAGACGGCCAGAAGAGCCCATGGCATTGCTAATTTCCCCCACAGCAGCCACGAGGGAGGCGGGGAGTGTGTACGTGTGTTTTTGTGTGCAATTGGTGTGTGTTTTTGTGTGTGCACGTGTTTTTTGTGTGTAAGGCATGTGTGTAAATGTGTGTGTCTGTGTGTGTTAGGTGTGTCCAGGAAGGATGGAGAGGGTGTGTGAGCATATGTATCTGTATACATGTGTTCATGTATATATCTGTGCATTTGGTATGTGTACAGTGGAGGAGTGTGTGTGTGTGTGTGTGTGTGTGTGTGTGTGTGTATGTATATGAGAGACAGAGAGAGAGAGAGATGGAGGGTCAGGCAGGAGTATGGAGATCAACAGAACACGGGGGCATGTGCCCCCCACCTCTCAATTCTCAGAATGAACACGAGGATGTGTCAGAAATGTTATAGAATGTTCCGAAGGATGTGAAGTCAGCTACAGGTCTCAATACTGTATTCTCTGCACAGTCTGAAATTGCATTTTGCTAGAAATCCAAGTAATTGTGCCCTAGGTCATGCTGCGATTTTGCAAGAGGCCAGGGGCTCAGAGGGGTTGTGGTGCTGCGCAGGCTCACACAGCTCTGAGGGTCATAGACTTCTGGTTCTCTCCCAGGACGGGGATTTAGAATCTCACTTTCTCTCCTTTTATCCCGCTCTCCCTCTCTCTGTCTCCGCCCCCACTGCTGATGGACAAAGACCCCTCACCCAAGTTCAGCCCCTGGCTCTGTCCTCTCCTTTCCTGGCACTGGGACTGAGGCACAAGCCGGACTGTGACCCTGCTTCCCCTGAACCTCCCTCTGGCCAGAACCACCCCCTCGGAAGGCCCGATCCATCCTGACACCTGGCACTTTCCACAGAGAACCATGACGAAGCCAGCGTCCTCTCTCTGGCAGGGTCAGGGACTGCTCTGGCCAGTGTGGAGCACACCCCAGGGCCTCCCAGAGGCCTCCACGAGGCCAGGCTATGGCATAGTGAGGCTGGGGCCCACCCCTGTGGCCCCTCCTTGCTGGACGCCCAAGCCCCCCTAGGAGAGATGCCCTGGGGGGACCCCAACACCTTGGCTGGGTACATGCTTCCCTAGTCCCCCTGTGGCCTCTGCTCCCATGGTAAGTGGAATGAGCACGGCCTCATGGAGGCCCGAGTTTGAGCCTGTGACCTGCAGAGGCTTTCCCAGCCTCAGTTTCCCCACATGGACAGTCACGCCGCTTCCCAGCAAGGGTCTGCACATAGTTAGGGTGCAGTGAGAGGGTCCCTTGCCTCCACCCCAGCTCTGTAAGGCCCACCCACTCCACACCCCTCCTGTTGGGACCCACGTCCTTGCCAGCTTTGGAGCGGGCAGTCCAGCCCAGCTTCTGCCCGGCCCCTGCAGCCAACCCAGGGGGAGGCGCCACCAGAGCCCAGGGTCAGATGAAACTATCTCCTCTCTCTGGGCTTGGACAGAAACTGATGCCCATCTCTGCGTGGGGAAGAGGAGAAGCAGGACCCCAACATGTGCTGCTGGTCACGGAGACTGTAAATACCACAGACACTTTCCCTGTCTCAGGAGGGAGCCCACATTACCCGTCAGCCGCCAGGGAAGTCTCCCCACAGTACAGTTGTGAATTAAACATGCGGCCTAATGAGTTGATTTTATTAGTTTGCAAACGCATTGAGAACTCGTTATCAAAATAAACAGCAATTCCTTTCACCCCCGCTGCAGCCTCTTCAAGCGAGGAAAGATAAACGCAAGTACACCACGGTGGTGACCCAGCTGCACCTCGGCTGCAGGCCAGCCCTGCATGGTCCCCATCCTCACCAGGTCCCTGTGACCCAGCTGCACCTGGGCTGCAGGCCGGCCCCGCACGGTTCCCCACCCTCACCGGGTTCCTGTGGCCCTGCTGAGGTGATGGTGGAAGAGGAGGCCAAGGGAAATGAGTTCTGTAGCCAACAAACCCAGGGTGGCAGCCTGAGGGTCCTGGCTTCCCCAGCCTGACCCCTTCAGGACTTCAGGGCATTGGCAAAATGAGAAGCCCAGAGAGCCAAATAATAATAATAGTAGGCCAGGCAAGGTGGCTCACACTCTGTAATCCCAGCATTTTGGGAAGCCGAGGCGGGCAGATCACAAGGTCAGGAGTTTGAGAACAGCCTGACCAACATGGTGAAATCCCCTCTCTACTAAAAATACAAAAATTAGCTGGGCGTGGTGGCACACACCTGTAATCCCAGCTACTCAGGAGGCTGAGGCAGGAGAATCACTCGAACCCAGGAGGCAGAGGTTGCAGTGAGCCAAGATCACGTCATTGTACTCCAGACTGGGTGACAGAGTGAGACTCCATCTCAAAAAATAATAATAATAATAATAACAATAGCAATAGTAATAATAGCAGCCTACTAGATGCTTATTATACACCAGGCTCTGTGCGACATGCTGTCTGATCTGCCACCAACCCTGTGGGGTGGGAAACACGATCCCATTTTATAGACGAACACACCAAGGCCTGCTCAAGTTGATGCTGGAGGAATGGGGAGCACAAAGTGGCATGAGAGATTTTCATTTCAGGAGACTTTCTCCTGCAGCGTCAAGGGAGGCCTGGGTTAGAGACAGCAAGACTAGTTTTCCCTGATAAAGATTTCCATAATCCTGTGGCTGGGCAGGGGGCAGGAAGATGGACAAGCTGACCTTTGGAGGAGCCAAGGGGCCCTCCATGACTCCAAGCCCCGTCTCCCTGGAGACGCCAATGAGCAGCCAGCTCACCTCCCTCCCTCCTGCTCTGCTCTCCCCACCCCCGCCCTCCAGGTCCCCCTGGCCCCAGGCCCCTGGAGAGAGATGGTTCCAGGCTGGCGGAATTAGCCTCGGAGCCAGCAGGACAGGCACCGTATTGTCACGCTCTGCCATCCGTGCTGTCTTTGGAAAGGATGTTCTAATCCCATTTCATCCGCTTTCCATGGCTGTCAGCTGTTTGCAGGCATTTGGGAGGCAGGTTTCTGAAATCGGAGCCACTGTGCGGCCCCACCCCCATCCGCAGCCCCTCCCCCTACATATGCTCATCCATCAGTCTTGCTGGCCGGACCCCTTTGTTGGCCGGCCAACCCCCATCCAGTGGCACGTTGGGCCTCACGCCCCTCCCGGCTGCCCCACCTTGCCTTCTATTTTGGGTCCACAGCAGGACAGGCCTGGGATGCCTCAGCCAAGCCCCCTGTGATGAGGAGGAGGGGGACGGGGAAGCGGGGGCAATGGAGAGGGGCCTCTTAGATTCCACAGGGAAAGAATTAGCCAAGTGTCAGCTACTTTCTGCAAATGAGGGGAGAGAGAAGGAGGTCCTTTGACCAGTCAAAGGACCAGCATTCCTTAATTCAATTTCTCTTCCACAGTGCAGCCACAGAGATCTAGCTATTAAAACAAAAAGCAAAAGAAAACACCACGGCTCCTCACCCCTTTGGAGCATGAGATCCGGACAACAGAGTCCAGTTTTCCCAGACTGGCCCACTGGGCCTCCCTGCCGGCCCCTGCCCTTCCCCAGCCCTCGCCCCCTCTCCCTCCCCTCCCACTGCTGTGCTTCATACTCAGCTGCTTCTCATTTCCCAGGCACGCCAGGGCCCTCGCAGCCTCTAGGCCTTTGCTCTGGCCGCTCACTCACTTAGCCCGGAAAGCACCCCCACCTTCCGTGGCAGGCCTGGTTCTTGCCTGGCTTTACATTTCAGCACAGGAAGGGGTCTCGCTCTTCCAGAAAGCTTCTCAAACCCGAGAGGATGGACCACGTTTCCTGCTCTGCCTCTGCCTCGGTTTCCTAAAGGACTTGATGACACCTCTTTCTTAGCCCTTGATGTAAACGTCACATTGGATTTACCTGCTTATACTATTGTCTCCCCCTAGATGACTGTGAGTCGGGCTAGACTGGAGGTCGGGGAAACATGTCCTGGGCATGTTTGAAAGACACTGTATGTCGGGTACACAGCGACACAAAGATGGGAACATAAGACACTGGGGGACAAGGATTGAAAAGGAGAAGGGAGGGAGGGGGACAAGGATTGAAAAGGAGGAGGGAGGGAGGGGGACAAGGATTGAAAAGGAGGAGGAGGGAGGGGGACAAGGATTGAAAAACCACCTATCAGGTACTATGTTCCCTTTTTGGGTGACGGCATCGTTAAAAGCCCAAACCTCAGCACCACACAATATATCCAGGTAACAAACCTGCACGTGTGCGCCCTGAATTGAAGATTTAAAAAAAGAAAGAAAGATAGTTTGTAAAGGCCGGTCCTAAATTGATGTTTGAATCATGCCTGACACACAGGAAAGTGCTCAGTAAGGATCAGCCACCTCTAGGTTATTATTTTTCTTGTTGTCCTCGTTTTTATTTTTCAATTCTTTGAACCATGCCTGACACACAATGAGTACACACTTGATGTTACAACTGTTGATTCAAGAGTGTGAGATTGTATTTCAGAGTCTTAGATAGATCTACCAAGAAGATAACCTCAAAGATCATTGACTTTAACGTTCTGCTGTCATTGATGATGCATTTGAGGCCCCAGAAGTAAAGTAACTTGTCAGAGGCTCCTGAATTGGTCACTGGGAGAGCTGAGTCTAGAACCGGGCCCCCCTGATGTCCCAACAATGTATGAGCCTCTGCCCCATGCCCTCCTCACCATAAGCCCTAGTCGCAGTGGAGCTATATGCTCCTGAGCTGCAAAGCAAGTCTCTTTATAGGTTTCTCTGCAGAATCCAGGTCTTTGCATAACACTTAGAGAACATCAGGGATATGACAGGTCCAGCGTGTCTGTGCAGCTCACCGAAAAGAAGAGAGACACAGACCTTCTCCCCAAGCTCCATCCTTTCCTCCATCCCCAGTCCTGTTCCTGTCCACCACACGTGACCCCAGGGTCTGATGGTGGTTGCAGTGGAAGTTGTTCTGGAATAAAACTCTCAGCTAGGTGATGCCCAAGGTGAGGATGTGGGAAGACAGAGTGGTGCACAAGCTAGTCTGACAGCCCATTGGAGGCCACGTTTTTAAACCAGAGTCATGTGAAATAAGCAACACGCACACACAAATATATATGCGCACAAATATATACGCACATGCATAAACATACACACAAATACACATACACACGTGCACACAATAACATACAACACATAACCACATGCGCATTCACACATCCATATACGTACACACAGTCACATACATATATACACAAATACACATGCACATGAGTAGACACACATACCTACACATGCACATGAACACACAACACAAATACACATACACACGCATGCATGTGTACACATATGCATATACATATGTGAACACACAAACACACACGTACACATACATACATACTTCTTCCCTCTGCATCTGAGCTTGACGGTGTGCATGAAGTAGACACATGATCCAGTTTGTGGAATCGGTACCTCCTCTTCCCCAGAATGTCAGGAAGTGACCAGAAAGGCAAGCCACTGGGATGCTACCTTCCAAACTGACCTCAGGGCACTGTGAACCTTGTGCTCCGCAGCCCCAGGCATCCCGGTGCTGCTTGCCTTCCCCATCCTCTCCCTTCCTGTCCTGAGCTGGACAAACTTCCACCCCCCCCGCTCCCCACCCCAACAGCCTCCCCAACCCCAGCTCAGCGTCCCCCACACACACGGCAGGCTCAGGAAGGAGAAAAAAACAAGAGGGAAAGAGGCAGGCAATAGTGATTTCCTTTCACTTGGGCAGGCTGACCGCGGCCTCAAGGACCGCTGTCGCAATGCTTAGGCCTGAGCATGCATTTGTCTTTGTTTGGTTTGTTGCTTTGGTGTGTTTTGTTCTCCTGGCTGAATTATCACATGGCAGCAGATCCTTTTTCTGGCGTAATGGAATCTTAGTCCTGAGTGTTTGGGGCTGAGAAAATGAACATTCTGTGATGCTATAAACGAAGGAAGATAAGAAACTAACATCCAGCTAGTTTTTGCAGAATGCTGTGAGAGTTACAGGATAGGAAGCCACTTTCCTCCTGGGCCCAGACCTTAGAGAGGTGCCTGAGAGGTGGGGGAGGTGCTCTCGGAGCTGCAGGCACTGCACAGTGCCCATTCCCACCATGGGATGCCCCAAGAAGGGGTCAGATTCCAGGACTCAGGGACAGAGAAGCCCCTTCTGAAGTGGGGACGGCTGAGAATGCAGAGGGGAGACGAAGTGAGCGAACAGATAGCTCTTCTAAGGAGAGTGGAGGTCTAGAAAAGGTGCTGGGATGAGAGGGCGGGTTTTCACAGGCCCACGCGTGGCATGTGGGAGGCCCGCGACACATGTTTATTGAATGAATGAAGGAAGGAATGAAAGGCCATAGCTGTGAGCACACTTGTGGGCAGGGGTGGCTGAGAGAGCTGACCTCGCACTGAGCAAAGATGGTGAAGGGACAGAGGGGAGGGGAGAGGGCTCCTGCAGAGGGGAGGGGAGAGGGCTCCTGCAGAGGGGAGGGGAGAGGGCTCCTGCAGAGGGGAGGGGAGAGGGTTCCTGCAGAGGGGAGGGAAGAGGACTCCAGGGGGTTCTTAGGAGGCAAAGAGCCAATGCTTCTCTTTCTAGGATGGTTTGAATGCAGTTTTGCTCTAAGGCAAGGAAATGAACCCAGAGACCCCCGCGGGCCCTTCTGGCTCCTGGCTCTGATTTTTAACTCCAGCCAAGGTGGGGAGGAGGGTCACAGGCGACAAGACTCTCAGAACTTGTCCTCCTGGCTGCAGAGATCTCTCTCTGTCCAGCATACCTAGTTGACAGGCTTTGGGGGAGCTTACGAAGGCGGCGTCCCAGCTATTTGCATTCTCCTGAGTGATTTACCAACCCCCTGCCAATACGACTCCATCTCCTGGTGAATTAACTTGCTCTCCTGAACTCATAAATAATTAGTGAGTCTGTCCCTGATGCCACTTAACAATTTGTGTTTTCAAAGCCCTTTATGCCCATTAACTGAAGAATTCCCAATTCACCTCCAGAAAAACAGGACATCATAAGAGGGAGCCTGAAAAGGCCTCTGGAAGTCATCTCATCCATCCCCCGGCCTCTGGGATATAGTAAAACTAAAACAAAACAAAACATCCAACAACCCTGCTTTGAGAACACATCAAGATCTAAACGCCTTAAAATACAACAGAACAAAGAAAAACAAGCTGTCACGAGGGCGAGCTGCTGTCTGACGAGTTAACCACTACACTGAAACCACCAGGCCAAGGAGCCAGGGAGGTCCCATGGAGTGTGATGGGCCAGGGAGGGAAGCCTGTTAAAGGGGAGAGAGGTGGTTAATTTAATCCAAGGCAAATGCAAGAGACCTTGACCCAATAAATAGGTTTCCTTACCTGCAGGTAGGGAAATGGTAATTTGCTAACCAAAACCCATTCATTAGCCTGTAAATGACACAGCTCTGATACCTAGGAGTGTCCCTCTTAATTAGACCCCATACCTTTGCCCAGCCACATTTTAAGTTTTGCTTCTGGCCTGGGGCAGAAATGGCCGTCCATGCCAACTGGCCTCTCCGCATGGAGAGGGAGAGCTCAGTGTATCTGTGGATTCATTTATAGTCGTCAAAACAAGATTCTCCAGGGAGGCAGTAGTTGGCCAAGCCCAAGGGCTATGGAGCCAGAAGGATTCAAGGAAGCATCACTCCTTTGTCCTTTTAGAATCATGACTTCTTAATTATTCAATGAGGAACTGTTAAAAACCTACTGTATGCTCAGGACAGTGCTGAGAAATGAGAGAGGAAAAAGGAGTCTCCATGTCTGCCCCATGAACAGGAAGGGTGTTTCCCTTTGGAATTTAGAGTCCACGTGGTACCCAAGAATGGCATGGGGGAATCAGGCAAGCAGAAGTCAAGCAAGACTCTTCTACAGGGAAGGTACCTGGACAGGCAACTTCCTATTCCCGCATACCCCTGCCATCCTCATGGCCAAGGAAAGCAATGCCAGGAATAAAGGGGATGGACAGGTGGAGGGTCTGTGTCTGACACGGCAGAGCAAATGCTTACCAGAGCACCAAACTCACAGTTAACAACTATCAACCCTGGACAGAACACCAAAAAAGCAACTATTAGGGTTGCGCGTGGTGGCTCATGCCTGTAATCCCAGCACTTTGGGAGGCCAAGGCGGGTGGATCACTTGAGGTCAGGAGTTCAAGACCAGCCTGACCAACATGGTAAAACCTCGCCTCTACTAAAAATACAAAAATTAGCTGGGCATGGTGGCATGTACCTGTAATTCCAGCTACCCGGGAGGCTGAGACATGAGAATTGCTTGAACCCGTGAGCTGGAGGTTGCAATGAGCTGAGATTGTGCCACTGCACTACAACCTGGGCAACAGAGTGAGAGCCTGTCTCAGAAAAAAAAAATGTAAATCCTAGGAGGCCCTGGGGAGTGAACCAAAGTGGGCAGACACCAGAGAGAACTGGCTGCTTGGAAGAAATGGATGGCACACGTGAGTTTCCTGTTTTTTATAGCAAAACTTGAGGGCAGGCTGAAGTCAGCACAGCACAGACAGCTAAACCTCCAACAGAACAAAGCAGCAGAAATCAAAACAGGGTAGTACTATCATAGTGACAGATACAGAGACCAGTGGAACAGAACAGAGAGTCTATGTGCATCTATGGCCAACTGATTTTTGACAAAGTTGTCAAGAAACTCAATGGGGAAAAAAATAGGTCTCTTCAACAAAAGGAGCTTGGATAATGGGATAACCACATGCAAAATAATGAAGTTGAACCCCTACCTCACATCATATACAAAAATGAACTCAAAATGGATCAACAACCAAAAGAGAAGAGCTGAACCATAAAACTCGTAGAAGAAAACATGGGGTTAAATCTTAAAAACTTTGGATTTTGCAATGGATTCTTAGATATGATGACAAAAGAAAAAAATGTAAGGTGGACTTCATCAAAATTAAAACCTTTTGTGTATCAGGAAAGTGAAAAGACAATCTATAGAATGAAAGAAATTATTTGCAAATCATACATCTGACAAGGGTCTAGTATCCAGAATACATAATGAAATCTTACAACTGAACAACAATAATAACAAAACATAATTAAAAATTAGACAGGCTGGATGTGGTGACTGGCTCATGCCAGTAATCTCAGCACTTTGGGACAGTGAGGCAGGCAGTTTGCTTCAGCCCAGGAGTTCAAGACCAGCGTGGGCAACATGGTGAAGCCTTGTCTCTACAAAACGTACAAAAATTAGCTGGGCATGGTGGCATGTGCCCAAAGTCCCAGCTACACGGGGGGCTGAGGCGGGAGGATTGCTTAAGCCCAGGGGATTGAGGCTGCAGTGAACTGTGTGTGTACCACTGCACTCCATCCTAGGCAACAAAGTGAAATCCTGTCTCAAAAAAAAAAAGAGAGACTTGAATAGAAAATTCTCCAGAATTCTCCATGGCCAACAAGCACATGAAAAGATGATCAGCACAATTAATCATCAGGGAAATACAAATCAAAACCCCCATAAGGGACCACTTCACACCCACCAGGTCAACTATAATTAAACAAATGAAAAATAACAAGTGTTGGTGTGAATAAATCAAAACCTTTGTACATTGCTTGTGAGAATGTAAAATGGTTCAGTAACTGTGGAAAACAATTTGCTGGTTCCTCAAAAAGTTAAACATAGAATTACCACGTGATTCAATAGTTCCACTCCTAGGTATAGACCCAAAAGAACTGAGAACAAGGTCTCAAACAAACACATGTACACACCTATTCATGCACTGTGAACAACAGCCAAAAGGTGGAAACGGCACAAATATCCATTAACAGGTGAACGTGGCATATACGTGCAATGGAATAGAAATTAGCAATGAAAAAAGAATGAAGCACTGCTACAAACTTCAACACGGATGAACCTTGAAAATATTATACTCAGTGAAAGAAGCCAGATACAGAAGGTCACACATTGTATGACTCCATTTATGTGAAACATCCTGGATAGGTAAATCCATAGACACAGACTGTGGATGGGTTGTTTCCAGGGGCTGGAAAGGAGTGGGGAGCAACTGCTTAATGGGTAAGGGGTTTCCTTTGGGGGTGATAAAATGTCTTAAAACTAGATAGAGGTGGTGGTTGCACAATATTGTGACTGTACTCAATGCTACTGAATTATTCATTTTATAATGGTTAATTTTATGTCATGTGAATTTCACCTCAATTACAACATAAAAAAAGCCTCCAAGAGAAAACTCACAGTCTAGAATTCAGGGCAACCACAGGCACCAGAAAGTGTGGGTGAATCCTGGAAAGTGGAGAGACAGTGAGGGGAACTCCAAATTCTGTGTATAGATGCTGCCTAAATCTCTGGCTGACCCCTAAACTATGTCTACTCAGGGCAGACTGCAAGTAACCCAGCTGAGGACAAATGTGAAAACACAATCTATACAATGTCTTTATAGAACTGATATTTGAGCTACTGCCCCAAGGGAGAGTTTGCAGTTTTAATCAATTATGTTAGTTCCCCCTAAAACAAAAGGTAAAATCAATACTTGTTGAAGAAATGTAATAGAATCTAGATTCTCTCTGACTTATTGCAATGCCCGATATATTCAAAATTATTCTACATACAAAGAACATGCAACCCATTCTCAAGATAAAACATAATCAAGACTGACCCTGAAATGATGAGATGAAATTAGTAGACGTGAACTTTAAAGCTGCTAATATATTTCATGCAGTAAATGACAATATGCTCATTTAGTAAATAATAATCTTTGGAAAGCTAGAAGTTATATATATATAAATATAACTTTTTTCATACATTATATATATACATTATATATACACATATATAATGTATGAAAATTTTAGAACGGAAAATAAAAAATTTTAGAACGGAAAAATAAAATCTATCAGATTTAAAAATTCACTGGATGGGCTTAACCAAAAAATGGAGACAATAAAGGAAATAATGAACTTAAATCTATATCTATAGAAATTACTCAATCTGAAGAACAGAGAGTAAGAAGATTGAAAAAAGTGAACAGGGACAATATAAAAACATCTAACACAGGTGTTAGTGAAGCTCAAGAAGGAAAGAAAAAATGGGGCTAAAAGTTTGAAGAAATAATGGTTCCCAAATTTGGTGAAGGACATGTATTTACAGATTCAAGGTGGTCAGTGAACTCTAAGCAGGATAACCAAAGAAAACCACATCCTAGACTCATCATAGCCAAACTTCTGAAAACTGAAGATAAAGAAAGTGGGGACAGAGGATATTGCATCCAGTTCTCAGCTACCCGTTCTGTGTGTTTCAACAATGAGACAATTGGTATAGACCTGGACACCAACCCATGTGTCCACTACGGTCAGCTTCCTACTGTAGTGTATGAGCTGAGCTCCAGTTGCCCAAACTTCAGAAGGCTTTGCCCAGGCTCATTCCTGCCCAGCCATGGGCTATAAGTCCTTTTCTCTCTGTTCAACAGAGAGGTCAACCAAAGGGAGAAAATAACCTTTTATCTCTGGGTTGCCAGAAAGCAACAGAGTGGAAAGGGGACCCAGGGCCTTCCCTCATGCCCCCGTTATCTGCATGTGCAGATTTCAGCTGATTCCCCAAGCCTCATGCAGAGGTCTCTCCTCCCTCTGTCAGTCCCTCTTGAACTGCAATGTAACGCTTCTGGATTCTAGAAATTAGGGCTGTTTTCATGGCTGGGACAAGTTTTCTTGGCCCAGGGAGGAAAGTAATAGTTCCCAGTCTTTTTCCTCCTCTTCCCCACAATTCAGTGTTTGAGGAGGGAGGGAGGCAAAGAGTGCTGTGGCTGGTGCAGAGGTGGAAATCCACCCACTGCCTCACTTGGAGTGATTTGCAAAGGGTACATAGAGACACTTAGGAAAAGTAAGGAGAGGTGCTCCTTTCTTCCTGTGCCTCACCCCCTCCTCCCATGGGACAAGGGCCTCAGAAGGACCATGGGGGAAGCAGCTTCTTCAGTGGATCTCCTAGATCTATCATGGCCCAAGAGCAACACTCAGATGCCCAATGCCTGCATGGGCATGATTGGAGCTGGTGCTGGTTATCATCTTTTGGAGCCCTGAACTCCAAAGTCTTCATCTTGGAATTCAAGGGCCTTGACCATCTGCTCCTTTCCTTGTCATTCCTTGGAGAGGTAGCAGGGGCCCAACCCTCCCCTTCACCCATCCTGCACTTGGCTAATGCTCCCATCTGTAGGCCTCGGCCAGCCCTTGCTGTACCCTCTGCCTGGAATCGTCCTGAGCCTGCATCCCTATGTTGCAGCGACTAAGCATCTTTATGTCCCCAGTTCAAATGTCCCATCTTCCTTAAAGTCCTTTCTGATGCCCCCATGAGGAAGGTATTTCTTCCCCATTGGGTCGTTGCTTTCTATTTCATTTTGATGTATTCAATATTTATGTAATGCTATAGACAACTATCTATCAGAAGCTCTTCTAAGAGCTTTTACAAATAATTGGGTAATTCTCACAACAACCTCATGAAGTGAGGACTATCATCCTCCATTTACAGATAGGCAAACTGAGGCTCAGAGAGGCTGAGTCACTTGTCTACGGTCATCATAGAGGCAGTCTGGCTCCGGGGTTCCCCCTCTCTGTTCTCTATTGCTCTATAAACTGCTTGAAACTTCATCAATTGGTTAAGTAGAGGAATAGAAAAGCCTGGCACTCTGCCAAGAACCCTGGGGGGAAGGAAGGAGTGAGGGGGAGTTCCAGAGCTTGAGTAGGACAAGCCCAGTTGGACAAGACTGAGGAAATAAGACCATACTCTAACCCAGTTCAGTGCCTCTCTGCTCTGCAAAAGCAGGGATAGGGTGGGGAGAGCTCAGATTGGCTTTTCTCTGGTTGCCTAGATGCTCCCTGATCTCACCTGACGCTGGGACTCTGACCCCCTTTAGGTCAGCTCCACCGCACCCCACCCTTCCTCAGATCCCAACTCTCTCTGCTTCTTCACGCCTGTGGGCCCAGGCTGGGCTGCTCCGTGCACTTCCTGGATGTGAAACAGATCCACACTGCACAGGGAATTGCCCTTCAATAAATGATGAGTTCCCCCAAGAGCTCTCCTGTGCTTTCCCCACCCCCAGAGAATTTTCTGTTTTGTTTACTTAAGGGGGTGATTCCTTTTCATGTTCTCTTTCCTGTATCAAAGACAGCACCGCAGACAGACCATTAACAAAGCAGGCCTCCGGATTGTTTTTCCAGGAGGAGGACTGGGCAGGGCCAGCTCGGCCTGCCGGGCCTCCTCAACCTCCAGGCTCCCTCCCAGATCCCCTCACTGCTGGCTGGAGCAGGAGCAGGGAGGAGGACTTTCCTCTGAGTGCAGAAAATTGGGATTCAAAATAGACCAGTGTTAGGGAGCCAATAGCTTCTCCATACATACTCCAGGGAAGCTGATAGAACTGACAGTTCATATTTTGGGCTGGGCGTGGTGGCTCACACTTGTAATCCTAGTACTTTGGGAGGCCGAGGCAGGCAGATTGCATCAACTCAGGAGTTCAAGACCAGCCTAGGAAACATGGCAAAACCCTGTCTCTACTAAAAATACCAAACAATTAGCTGGTGTAGTAGTATGCCTACAGTCCCAGCTACTTGGAAGACTGAGGCATGAAAATCTCCTGAACCCAGGAGTGGCAGATGGCAGAGGTTGCAGTGAGCCAAGATTGTGCCATTGCACTCTAGCGAGACTCTGTCTCCAAAAAAAAGAAGAGAACCGATCACTCCTATTTTTTAGAAGAATAGAGACCCTCTTAAAATCGATCTTAAAATAGCAACAGCAGCAAATGAACTCTAGTGCTTCCCAGAATTTAATGTGCATGCCGCACCTGGGGAATCTTAAAATGCAGATTCTGATTCATCAGGTCTGGGGTGAGGCCTGAGTTTCTGCATGTTTAGCAACCAGTTGAGTGGTGCTGATGCTGCCGGCATAAGCACCACTCTCAACCACTCAAGGAACTGGTGCATCCAAAAGCCCTGAACTAACCCGGCTTCACGAGGGGAAGATGCAACAATAATAAGGGTGGCCATGGTGATGTTGTTACTAGGAGGAGTGGTTATTGAGCAGTTACTCTGCACCAGGCGCTCCATGCCACTGTGGTACAACGGAAGGAAAATCTATCCAGCCTTGCAGGATTTTCCTAATCTCTCTCCAAGAGTCAACAGGGAAGGAGGAAACTGAATATAAGAAGATTAACATTTTCTTTGCAATATGTCTCACTGCCCCATTTGATAGACGAAGTAACTGAGGCTGGAAGAGCTTCGATAGCTTGCCGAGGTCCTGTAACTCACAAACAGCAGGGCCAGGATTCCAGCCGAGGTGTGCTCTGGCTTTCAAGACCGTGGTAATTTGAACACAGCCTCTCATGAAACAGGGAGCCAGAGGCAGAGAGCGCAGCGCATACCAGGCAGGACCAGACAAGCAGGCACCAGGGCACGAGGCGGAATTCCACATCCTGCCTGTGACACCCAAGACAGTCTCCTACGCAAAACCGGGGAACTTCATGGAGAAGTTTCTAGGCCTGCTCACCATTTTTCCACCTCCCCCTGGCTGTACTCCTGGAGCCTGAAGGAAGAGGGTCCCCTGGCCTTGTCAGCCCCATGAGAGGGGGCAGCAGGAGAACAGGGTCCTAGGTGGTGGCCTCTCTGCTTTACAGAGCAGGAAACTGAGGCCTGGAGAGGGGAGGGGAACACCTGAAGGTCTCACCAGTGGGCAGGGCAGGCTTCTTGGGCTTGCAACCTGGGCAGTTACCCTGGGCCCCACACCTAGAAGGGCACCACCCTTGGTGGAATACTTCTCGGCCACCATCTTGAAATTCTTATTAATTTTTTTAACACCACATTTTCTTTCTTTCTTTCTTTCCTTTCTTCTTTCTTTTTTTTTTTTTTTTTTTTTTTTTTTTTTTTTTGAGACAGAGCCTCACTCTGTCATCTAGGCTGGAGTACAGTGGTGCAATCTTGGCTCACTGCAACCTCTGCCTCCCAGACTCAAGCGATTCCCCTGCCTCAGACTCCTGAGTAGCTGGGATTACAGGTGCACACCACCACACTCGGCTAATTTTTGTATTTTTAGTAGAGACAGGATTTCATCTTGTTGGCCAGGCTGGTCTTGAACTCCTGACCTCAGGTGATCCGCCCACCTCAGCCTCCCAAAGTGCTGGGATTACAGACATGAATCACTGCACCATGCAGCATTTTCATTTTGTACCAGACCCTGCAAACGATGCCGCCGGTTCTGCCAGTGGGTTACAGAACATGTCAGGGCTGTACCCCCTTTCAGAGCTGCTCCTGGAGGCCAGGACCTGAGCACTGCGCGAGACAGAGCTGTCTCCAGGCAGGCTGCTGCAAGCCCACACTTCCAGGCAGCGGGAGCCTGGCGGATTGGGAAACAAAAGGAAACTTAAGAAGAGGCCAGGAGTGAGGAAGGACCTTCTGAGGGGGCAAGAAATGTCCTAGAATTGTGCCTGGGCGAGCTGGGGAACAGATCCCCAGTCCTCCTCTCCTGTCTGTAGTGACAGACGAATGAGTTGGCCGGGGCTGGGGAGGGGGAGGACAAGGGCCAGCTGTCTTCAGGGCCCTGGCCTCTCCAAGGAAACCTCCACCCCCACCACACCCAAACCCCGAGGGCTGGGCAAATGCATGGCGCCCAGCTGTGCCAGCCTGTCCCAGGGGCTCTGGGGAATTTGAGCCAAGCCCTTCACTTTGATTTTGGGTTTGCCAAAGGAGAAGGAAAAGGCAAAGTGGATTGGATTCAGAAAGCTCCAGCCTGGCCTGCAAGTTCCAGTTCAGAGAATAGGCCTCCTTCCAGCTCCCCAACCCCCACCACTGGTTACTCAGGCCTGGTAGAGACCAAAGCCAGATATGCATTCCTCTGGGCCACTGTCCTGTGCCCAGAAGACAGGTGCTGGCATCAGACAGGGCTGAGGAAGGAATGTTGGGATGGAGGCAGGACAGAAGAGAGACTTCATCAGCCCAGCACATTCTAGGAAGACAACGATGGAATGGGAGGGTTCTCTGGAGACCTGGGGACAGGCCCAAGGTTGTCTGAGCCCAAGGGGCTGGTCTTTGGTGTGGACCCTAGAGGGTTTCCTGATTTATCCATGAGCTTGGACCTGCTGTGCTGAGGACGGAGAGGCAGTGTTCAGTCTCCTTGGGTGGCCTCTTCACCCTGTGGCCCCTTCTCTATTTCGGCCTGCCCAGGGGACCCAATGAACAGAACCCAACACTAGCCGGGGGGTATAAAATCCAAAAAGAACCTTCGCAATCTCGCACAACCAGTGAACACTGCCAGCATGAGCATCTTGTATTTTTTGAACCAACTCTACCAGCCCATTTTCTAGTTGCTAGGATGGTCACATCCAAACTCATGGTGGTCGTTGAGAGGATTCAATGTGTTAATACATGTGAGGCGCTTAGAACACAGACTGGCAATGGGATAGGCTTTATATAAATAGTGGTTATTACTATATTTCCTCTAAATGCACATTGTTTTCATTTTCGCATCTCTGGAGTCAGAATGTATTTTGTGGATTAAATGGCAGCATTTTTTTTTCTTTCTTGGCGGCACATAAAATAACATGTCTTATAATTCATGTGTCTTAGGTTCAGTCAAATACGGGATGAAAAGGAACACTGTATTCTTAAGACTGCATCTTTCAGCGATGCCTCCTTCCACGTGAGTTCCCCCATCCACGTGGAAACAGGCACAGAGACCCCAGGAAGCTGGGGAAGAGCATGAGGGATGAGCACAAAGTCCTGGGCCAAGGTTGTCCAGGTTGGCTGAGCCCTAGGCAGACAGGTCAGGAGCATGGTGGGCAGTGGGTGGGACAGGCCCCTAACAGAGCCCCTCGGGCTCACACAGTAAAGCCAGTGTTGGGTCAGTCACGTTCCCAAATTGTACATCTGACAATCTTCCCACCAGCCTTCGAATGTGAGGATGTTTTGTTTGTTTAAAACCCACATTTGGCTGGGTGCGGTGGCTCAGGCCTGTAATCCCAGCACTTTGGGAGGCTGAGACGGGTGGATCACAAGGTCAGGAGATCGAGACCATCCTGGCTAACATGATGAAACCCCGTCTCTACTAAAAATAAAAAAAAAAAAAAAATTAGGCAGACATGGTGGCAGATGCATGTAGTCCCAGCTACTCGGGAGGCTGAGGCAGGAGAATGGCGTGAACCCGGGAGGCGGAGCTTGCAGTGAGCCGAGATCACGCCACTGCACTCCAGCCTGGGCGACAGAGCGAGACTCTGTTTAAAAAAAAACCAAAAAAACCAAAACACCAAAAAACCCACATTTAACAGATGAGGAAACTGAGGCTAGGGAAAGGCTAAGTCATCTGGCCAAGGTCATTTAGCCAAGCAGTGGCAGAACCAGGCCAAGTTCCAGACCAGCCTGAGAATGTAGCCTGCTCAGGAGCACAGAGAGGAGGCGGGCGGGGGGTGGGGCCAGGATGCCACCCGGCACACACCGTGGCTGAGAATACAGGCTCTTCGCCCAGTGCCTGAGTCCGTTCCTGAATTCAACACTCACAAGCCATGCTACTCTGGGGAAGCTGCTGGGCTCTGTGTGCTGGTTTCCTGGTCCATATAATGGGAAAATATGCTTCCTCCTAGAAGCCTGAGAGGACTGGAAGGGCAGATCCACAGACAGCATCTAGAATAACATCGCACCTGCAGAAGCTCAGTCACTGTGAGTTCTTATGATGCCCTGAGTTCTGGGGAACCCCAAAAGCTCCTGACCCGGGAGCTGAGTTGCAGGCTCCCCTAACCCCGCTCATGGGTCTTGAGTGTCTGGGGCTGGTGTGGCATAGGACAGCTAAACTGACCACCTGGGAGGGGCCCAGAGAGCTACACCCCTAAACCAACAGCCAGTTCTAGGGTCAGGAGAGCCAGGGAAGTGGCCATCTGTGCTGCTCACGGGGCAGCCCAAGGCTGGTCACTACTCCTCCTCCCTGATTCCCAGCCCTGCAGAGGATATTAACAAACCCACCACACTCCAGAGAGGTGCTGGGGCACACGGGAGGAAGTATGGCCCCCTTCCAAAGCCACACCCCAGAGACTGACTCTTTAGCCACCCCCTCCCACCCCTGGCAAAGGCTGGTGGCTACCCAGATGTGGATCTGGGGTGTCTGTGCCCAGAACCCCCGGACGTGAGCTGGAGAAGGCAGATCATGGCTCCAGCTGTTCTGCAGCTCTCCCCTCCCAATTCTGCTGATTCCTACATGGGGGATGGTGCCAAGGAGGGTCTCGACAACTCAGTCCTGCCAGAGACTGGCTAACAACTGCAGTGGGTGGAGCCTGCGGAGGGGGCAGGGAAGCCAGGCTCCTGAGCTCCCACCTCACTTGCCTTTCTTGTTCTTGCACAACCTCCTCTATAAAGTGAGGTGGCCCTTTGTAACCTGACCTTAGTAATTCTCCTTGTTCCCTACCATTTTAGCTCAGATACTGGCCCTTAGGGAGGCTCCAGGATCCGGAGCCAAAGGAGGGTGCTGGGAAGAAAGACCACAAGCCCCAGACGCATCTGCCCATCCCACGTGTGCTTACATGATTCACCATGGTTTAAGCTGCTGTTTCCCTCCTGACGCTTGCATAGCTTCTATGAGATGGTTGCTACCCAGGAATGCAAGTGACCCTGAGTATAATAAGTACCTGAGGGCAGAAGCCACTCAGGGAGTGGCCAGGTACAATTTGGCCTTAGTGATTAGATACCACCAAGGTGCGTATTTGCTGCCTATAATTGCTGCTTGGTAGCAGTAAGGATGAAAATGAAGACCCCAGCAATTCCTAGGGAAGACGGGGCCCCTCCCATCCTACAAGACTCAGCTTCTATGTCATCTCTTCCTCTGGGGGCAGCATCTCAGGTTATCCCTCTGGACTCCCAAATCACTTGACAACTCCCTGCAATGAACACTTTTCACACAGTCCTATAGGACCAACCACAGGCTTGCTGCCTTCACTTGACCATGAGCAATTTGAGGGCAGGGACCTGCCTTAGACTGGGCTGGATCCTGGGCACCTGACTTGGTATACAGGTGGTGCTTAATAAGTGCATGAGGCGCAAAAGAGGTTCATGGTTTTGGTTATCCATTGACTCATGGGGGTTACTCTGGAGCTTCTAGCAAAAGCTCCTTCTCTCAGGAAGGAGGGCTCTGGGCTGGATTGTCTTTTCTTTCTTTTAAGGCAGGACAGGAGGGCCAAGAGCTTCCTGAAGGAAGAAGAGATGAACGAATGCTGGTCAACACCACCCCCCACCTGGTGCAAGGCCATCACCAAGTTCAAGTTCATGTGTTAACCGAGCTTGACTGTAGCCCTCTGCAGCTGCAGCAGCCGACTCAGAGTCCATGGGCAGAAGTGGCTCAGCTCAGTCACCACCATGGCACCTTGACTCAGGCCCGAGGGGAAGCACCTTCTCTTCAAACCTCTATGCCAGGCCTTCTCAAAGTGGGCTCCCTGGACCAGCAGCAGTGGCAGTGTCACCTGGGAACTGTCAGAAATGCAAATTCCTAGGCCCCGCTCCCAGACCCACTGCTTCAGAAGCTCTGGGAATGCGGCCCAGGAATATGCATTCTAACAGGTCCCCAAGGGGCTTCTAATGGGGCTCAAGTGTGAGACCCACTACTCTAGGCCACCCCCTCATCAAGGCCACCCTTGATGGAGGCATCAAGAGGCAGGTGACACCTGGGCTCCCAGAATGTGGCTCCTGATACCCCAGATAGAAGGGCACCCCCTCATCCCTCCCATCCCGCCCTCCTCCCTCCTCAACCCCCAGGTTCCCCCAAGGCCTGGCACTATGAGGTGCCTAAGTGTTCTTCCTCTCTTCTCTGCCAGCGTCTAGGAGGCATGGCTGTGGCTCAGTTTGGACTCAGCCTGGGCTCTAAGGACCCAGGGCCCCTCAAGCTCTTAGCAGAGGCCTAATCCCTACACCCTGGGGCCGGACATTCCAAGTTCCTGGAGACACAATAAGTCCTAACATTCCAGGGGAGGTGGCAGGCCTGGGGGCACAAACAATGGGCCTTGTGTTCCTCCCCACGCCTTCCTGGTTCAAACCAGGGCTCTGCATGGGAGGCTGAGCCTTCAAAAGCACCACTGTCCACCCCACTGGTCCTGCTTGCCTTTGCCCAAGGCCTAGGCTGAGGCTGGCAGCCCCTTAGCACACTGCCCCCTCCCTGGGGCAGAACGGTGTTCCTTCTTCTTGGTGGTTTCCAGCATCTCCTATGTTCTTCATCCACCAGGGCCTGCGGAGGAAGGGGTTAAATGCCAACACCTCCCTTCTCTGTCTTCCTGGAGCTCTAGGACAGAGGAGCACGGCCAGTGGACAGAGCTCTCCAGCCACCTCAAGCCACAGCCGGAAGCGCCTCCTCTCTAGGGCTGATTTCTCTTCATTAGTGCAATCACATCAACACTGACAGCCGCGTATTTATTACTGTCCCGACGACAACCATTTTTCACCCAGTGATGCGCAGGCGAATAATGAGCTTGGAGCTGAGCTAATGAGGAACTCCCCTCGGCCCTCCTTGGCAGCCCAGGCCCCATGACAGTCTGCCGGCCAACCCGCTCTCTGCCTGTAGACACTACACCGGAGCACAGAGAGGGACTCCAAATGGGGAAGTCAAGGGTCACCAGGCTGAGCCAGCCAGAGCTGTCCAAAGCCAACACTGCCCGTGGGGAGGAGACTTCGGGGTTGACTGAGCAATCGGGTCTCAGCACCGGGCACCGTCTCAGGGCAGAAGCCCCTCTTTCATTCTGGGTTCTGAGTCCTCGAGCCAGGGCAGCCAGAGACAAACATCAGGGATGGGCAGGGGGGCTGCGGGCCAGGAACCCCAGGGGACTGGGTGAGCAGGCGCAGGCAGGCTGCCAGCCAGAAACCCTGGTGGGGGGCTGGGTGGATGCTTTGGGAGGAGGTGCTTGAACCTAATCAAGAACATTTCCTTAGTGTTGCATGGGGAGGGCAAGGTGCTTGCAGCTGCATGGGGCACCAGCCACACACAGTAAGGACCTATTTTGCAAGGGGCTGGTCTTCTGGGAGCCTCAGCTCTTCTGGAAGGTACCCACACATCTAAATGAAAAAGGCCCCTGGGCGGTGGACATAGTGATCCCAGAGCCCAAACCTCTGACTAAGAGAGTCTTCAGGCCCTCAACTAGTCTCCAAATAAGACCCCACTGCTGGTGTTGATTGGCTTGCCTGATCCTAATTAAGAGGAGGAGGTGGGAAGGTCCAGGGAGAAGCCAGGAGACAGGTCCTCTAATGGTTTGGAGCAGATTGGGTGAAGCTGAAGAAGAATCCAGAATACCACCCAATCACCCAAGCAGCAGGGTCCCCTAGGGAGAGGCAACAGTCGTATCCTCACTCCCACCACCCTTGAAGGCATGGCCATAGGCCAGCCATAGCAGATAGGCAGTGTGATGGTTAATATTGAGTGTCAACTTGATTGGATTGAAGGATGCAAAGTATGGTTCCTGGGTGTGTCTACGAGGGTGTCGCCAAAAGAGAATAACATTTATGTCAGTGGATTGGCAGAGGCGAACCCGCCCTCAGTCTGGGTGGGCACCATCTAATCAGCTGCCAGCATGGCGAGAATAAAGCAAGAAGAGGAACGTGGAAGGACTTGACTTGCTGAGTCTTCTGGCCTCCCATCTTTCTCCTGTGCCGGAGGCTTCCTGCCCTTGAACATCGGACTCTTAAGTTCTTCAGCTTTTGGACTCTCAGACCTGCACCAGTGATTTTCCAGGGGCTCTCAGACCTTTAGCCACAGACTGAAGGCTGCACTGTCGGCTTCCCTACTTTTGAGGTTTTGGGACTTGGACTGGCCTCCTTGCTCCTCAGCTTGCGGATGGCTTATTGTGGGACTTCACTTTCTGACAGTGTAAGCCAATACTCTTAATAAACTCCCCTTCATATATACATCTGTCCAGTTAGTTTTGTCCCTCTAGAGAACCCTGACTAATATAGGTAGTGACTCAACTATGTTTGAGGTCCAACTGCTTTGGAAAACAGCACAGAAAATTTTAAACACAAACAGCTTAAATATCTACATGTAAAGCATCTTAGAATCTTACAGATGATGTGACTCATTCAAGTCTTCAAGACCAGATTTTGACATATATTCTAGGGGGTCCAGAAAGCCATGGGGATGACAAGCCACATCTTCAGCAGCATCGACCGGCTTTCACATATCCTTTATGTGTTGGGATAGAATTCAGATAGACCATGGAGTAGAATGCACATATTCACACATTTTAAAACTAAAACAGGCTGGGTGTGGGGGCTCACACCTGAAACCACAGCACTTTCAGAGGCAGTGGCAGGAGGATCACATGAGGTCAGGAATTCGAGATCAGACTAGGCAACAGAGCAAGACCCTGTACCTACAAAAAATCAAATGATTAGCTGGGCATGGTAGTGCACACCTGTGGTCCCAGCTACTTAGGAGGCTGATGTGGGAGGATCGCTTGAACCCAGGCGGTTGAGGCCGCAGTCAGCTCTTGTTACGCCACTGCCCTCCAACCTGGGTGACGGAGACTGACATCTCAAAAAATATAAAATTAAATATAAAATAAAATGTAGAAATATATAAATAAAAGGTCATGGGATAGTAGGAGGTTTCAGGCTACATGGCCGGATACCCCAGGGCACGTGTCCACCCTCCTTACCATGAATGGAACATCATGGAAGAGTTTGGAAATGCTGCATTTACCTCCCACCTTTTTCCAATGAGGACATTTCTGGCCACAGAGGCTAAAAGGCCTGGCCCAAAAGGACCCAACGAGACTCTTCCATTGTGGCATCTGAGGCCCATGCAGAGTCATGAACTTGTTATCATCTCTCTCTGACTTCACTATTACCTCCCTAGCACTCTTTAAAGAGTTAAGTGCGTTAATTTAAGAAATAATTTACATCTAACACCTCAGTTCTTGTGGATGAAGGGTTATTATCTAAACTCAAGGAGTTCATAATTAAAGAAATCAGTTACACACAGATATTAAAAGATAATTCAGAATCAACAAGGCCAAAGTGCCCAGCGAGACATCTAGACTGGAACAACTGGGAGGAGGAGTCCCAACTGGGGGTCAGGGATGGCTTCACACTAGGCTTTTTGGGGTCAGTGGAGAGGAGAACAGGGGATCGAAAGGGGAGAAAGGAAGGTAGGTGCTAATGGGCTGGCAGGGTGGGGAGGGCAGTGTGAGCTTGGTGGAAGGCTGGTGTTGGGACAGGAGGAGGCGAGATCGCAGTGGTGCGTAGGGCAGATTGTGGAGAGTTTGCCATTGGGGCCACAGCTGTGGGGAAGTTACCAGAGTTCTGAGAACGAGGGCGTGACATGACAGGTCTCAGCATCCAGAGCCTATCACTAAGGCCCTGTGGTCATCAGGAGGGGGCTCCAAGTGTCCTTACAGAGAGGAGAGGCCATCCCAGGCTGCCCTCTGTGTCCTCCTCCTGTGCCCACCCAAGCTAAAGAGAAGCCTGTGGTCAAATGAGCCTACCCTGGGTCCACCGGCCCAAAGCAGCATGGCAAACAGTTCCTGAATGTGTGTATCTTGGCCAGATCTAAGGCAATGGCCTGGGAGGCAGCTGACTTGCATTCATCATCTCTTTCTTACGAGTCAAGCGACCTCAGCAAGTTACTTAATATTTCTGAACTTCCATGCTAACGATGTTAATAGCATTAATACTTTCTGGCCAGCCTCCTTCATAGACTGGGGTGAAGAGCAAATGGGATGTCTATGAAAGCTACCCACCTACATTTCAGATTTTATGGGAGGATCTAATAAATACATTCACCTTAAGGCTGAACAGCTGATAATAGCTTAATAGGTGGGTTCTCTGTGCCATATTTGCATCTTAAGCTGGAGACAGAGAATGTCTTCACCAAATCAATAAATCCCTAATAGCAGAAGTTTAGATGCCACTGGCATGTCTGTGAAAGACAAAAGAACAAAAGCTGTTGGAGCAGGGGCACCTGTCAAACTACAGGCCCCAAACGGACCTTGCTTCCAAGATAAAGATACTAAGGACAATGACATGACAAACACTTGTTCAGTATTTATGATACGCAGAGCACTGTATGCTAAAAGCTTAGCATAGCTCGCTAAACCCTGTCACAACCCAACTGTTATTCCCATTTTACAGAGGAAGAAACTGAGGCACAGACTCATCCAAGGTCACCCAGGCAGTAAATGACAGGTAGGATTTGAGCCCAGGGAGTCACCCGCATTTCGGGTTTCTATTTTTTTGAGACAGAGTCTCACTCTGTCCCTCAGGCTGGAGTGCAGTGGCACCATCTTGGCTCACGGCAACCTTTGCCTCCCAGGTTCAAGCAATTCTCCTGCCTCAGCCTCTCGAGTAGCTGGGATTACAGGCACGCACCACCATGCCCAGCTCATTTTTGTATTTCGTATTTTTAGATGGGGGTTTCCCCATGTTGGCCAGGCTGGTCTCGAACTCCTGTCCTCAAGTGATCCGCCCACCTCTGTCTCCCAAAGTGCTGGGATTATAGGCGTGAACCACCGCGCCCTGCCCATTTCAGGTTTCTTGGTGCTTTATGCTGTCCCGCCTAAGCCCCTGCTGCCGCTTTCTGCACTGGCTCTCACAGTTCGAAGCAGCAAATGAATCATCAGCTCCAGATTCATAATTAACTCACATTATGTGGTGACAACCCAATTGTTCAGGTGCCCAGTGATATTTTGGACCTTTACTCAGATTCTGGGCCTCCCAGATCTGTACCTCCAGGGAGGGGAAAATTTCCAGTCCTGGCTTTACCAGGCCCTTGAGAGTCACTGGTGTCCGCCCCAGACGCCGAATTCCCTGAATGAGCCTCATTATGGCAAATAATATTTCCTTCCGTTAGGACTGTCACATCATCAAAATTTCATCACCCCTCTGGGTCACTAATAGCTTCCTCCATGGCATCAAACTTTAATTGCCTTTCTTCCCCTCATCCTCCCCACCCTCACACCCCGTTCAATTTAGAAGGCACTTGTGTGGCTCAGTTACTGGCAAGCCAGTTCTGAATGCCCCAAGTGACCTTAAGGGAACTCCTCAAATAGCTTTGGGGCATCCCAACCCCAGAGAGAGATGGAGACACGGAGGAGAGTAGAAGACCTTCAACATTCTGCCAAGTTAAGGCCCAGTGAAGACACAGCCAGGGTGGAGGCAAGAGCCAGGAGGATCAGGAGGAGGAGGAAAAGGAAGAGGAGGAGGAGTTCCAAGGCCTCTTTCCAAACTCTACCACCCTCCCTGGACCAGCCCGTCTTCAAACAGCACAATTGTCTGGGCATCTCCCTGGAGAATGGCTGTCTCTCCTTGGCAAGACAGTGGCATATGCCGTGGAAGCCAAAGGCAGCCTGGAGCAGTGGAAAGAGGACAGATGTTGGGACCAGAGAGGCCTGGGTTCAAATCCTGACTCCTCAATTTCCCTGCTAGAGGGCCTTGAGTGGTTAATCTCTCAGCCTCACTTTATCCATATGTCAGAGTGATAGGATAGGAAGGACTGAGGCAGACGATAGTTGTAATGCACCTTGCCATGTCTGACAAGCAGAACTGTGCACCAAACGTGAGCTCAGGATGAAGACAAAAAGATTCTAAACTGGGAAAGAAGCAAATGAAAATGGGGTAAGCCAAGTGCAGTGGCTCATGCCTGCAGTCCCAGCACTTTGGGAGACCGAGGTGGGCGAGTCACTTGAGGTCAGGAGTTTGAGACCAGCCTGGCCAATGGGGTGAAACCCCATGCCTACCAAAAATGCAAAAATTAGTCAGGCATGGTGGCATATGCCTGTAATCCTAGCTACTTAGGAGACTGAGGCAGGAGAATCACTTGAACCTGGGAGGTGGAGGTTGCAGTGAGCTAAGATTGTACTATTGCACTCCAGCTCCAGCCTAGGTAACAAGGCAAGAGTCTGTCTCAAAAAAAAAAAAAAAAAAAAAAAAAAAATGGTGAGATGTGGAAGATATGGGTGAAATATACAGCAAAGATACTGAAAAGAAAAGACATCTTAATGCAATCTGAGATCCTATCTTGAGGCCATTTGGAGGGCAAGCACAGAAGTACAAATATAGTTACAGTCATTTATTAAACAAGTACTTATGATATGTCAGGCTCCATTCTCAGTGCTCTATGTATATTATCTCATTTAAGCCTTGGAAGGTTTTTCTCCTTGTTTTACAGACAAAGAAATAGAGGTTCAGAATGTTAAGTGACTTAACCCAGAGTGCCATAGACAGCAGATGACAGAGCCTGAAGCCAGGTCAGCCCAATTCTGAGGCACTGATCCTATACATACCACTTCTTA
The DNA here is from genome assembly GCF_007565055.1 of Rhinopithecus roxellana. Taxonomy (NCBI): domain Eukaryota; kingdom Metazoa; phylum Chordata; class Mammalia; order Primates; family Cercopithecidae; genus Rhinopithecus; species Rhinopithecus roxellana. The sequence goes on from NC_044567.1 coordinate 60,528,530, forward strand.
ACGGCTTAAGGGGGAATAAAAGAAGCCTCCAAACATGGAAGTAATAACGCAGACTGGGGTTCTGCTTTAGGAATGTGTAAGGTAAAAATGTCTTGTGTAAAGTAACCCTCTGTATGAAATGCAGAGACCACAATGTCTTCTCTGTGGTTATGAAGGAACACTAGGCATTGCCAGTGCATGAGATCCGGTTGTCTTTTTCCAGCACATGAAAGCCTGCACTTCCTAGCTGCCTTGCCATTGGGTGGGACCATGTGATCCATTCTAATGAATGGGCTATAATCAGAAGAAACACAGGCTAAATAATAATTATTATTGAGACAGAGTTTGCTCTGTCAGCCAGGCTGGAGCGCGGTAGAGCAATCTCAGCTCACTGCAGCCTCTGCCTCCCAGGTTCAAGCAATTCTCCTGCCTCAGCCTCCTAAGTAGCTGGGATTACAGGCATATGCCACCACACCTGGTTAATTTTTGTATTTTTAGTAGAGACAGGGTTTTGCCATGTTGGCCAAGCTGGTCTCAAACTCCTGACCTCAGGTGATCCGCCTGCCTCGGCCTCCCAAAGTGCTGCGATTATAGGCATGAGCCACGCGCCTGGCTGGGAATATAAGTGTTGATGTAAGATCTTCCTTTTCCTCTGGAGCATTAATCAAGGACCTTGTGTATTTCAAATGGTGCATCGCTGTATGGATGGCATTACCCCCTAAACTTTCTACCCCTCCTCTCAATTTCCTTCACACCATAAAGTTGGAGTTCAGCTAATGGGGCTTCAGCAGAGATCCAAGGGCTGCCCAACCCAGAGGCCAGGCCTGCTAGAGGCAGATTCATCTGTCGGGCCAGAGTCAGGAAGCGCTGGGAAAATGGCCAGAAAGTCTGAGCAGGGGCTCCTGTCTCAATGGCAACACTACCCAATTCCATGGATGCATCCACGGGAACTGCTGGAGGGCAGGGCCCCCACTCTTGAGGTGCCTGGCTGCTCAGTGCACTGAGGGCTACATGGCATGGGGTGTGCTGGATGTACAGAGACCAGAGGCGTTTCACAAGTCAGTCAGCTCTGGAGATGGGGCGAGAGGCTTGAGAGGAAGCTGGAGGAGCTGGTAGGGGCCAGATGACCGCGGGCTGTATGCCTCCAGTAAGCATGCATGCATTCATTCATTCATTCATTCATTCATTCATTCATTCATTCATTCTTCATATTATGCTGACTCCTTCTATGTACCAGGCACTGCCCTAGCAGCTAGAAATATATCAATGAACGAAACAAAGGCCCTGCCCTCCAGAGAGACCAATAATAAATAAACAAGTCAGTATATGTCAGCTGGAGCTGAGTGCAATGGAGAAAATGATGCAGAGTGAGGGGGTGGGTGCTGGGAGATGCCACGTTACAGGGTGCTCCGAGATGGATAAGAGATATTAGGAGGAAGTCCTGGAGGAAACAAGGGTGAACTTTGTAGACATCTGGGCGGTGTGGGCACCAATGATGGAAAGGCAGGAACTTCAAGTGCCATGTTGGAGGCCTGGTGAGTTCTAGGAACAATAGGCTGTCAGTGTGGGGACAGAAGTGAGTGCAGGGGGACTGAAGAGATGAGGTGGGAGGGGAGGTTCAGGTCTAGGGAGCAGAGGGGCAGTGATCAGGACATCTTCCTGGCCTGTGATGGACACATTATAAGAACTTAACATTTACAAAGGGCATTTTCAAAGTGATCTGGACAATCTCATTTGATTATCCAAGACTATAAGATAGATGCAATCTTTTCTTTTTTTAAAAAAAAATGAGACAGGATCTCACTCTGTTGTGTAGGCCAGAGTACAGTGGCGTGATCTCAGCTCACTGCAACCTCCGCCTCCCAGTTTCAAGAAAATCTCCTGCCTCAGCCTCCTGAGTAGCTTGGACTACAGGCTCCCACCACCATGACTGGCTAATTTTTGTATTTGTAATAGAGACGGGGTTTCCCCATGTTGGCCAGGCTAGTCTTGAACTCCTGACCTCAAGCGATCTGCCGGCCTTGGCCTCCCAAAGTGCTGAGATTACAGGCATGAGCCACTGTGCCCGGCCAGTAGATACAACTATTTTTAACCTTACTCATTTTACAGATGAGAAAACTGGCTCAGCTCAGCATTGCCCAATGATGGAGGCAGGATTCAAAGAGGCAGAAGGCACACTGGGAGCCGTTCACCACGTCTGCAGGAGAGGGGCCTCCCCAGGGCTCCCTGGGCTCAGCAAGAGGCTTTTTGATCCAGACACTGGGCCCAGGGAATCTGAAGGGACAAGCCCTGCTGTCCCCTCTCTCCCTTCCCCCTGGGATGCTGAGCATCCCTGTTCAACGTTGCTCATTGGCTCTGTCTCCTGCCCAGCACATGGACAGCAGGGGTGGGACACCTAGGGGAGGGGGCACCCAGGGTGTCTCGGCAACCAGCTTGTTTTCCTTTCCATTACAGGCAGTGGGTCGCAGCCGCCAGTTGCTGCTGGCCCATTTGTTGCTATTGGCATTCCAAGGCCCCAAATTATGATGACTAATTCCCACCGCTTTAGGCAGCTCCAGGGCTGTCTGCGGCAACAGGCTCCAGGGGGAGCGGGATAGAAACCCCGCAGGGATCACACCCGACATCAATTCCAACTCAGCCTCCTGCTTCCCAGAGGGGCTGGGAGTCAGGAAGGACAGGGAGGGGGCTCCAGCCAATCAGAGGACTCCTTCAACCACAGCCAGATCCTAGGAAAACCAGCCATTAGGAGACCAATGTCTTCATCAGCATAAAACATAACTAACAACCAGCTTGTGTTGAGCAGTGGTGAGGTCTCCATCATCAAGGGTATGCAAGCAGAGACCAGATGGCTTTGTGGGCAGAGGACAGTCCTAGATGACTTTTTGTGTGTCTTCAAGTCAAATGCAATGACTCCCACTAGTCCTTTGGACGGAAGACAAGCCCATTCTCCCCTCCTTGTTAGCTTACAGCCTGACTGTGTGTCTTGTGGTACAAAGTCAAATGCGGACCAATATGCAGGTTAACACTTCATTTTAAAGTCAGCCATTCAGGCACTGTTTAAACAGAGAATCGCTGTAAAGAATTTGGCCTCCTTCCCAGCCTCTTTTCCCTTGTAGAACAAGGTTCCTGGCCCCTATGCCGGCCTTCCAGTAGAGGACACGAGGGAGAGGCAGTCAATAAATATTTGCCGAACAAATGCATGAAGCAAGGGCGGGGTGTGTGGAGGGGGGGGCGGGGGGGCTCAGAGGTGGGATTTGCCAGGCAGGTGTCAGGCTGCCAGCAGGATGTAGCCTCTGGGTGGCGGTCCTGACTCTGTTCCTCCCAGACAGGGGCCATTTTCTGCAACCAGTGGAAGCACCAAGCTATATCCCTCATGTAACCACTGCCAGAATGTTCCGGACTCCCCACCTGAAGCCAAGGGGTGCAAAGGGTGGGGAAAGAGGGGCACGGGAGAGCAGGGACACCCCCATTCCACTCTTGAGTGGGGCTTTTGACAGCTGAGCCCCAGGCAAGCACGACACTCAGCCTCCTGGTAATTAGCAAAAGGCCCTGATCAATAAGTTATTTTTTGCTGTCAGTAATTAATAATTACAGCTTAGCCACACCATGTAATTAAACTTTCATCCCGCTCCCTCGTGTACTGTTGGCTTTTATTGTGATTAGCTCCCAGCACTAAACTTTCTCCCTTTGGAGCCTTTCAGGAGCCTCTAGAGCTGGGGGTTCCAGTCTCCTTTCAGGGTTTTCCCCACTGCCTTGTTCACTCGGCTCAGATTTCCTTCCTTCTGTTCTTCCCCCAGGCATGATTCTCTTGAAAGAAACTTCTGGACCAGCTGGCTCAGCTGCTCCTGCCCTCCTCCCAACCTCTCAGGCTGGCCAGGATGACCTCCAGCAGTAATCAAGCTTCCAAGCACATGGGAATCTCTCGAGGCTCTTGTTAAAAGACTTCCAGGCTCACCCAGACCTTTCCAATCAGGGTCTGGGAGTGGAGCCCACGAATCTGCATTGTTACGACTCCCTGGGAGCTAAGTGCTTGAGGACCACTCTTTGAGACACAGTGATGTGGCCATGGAAGGAATTTAAAGAAACTTCCTGGGTAAGGAAAAATAATTCAAGGTCGTATTGGTGGGTGGCAGGATGCCATTCTTCATGGACTGCTAGCTTAGTGTCAAAACCATCATAACAACAATAATAATTGCCATGTATTAAGTACCTTCTATGTACCAGGCACTGGCTGGGGCCCTGTCTCTGGAATACCTTGAATTCTCCTAGCAATTCTACAAGGCAAGAGCTATTATTGCCAGTGTACAGATGACAAAACTGAGGCTCTTAGTGGCTAAGAGCCTTGCAGAAGGCCTGTCTGCAGCAAAGTGGCAAAGCCAGATCATGAGAGCCCGTTCTTTCTGCTGCTCTTTCTACAACCTCAATGCTCTTTCTACAACCTCACTGCACTTTGCTTGGGAAATGAGTTTGAATCATGTGACCCATCGGGCATAGGGACAATGGTCAAATGTTAGCTTTCAGTATACCCAGGTGATGTCGCTCAGGTCCAGCACCTAAAAAAAAACAACCAGGCTCAGATAAAATCTGGTGACAGTGGTCGATGTGAAGTTTGTCTCAAGGGAGGAACAATTGTTTGGTTCCTCGTTCTGTGCCATGCCTGGAGAATCAGGCTTGTGGGCTCAGAAATGACAGTGCTAGTGGCTTCAGCTACCCCCAAAAGATTAATGTCATGGCCTGAGACTGGAAGAAACTCACTCTCTAGCCCCAAAGCAGATACGAAAGGACCCCATGCCCTAATCCCACTCCCTCCAACACCCAAATCCAGCACTGCCAAGCCTAGGACTGTGTTCCCACAATCCTCTGCAAGGCTTGTCACGGGGGACACACATGGCAGGAGAGGGTTCGATGCTGGAAGACACTCTGGGAACCAGAGAACACGAGCGGAGCAGCAGGAGACCTGGGCAGCCTGACACGCAAAAAGCAGCAAACAAGAAAGGCAGACAGAAAGTGAATCAATCACAGAGACTTTCTCTGCTTCTGACAGGGCAGCCCCTCCCGCAGGAGGTGCAGGGACAGGGGGCCACCTGGCCTTAACTTTAGCAGGAGGGGTGGGATCTCAGCCTCAAGTGGATGGCACAGGTGTGGAGGTGCGGCAGGAAGGGACACATGAAGACCCCAAAGCAAGGGCCATCAGGTGCCCTGGGGACTCCATAAGGGCCTGGTCCTAGATGAGACAAGAATTGGCAAGCCACCTGCCCAGGGAAATCATAGCATTGTTGAAAAGTCTATAGAGCAATGAAGTTAGAAGGATCCAGACAGATGCTGGCATCCCCTCCCTCCACCCCGTTCAGGCTTTTGGCTAGTAACACTGGTTATTGCAGAGCACAATTGTGAGGCTGCTCCAGGATGAAGGACAACCCATTCCTATTCTGCCAGCATCAGGGTCCTTCTGGGACCCCACAAAGAGGGAGCCCAGACAAGATGCCTCCATGCAGCGGGTCCTGGTTTGAAGGAGAGGGTCTCAGAACTCACCTAGTTCCATACCTGCCTCTGCCCCCAGATCACAGAGTGGCCTTGGGCAAGTCACTTAATGCCATTTGGCCTCAGTTTCCCTATCTGTTAAATGGCTACTAAAATAAGGTGACCTCTGAGGTCCTCGCTTGTTCAAAGATTTTATGATCATAAAAATAATAACTTTTATTACCCTACATTTATAGAGCACGTTACAAAATTTCTAAGTGCTTTTACGTAAATTACCTCCTCCCCTCAGCCCTGTGAGTGAAAACTGATAATTTTCATCTCTTTGATCTTGGCTCTCTGGATTGCCTGATGCTGGGCGCACGGGGTCCCTTCTTCCCAGAAGGTTTGGAGATCCAAGAGGCGGCGTGGGGAGTGGGTTGCAGCCCCCACAGTCCGGCCCCCTAGGGTGGGTCTGGCCCCCTCCTGAACCTGCGAGAGTGAAGGCCTAGCCCTGCGAGTCCTAGAGCTCAGTCCAGGCTTCGTCTCCCTCCGCCCCCAGCAGGCGCCGCTCGGACACCGCTGACACCACTGTCTGGATCGGCGAACCCCAGAGGCGAGGAACCGCCGGTGCAGCCGCCCTTCCCCGCGGGGACCTGCCCGGGGACCAGGGGGACGTCTGGGCATCCACCCTCAGGAAGCGGGCAGCGCAGATCACACCTCGGATCCTTCGTAGCACTCCCAACCCCAAAGCCACCAGCCCTTCTCCACCGCGAGGCTGCTCCCGGCAGCCACAGGTCACAGCAGCGAGTGGCTGCACAGACGATCGAGCGAACAGCGGAGGCTGGAGGCAGGGGCGGGGATGCGGGGTGTGGGTGGACGGGTGGGAGGGGAGGCCTCAGACCCTCCCTGTGCACCACCCCACGGTGGGTCCGCGGCTGCACCCGCGACCTCGGCTCCAGGCTCGCGCAGCGAAGCACCCCTAGCCCCAGCCTCCGCCGGCCAGGCAGCCAGGGGCGGGCTCCCGTACGTGGCCAAGCTGGGCAATTGCTCTCCCGGGGCGAGCAACCCGGCACCCAGCGCCGGATCGCACTCCTTCCCAGCGCCCGCCCACGCCACTCCCTCGCCCCGGGGAGACCATCGCCTGCCCGGCAGGGGCCCTGCCCTTCCCCGCAGACACCGAGCAGGCCACCAGGAGCTCGGTCTGGGAAGCTCAGTGTAGCCGAGCGTGGAGCCCGGCACGGAATGTCGCTCCCCTCCCAAGCTGGCGCAGGGCAGCCACAGCAGACGGGGGGAGGGGAGCGCCCCTCCCACATCACCTTGGGCTCTTCTCTGCTTCCCCAGGTCTTCCCCACCTTCCCCCATTCGGAAGCCACAAGTCTTGGAGAGGCTGCCCCACCCCCAAAAGAGCCCCCAAAACTCGGGAGGTGGGGTGTCTTGAAACTCCCTGGAGAGGCTCTACCACGGCTAAGCCGGGTGTCCTGGAGGCCACCGTGAGGCCGGCGAGCTCCCGCCGCCCCTCCCCCGCCTACTCTCCCAGCCCCCTCCCCGTCCCCACGTGGGGGTCCCTCCTTACCTTGGGCTCTAGCTGCGCGGATCTGATGCAGAGTCAGCAGCGTCCAGATCAAAAGCCCCCACATGGTGACCAGCCTGGAGGGGGGGTCCTCGGGGTCTCCCTTCCCTCCGCCCTGTTTTATAATCCTTGTGGGGTCCAGTACCCCGTGACTTCGTCCCGGGAGACAGTCAGTCTACGCGGCTCCGTGCCTCAGGCGTAATATGCCCGAGAGGGGCAGCGCTGGCCACCCCAACCCTTCCTCCTCTTCTGTATTAGTCCGAGTCCGGCAGCGCGCCCGGAAGGCGAGGGGCGAGCAGGGAGAAAGAGGCCAAGCCGCCCTCTCGGACTAGGGCGCCTCTCTGCCTTAGCACCCCAACTCCGACTTCTCCCAAGCAGGGCGGCCTCTGCGATCCGGCCGGATCGCCGGCCGAGCTCAGGAATAAATGGACAACTTCAGGAAACTTCCTCCGGTGGCCACGTTGCCCGCCCCCCGCCCCCTCCCCGCCCCCTGGTTGGGTTCTCCCGGCAGACGCAGTCACCGCCGTTCCAGGTGCCTGGCCCCCGGGACCCGGCCAGAGCCGAGCGCAGCGGCAGACGAGGGTGCGGGGGTTCTTTTAGGGGCGCCGGTTTCGGGGGGCGCGGTGAGCATAGCGGTCCGAATCTCCCTGGAGCTGAAGTTTTCTTCTCTCTAACTTTGCAGGCGGCATCTGGCGGGGCCGAGCTCAACCCCCTCTGGGCTCCACCGCCCTCGCGCCGAATCCGGAGACTCCGGGTCTCCTCCGGGGGCGTCGGGGCCGGGCGCGCCCTCGGCTCAGCGCCCAGCCGGCTAGCAAACTTTGCGGGTCCCGGAGCCGGGCGCGCAGCCCTGAGCGCCCATGTCCGCGCCAGCCGCGGGGCGACGGGGGCGGGTGCTGGGCTTCGCGACGCGGGCTGTCGCCGGCGCCCAGGCGCGGAGCCTCCTGCCGGCCCGAGGATGGAGACCGGCGGCTCTGCCCTCCGCCGCGCCCCGGCCGGAGCTCTCGGGGAGACGCACCGAGAGCCCGGCGGGCAGCCCCGGCTCCGGGGACGCGGCGCCCCCTCGGACGCCCGGCGATCGCCGACCTCCCGGGCCGGAGGAGCAGCGGCCGCGCCAGCGCCTCGGCCGCCGCCGCCGCTCGCCGAGCCCGCCGCCCTCCGCTTCCCGGGCTCGGCGTCCAGAGAGCCGCTCCTGCCTGCGCCGAGCGGGAGCTGCGGGGGCAGCGTGAGCCGGGGACGAGCGCGGCGGAGGCGGAGACGCGGAGAGGGGGGCCGAGCGCTACCCCGTGGCCGCGACTGGAGAGCAGCCTGCGCGTCGGGAGGGGCGGCGGCGGCGGCGGCGGCCCCGAGCCAGGCCCGGGAGCGAGCCCCGCAGAAATACAATCCAACTGCGCGGCCGCGGCCGCCCAGCGGCTCTGGGACCCGCCGGGGGGCAGCAGTGCCAACCTCCCGCCTTGCCAGGAGAGATGCGCGCGAGCCCCTCCGCTAGTCTGCCCAGCCTTTCCTTCCAGCCTCGCTCGCACCCCTCTCTCAAAGGCCTCACAGGACTCTCAGAGTCTCCTATAGCCAGGAGCCCCCAGCCCCCTTCCGGACATGGAGTGATTGGTTGGGGGGCGGCGGTTGATTTCAGTTTCTCCTTCCCAAGTCAGGCTCTCCAAGGTCTGGAAATGCTCAGGGCGGAGAGGGAGACATCGGGAGGCCTGGGACCTGCAGAAGCCTGAGAAAGTGAAGTTGGTGCCAAGGAGCGTGCGTTCTTTGTTTCTTCTTTTTCCCTTCGGAGCCCGGCTTGTAAAGAGTAGAAGAACGGGACACTGGTGGAGGAATTCAAACAAGAGAGCCCGGAGGCGTCCTCTGCTGTGGCCCAGAGCTAGCGCGTACTCCAAGAATTTCAGCTGGGGCTCACAGGCTTCAGTTAAAATTTCCTGGGCGCTAGGAAAATTTAAGGTGCCTTCGCCTTGGTGGACTCCTTTCCCTGCTAACAAAATTATTAAAAATAACATTTTGCAACTGCGTTGGCATAAAGTATATTAATATTGTATATTAAAACATGTTCTTCAACCTAAAGCTTCACTTATTTTTTCTGATTTTAAAAGAAATTAAAACATTTTCATGGGCCCCCAAAAGGCTATGGTCCCTGGCACTGGGCCTGCGGTGCTTAATGTTTGAGAAGTCGACCCTGCGTGTCTGATCTTTCTTATGGGAAATAGCTAGTGAGACACTCCACCTTTTGCCACAGTGCTTCTCTCTACTCTCTCTCTGTGGTCCTGCTTAGTCTGGCCCTCCACCGCTGCCTAGCCTTTCTGGTCGTTGAAGTCTAGGACTATCACTCACTGACTGCCAACTCTTTCCAGGGCTCTCTCCCACCCCAAGGACACCCCTTCTGATTGCTGTGGAATAGGCATAGCCACCACAAATCCATTGTTACGTATATACTCTCCTTTCACCTGCTTTGGAAGAAGAACCATGAGCATTTATTAAAAATGTCTGAGAAGCTGGCTTGCCTTCCCCACAGCCTTTCAATCACCTAATTCAAACAACATTTCCCCCTGGCAACCTGCTCCATCCCCAGCTGAAGCCCCTCTGGCTGACTGATTTGTAAATGGGAGGGCTTCGGGGGCAGGCAGCCTAGATGTGACCAACTCTCCTTCCCCTTGGTGGCCATGCCACTCCTACCTGCTTAATGATGCCCAGATGTGACAGTACACACTCCCTACATGCTCTGAATGTCCCCAGCTGCGAGCTCAGGCTCTTCCCAGTCTGTCAGGAAGAGCTCTGGTCTTTAGGGTGCTGTTACACGGTTCGCTCACAGAGGGGGCCTGAGAGCCGTATTTGCGGGGAACCTCTCCTTCTCTCTCTTAGGCCAGATAGCAGAAAGGGTCGCATCTCTGTTTACATCACAGAGGGTAGGAGTTTGTGTGGACACAAAAGTCTGAAATCTGGGTGGATTCCACCCTGATCATGCCCAATTTCCAGAAGTCCAGCAGCCAGGAACGTGAGCTCCACGTGCCTAGGACCTCGAACAGCATCGTTCCCTTATTAAGAGGAGGCCTCCTGCACAACCTTTTGGAGCTCTACAAACCTTCTTTTGAGAGTTTAATCCCTAACACATGGGACGGGGGCCCGCCAGAGACTGGCATGAGGAATGAGATTTCCTTTTCTTTGTTGGAAGTCTCCACGCATGCCTGCGAGTTAGAGAGGAAAGGACGCCCCTCCACCTGCAACTCCTACAGCAAATTTCTGTCTCCATCCATCTAGGATGAAGAAGATTTGAGCTCTTTTTGGCCTCAACCCATACAAATACACACACAGGAAGGAACTCTCTGATTTTGCTTCTTGCCAGAGTTTTGCTGGCCCAGGAGAAGGCTGAGCTGGGAGTCTGCCACTTTGAGAGGGGCTCGTTACTGGGAAAGTCACTTGCAGACACCATGAGCTCATTCTTGCCACCAGCGGTATAATTAGAGGTTGCATCGGTGCAGTTACAGTGGGCGCCACGTCAGGAGGGCTGCGAAGATTTCCCAGGCTCTACGCTGTTTCCTTGCTGCAAGCCTGCCCCTTCCTGTTGGAGCCCACGCAGACAGCTCACCCAGAACACTCGGGCTGGAACCTGGGTCTTCCTCATCTATATCCCATTTCCCTCATCCCCAGGGTCCGTACCTTGTTGAAGACCTTTCTCTCCATACCTTTGGCTCCGTAAGTTCAAGGGGAGGGGCAGACTCAGAGAGCATCACAGCACATTTCCAAAGAGAAGGAAAAGCCCAGATCGCTCTGCTGTGTCTCCTTCTCCCTTCCAAGTGGATGTGATTTTCAAATGTTACCCTTCTAGGAAAACACTCACTGAACCCCATATAGGGCCCTTTTCCTAGCCTTTCATCCCACACATAGTCAATGAAAGGGCATCCCTGCAGAATCCTGTGAGGGAGGCTTCGGAGTGGGAGGAGCATTACCCCCATGTCCCAGCCAAGGAGCACGAAGGCGAAACCCAGGACAGTCAGATGCAGCTGCTCAGCCACAGAAGGCCAAGATCCTCCTTAGCCTGCCGTCCCTCCACATCAAACTCCATTTCCCACACAGAAACCAAAGGCTGGGCAGGGACAGCATCAGCTTTTCAATATGGTTATTGTCTTCTTTTTTTTTTTTTTTTTTCCATTTTCAATCTCAAATGTAACAGCAGCTAGAACAGAGTGTGCAATTGCAGGGTGATTGCACCCTCTGGCAGCCCCAGATATGTGTCAGGGACTGGCAGGGACCAGCCAGGAGGCAGTGACAGTGAGACTGGGGAGGCAGTGGCGTGTGCTTTTGCTCCCTCCCCAGGCCCCGTACCCACTCCCTCATCCCAAGTTCTCTGCTTCCCAAGTAGCTGGGGGCTGCCCTCAGCCAAGAAATACACTCTGGTGGTGATTTTGCCCAGGGAAAAGAAGGCGGAAGGAGTGAGTGCAAGAGTTGGACACAACTCAGTTTAGAAGAAAAATGAATGAGGCCAGAAGAGGAGGTAGAGTGGAGGTGGCCTTTCAACTATGGGGCTGCAGAGCAAAATCACTCATTCGTGCTTTCCAACTATGCCGTTCCCAGCGTCTCATTCCTCAGAGTGAGGCTGCTCTCAGGGTTGCTGTAGGTGGGGCTGGGCCAGGGCCCCCCAGAGTAGAGACTTCCAGCAAAGCCATCTATACTACCTGCAGGGAACTGAGATACCGCACTGCCTGGAAACAAGGACTTCCAGTAAATACCTCATGGCATTCATTTTTCACTTTTGTTCTGTGTTGAAGATGGAGAAAGGAAAGTAGTGGAAGGGGTAGAAGTGGTTTATTAATCTCAATCGGAGAGAGAGAAGCCCTGAGTCCCCGTCTCAGCTCCAGCTGACATAACAAAATACCATAGACTGGGCAGTGTAAGCAACAGGCATTTTGGTTTGTCAACTTTTTGGTTTTATTCTGGAAAACATTTTCAGCATGCATACTAGTAGAGTGTCTAGCATAGAATTCTGCTGTTCAGTATGATAACCACCAGCCAGCCGTATGTGAGACAGAGCACTTCAGATGGGTCTACTGACACACGTTGAAATGATACATAGCTCGGAACTATTAAGTTAAATAAAGATAATTTTTAAAATGGATTTGCCTATTTCTTTTTACCTTGTAAAATGTGACTACTGGTAAATTTGAAATGACATATATGGTTCGCATGACATATTTTTGGACAGTGTTGGCGTAGACCCCCCTACTTATCTATGCCCACTTCAATAGTCATCAGCTTGCGGCTCTTCTTGTTTCATTTACACCCTATGCACTTAATTTTTTGTTTCTGCTTTGATGCCATCTTTACCGATGTACAGAGCTAAATTTTGTTGACAACAGGCATTTATTTCTCACAGTTCTGGAGATTGGGAAGACCAAGATCAAGGTGCTGGATGATTCAGTTCTTGGTGAAGGCTCCTCCCTTCCTGCTTTGTAGACAGCCACCTTCTTGCTGTGTGCTGTGTCTGCACAAGGCAGAGAGAGAGAGAGAGAGAGCGAGAGCGAGAGCAAGAGAGAGAGGAGGAGAGAGGGAGAATCGGGGTACAGAATGAAAGAGAGAAAGAGTGTCTTTCTCTTCTTACAAGGACACTAGTCTCATCATGCAGCCCTGTCCTTAAAGCCTCATCTAAACCTAATCACTTCCCAAAGGTCCCACCCCCAATACAATCACATTGAGGATTAGGGTTTCAACATTGGAATTTGGGAGTAGACACAATTCTAATCCAGGCTCCGTCCCCACCCTCAAGTACCCATTAAAATTTGCTTTCATTCCCTTATAAGAATGGGCCTAAGTGCTCAATGCATGTCCGTGGCTGTGTTGGGCTAGGGGAAGCCTGTGTCTTAAGCTTCTCTGTGCCAAGGTCAAAACCACTGTGGGGTCTCCTGGCTTTCAAGCCCTGGGATTTGATTGACTGGGCATAGACCTAAACAAATTGAGGTTCCAACTTCCATGCTCCTCCCTGCTTGTGCCCACCAGTTCTCCAGGAAAAGAGGAAAAGAGACATGGAGAAATGGAAGAGAATATCCCCAAACCACCAACACTGGTGCAGAAATGCTCACTAGCTTGCTGATTGGGAACCAGATGCAAGCCGGAGAGAATAGACGTTAAGAGACCACAGGAGACAGTATTTTTAAACAATAAAACTGCTAAATGTAGGCTAGGCTTGAGAAGGACATGAGCGCATGAGAAATGGGAATCTTCTCTCTCTGGGCCAGTTTCAGCCATTCTGAGCCACGGGCCATGGGGAGGTGAGGGTGTGTGCCCAGCCAAGTCTGGTGGAAGCCCAGCTCAATTGCCAGACAGGAGAGGGCACTATAAACATGCTGCTGGAAGACTCAGGAAGGAGGAGGTTGGTGGGGTCAGAATGCATACTTTGTGGTAGTTTCAGAAGCAAAAACAGCACCCATTTTACTCATGAATGTCTTTAATGTGTCTACTATAAGATATGTAAACATCAGGGAGAAGTCTGCCTCTGGGTGGCTGGGACATTGATCTTTGAATTGGACAAAGATTTAGAATCATTTAGGGCCATTCAAAATCACAGAGCGATGAACTCTAACTTGAACAATATTTATTTAATCTGCTTAGTACAAGAGCAAGCTAGTGGATTTGCCTCTCAGAGTCTACACAGCCAAGTATCACAACTTAGAGGGTGAGTGCCTTTGATTGGGCATGTTCCTGGCTAGCCTCCCGGACCTCCTTGCCCGTTTGTAGCCACACCTTTCTCTAGGCTTTGCTCTTGGAGATCCCTGTGCCTGAAATGCCCTCCCTCCAAATGTCCCCACCTTCGCTGCATTGGTGTTTAGAAGATACCCGGCCAGAGAAACCTCCCTGTCAATTGCTTTGAAAAGGCAATCCCACTCATGCGTGATGGCCAAAATAGGCAACATTGGAAAAGCAGAGGTACTGACAAATCTGTAGAAGCTGCTGCCTGATTCCCTCCACCAGCATGCCCTGCTGTGTGTCAGGCCTGCCAACTCACCAACACGCATGTGCACTCACTGCAGTGTGCACATACACACATTCTCCCTACTTCCCCTTTCTTGCTTTTTTCCCTTTAGCTATCTTACCACTATCTGATACACCATAGATTTTACTTGTTTATTTATTGCCTACCTTCCGCTGCTAGAATACAAGCAGCTTGAAGGCAAGAACTTTTGTTTATGTGTCTCTGTGCATTTAATCAAAATCAGACCAAGCGATAATATTTGTTCAATGTAATCAAAACAATGAGAGAAAATATACAAGAAGTGTGAACAGCCTTTCAATTTCATTACTGTGTCTTTACTTCAGTTGACCTTGCAAATTAAGCTATTTACACCTCAAATGTGTGTTTTCTGATATTTGGATTTACAGCAAACACTCACTAATCCCTAAAAATTAACCCAGTGTTTGACAAATATCTGCAACATATACAGTCACATACATTAAATTAATTTCTAAGAAGTAAGGCTTTGCAGAGCCAAATAAGTTGAAAGGCAGTGTGAGTTTTAGGCCTGAGGCCACTTCTTATTAGCTATGCACAATATACACATTCTAAGTTAGGCTATGAATGAGTTAGGGCTGCTTGCTTGGTTTCTGAAAATGATGTTTCTTTTTATAAAAGTTTACACTACAGAATCCTTCAAAGCCAGTGCATATAAAATAAGATTCCATTTACATTTTAGGATCAAAGCCTACCCATACTAGGATAAGACGGAAGCAGTTTTTAGGAGGCAAAATGCAAGATTGAATGAGTGCCAGAACGTAGCCTCAGAGAGATCTGAGTTCAAATTCCTGCCTCACAGGTACTAGCAGAGGATACTGCCTTACATGCCTGTAATCTCAGCACTTCGAGAGGCCGAGGTAGGCAGATCACCTGAGGTCAGGAGTTCAAGACCAGCCTAGCCAACATGACGAAACCCTGTCTCTACTAAAAATATAAAATTAGCTGGGCATGCTGGCATGTGCCTGTAATTCCAGCTACTCGGGAGGCTGAAGCAGGAGAATCACTTGAACCTGGGAGCCCGAAGTTGCAATGAGCCGACATTATGCCACTGCACTCCAGCGTGGGTGACAGACTGAGACTCCATCTCGAAAAACAAAACAAAAAAAAAAACCCTCCTCATTTCTAAGGAAATGGATACAAGCACCTGCCTTATAATGCTGTGAAGATTAAATGGGATAACACAGAGAGTCTGGCAACTAATAAGGATTCAATGATATTAGCCATTAAGATTAAAAAATCATTCCTCAATGGTTGCTTAGATTTATGAACAATTCTGCTTACCGTACTCCTAGAGATAGTAGAACAATATTTCTAGAGATAATGGAAGTAGAGTTTACTCTAGAGCAGGGGTTGATAGATATCGTATATGGGTCAAATCTGGCTCACCAGCTGTTTTTGTAAATAAAGTTTTATTGGAACACACCCATGTCCATTCATTTGTATATTGCCTGTGATTATTCTTGCAGTTACTTGTGTGCCATGACAGCAGAGTTGAGTAGTTGTGACAGAGACTTTATGGCCTGCAAGTTTTAAATATTAACTACGTAGCCCTTTAGAGAAAAAGTTTGCTGACCCTTGCTTTAGAAGCAAATGAAGACAAGTTATTCCACACATTTTTTAGATCTGGATTCTGAGATTATACACCTGCCTAGGTCTGCTCTCACCATTGTCTTGTAGGTAAAAGTATCTGTCAGTCCTTCCGCACTTGCCTGAAGCCATCAGGGCAGCAGCTCAGTGATGTGAGGTTATCTTAGCTTCCCTGCACCTGTTATCTGGCTGAAAACCACACCTAGCAAGAATCTATACAGTGTAAAGAAGTGGGACAGAGAACAAACATCCTCTGCCTTGGGTGCAGAAACATTACCCTGGCTTGCTGATATCACTTTCTTAGTCCCAGGGGCCTGTAGCCTGCAGGTCCCCTCTCTCTGCTTTTGTAGACTTTTCTAGATGTCGTCCTTCCTGCTTTGCTCTGCCCCACCTCCTCCTCTTCCTCTGCCTTTGCTGCCATGGGCTCACGGCCTCTTCAAGTTTCTCACCCCTTTATGTATAAGCTCCTGGCTTAGATCTGGCTGGACTGGGTCTGCCCATAGCCAGTTAAGCCCTGCCAGCCAATGCTTACATAAAAACAATGAGGACATTTAGTTGAGAACACTGAGGTTGGGGCCCTTTCCTTTCCTTTTACTCCTCTTAAATACCCTAAATGGGACTAAATCTCCATAAATCCTACGAACTCAAAGAGTTGAGGGGCTCCCTGGAAACTCCAGTTTCCCTCCCCCTGATTGTGCTGAAGCATTTTATCTAAGGCTGTTTTCTCCTTGCTATCCTAGTCCAAGTCCTTATAGCCACCCACCTCACTCTCATGCCAATCAGTCTCCCTAAACCTATTTTTCACTGCCTCCTTTGAAGCCTGTTCCATCACGGGCATGCATTTCTTTACACTAAAATACTTTCCTTGCCTCTTGCTTTTGCCTCCCCGTCTTAAAGGTGAAATGGCATGACCTACTCCCCCATTCTTAAGTGACTGTACCTCATTTTACCTCTATATTATTCAACTGTTGACTTCTAGATAAAGTCAGAAAATTAGACCTGTATACCTAGACTACATCACTTTTACTGCCTTACTTTTCCTGAATTTCAGATTGCCATTATGCCAGTCAATTCATTGAAAGATGATATGAGAAATAGCCCCAAGAAGCAGAAGACATAAGATTCTTGTTCAATAAGTTGTGCTTTACACCAGTATCCTTCCGTTGGAGTGATAGTTTGGCTGGGTATATAAAATCCTAGGTTCAAAATAATCTCTCAGGATACAGTAGACATTTGAGGCCCCTGCATTTCTGATGAAACCCAAGATGTCAGTTGTATGCTTATAGCTTTGCGGACAACCTGTTTGTTTTCTCTAGAGGGAACTCATGCTTCTCATTCTGAAATTTCACCAGGTTGTATTTCTGTGTTGGCTTTTTTTCATTCATCCTGCTTAGTGGGCTCTTTCACTCTAGGTTGGGACATGAGCCTTCATTCTCCTCAAGGAAACTTCCTTCTGTTGAGTTTTTGGTCATTTTCCCACCTCCGTATTCTCTGTTCCCACTTTCTAGGACTCTCAGCAGCTGGATATTGTCCATGCAGACCAACAGCACGGGCATTGTCTGGGAACGTGTTGCAGATGCACCCTCAGGCTTCACTCTAGACCTGCTGAGTCAGGATTTGTTTTATAAGAAGATCCCTAGATGATGTGCATGCACATGACATTTTAAGAAGTGCTGCTTTAATTCACTGTCACCTTAGATTTGGTTAATATGAGGGTGACTTGTTAGAAGAGCCCTCACTTCTTACCACGTCTGTCCCTGGACTCAATCTCTCACATCTTCCCAGGATTAGAAAACAGGGATGAGAAACCTTCTAACTCCCAAGGGATCCTTCTCTTCTCTGTACCAGGTCCCCTCTGGCGTGTTCAGTCTTTTTTCTTTCTAAACTCTTTTCATACCATCTTTAAATAGAAGCAGGTATTTCCCAACCTGAAAAAGCTTCGCTTGACCCCTTTGCCTCTTCCAGTTCCCTTCCAATTTCTCAATTGGCTTTTCCTGCCAAATTTCTTGAATTCATGCAAAACAGACTCTACTTTTGTTTCTTTGCACAGCCCCTTCCTTAACCCCTGGAAACCTGGCTTTTGACTCCCTGCTCTAAAAAAAAAACTTTTTCAAAAGGCTTTAACTCAGCCTTTATTCTCAGGTCCTCTTGGCAGCATTGGCTACGGCTGGCCACTGTGACCTTCTGAAACGTACTCTGCCCTTGACTTTCATGACACCTTGGTGTTGCCTTATCCCACTGAAGAAGCATGAGAATGCCCTCCTCTGGGATGACCTCCCTCTCCTGCCCTTCCCTAAGTGCTCAGCCCAATCTGGCCACTTCAGAGAGACTTTTCCTAAGGGTTGCATTCCACATTGATCTACGGACTCCATTCAATGTTCTTCTTTTGACACACACACACAGATACAAGACGAAGTATGTAATATAATTATTGGCTGGACACAGTGCCTCACTCCTGTAATCCCAGTACTTTGGGAGGCTGAGGTAGATGCATCACTAAGGTCAGGAGTTTGAGACCAGCCTGGCCAACCTGGTGAAACCCTGGCTCTACTAAAAATACAAAAATTAGCTGGGTGTGGTAATGCGTGCCTGTAGTCCCAGCTACTTGGGAGGCTAAGACAGGAGAATCACTTGAACCCAGAAGGCAGAGGTTGCAGTGAGCTGAGATCACGCCACTGTACTCCGTCCTGGGCGACAGAGTGAGAATCTGTTTAAAATAATAATAATAATAATAATAATAATAATAATAATAATAATAATGTAATTATTGCAATGCCCTTTCCATCTCACCAACCAAATTAAAGCTGCCAGGGGCAAGGACAGAGTCTGTGCTATTATGAATGATTGCTTTGCCTGTTCCCATGGCCCAAGGACGGCTAGACAAGGGGCTGCACCATCACGAAAAGGAATATCGTTTCTTCATCTTCACAGAGATACTGGCAACCCTCAAAGCCATGTGCCTGGGGGCTACATCTTCCCCAAGGGGATGTGGGATGTTTTCTTCCAATTCATCCAAAGGTGCGGTATGGACTTGCTGTGCTCCTGGAATAGTCTCGTACCTCTTCTACTCCCTTTCGGGTATTTGTCCCAGGTTGGGGGCATCTTGTCAGTGCAATTGCCTCAGTGTCTGGAAAAGTCAATCTTGTCCTTTCATACTCATGATGTGAGAACATTTCAGAGGTGACTGCTCGGGGCTAGGGTGTAGAGGCATCTTGTGGGTATCTAGTAGAGGCATTTCTTGGGTATCTAGAAGGCAAAACTCACCCCTCAAACCAGATTGAAGCCCCTGGCTGCCCACAGACAGTTTGTGGCCCTTTCGGAAAACTGAGAGGCTGCTTTGTGTCCCCACCTACAGCCTGGGCCTCCTTGTCCAGGGCATGGAAGGAGGAGAGGCAGAAGAGGCCGGGGGGAAGGCAGGTACCTCTTCCATCACTCATCTGAGCAAGTGCATAGAATCAAAGAGAAATTCTCAAAGCTGAGCGCTCCCTCTGCCCTTCTCCCACCCATCCCCATCACTGCTTGCCCAGGAGTCTCCAGCTCAGTAACAGCAGTTCCACTGTTCCTTATGCTCCAGCGGGGCCCTAAGGGCCTTCCCTGGCATCTCCCTATCTCATCCTCCATATTCTGTCCATCACAAAGTCTATGCTTCCACCTGTGAAATAGACCCAACGTTCATACTTCCCCCTGTGTATTTTGCCACTATCCTGGTCCAGCCTCACCAATCCCTGCCTGGGCTTCCTAGCTCTCTGCTTCCTTTTCTCCAGCCCACAAGTCCATTCTAGGCAGGGCAGAACAATGGTCTTTTTTCTTTTTTTTCCAGAGTCTTACTCTGTTATGCAGGTTGGAGTGCAGTGGTGTGATCTCGGCTCTCTGCAGCCTCCACCTCCCTGGTTCAAGAGATTCTCTTGCCTCAGCCTCCTGAGTAGCTGAGATTACAGGTGCACGCCACTACACCCAGCTAATTTTTGTAATTTTAATAGAGACGGAGTTTTGCCATGTTGGCCAGGTTGGTCTCCAACTCCTGACCTCAAGTGATCTGCCTGCCTCGGCCTCCCAAAGTGCTGAGATTGCACCCAGCCTATAATAGTCTTTTAAAAGTTAATCACATAATGGGATTCCCCTGCTTAAAACTCTTTAATATTTGATGTTATTATGAAATTATTATTCTTTAAGGCGTGATCTTGTATTTTGGTTATTCCCCCTCCCCCCCGAAAGGGAGTCCTTCTCATTTAGAGGTACATAGCATAATATTTATATAAGAAATGATGTGGGCCGGGCAAGGTGGCTCATGCCTGTAATCCCAGCACTTTTGGGAGGCCAAGGTGGACGGATTACCTGAGGTCAGGAGTTCGAGACAAGCCTGGTCAATACGGTGAAACTCCATCTCTACTGAAAAATATGAAAATTAGCCAGGCATGGTGGTGGGCACCTGTAATCCCAGCTACTCAGGAGGCTGAGGCAGGGAAAATTGCTTGAACCCGGGAGGCAGAGGTTGCAGTGAGCCAAGATTGCACCACTGCACTCCAGCCTGGGCAACAGAGTGAGACTCCATCTCAAAAAAAAAAAAAAAGAGAGGATATATTGGATTTTCTTCAAAATAACACCAGGCGGGTCAGGGCAGTAAGAAATTGGTCATGTTGAAGTGAGTACAGAGGGCTTCACTGGACTACTCTACGTCTGCATGTTTGAAAAATTTTATAATGAAATAAATAATAAATAATAGTGAAGATTCTGCATTTCTCGTATGACTAAGGCAAACAAACATCCTTACTGTGGCCTGCCAGTTCCTGCCGGAGGCTGCCCTGCCGGCACCTCTGGCCTTATCTCTTGCTATTCCCACCTGACTTCTGAGGCTCCACCATGCAGCCGTCTATGTGGGCTCCTTTCCATTCCCACCGATGCCAGGCTCCGACCTGCCTGGGGGCTTCTCCTCTGTCATCCCCAAGGTGTGGGGCAAAGCCTCCTTTCTCCAATCTGGCTCCTTCCTGCTAACCTCAGATTTCAACTTAAAATCAGTCTTTTAGAAATGCCCTTTCCAATGCCCTGATTTAAATTTAACTAAGTTTACTTTCTCACTGCACCCTTTAATTTTTCATTTTTGTGCTTACCACAATTTTGGTTTGTGTTCCCCGTGAGGGAAGTTCCACGAGGGCAAAGTTCACGGCTATTTTGTTCAGTGGTGCGTACGTCAAGCCCAGCACAGTGTTACCAAATGAAGTGAGATGGCAGCCACACCCTTGGTCCCCCTCTGAGGAAAATGCCCTAAGCAGTTAAAACAATAATTAAAATGAAAAAAAAAAGGGGGACGAGGAATGCAAGAAGCCATGGATCTGCTCTGCCAGATAAACAAATGTTAAGCATCTTTTCTTTCCCCCCCCTTTTTTTTTTTTTGTTTGTTTTGAGATGGAGTCTTGCTCTGTTGCTAGGCTGGATTGCAATGGCGTGATCTCAGCTCACTGCAAACCTCCACCTCAGGTTCAAGCAATTCTCCTGCCTCAGCCTCCTGAGTAGCTGGGATTACAGGCATGTGCCACCATGCCCAAATAATTTTTGTATTTTTAGTACAGATGGGGTTTCGCCATGTTGGTCTGGCTGGTCTTGAATTCTCGACCTCAGGTGATTCACCCGCCTCGGCCTCCCAAAGTGCTGGGATTACAGGCGTGAGCCACCGTGCCTGGCACCTTTTCATAATTTTTTGATGATAATTCTCTCTTTCATTAAGGAATATAACTTTAGAGGAAACACAGTCTTCTGTGCTTCCCTCCCCAGACCTATCCTCTTTTCTCCCCCCTAAGTAACTACCTTCATGAGTTTGGTGTGTATTCAGTTCATATTTTTAATATTTTTATAACAAATGTGCATATCCATAAACAATATATGGTATGGTTTTACGTGCTTTTAAAGAATATGTAAATGGCATTCTGTGCTACATAATGTTGTACAACTAATGTTTTCCACTCAGTGTTGTCATATATATGTGTGGATGCATATATATTATAAATTAGTTCATCCATTGTAACTGTTATATTGCAATCCACTGTAGGAATACATCGCAATTGATTTATTCATCCCCTTAATGAGGTACATCTGGCTTATCTCCAGTTTTATTTCTGGCAAAAAGGCTGCAAAGAATGTACTTGAACGTGTGTCCCCTCTGTCCATGTCTCTCTGACCCATTAAACTAGCCAAAGCAAATGAGAGAGAACCGGCCGGGTAGCGAAGCAATAGGACTTTTCATATGCTGCTGATGGTGGGAGTGACAATTGACATAATCGTTTTGGAGAGCAATTTGGCAATATCTAGTTAAGGTGAAAATGCTCAACCCTGTGATCCAGCAATTCTACCTCTGTCATAAATCCTTATCACCAAAGGTAAATTACGTATTTATTTTCTACTCAACAGAAAGCATAAAATATATAACATTCCTTTATGACTTCAAGTTTATAATGCAGTTTTACCTGTATTACCTAATTTAACATTCACAAGCCTAGAAGTAATGTCAGCCCCTTGTTATAAACATGGGTACTGAGGCCAAAGATAAGGTCACAGAACTGTAGTTTGGTGCTGGGCTCAAATCCGAGTCGTTTGACTTTTTGTCCAGGGCATTTTCCATGACCGTGGGCTGCCTTGCCGTGTTTTCATGCTGCAAAGAACATCAACGAGCTCTGGGCACTTTGGTGTAGATGCTGCTAGGACCTCGACCAGATACACGGTCCTTGGCAGGAGCTTGTGCCCGTCCCCTAGGGGCTGTAAATGTTGGTGGCTGACGGGTCATAGCTGCCTTTCCTCAGAGAATTGCCCATGGCCCCTAGAGTGGCCTCAGCTGGAGAGGCCTGGAGACTCCCCTCAGCCCTGCATGGCAGGGGGTGCCTTAGCCAATGACTGACTGATGCAGGTGTACAAGGCTGGACTTGTTGTCTCAAGGGGGGATGACTTTATGGTACCATTCATGCTCCAGAGCTCACTACGGGCTGCGGCAGGACGTCAGCAGAGCACGCATCTTTGCCTTGCTGCTTCTCCTGCCTTATTCTGTGTTCCTCATGTCCTCCCATCTTCCTCCAGGGGGCATTCCTTTAAGAACTCTCCTGCACCAGAATTCTCATCTCAGGCTCCGCTTTGAGGGCGATGGTTCTTTATCTTTCTCATGTATAAGAATCACCATCCAGGTGTGGTGGCTCATACCTGTAATCTCAGCACTTTGGGAGGCCGAGGTGGGAGAATCGCTTGAGCCCAGGAATTTGAGGCCAACCTGGGCAACTTGGGGAGACCTTCTTTCTACAAAAAATAAAACAAAGAAAATTTCCAGGCATGGTGGCATGTGTCTGTCATCCCTACTACTTTGGGAGTTAAGGCGGGAGGATCACTTGAGACTGGGACGTCAAGGCTGCAGTGACCCATGCTTGGGCAACTGCACTCCAGTCTGGACAACAGAGCAAGACCCTGTCTCATAAAAGAAAGAAAAGAAACACCAATAGGTTTGTTAAAGCACACATTGCTGGGCTTCCCCTCTGCTGCCTGTTTCAGTGGATCTAAGAAAGGGCCCATAATTTGCATTTCCAGCAAGTTGATGCTGATGATGCAGGTCCAGGGACCACACTTTGAGGACCACTGTTCTAAGGACCCTTTCAGAAGACAGTTGGTGCCAGGAGAAACAAATCCTAAGAATGGCAGTCTGGAGCTGGATAACTGCTGGCAATGAGAAACTCAACATCGGTGATAGAGGGAGAAATGATAGTTCCTGGCGTGTGGTAGCAATACAATTTCTGTGACAGCTTACAGTTGGAAGGGGATGTACTCGCTTTTGCAATATTTCTGGCATTGGAGCGTTATAGCAGAGACAGTAATTATGAGGATTATGGAATTGACAGGCTGTTTCTGAGAGACACTGGTGCAGCAAAGAAAGAAATGGTGGGCCCAAGTTTATTAATCACCAATTCAGAGCAAAGTGTGAAAGTCAGAGGATCTCTTTGGCAGTGAGGTCCTTATCTCCTGGAGCTGTACGATGGTGCCAAAGTGATACTCATTCGTTAGAAACCGTGCTTTCAGTGCCCATGCAACCATTCTGTTTTTCACTTTCAGTGCAGTATTCAACACATTACATGAGATATTACATACTTTATTATAAAATAGGCATTGTGTTAGATGATTTTGCCTCACTGTAGGCTAACGTCAGTGTTCTGAGCACATTTAAGGTAGGCTAGGGGTGTTTGGTAGATTAGGTGCAATAAATCCATTTTCTACTT
The DNA here is from genome assembly GCF_007565055.1 of Rhinopithecus roxellana. Lineage (NCBI taxonomy): Eukaryota > Metazoa > Chordata > Mammalia > Primates > Cercopithecidae > Rhinopithecus > Rhinopithecus roxellana. Next base: position 60,552,366 of record NC_044567.1, read on the forward strand.
ACGGTATTTTCAACCTAAGATTGAAGCTTACAGATTTATCAAGATGTAGCCCCATCATAAGGTGAGGAGAATCGGTACACTTAAAAGTAATTTGGGCCAGGCACGGTAGCTTACACCTGTAATCCTAGCGCTTTGGAAGGCCGAGGCGGGAAGATCATGAGGTCAGGAGATCGAGACCATCCTGGCTAACATGGTGAAACCCCATTTCTACTAAAAATACAAAAAATTAGCCAAGTGTGGTAGCACACACCTGTAGTCCCAGCTACTCGGGAGGCTGAAGCGGGAGAATCGCTTGAACCTGGGAGGCGGAGGGTGCACCCAGTCTCCTGCTTCAGCAAGTGAAAGTCTCATACCCTTCTCACCAGGGCAGACTATAAACCAGGCACAAAAAGACAAGCACTGTATGATTTCATGGATACGTGGGATCTAAAAAAAATTGATCTCATAGAAACAGAGAGTAGCCAAGTGGTTACTGCGGACTGGGGCTGGGGTTGGACAGGGAAGAATGCAGAGAAGGGAGATGTTGATCAAAGGGTACAATGTTTCATTTATACTAGAGACATAAGTTTTAGTGATCAATTCCACTGCATGGTCACCATAGTTAATTACAATGTATCTGCTTTTGTTCTTTATTCTGGTCATTTGATCTGATTGTCTATTTCTGCATCATAGCTATGTTATCTTAACAAATATCTGTATAGTATGTTTTGCTGCCTACTAGGGCAAGACCTTATTCATTGTACCTCTTTTTCAAAAATTTGTCAGCCGTTTTTGGGTATTGCTTTTTTCCATATGGATTTTAGAATCAGCTCATCAAGTTAAAAATCTCTTGTCAGAATTTTAATCGTGGCCATATTACATTTATATATTAATATAAAGAGAATTAATATACTTTCAAACCTGAGCCTTCCCCAATGGAATATTATCATCTAAGGTTTTTTTTTGTGCTCTTCTGTGAAGTTTTATACATTTTTTTCATATATACTTTATTAGGTTTGTCTGAGTATTTTGTAGTTTCTGTTGCAATTGTGAATAGCAACTATTTTTCTATTAGATTTTCTAATTGGTTATTGCTGGTGAATAGAAAAGCTATTGGATTTTGTATGGTGACTTTAAATGTAACTTAACTTGATTTGCTCTAATAGCCTTGTGATTAATTCTCCTGTATTGTCTAGGCTGATAATCATATTGTGTGCAAGTAGCAACAGTTTGGTCTCTCCTTTACCAATATTTGACCTTGTTTTACTTCATTTCTTTGGTGCATTGGCCTATGCCTGCACTCCAGTGTTAAATGGTAGAGGTGATAGTGTTTAAACTTTTATTGAAACTGCTTTTAGTGGGAATGATTTTAATGTGACTATTAAGAATGATATTTGTGATTACCTTGCTGTAGTATGAAGGAAGGTTCACCAGGTTGAAAAATTTTTCTTCTATCCTGTCAATCTTTTATTATTGAGATGGTTCGACGTCAGTAAGCAATTCAATGGAAATAGGAGAGGTTTGCCTAGGAGACCAACTGATAAGCTCAAACCTCTATCTTATTCTTCTTGTGCTGCTATGACAAAATATCTGAGATTGGATAATTTATAAGAAACATAAATTTATTTCTTATAGTTCTGGAGGTTGGGAAGTCCAAGACCAAGCTGCTGGCATTGGCATCTGCTTCCAAGATGGCACCTTGTTGCTGTGTCCTTACCAGTTGTGGAAGTCAGAAGACCAAGAGAATGTTCTCTTCATCTTTGAGTCATTTTCTAAAAGGCTAATCCCATTCATGAAAATGAATCCCTTATGACTCAATTGCCTCCCCAAAGTCACAGCTGTTTATTATACTGCAGCATTGGGGATTCAGTTTCAATACGAATTTTGCAGGGGACACCATCATTCAAATCATAACACCTTGCCTCCCAGTGGCCATCTGAGCCATCACATGAGGCTGGTTACAAAGCTGATTCATTCTTCCTCCTGAGAACAGGAGGAAAAACGACTGTCCACCCACAGCCTTTCCTTCTGCAAAAGGAAACCTCTTCATAACTGCCAAGGTTTTGTTTTTAGTGAGAGAATGTGTTGGATTTTATCAAATTTCTCTTTAATACCCATTGAAATGATCAGAATGCTTATTCCCTTGATTTGTTAATGTAAAAAATTATATTAATACATTTCCCAATGTCAAACCAACCTTTAATTCCTAAAATAAATTAAACTTGAGTATAATGTGTTATTCTTTTAATACACTAAAGACTTTGATTTTATGTATATATACATTCAGAGACAGTATCTTGCTCTGTCTCCCAGGCTGGAGTGCAGTGGCATAATCATAGTTCACTGCAGCCTCGCACTCCTGGGTCCAAGTGATCCTCCTGCTTTGGCCTCCCAAAGTGCAGAGATTATAGGTGTGAGCCACCATGCCTGGCCTTTCATCTCTAATTTTTATTAATGTGGTTGGCTTTTAGGTGTTTGCTTGCTTCTTTATACCATTCTGGGTTTGGTACCGGGTCATGGTATTTCACAGAATTAATGTGAAACATGTTCATTTCCTATGCTCCTGAATAGTTTCTGTATCATGGACAAAACCTTCCTTGAAGGTTTAGTAGAACTTATTCATGAACTCCCTATAGTCATGACCTTGAGCCATAGTCCTATTTGCCATCAGCTTCATTCCCTGCCTTTGCCCTGCTTTGCTCTGTATCTCGGAGAACTGCATTTTCAGGCTTGTTTACCCTCAGGCTCCCAGGTGGGTTGGCCAATGGGAGGCATTGGCTCAAAAATGAAGGAAAAAAATGGGGAGAAGTAGAAACATTCCCTTCCTGTCCTCCAGCCCCCACTTTAGATAGCTGACAGCACCTGCATCCCTTTTGTGGCTCCAGTCACTGTTCTCAGCCCATGCCTCAATGGGCCCAGTTCCCACTGAACTTGCCTCTGATATAAGGGCCTCCTCCCTTTGTTCTTACAGCTTTCTACTGTTGCTAAGAAACCCTAATGGGTTTCTCAGCTCTATGATCACCTATGTAAGCAATTCCTGTATTAAACTCCCCTGGTTTGAAATACCTAGCATGATTTCTACGTTCTGACTGGTTCTTGATTCATTAAGACCTTGATCTGATACCTCTCCTTTAATCGATTTTGATCATTTACTTTTTCTTAAGGAGTCATCTATTTCTTGCTGAGTTTAAAATGTGTTAGAATAAAGTTGTGTATATTATCTTACAATTTTAAGAATCATCTTTACTTTAGTAGTTATGTCCTCATTTCTGTTTCTTAAGTTGCTTATTTGTATGTGAATGTGTGTTTCATGATCAAAATTGTCAGACATTTGTTTACTTTATTAGTATTTTGCTGGGGACTTTACATAAATCCTTTTCTAAGCTTTACATCAACTTCACAAAGAAGGTTTATATTATCAGAAAAGGGCAGCGGAAAATTACTCCTTTACTTGCCTGAGACCATATGCCCTACTAAATTGCAAAACTGAAACTAGAACTCAGATCTGTCTGAATTCAAAACTCATACTCTCCTCACTTCTTCAGACAGCCTGAACACTCTGGGTGAGATTAAAAGGATCATCATAAATAGGCTTGACATTTTCTACAAAGAACATGAATTTCTTTTGTAATTGGAAATGAAGTTAATTAAGCTTAAACAAATAATTATAAAAAAAAAAAATAGCCTTGAAAGGAGAGGAAATGTCACAGCACTGCAACTTAGCCTTTTGAAATCTTTGTGAAAGGCAGGCATATGTAACCAGGTAGCCAGCTATATCAGCGAATCCTACTCGACCCTGGGTTTTGTAGTTGGTTGAGCCCTGGGTCTCCCCTTCCTCACCAGGTTACTTCCTCTTTGGAAGCAGAAGTTTCCCCAAAAGGTGAAGGTCATGTTAATTACCCCAAAGGTGCTTCTCCTGACACTGTTCACTAAAGTATGCTTTGAAGAAATGGCCACCTTGCCTCACCCATCATGGTGCATATGGTTTGGAAATTCACTCTGCTCTTTGTCCAGGTAGACATTGAGGGCCCAAGGTGCTGAGGTTCTCTGTGGAGAACAGGCTGATCCCTACTGGCAGTGTAGGTTGCTCATTCTCCTTGACTGGGGCAACCAAAGAAGGATCATTTTCCATTCCTACTTCCTCTCCAGTCCTGAGCTCAGATTCTGATGGCAGAAGAGCCCTGAAACCTAAAATAGCCTCCCGCTGGAGAGAGGTAATGCAATGCACACCACAGTATGCATATTGATTTCTATTTTTGGTTCTTATCAAGATTTATTTTTCATCCCTTCAGGTAATGGTGACCTTGGACTCACCACCTTCCATATTTGCAGCCTGGGTCAATGAATCTTGGTATTGACCTCAGGGGCCATCAATGGCTGCTTATTGTTGAGATATTTCAGTGTCAATAAGTGGCCCCATGATAGTGGGAGGGGGGCTGCCCAGCAAACCCAGCAGCTAAAAAACCAATCCCTTTTCTCCCAGTTGTCATCTTGGCACAGAAGGGGCTGGTTCTAAAATTGATTAACTTTCCTGCAGGGAGTGGGAAAACAAACTCCCAAACAGAGCCTGAATCCTGCAAAGGTAACTTTCTCAGAATTACTATCCATTATTATGAAAGGAGAGAAACACCCATGTGTGTTCTGTCTCTGTCTTCCCTCCCTCTCCCTCCCGCGTCTCCCTTCTCCCTGCCTTTCCTACCCTCCCCACGCCCCACTGCCCTGTGTCACATTCAATCCTATAGGAACATCCACAAGACTTTGGAAAGAGATACCTGGTTACTGGAACAGCTGATAATCTACCCAGGCTTCCCTGATTGAAGATCAGGCAGGTTGATCTAGTAAAAAGAGCTTGCATTGTGGCATCAGACACTCCTAGGAGCAAATCCTGGAGTGTTACGGCCTACATGTGTTTTCTTCCGTACTGTGGGCATACTACCTACCTCGATGTGAAGACTGGAGATGCTGTCTGTATTTGACCGGCACCTAGTAGGTGTTTCATAAATCCCAGTTCATGCTTTATGATTATGATACTTGTCAAGTTGAGAGGTCAGGACTCTCCACTTGTAGTTTCTGCTCTCACTCCCTCACATTCTCTGCCTTATTCACTTATTCCTGCTTCCCACTGACAAGAAGATGGAAAAAAAAAGTGGACATGTGGCTATGGTGAAATCCTCTTGGTATGGTTTGCGTGTATGACCTCACCCAAATCTCACGAGAAATTGTAATTTCCAGTGTTGGAGGAGAAGCCTGGTGGGAAGCGAGTGGATCCTGGGGACAGGTTTCCTTCTTGCTGTTCTCATGATAGTGAGTTATCTGGTTGTTTAAAAGTGTGTAGCACCCTCCCCTTCACTCTCTTCTTCCTGTTCTGGCCCTGGAAGATGTGCCAGTTTCCACTTTGCCTTCTGCTATGATTGTAAGTCTCCTGAGGTCTCCCCAGCCATGCCTCCTGTACAGCCTGCAGAAATGTGTGGTGTGTCAATTAAACCTCTTTTCTTTATAAATTACCCAGATTCAGGTAATTCTTTAGAGCAACGTGAGAACAGACTAATATCTCTCTCTTATTATCAAACTATATTTATCTGTCTTTACTGGCTATGCTTTCAGCAATTAGCCCACTTATTCATCCACCTTGGTGTGCTTGGCCTGGCTGCATGAGGGCACAGCTGATCTTGGGCACAGTTCTTCAGGCCCAGGGCAGGGGCAGGGGTAGGGGTAGGGGCAGGGGCAGTCGCAGGTGCTGTCTGTGGCCTCTTCTGGGCAGCATTGTTTTGACTTCCTTCTGTGTGAGTATTGTGGCTCCCTCTTCCCATCTGCTTTCTCTCTCTTCCTTTCTTTCTCCCTCGTCACCTCTAAGCTCCCAGCAGCCCTGGTGATGAATCTCTCTCACCTCTTCTCTCCCTCGGCCATGGCCTGTCCAGGGTGGCTTGGACTGAGTGAAACTTTGGAGATGATGTAGAAGGAGGAGAAGAAGATGAATACCCTACTGTGCCTTGACTCTGCCTTTCGGCCAGAGTGGTGACTTTTCCCAGTGATAATGGAGAGATGCTCACACAGAGGTGGGTAGAAGATGCCAGGAAAGAGAAGAAACCTGGTGCTCACACTTTGCAAACAGGATTTCACTGAGTGCTCAAAATAATCCTGAGTGGTAGGCATTAGTATACCCATTTAACAGATAAGAAAACAGAGGCTCAGATAGTTTAAGAGCTGAGATTGGAACTCTGTCTGACTCTAGTCTCATGCATAATTGAACATTTGTGTTGGAAAGCAGGATTCTGGGGATGGAGGAGAGATATGAGGACTTTCAAGCATCTGATTTAAAGAGTTGTAATAGACGCTCTTATCCTGTCCTGGATCTGAAATTCTAAGAATAGAAACAGAGAGCACCAAACTTGCTCGAGACCATTTCCTGGCACAGTAGCTCAGTCCTCAAAGCCCTGTTTCCTGTCAGGAGTAGATTTCACAAACCATGGGCCAGCTTTGGGCAGATTTCCAAATCCTCTGCCTAGTGCCACCTCTGGACACTGGCTCTTGGTGCCAAAAATGTAACTTCAAAGCAAACACCCCAAACTTAGAATAAACAGGCTGAATTATAAATTTGCAAATGCAAATCAACAGTTGTCCACACAGTCACTCCCCTCCCAACAAAGCAGAAAGTAAAAGGTCATGTGAGCAGGCAGAAACTATGTCTAATGGTGATGAAGCTTCAGGACTGAGGCAGGAGTTTGCTCTTTTATTTATTTATTCTTGAATGCTACAAACATGTATTGCACACTTACCATGTGTCAGACAGGGCATGAGGACCTGAGCACAAAAGATGGAAATGCATATGTTAATTGTTGAGTAAACACATTTTGGTTTAGTGATTAGTGTATTCTGTGGATAATGTACGCACATGTGTGTGTGCATTTGGGTGCATGTGTATATATGTATATAATTTATTAACTACAAGGTTTTTGCTATCAAGGAACTCAAAGTTCAACAGAGAAGACAGACATGAAAACAATTATGATATTTTGAGAAAAATAGCTTTAGTGTAGGCAGCATCAAATAACAGAGGAGACTAGTATAAGAAGTGCCCAAAGCTATGGGGAAATTGGAAAAGACTTCAAGGAGGAAAATGTGGAGGCTGAGTGAGCATCTTCCAGATAGACAAGATGCACAGGAGCTGCCCGGACAGAAGGAGCATACACTCATTTAATCGTTGCTTATTAGAACATATGCTCTGGTTAGAATGGATTTTTGCTATCAGTTAGGATGCAGAAAATTACGAAAGACCATCACTTAAATTTTCTTTCCCCCAAACAAAAACAAGCTACATAATTTACAAAATCACATCTTTTAAAATCCATCAGAGAGCTGAGGCCATAAATTTGAAAGTCCTTCCTAGGACAGAAGAGACTCATGACTTGAGAACGGTGAGAGGAGGGGTAAACCCAGCATGGATAGGGGTTCAAAGAAACAAGCCAAACTATAATCAACTTTTTTTTTCTTTTTTTTTTTGAGACGGAGTCTCACTCTGTCACTCAGGCTGGAGTGCGATGGCACGAACTTGGCTCACTGCAACCTCCGCCTGCCAGGTTCAAGCGATTCTCCTGCCTCAGTCTCCTGAGTAGCTGAGACTGCAGGTGTGTGCCACCACATCTGACTAACTTTTTGTATATTTTAGTAAAGATGGGGTTTCACCGTGTTAGCCAGGATGGTCTCGATCTCCTGACCTCACGATCTGCCTGCCTCAGCCTCCCAAAGTGTAATCAACTTTTAATAGTCGTGTGGAGGCTGACATGACAGATTTATAGCCCGTGGAGCCCAGTCACAACTCCCACCGTTTCCTCCTAATGTATGGCAGTGGTGGAGGCAAATCAGGAGAGCTGAGATATGTCCTTGGTGAGTTCCAGGATGTCACCAAGGGCAAGGCAGCAGCAGCGAGAGGACATGGGCAGAGAGGTGGAATGAAGAGACGTCACCCCAGAGGGAAAGCCAGGGTGAAGCTAGAGAGCAGAAGAACTCAGTGGACCCAAAAACCAAAGCAGAGAGTGATCAACTGTGGTTCAAAAGACTTGCTGGAATTCAGATCCCAAATCCTGCTGCAGGGATCCAACCCTCAAAACATTTGAAGTCCATGGTGAACTGGCTGTCACTAGAGCTGAGACTCAACTCAACTCAGCCACAGAATAAGTTGACTCAGTCTCTCACTTCAGTGAGTAATTATACTTTAGACTATATTATTATATATGCATTATATATAATTATTATATAATATATGATATATAATGTATATTAATATACAATACATGATATATAGATTATTAAGTAATGTATATATACTATATGCATATTATATAGTGTATATATAGTATATATAGTAGAAATTATATAGCATTTATTTTTATTATATAGTATATATACTTCTTACTGCCTATTTTCTGCTTCCTTCTGTGTGAGTATGGTGGCTTTCTATTCTATTCTATTCTATCATATTATATTCTATAATAGAAATAATATTATATAGTATGTGGTATACTATATATAATATAGACTCTATTATTAATACTTTAAACTCTCCTGTTCATTTATACACAATGTCTGAAATATAATTACAAATTACAAAGCACTTGTTGAAGCAAGAAAAGGTGACCTATAATCAAAAGGGAAAAAAGTCACTAAAGCAGATCCATGGATATTCCAGAGGTTGTGATGAACCAACCACCAAAGCAATTAAAATAACAATTTTAGATGTTTTAATGGATTCAGTTTCAGACGTGAACAACATAGTGAACAGATGGGGAATCTCAGCATCAAACTGTTGAAAAACCCAAATGGTTATTCTAAAACAGAAAACTACTGTATCATAAATAAATAATTCACTGAATGGGCTTAATAGCTGACTGGACACCATAGCAGAAAAGACTGGTGAACTTTAAATTGGGCCAGAAGAAACCACCTGACTAAGAACATGACAACAAACTAACAGACCATCTGGGCCCTGGGGAAAATATCAATATGACCTAATGTGCATGTAATTGGAGCCCCAGAAGAAGAGGAGAGAAAATGCAGTGAAGAAATATTTGAGCAGATAATAGTCAAGAATATGCAAGGGCTGGGTGTGGTGGCTCATGCCTGTATTCCCAGCATTTTGGGAGGCCAAGGTGGGTGGATCATTTGAGGCCAGGAGTTCGAGACCAGCCTGGCCAACTTGGCAAAACCCTGTCTCTTCCAAAAAACACAAAAAAATTAGCCAGGTACGGTGGTGCACACCTGTAGTCTCAACTACTCAGGAGATTGAGGTGGTAGAATCACTTAACTCCTGGAAGCAGAGGTTACAGTGAGCCAAGATTGCACTACTGCACTCCAGCCTGGTGACAGAGAGAGACTTTATCTCAAAAAAAAAAAAAAAAAAAAAAAAAAAAAAAAAAGAATATTTGAAAATTGGTTAAGGACATTAACCTACAGATCCAAGAGGTTTAGTAATCTCTAATCAGTGTAAAATGTACAAAACCATACCCACCCATATTGTAATCAAACTGTTGAAAACCTAAAGAGAAAGAAAAATTTTAAAGCCACCAACTAAAATTGTATTTTAAGGGGAATAAGAATGAGAATGATGAGTGACTCCTCACACACACAAAGATTAGAGGCCAGAAGACAATGAATGACATCCTTAAAGTGTGAAAAATAAAAACTGAATTTTCAAAACCTGAATTTTTCAGTCTAGAATTTTATGCCCAGTGAAAATATTTTTCCAAAACAGAGGTGAAACAGAAATGTTTTCAGATGACAAAAGCTGAGAAAATTTTCTCCTGCAGAGCTGGATTACAAAAAATGCTAAAGGAAGTTTTTCAGGATAGAACGGAAATAACACCAGATGGGAAGAAATGAAGAGTACCAAAAAGTGTAAGCCTGAGGATATTAACAATTATATTTATGTGTTATGTAAATATATTTCTAAATGTCTATAGAAGACTATTGTCAAAAGTACAAATTATAATAATATATTATGGGGTTTTACCTTATGTAGAAGTAAAATATGTAGCAGTGAGGGCACATCACGCAGTGGTAAGAGTTTTACATAGTTTGTAAAATAGTGCAACATTATTTGAAGACAAACTGTGTTAAGCTGAAGATGCATATTGTACCCTAGAGTAACCATGAAGTATTAACACAGAGATATTACTGAAAAAAACCAATAGAAGAGATAAAATAGAGTACTGAAAAATAATCCAAAGAGATGGCAGGGAGTGGAGAATAGGGGAACAAAAAATAGGACAATGAGAAAGCAAATATTGAAAGTAGACTTAAATTCAACCATATCAGTAATTTTTAAAACTGTAAATGGACCTAATTCTCAAATTAAAAGACAGAAATTATCAGAATGGATAAAAGCAAGGTCTGACTATATGCTATTTCTAAGAAGCACGGTTTATTCTTTTTTTTATTTCAGTAGCTTTTGCGGTAGAAGCAGTTTTTTGTTACATAGATAAATTATATAGGCCGGGCACAGTGGCTCACACCTGTAATCCCAGCACTTTGGGAGGCTAAGGTGGGTGGATCATGAGGTCAGGAGTTCGAGACCAGCCTAACCAACATGGTGAAACCCCGTCTCTACTAAAAATACAAAAATTAGCTGGGTGTGGTGGCGGATAGCTGTAATCCCAGCTGCTTGGGAGGCTGAGGCAGGAGAACCATTTGAACCCAGGAGGCAGAGGTTGCAGTGAGCTGAGATTGTGCCATTGCACTCTAGCCTGGGCGACAGGACAAGACTCCGTCTCAAAAAAAAAAAAAAAAAATTATGTAGTGTTAAAATTTGAGATTTTAGTGTACTTGTCACCCAAGCGGTATACATTATACCTAATGTGTCATTTTTTAAAATCCCTGTTCCCCCTTCCACCATTCCCCTTCTGTGTCTCTCATGCCCGTTATACAACTCATATGCCTTCATGTACTCACAGCTTAGTTCCCACTTAAAAAGTGAGAACATATAGTTTTTGATTTTCTGCTCCTGTGTTACTCACTTAGAATAATAGCATCCAGCTCCATCCAAGTTGCTGCAAAATATATTATTTCTGTCCTTTTAATAGCTGAGTAATACTCCATGGTGTATATATACCATACTTTCTTTATCCACTCATTAGTGGATGGGCACTTAGGTTAGTTCCACATCTTTGCAATCACGAATTGTGCTGCAATAAACATACATGTGCAAGTGTCTTTTTCATGTAATGACTTCATTTCCTTTGGGTAGATACCCGGTAGTGGGATTGCTGGACCCAATGATAGGTCTATTTTTAGCTCTTTAAGGAACCTCCACACTGTTTTCCATAGAGGTTGTACTGATTTACATTCCCACGAGCAGTGTATATACGCATTCCCTTTTCCCCAAATCCATGCCAACATCCATTGTTTTTTCACTTTTTAATAATGGCCATTTTTGCAGGAGTAAAGTAGTATCTCCTTGTGGTTTTAGTTTGCATTTCCCTGATGACTAGTGATGTTGAGCATTTTTCCATATGTTTGTCGGCCATTGGTATATCTTAAGAAACATACTTTAATATAAAATCATGAACAAGCTGAAAATAGTAAGAGATATTCCAATACAAACGCCAAGTATCAGAAAGCTGTTGTGCCTAGAGATTATCAAAGAAGGCCAGGTGTGGTGACTTACTCCTGTAATCCCAGCACTTTGGGGGGCTGAGGTGGGTGAATCACTTGAGGTCAGGAGTTCAAGACCAGCCCAGCCAACGTGGCGGAACCCCATCTCTACTAAAACTACAAAAATTAGTCAAGCGTGGTGGCACACACCTGTAATCCCAGCTACTTGGGAGGCCATGGCAGGAGAATCGCTTGAACCCTGGAGGAGAAGGTTGCAGTGAGCTGAGATCATGCCACTGCACTCCACCTTGGGAGACTCCATCTAAAAAAAAAAAAAAAAAGAGAGACATTATCAAAGTAGACTTCCAAATGAGCAGTATTAGCAGGATTTCATAACCTTATATTTCATATTAATAAGGAGTGACTTTGTCAAAACAATCTAAGAGTCTTAAACTGCGTGTACCTAATTATAGAACTTAAAAATATGTGCAGCAGAAATGGACAGAAATAAAGAGAGAAATAGACAAATACACAATCACAGTTGAAGATTTTAGTGCCCCTTAATCATTCATTGCCATAACAAATAGGCAAAACGTCAATAAAGGATACATAAGACTTAAACGATGTCATTAAACAACTTGATATAGTTGATGTTTATAGAACATAGCTACACTCAACAATTATAGAATGCTCATGCTTTTCAAATGTGTGTGTACATTCACCGAGACTGACCATGTGCTGGATCAAGAAAAAAATTCTCAAAGATTAAAAAAAAAAAAAAAAAAAAGAAATATCGGCCGGGCGCGGTGGCTCAAGCCTGTAATCCCAGCACTTTGGGAGGCTGAGACGGGCGGATCACGAGGTCAGGAGATCGAGACCATCCTGGCTAACACGGTGAAACCCCGTCTCTACTAAAAAATACAAAAAACTAGCCGGGCGAGGTAGCGGGCACCTGTAGTCCCAGCTACTCGGGAGGCTGAGGCAGGAGAATGGCATAAACCCGGGAGGCAGAGCTTGCAGTGAGCTGAGATCCGGCCACTGCACTCCAGCCTGGGCGACAGAGCAAGACTCCGTCTCAAAAAAAAAAAAAAAAAAAAAAAAAAAAAAAAAAAAGAAATATCACAAATTATATTCGCTAAGTATTACATAATTAAATCATAAATCCATAACAAAATTCTAGAAAAATCTGCAAATACTTGGAAATTAAGCAATATGTTTTCAAAGAAACCATTGGTCAGAGAAAAAAAGTAATTAGTACATGTTTTATTTATTATTTTTCTTTTAATTTTTTATTTATACATAATAGATGTACACATTTTCAGGGTACATGTGATAATTTAATGCATTCGTATATCTTGTAAACATCAAATCAGTATCATTGGGGTATCTATCACCTTAAATATTTGTCTTTTCTTTATGCTAGAAACATTAGAATTATTCTCTTTTAGCTATTTTGAAATATGTAATTGATTATTGTAAACTATATTTACCCTGCTGATCTAACAAACACTAGACATTACTTTTTTATCAAACTATATATTTGTACCCATGAATCAATCCTTTCATACCACACCCCTTTCCTTACCAACCTCTGGGATATCTGAAGAATCATATCAATTATAAAAATTTATTAGATTCAATCTACTCTCTACCTTCATGAGATCTAACTTTTAGCTCCCACATATGAGTGAGAATGTGCAATATTTGTCTTTCTGTGTTTGGCTTATTTTACGTGATGTAATGATCCTACTTCCATCCATGTTGCTGCAAATGATGGAGATTCATTCTTTCTAATGACTGAATAATATTCTACTGTGTATATATACATTTAAAAATTCTATTCATCCATTGATGGCCACTTAGGTTGATTCCAAATTTTGGCTAATTATGAATAGTACAGCAATAAACATGGGAGTGCAGAATCTCCTTGATATATTGATTTTCTTTCTTTTGAATTCCAGTAGCAGAATTACTGGATCATATGGTATTTCTATTTTTCGTTTTTTTGTGACACCTTCATACAGTTTTCCATTGTTATGCTAATTTGCATTCTCACCAACAGTGTATGAGCATTCCCCTTTCTCCTCACCATTACCAGCATTGTTACTTCCCATATTTTTTATAAAAGCCATTTTATTTTATTTTTTATTTATTTATTTTTGTTGTTGAGACAGAGTCTCACTCTGTCGCCCAGGCTGGAGTGCAGTGGCAGGATCTCAGCTCACTGCAAGCTCCGCCTCCCGGGTTCCCGCCATTCTCCTGCCTCAGCCTCCCGAGTAGCTGGGACTAACAGGCGCCCGCCACCTCGCCCGGCTAGTTTTTTGTATTTTTAGTAGAGACGGGGTTTCACTGTATTAGCCAGATGGTCTCGATCTCCTGACCTCGTGATCCGCCCGTCTCGGCCTCCCAAATAAAAGCCATTTTAAAAGAGATGAGAAGATATCTCGTGGTAGTTTTGATTTGCATTTCTCTGATGATTAGTGATGTTGAGCGTTTTTTTCACATACCTGTTGGCCATCTGTATGTCTTTTTTTTTTGAGAAATGTCAGATTTTTTGCCCATTTTAAAATCAAATTCTTTGGTGTTTTTTTATTTTTCTTTTCTTTTCCCCATTGAGTTATTTGAGTTCCTAACACATTATGGTTATTAATCTCTTGCCAGATGGATAGTTCAAAAGTTTTTTCTACTCTGTGTGTTCTGTTTTCACTTTGTTGACTGTTTCCTTTGCTGTGCAGAAGCTTTTTTAGCTTGATGTAATCCCTAGAAAATATTTTAAATTGAAAGTAAATGAAAACACAATATATCAAAAGTTGTGAAATGAAGCTATTTGAGTGTTCTAAGGGATATTTACAGCTTTAAACGCTCATAATAGGAAGAAAGGTTTAAAATCTACCTCAGGAAGATAGGAAAAATGCAAATTAAACCCAAACTACAAGGATGGAAATAATAAAAACAAAATCAGAAATCCGTGAAACAGACAATGGAAAAGCGACAGATAAAATCAATAAGGATGACCAAGTAGCAAAATGTTTGTTCTTTAAAAAGGTTAATAAAATTAATGAAGCCCAGAAAGACTGACTGAAAAAAGAAAGAAAAAACAAATTCTAAATATCAGGCACTAAAGAGACATCATCACTACAGATCCCATGGACGATAAAGGGATGATAAGGTAATATTATGACAATTGTTTGCCAATACATTTGACAACTTAGGTGAAATGGATGAATACCTTGAAGACCACAATTTTTCACAATAAAACAGAAAACCCGAAGAGTCTTATATCAATTACAGAAATTGAATTTAAAAATAAACCCTTCCTCCATATAAAGAATAAGAGTTTCAGATATTTTTACTAGTAAATTCTCTCAAACTTTTAGGGAAGAAAAAATATCCTTCTTACAAGCATGGATCATGAGGAAATCCTCCCTAGCTCAGTTCATGAGGTCAGCATATCCCTGATACCAAAACCTGCAAATATCCCTGATACCAAAACCTGCAAATATCCCTGATACCAAAACCTGCAAAGCAATTTCAAACGAGGAGAAAATTAGAAACCAATCTCCTTCATAAATGTAGACACAAGAACTCCCTTTAAAAAGCCCAGCGAATTTAATTCAGCAATATTTTATTTATTTATTTATTTATTTATTTATTTATGAGATGGAGTCTTCCTCGGTTGCCTAGGCTGGAGTGCAGTGGTGCCATCTTGGCTCACTACAACCTCCGCCTCCTGGGTTCAAGTGATTCTCCCGCCTCAGCCTCCCGAGTAGCTGGGATTACAGGTGACTGCCACTATACCTGGCTAATTTTTGTATTTTTAGTAGAGATGGGGTTTTACCATGTTGCCCAGGCTGGTCTTGAACTCCTGACCTCAGGTGATCTGCCTGCTTCAGGCTCCCAAAGTGCTGGAATTACAGGTGTAAGCCACCGTGGCCAGCCAAATTCAGCAATATTTTTAAAAGATATTTTAATACCAAGTGGGTTTACTCCATGAACGCAAGGTTGATTTAGCATTTAATAATCAACTAATATAATTGATCACATAACAGAATGATGAAGGAAAAAACACTTGGTCACCTTAATAGATGCAAGAAAAGCATTTGACAAAACACAACCTCCATTCTCGATTTAAAAAAAAACTCAGCATTTTAAAGATTAAAACAACAAACTTTTTCAATTTAATAAAGGGCATCTATGAAAAACCTGAAGGTAAATCATACTTAATGGTGACATATTATTATGCTTTTATTATGATATTAGAAAGAAGGTAAGAATTCTGGCTGGGCACAGTGGCTCACGCCTGTAATCCCAACACTTTGGGAGGCCAAGGCGGGCAGGTCTTGAGGTCAAGAGATCAAGACCATTCTGGCTAATATGGTGAAACCCCATATCTACTAAAAATACAAAAATTAGCTCGGCATGATGGCGGGTGCCTGTAATCTCAGCTACTTGGGAGGCTGAGGCAGGAGAATTGCTTGAACCCGGGAGGTGAAGGGTTCAGTGAGCTGAGATGGCACCACTGCACTCCAGCCTGGTGACAGAGCGAGACTTAGTCTCAAAAAAATAAATAAATGAATAAATAAAAATAAATAAATAAATAAATAAATAAAACCGAATTCCTACTCTTACCTCTGTATTCAGCCTTGCACTCGAAGCCTGATCAGTGCAACAAGGCAAGAAAAAGAAATGAATACCATAAAAATTGGAAATAAAGAATAAAGCTGTCTTTATTCACAGATAACTTGACTGTAAATACAGAAAATTCTAATACGTTTATATAATAATTCCTATAATTAATATGTAAATTTAGCAATATTTTAGGATACAAGGTCAAATATACAAAATTCAATTGTATTTCTATATATATATATTTTGTTGTTGTTGTTGTTGTTGTTGAGACGGAGTCTCGCTCTGTCGCCCAGGCTGGAGGGCAGTGGCCGGATCTCAGCTCACTGCAAGCTCCGCCTCCCGGGTTTACGCCATTCTCCTGCCTCAGCCTCCGGAGTAGCTGGGACTACAGGCGCCCGCCACCACGCCCGGCTAGTTTTTTTTTTTTTTGTATTTTTAGTAGAGACGGGGTTTCACCGTGTTAGCCAGGATGGTCTCGATCTGCTGACCTCGTGATCCGCCCGTCTCGGCCTCCCAAAGTGCTGGGATTACAGGCTTGAGCCACCGCGCCCGGCCTGTATTTCTATATATTAACGAGCAATTGGAGAATAAAATTGACAAGCAATACCATTTAAAATAGCATAGAAAAAATGAAATATCTAGGAATAAGTTTTTCCAAAGACGTATAAGACTTCTACACTGAAAACTCAAACCACTGCTGAGAGAAATTAAGGAAGACATAATTAAATGGAGAGAGAATGCCCCGCTTATGGATTAGAAGAGTCAACATTTTTAAGATGGTCATCCTCCCCAAATCAATCTATACATTCAATACAATTCCAATCAAAATCTCAATAGAATTCTTAATAGAAATTGGCAAGCTGTTTCTAAGATTTATATGAAAACCGTAAAGGCCCAGAAGAGCTGAATGGTCTTGAAAAACAACAAAGTTTAACCCAAGAAATATGAAAACACAAACCCACAAAAGACTGGTACAAGAATGTTCAAAGCAGCCTCATTCTGAGTAACCTCAACCTGAAAATGACACAGATGTCCATCAACAGGAGAGTAGTTGATCAAATTGCAGTACATTCGTACAATGAAATACAACTCAGTGATTTAAAAAATGAATTACGGACACACGACAACGGGGAAGAATCTCACAGACGTTATTTGAACAAATGAGTCCATCCATAAAACACGGTATGATTTCATTTTTACCACCTTCAAGAACAGGCAAAGCAAATGTATGGTAATAGAAGTGAAGAAAACAGTTGCCTTTGGGTGAGAGTGGTGTGGATTGAGTGGCAAGAGGCATGAGAAAAATTTTTGAGGTGATGAGTGTTCTATATGTTGATCTGGGTAGTTGTTGCATGGAATGTGTCAATTGCCAATATCCATCAATTTTTTTTTTTCCTTTTCTAGACAGAGTCTCACTGCTTCTCAGGCTGGAGTGCTCACAGGCATGCTCACAGCTCTGCAACCTTGAAGTCCTGGGCTGAAGCGATCCTCCCACCTCAGCCTCCAGAGTAGCTGGGGCTACTTTAGAATTCTTTGGGAGAAGAGGTCTCACTGTATTGTCCAGGCTGGTCTCAAACTCGTCGGCTCAAGGGATCCCCTCTAGCCTCAGTTTCCCAAAGTGCTGGGATTACAGGCGTGAGCCTCTGAGCCCTGCCCAAATTGTTCATTTTAATTTTACATAGCTTAAACCTCAGTATCAGAGGAAGAAGGGAGGAAGAAGAGAGAAGGAAGAGAGGCAAGGGAGGAAAGAAACAGAAAATAAATCCCAACCAAACGCAGTATATGAACCTTGTTTATCACCTGATTCAAAGCAACCAACTGTAAAAACACATTTTGGGCCAATCAAGAAAAATTGATAATCAACTGAGTAATAGAAGGTATTAAACAATCACTGTTACTTTTACTAGGTATGAAAAGGGTATTACTGTCATTTGTTAGAAATATATATGGAGGTATATGAGGGTAAAATAATAAGATGTCTGAGATTTGTTTTAAAATGCTTCAGCCAAAAAAGTTGACAGGAATAGAGAAGCAAGCTGGCAAAATGTTGATAATTGTTGAAGGTGAATGAAGGGGATATATTACTGCATTATCTCTGTTGTGTCTGTTTATAATTTTCCACTATAAAGTTCAAAAAATAAAATTTAAATTAAAAATTAACCATCATTAGGTCATGTCACTCCTCTGTTCAAAATCCTCCAGCACATCTCATCTCAGAGTAAAACTCAGAATCTTCGCGATGTACACGGAACTCTGTCAGTGGGTTATGAAATCAGTCTAGTGCATCATGATCATCAGCATTTTCATTATATGAAATGGAACAGAAGAGTGAAAAAGAAAGATATTAGAGAATATTGCATGTATAAAAAAGATAGGAATTTCTATAGGAAATGATTTGAGTGCTTGTTTGTGTATGTGCACATGTGTGTTTCTTTCAGTGAGTTGTGAAAAGGTTTGGGAAACAGCCCTCACGCATCTGCCCCCGGCCCCTGCCCCTCCTATCTCTCTGCTTTACTCCCACCCTCTCTTCACTCCTGCCATAAAAAACCCCTTGCCATGCATCCATCGTGCCAGTTCCTCCCCGGGCATCCACATGGCTCCCTTCCTCATCTTCAAATACCTGCTCACTTGTTGCCTTACCAAGGAGGCTTCCCCAAGTCATGGCGTTCAGCACCACTCTCTAGCCTCCTTCATCAGTTTGATTATTCAACTCCATGCACTTACTCATTGATTCTCCCTACCCCATTCCCATTCCCATCCCAGAATAGCAGCCCCATGAGATCAAGGGGTTCACGCATCTTCTTCACTGTGGTACCTCCAGCACCAAGAGTATTGTTTGGTGCATTCCAGGCACTCAATAAATATTCGTTGAGTGAAAAAAATTGAGGTCTTCTTTGTGCCCAGGACTGTGCTCAGAGCTGGAGAACGAGAAGTGAACAGGGCAGATGTGGTTCAAACCCTTGGGGATCAGAGTTTGCAGGTGCAGCAATGACAGCTATGGGCCAACGTGTTTCAGCTGTGTGAGGCAGGACCGTGGGCCAACATGTTTCAGCTGCGCAAGCCAAGACCATGGAACAATGTATTTCAACTGTGCAAGGGAAGGCCATGGGACAATGTGTTTCAACTGTACAAGGCACAGTTGTGTGATGTGTTTCAACTGTGCAAGGCACAGCTGGGAGAAGCACAAGGCCCTGTGAGAGCCCATAACAGAAGGACTTAACTGTGTGCGTGTGCGTTGTGTCTGTACGATGTGTGTGTGTGTGGTCTATGCATGTGTATTTGGTATGTGTATATATGTGTTATGTGTATATATGTGCTATGTGTATATATGTGGTATGTATTTATGTGGTATGTGTCTGTGTGGCATGTGTATATGTGAAGTGTGTGAGTGGTGTGTGTCTGTGATGTGTGTATGTGAGATGTGTGTGTTGTATGTCTGTGTTGCATTTGCAGCATGTGTGTGGTGTGTGTGTGCATCTGTGTTTATGGCAGGTAGGAAGAAGGATGCCTTCAGGGAGAACTTTCCTGAGAAAAACATGAAAACAGACCTACAGATCAATAAAAAGGCAAGCAATACAATTAAAAATGAGCAAAAGATCCAAACCAATACTTCACACAAGGGTATATTTGAACAGCCATGAGCAGATGAAAAAGTGTTTGATATCATTAGTCAATAGTGAAATTCAAATGGAAAGCACAAGGCAATACCACTGCACACTTATCAGAATGGATAGATTGAAAAGACTGACAATACCAAGTGTTGACAACAATTTGGGAGGAACAGGAACTCATACGCTGCCTGTGAAATGTAAAATAATACAACCACTTTGGGAAACTGTTGGTTTCCAACAGAGCTGGGTGTATACCTCCTCTTTGACTTATCAATTCCTCAGTATTTACACACAACAAATGAAACTATGTGTCTATATTCAAGCTTTGTATGCAAATGTTCACAGCAATTGGATTATCAAATTCCCAAAACTGGAAACAACTTCAAATGTCTATCAACAGGAGAATGGATGAACAAATTAAGTCTTGCACATTCACGTAATGAAGTATTAGCTGGGTGTGGTGGCTCATGCCTGTAATCCTAGCACTTTGTGAGGCCGAGGCAGGTGAATTACCTGGTCAGGAGTTCAAGACCAGCCTGATCAACATGGAGAAACCCTGTCTTTACTAAAAATACAAAATAATAATAATAATAATTAGCTGGGCGTGGTGGCAGGTGCCTGCAATCCCAGCTACTTGGGAGGCAGAGGCAGGAGAATCACTTGAACCCAGGAGGCGGAGGTTGCAGTGAGCTGAGACTGTGCCATTGAACTCCAGCCTGGGCAACAAGAGCAAAATCCCATCTCAAAAACAAAACAAAACAAACACCCAAAAAAGAAATACTACTCAGCAACAAAAAGAAACAAATTGCAGATACACACCACAACATGAATTAATCTCAAAAGCACTATGTGGAGTGAAAGAAGCTGCCAGTCACAAAAGAACAAATAGGAATTGATTCCACTTATATGAAGTTCAAGAACAGGCAGCACTAATCTCATAGTGGTAGATAACGGAGCAGTGATTGGTGGTAGGACATTGATGAGAAAGGAACACAAGAGAACTTTGTGTTCTGCTGCGGTGGAAATATTCTGCATATCTTGATTTGGCTGAAAGTTGATGAAAACATTCTATATTTCTTCATTTGGGTGATGGTAATGTGGGTGTAAATATTTGTCAAAATTCACCGAATGATACAGTTAAGATCTATGCATTTTGTTGTATGTAAAATATAACTCGTCTCTCTCATGGGAAAGAAACCTAAAGTCCTGAAAGCTGAGTAGAAATTAGCCTTAGGTGAAGGGGAGAAGAGCATTCTAGGCAGAGGGAACCATGTTTGGGATGCTCGTGAGGTGGGTAAGGTCTTAGCGTACTCCAAGAACAGAGAAGAACCAGATGCATTTGGAGGATGAGGAGAAAGGAAGGCAGCAGATGGGCTAGTGTGTAGGATGGGTGAGACTTGGTCTTGCTAAACCTTATGGGCCAGGTAAAAAAAAGAAAACATGATCAGATGCAAGGAAGAATGGATGGGAGACAGCAAGAGGCGAGAAGGGTGAGACCTGTTAGGAAGCTACTACACTCATCTAGGCAAGATCTGGTTGGGGATTGGGCTAGGCAGGGTGGGTGGAAATGGACAGAGTATCTTATTCATGGCCCTTTTGGCGGTACAGTCATATTTTGGTGAAATGTATTTTGCAACCAGGTAGAGAAATGAGAGTATCTTTGTAAGCTGGGGATCCATACTCATCGTTGTGAGAAGAAGTAGGCATGTAGCTGGTGGTGAGGCTGGGCAGAAGGGCAGGCCAATCCTGCCAATCACTCAGTGGAGCCTTTTTGTGTTAATTGCCTCTTGCTCCATAACAAACTACTCCAAAATTGAGTGACTTAAAAGAACAACCATTTTAGTAGCTCATGATTTTGTCATCTGGATTGGGCTCAGCTGGGTGATTATTCTGCCAATCTTGCTGGTGATCTTCAGTGTACTGGGCTCAGCTGGGACTGCTGGCTTGGCTGGGCCTTTCTCTCCTTCCATGGTCTCCATGTTCTTTCCTATGTGGTCTCTTTAACAGGATAGCTAGATCTTTTACATGATGACTCAGGGCTCCCAAGAGCACAAAGCAGGAGCTGTTGGCTTTCTTAAGGCTTAGGGCGGTGCTGCCATATTGTATTGGTACTGTGTTGATTGTATGTATTGTATTGTATTGTACTGGTTAAAGCCCATCACAAGGCTAACTTAGATTCAAGGGAAGGGGACCACACCAAGGTCATTAATGTACAGACCATTACAGCCACTTAAGGAGCCATGTGACCTTCGACAAATTATTCAACCTCTCCAAGCCTCAATTTTCTTAACTTGGAAATGGGAATAATCCTAGCACTTATTTCATAGTGTCCTTGTTCAGATTAGATAAAGTAACATGTACAAAGAGTGTGGCAGAGTGCCTGGCCTAGGGTAACGATGGTCATCATTAGTGCATTGCTGTTACTGTTGTCACTGCAGAGATATGTGTTTATGGAGCCCCTACACTGTGCAGGCCCTGCCCTGGACTTACTCTTCTGAAGGAAAGTCTGCCCCCACTTAGTGCTGGGAACAGGCAGCTACCTGGGAAGAACTCTCACGTGTCTGGTGTCTCTTGCTGTCTGCCAGCATCCACTGCCCAGTGAGAAAGACCCATTAGTCCTTGCGATGCCAGGCAGGGAGCCAGCCAGGCTCTGCCCTCCTCCTTTCTCTCCCATCCTCTTGTTTTCTTTTTGTTAATTAAATATGGGTCAGCTATTTACATGAATGTTGACTGTTGCCATGCCAACCCAGAGAGCATCATGGAGGGACAGTGGCCTTTGCCCTGCTTCCAGCCTCCACCTCAGGTCTCTGTCCCTTGTGCCTGTGCTTCTGTTTCTCTGTCTGTCTGTCTGTCTCTGTGTGTCTCTTTTTCATCAGTCCCCACAGGATGCTCTTCTATGTTTCCTGCCAATTGGCCCCTGTGGTGGCCTTGTGTCCTGCACAAGGCCACCACATCTTCCAAGCAGGTCTTAAAGTCCTATCGCCTCCCAACCTTTTCTTAATGTTAGAAGGTCCCTTAGATTTCCTGTCTACCATCCCCATATGTTTCGTATCTATCAGTCAGTTGATAAAATGCATAACAATGAAAAGTTACTATGAATTCACTAATGCTTTTAAATGAAAGGATTTTTTTCATCCTAGCCAGAATAAGGGATACTGCAGCATATATCTGAAAGACATGTCATTGATTCTGATTTCAGGCACTATTTGGCAGCCTTTGTGGATTCAGAGCCTGCTGCCCTGCCCCCTACTCTTTGCTGTAATTATGGGATGCCCAAGATGCTCTGTTTACTGGTCAGCACCTTGTATTAACCTCTGCTGCTCAAAGCAAGATCCACAGACCCCATTGTCAGCATCTCCTGGGAGCCTGTTAGAAATGCAGAATCTTGGTACCTACTTCAGACCTGCTGATCAGAATCTATATTTTAACAAGTTCTCCTGGTGATTCTTGTGCACATTAAAATTTCAGAAGCCTGGCTTAGTAGAGACGGCCGGGGTCACCTACTGTCAGTCAATCAACTAGTAGTTGCTGAGTGCAGAGGCTTTGGAATCGGCAACCTGGGTGTGAATCCCAGCTCTTCTGTGTGGCACATATGGGGGAGATTCCTCCATGCATCGGGCCCTGGGGTGGGTGCCAGAAATATGATACGGGGAAAACCAGGCATGGATCCTGTTCTCTGGGCATCTACCGCCTAGTGGGGGAGACATGTGCTAATGAATGTGAAACTGTAAGGCTCTGAAATAAGTAAACACAGATCCATTCATTCATTCCATTCGTTTAACAGGTGTTCGTTGGGTACCTACTCCATGCCGGATACTGCTGGGCATAGGAGATATGAGAGCATATACAATAGAACTTGGCCTACCCTGGGAAGTCAGGGAGGGCTTCCCTGAGGAAGTGACACTTGAGTAGAGAGTGAAGGATGTACTGGAGTTCACTGAGAGAGGATGGAGTGGGGGTTGCAGAAGGTTTTATCACTGAAAGTGTCAAACTGCTGAAAAGACTAGTGTTTTGAGCCTGAGAAATCCCCACCAAGAGGTCACTGTTGACGCCCGTGGGAGCTTTTTTTTGGGAGTGATTGGACTGAAGCCAGGTTGGATGGTTAGAGGCGTGTGAGTGGGAGGTGAGGAAAAAGAAAGGGTAGGCAAAGTCATCCCTTTGAAGCAGTTTGCCTGGGAGGGAGGCGGGGAGAAGGCAGATAGCTGGTACGGGTACAGGGGTGGGTTTTCTTTGATTTATTCTTTGTAGCTAGGGAAGCTGCTTTTGATGAGCTATGTAACCTCGTGTTTTGCTTATCATCTGTGAGGCCAGTTTCTTCTGTGTCTCTGTATAATGCAAATAATAGACACAAAATAAAAACCAAACCCACTGTAAATTAATGATGTTGGAATTCTTCTTAGAAAGTGAAGAGCTCCTGTTTGGAGGAATGCCCTGATTAGAACGGCTTGAGGGTTAAAGAGGAGGCCTCAGAGGCTCTGGGTGTGGGCAGAACGGATTTGCTGAGCCCCAGGAAGGAAAGTGGCAGCAGCTGGAAAGAGAAGGAAGCAGAGAGGGATGGGCAGTGGCAAATCATCAGGAGACCAAAACCTCTGGGACTGATGAGAAAGGCAGCCACTCCCAGACATCCCCAGTCCTCCTGCAACCTTCTCTGCTCACAAACTCCTTGGTTCAAGTAGATATTTTTTGTAGAGGCCCTTGAGAACCTGCAGATTTCCATGACTGATCTGATGAGAATCACTTAGACTGAGGCAGCCCAAGAGGGGCAGGACCCAGGCACAGGGAGCAGTGTGCAGAAGGAAGCCCCAGGAGTTCTCAGCAATCACAGATAGGGCTGTTTGAATGACAGGGATACAGAAACCAAGGGTCTCATTTATCCAGTTCTTCAAGGGGCATGGAGACCACTGCTAACATTGGATTAGATGCTATGCACAGGCACTGCCCTGCAAAGCTATTTTGTGGGAAATGATGTAAAACAACTTTGTTACCTTCATTCATGTCACTAGATTAACAATTACATATTAGGCACCTGCTGGGTGCATTATGCACAGTTGTGGGCATCACAGTTGCAACACTGAATGAAATAGACTTGAATCCTTACCCTCCTGGAGCTTACATCGTAGAAGAGGGAGTCACACATTAAGCAAATGAAAATACATAGTATTCATTACGTGATGATAGGAGCTAGGGAGAAAAATAGAAAAGATTTGTTTATAGTTTCATGAAGGAAGAGGGACAGAGAGTGCCAGAGCTGGATGTGTATGTCGGGGAGAGGGAGGTTCATTCAAATACTGTGATCAGGGAAGGTCTCAGTGTAGGGTGATGTTTGATCAGCTCTGAAGACGGTGAGAAGTGAGCCCTGGGGACATTTGAAGGAATGCCATTCCAGATGGAGGGAATTTAGCAAAGGGCTTTCCATTGAGCTGGGAAGATGAGACTTACACAAACATCACCAACCTGGCCTTCACAGTCCATATTTCTATCACAGTTAATCATAGAAATATGGGCAGTGAAGTCCAGGCTGATGAACGACAGGCTCATTTCAGATGGAAATGGGGAATTCATTGGGAACTGGAGCAAACATCACGCATGTTACACCTTAGTGAAAAACATAGCCGTATTGTGTCCATGCCCTAGACATCTGTGGAAGTTTGAACTTGAGAGTGATGGCCTAGGGTATCTGATAGAAGAGATTTCTAAGCAGCAAATTGTTCAAGAAGTGGTTTGGCTGCTTCTAACAACCTATGCTCAGATGTAGGAGCAAAGAAATGACTTAAAGTTGTATTTTATATTTAAAAGGGAAGCAGAGCATAAAAGTTTGGAAAATTTGCCGCCTAGTCATACGGCAAAGAAAGAAAAAGTTTTTTGGGGAGATGAATTCAAGAAGGCTGTGGAGCAACTACTTGCTAGAGATATTTGCATAATGAAAAGGGCGCCAGGTGCTAATATCCAAGACACTGGGAAAAAGGCCTTGAAGGCATTTCAGAGACCTCTGGGGTAGCCTCTCCCATCATAGGCCCAGAACCCTAGGAGGGAAGAGTGGTTCTGTGAGTCAGGGCTAGAGCTCTACTGCCTTACAGGCCCCTGGGATACTACTCCCTGCATCCTGGCTGCTCTGGCTCCAGCTGTTGCTCTAAAGGGCCAAGATACAGCTCAAGCCACTGCTATGGAGAATGCAAACCATAAACCTTGGCAATTTCCACGTGTTGTTAAGCCTGCAGGTGCACAGAGTAAAAGAGTTGAGGCTTGGCAGCCTCTGCTTAGATTTCAGAGGCTGTATGGAAAAGCCTAGGTGTCTAGGCAGAAGCCTGCTATAGGGGTGGAGCCCTCACAGAGAACTTCTACTAGGGCAGTGCCAAGGGGTAATGTGAGGTGGAAGCCCCCATACAGAGTCTCCAATGGGGCACTGCCTAGTGAAACTGTGAGAAGTGGTCTACATCCTCCAGACCTGAGAATGGTAGATCCACCAGCAGCTTATACCCTGTGCCTGGAAAAGCCACAGGCACTCAACCCCAGCCCATGAGAACAGCCATGGGTGGCTGTACCTTGCAAAGCCACAGGGGTGGAGCTGCTCAAGGCCTTAAAAGCCCACCCCTTGCACCAGCATGCCCTGGATGTGGGACAGGGAGTCAAAGGAGATTATTTTGGAGCTTTAAGATTTAATGACTTCTGCTGGGTTTTGAACTTGCATGGGGCCTGTAGCCCCTTTCTTTTAGCCAATTTCTCACTTTTGGAATGGGAATATTTACCCAATGCCTATATCCCCATTGTACCTTGGAAGTAAATAACTTGCCTTTGATTTTATAAGCTCACAGGTGGAAGGAACTTTCCTCATCTCAGATGAGACTTTGGACTTTTGACATGAGATTTGGGAGGGACCGGGGCAAAATGATATAGTTTGGATCCATGGTCCCTCTTACCAAATCTCACGTTGAATTGTAATTCCCAGTGTGGGAGGTGGAGCCTGATGGGAGGTGTTTGGATCATGGAGGTGGATCCCTTAGGGCTTGGTGCTGTCTTCATGATTGTGAGTTCTCGTGAGATCTGGTCATTTAAAAGAGTGTGGCATCTCCCTCTTAATTATCTCTCCCTCGCTCCCTCTTTCACCACATGATGTGCCTACTCCCCCTTTGCCTTCCACCATGAGTGTAAGCTTCCTTAGCCCTCCCTAGAAGCCAAGCAAATGCCAGCACCATGTTTCCTATAAAGGCTGCAGAACTGTGAGCCAATTATACCTTTCTTCCTTATAAATTGCCCATTCTCAGGTATTTGATTATAGCAACATGAGAATGGCCTAACACAGGTATAATATAAGACTTGAATGACAGCTCATCCTCTTGACAGCACAAACAGCACCTCCTCTGAGAAGCCTTCTCTGACTTTCCTCTCTCCACCAAGACCTGCAGGCCCCTTCCTCCGGGCACCTCTGTACCTTGTATCCACCACTATCCGTGCTTGTCTCACTGTGCTGTATTCTTTATTTTTACATGTGTCTACTCCAGGAGGCTGTGTGCTTGGGGCTTGGTTAGTCCATATATTTGTTATTCCATACCCAGCACAGGGCTGACACCTAGAAGGAGAGCATGGCTAGAGGTGGGCAGGGAGTGGAAGGCAGGTTGAAGAGAGGATTTGAGGCCTGATTGGTGCTGGAGTTAAGGAAAGCAAATCTGGATGTGCTAGGTAAGATGGTTTTCAGAAGGAGAACTGGGCAGGAAATCAACTAGCAATGATGCTAACAGACACATCAATGGGGATGGTGGGAGGAGGTTTGCCCTAATCATGAGAAGGGAAAATGAGGAAGAAAGGAGAGGCAGGAGAGACGTCAAGGAGAACTTGCTCCTTAACCACAGAGTGTGGAGGAGAGGGTATCATTGATGATGACCCAAGCTTGGATGCTTGGAGAAAAGAGAATGAGGATCGCACCACGTTACACACACTACATGGTTTATCTCACTGATCCCCTCTATATGTGATTGTTTTCATTTTACTCCCTGGAGAGTGACTCTTAAACGATGTTCCTGACATTGGAATTTTAATAATAACATTAATATAACAGGGCAGTCTAACGGCTATTAATTCACATTAGTCTCAATTCTGGGTGCCTTTAGTGGAACCTAGAAATTTGTATATGAACAGTCTGTAATGATAAGACACCTGCTGAACAGACCACTGCTGTTATAATCTAAAGCTGGATTAATAGGAGCTATGAAATAATAATAATAATGACGAGCCTACATTGCCAGAGTACATTAAAATCAGAGTAATTAGTTAACTTGAAATAACAATACCCATTAAGATCATTAAGAACACCTTAACTCAATTTAGTATCCCAGCCATAAGCTTCTCAAAGGTTTTCTCAGGAATCATCTAATTCAGATTCGGAATAAGATGAGCCTCCCTATTCCTTTCCTTCATTTGATGAGCATTTATTGAGCACCTGAGATGCCACACTCTCAGCCGGGACTGGGATATAAAGAGGAACAGGACAGAGCCCTGTCCTTGGGGAGCTTGTTCTTTAGGGAAACAGATGGTGCTGAGAATGGTCAGTGATCACTTAGGGTGGCTGGGGAGTCCCGAGGACCACAGAGGAGGGGAGATCAGTGTGTCCTAGGGTGAGGGAACCCACAGCCCAGAGAGGCTGAACAAAAGCATAGCTAACATTCATCAGTGCTGCCTGAAATGATGACTGTGAAGATGTGCTAAAATGACCCTGAAAACCAAGCTTGTCAACCTGTGTCTGCCATCAAGCAGGAAATTCAGAGGTATACTTGCTGGTAGGGAGGATGGAGCCACAGTTCTGGACCCTTCTCTCTCATTACACTCACTACGTCAAAGCTCCAGAAGTTGGGTTCAGAGCCTGGACCTCCCTCTTTGTGAATAAAAAGAAGAAGACCTCTGAGGAGACCCCATTCTCTAAAGTGCCTATTGAGGGAGTGCTGGATTGACATGTGAGACCCCTCCCTGCTGGGGTCTGATTAGCCAATTTGCTCCTGGGTCTGTTTTTCAGATGTGCAGCCGCCTCCCGCTAGCAGGCTTGAGAAGTGAGGGTAGCAGGTTTTAGGTTCAGGGAAGAGCCAGTGCAAAAACCCTGGGGTTGAAAAGGGTTTCCATGTTCCAAAGCTGTTGGAGATCAGTGCTGCTAAACTCTGACAAGGTAGAGGTTGGTCCAAGAGGGGCCTGTGCGAAGAGTGTGGACCCCGTTATAAGGGCAATGGGAAGGCACTGAGGGATTTCCAGGGGGGTGATGACATGACATCTTATTTACATTTTCACAAATAATCCCTCTTGTCCCTGAGTGAGGCTGGATTGGAGGTCAGTCTCCAGACCCCTGCTCTCCAATGAGACTTTCTGAGATGATGGCAGTGTTTACATCTGCAGTGTCCAATGCGGCAGCCCCTGTAGGGTATATGAACCTAAGAGCAATAACTTAAGCATTTTCTTAGAATGACACTGTGTGGTAGCACATCTAAATGTGTGTCCCGAGCCTGGGAATCTGGCGTGGCCAGCTTGAAAATTTGTTCTTTGTGAGGAACAGCTGAGCTCCCAGCTTGTCCCGTGGAACATGGGCTCTACAGGAGATTGAAGCTCTGAGTTTTGGGATAAATGAAGGTGCCAGGTGGAGGTCATTTTGGGGAGGGTGTTAAGGGAAATGCTATAGAGACTGTGTGCTCTTTGCAGGCAGTTGGGGTTTTCCTGGCCAGCCCACCGCCATTGTACTGTAGGGAAGGTGGATGTGTTGTCAGCCTGTTGCTACTGAACTCTCTCCCCTGTATGTAAGCCTCTAATAATACTCCATGTCTTGTTTGC
This sequence comes from Rhinopithecus roxellana, assembly GCF_007565055.1. Classification (NCBI taxonomy): domain Eukaryota; kingdom Metazoa; phylum Chordata; class Mammalia; order Primates; family Cercopithecidae; genus Rhinopithecus; species Rhinopithecus roxellana. Next base: position 60,581,975 of record NC_044567.1, read on the forward strand.
TGGCTCTGGGTCTCCTGTTTTGCCTCTTGAACCTGGTGCCTTCCCTATGGAGGTTAACGGGGGTTCAGCACAATGGCCCCTCATTCCCAGTGGCTGTGGAACAGCTGAAGTGGGGCTCGTGTGACTGGGGCTGAGTTCAGCTAGCTGATTTAAATGTAAATACCCCCATATGGCTAGTGGCTGTCCTGTCGACCCAACTCCAGACCTTCCTCTAGGAGTGGGGAGGGCTGGAGGTTTCCCCCAAATCCTGGTTGCCACACCCACCCTTGTCCTTACCTCTAGGGTCATGAGGATGCATTCTGAGAAGCAGGATGGCTGGGTCAAAGAGGAGGGACGCTTTTAGGATTTCTGTGTTCCTATTTTCAAAGTACTGTCCGGAAAAGGTGCACACAGGTACTGTCACTGTGGCGACTGTGAGGGAGAGCTACTGCCCGTATCCTTGACTTGGGAATGACCTTTGCTTCTCTTACCTTCTCCAGCTTGAGGGGCGGGGGTGGCTGATCGAGCAGCTGACTTCAAACTAGTCTTGGTGGCTCCTTCTGACCTCCCCACTGATGACCCTCCCTGGGGTATCCATTGCAGCCCATAAGTACTCCCAAACCCATTTTCCAGAATTAAAAAAACAAAACAATCCATGACTCTTAGATTCCCAGGACACAGATCAGCATCTCCTCTGGGCAGGAGGGGCCTGGGCTCATCCCAGGCCACGTGGGAGGAGCGAGCTTGCAGTTCCTCCTCCTTTCTCGGTTCCACCCACCTGATGCGTGGAGCGCCTCTGCATGATTTCTCAATTAACAACCCCAATCCTCTGGATTACCGTTTCTCATTTGCCGGGATTATTAGCAGTGAAAAATACTAACAATCATGATAAATATTGGCTGCAGCCATCCACGCTGCCCCGAGCCCCTGCTGTCCCACTCAGTGTAATTAAAAAGCGAGCCAACTGGGTAAATAAAAAGCCCAGATGGCCCCTCCGGCCTCAGGACACGGGAGGATCATGGACCCCAAATAGGCCATTAATGCCATGCCAGAGCCACCAGCAAATATGGAGCAAAACAAATGAAGCTCAACTGCAAAGGGAGAAGCCTAATAAATCTCGCCTAAAGTTGCTTTCACTTGGGGCCCGAGGCTGTAATTGGAGCGTTGATGGCGGGAGCAGCTCCCTCTCTGCCTTTGCTCTGAGCACTGGATCCTGAGTTCCCCCCTTGCAGGCAGACACCACAGACACCTCTCATTTCCCATTTGTGACCCAACCCTGACCTGTCCTTTGAGGCCCTTGGGACAGCCTGGCCCTTTCTTCCTTCTGATCCCCCCGGTGGCATGCTTTCCATTCCACTTTCAGAAGTTCCTCCACCGTCGTCAGCCTGATCTGCCCCTCCCCTTGCACCAGTCTGTTCATGGCCGTGGTACCCCCAGCTTCCGCCTTCTCCTACAGCCTTCCCTGTCTCCCCTCTCCTATGCCCCTTCCTTTCTGCGAAGCTGTTCTCCACAGTCACTGCCTCCCAGCAGCCTTTCCTCATACAGCCCACCCTTTGCAGACTATTTCTTCACATGGGGCCTCTCTGGGGTCTTGGAGGAGCTGAATGCACCCTGAGCTCCGCCCTTGCATGACTCATGTGACCCTGGGCAAGTCAAGGCCCCTCTCTGGTCCTCAATGACACCATCTGCAGAAGGGTGGCTTTCTCGGAAGAGTGTTTTGAGGATTAAAGAAGATACTCCAAACAAAGGGGCCTACACAGAGGTGGCACGTAGCAGGCATAGGAGGTATTTAACTAAAGTTAATTGAATGACTCTCTTACCCCACACCTTTTCACACTTAGGGGCTCAGTTTGCATGGAACATCTGGTTCATATTGCAGTGGGTATATTCTTTGTTCTTTAACTGTGTCTTCCAATTAGACTGAGGTGATCACTGCTTCTGTTTGTCCTTCCTTACAATAGCTGATACAGGGGTCCATGTGCTGGGGCTGCCAAATTCGTGATGCAAAAAGATGAGGTGGTGAATTATTAGGATGCATCTTCTTTCTCTTTCTCCCTGGGAAACTGTCTAGCCACACTCACAGCTGGCTGGGACTCCTGGAGAGTTATTTACAAGGCTGGCTACGAGGGCTCTATGTCACTTGCTTCTGGTCTTCAGGCCTGATATTCGGGCAGCACTTTTTCCCCCCAGCTCTGGAGAGAATAAAAATAATTTGGCTTCCAAAGCCCTACAGTCTGAGCTGCTTCCACCCACCCCAATCCCCACCACACACACAGTTCCCCGGAGGGCAGGGTTCCCTTACATCTTGTTCTATTCCATCTGCCTCTTGCAGTTGAGTTTGGGGTCTTCCAACTGTGCCTAAGAAAGTGGAATACAATCTAGATTTCCAACAATGGGGAGTTTGTTAAATAAATTACAGTGCCATATGTGCGTTTATGATATATTTTCAATGCAAAAAAAGCAGGTTGCAAAACAGTATGTGAAGTAAGAACCTATTTTGGTTAGAAAAAAATTTCCCAACTATAGATGTATGGGCCAAAAATTGTCTGGAAGAATGACTGTACACCAAAATGTTAGCAATAGTTTTTCTGCTTTTTAAAAAAATTTGTTTCCTGAGTAGTGGGCTAACAAAGGATTTTGACTTCTTTCTTTGTGCATATCTGTAATTTTCTGATTTGTTTACAATGAACATGTATCTCTCCTGTCTCAACTAAATAAACAAATAAAGAAAGGCACCACCAGGTTCTCCCAGGCCTTGTTTGCATACATTTGCATGCTGTCTGATCAAATGCCATCCATCAAAGCTGTATTTCATCAGCCTTCAAGAATTGTGGAGGCCGGGCTTGCCTTCATTGTTCTTGGTTATGAGGCCATGATGGGCAGTCCCCCAGCCCTCCTTAGGAGGACCCCAGCATACCCTGTCTGAGAGCCGAGCCCAGCCTACCTACTTCGCCCCCTCAACAAATCTCTATCTAGCATCCCAGTCTCCTGTGAGACTACAATGGTGACACCAGCCCAGAGGCAACAACAGCTCAGTTGTCACATTTCCAACCTCGAAGGCGTCTTGATTCCACTCGGCTGGCAGCATTTTCATGTTATTCTCAGTGCTTTGACCTTAAGTGGCTGCTTTTCCTCTCTTTCTCTTTTCCTTGTGTTTCACCTCCCCTCCTCCTCTCCTCTCTCCTGACTGTGATTGTCTGAGCCAGGCATCTGAGCTGTCTCGAGCTTGCCTCCTATTTTTGTACTTTGTGAAACCGGGGGATACAAAGGGCCGTGAGTACCGCGCCGCTCTCAGTCCTGCGACGAGGCGTCTGTCTCCTTGCTTTGGCTGGGGCCAGATTGCATCTTGAAAACAGCAGCAAAGCATACGCCAGGGGAAGATCATGCTTGCTAATTGGTGCAAGTTTTGTCTGACTCTTCATCAACGGAAATACAATAGATCCAGGAGCACACGCACACACCCGCCCCTCCCAAAATGACCGAAAGTCTGCTCAGACGATCCTGTCAGAATCACTTGCCCTTAGACCAAATGAGCAAGGTATATCTCTTGTACCTGATGACATTTGATAGGATGAAAACCTCTACTTCCGGGATGTCCCTTGATCATGTAATCCCCAACTCATCTGTTCTAGCGTTCTATGACAACCACCATCACCAAGTTACAATTTGTGGAACATTGGTTGTGTGCCTGAAGAATGTAGCCACATTCAATCCCAACACTTATTAGTTGAATAACCAACTGGTATTGTGTGCATAAAGCACTCAAAACAGTGTCTGATGTGCAATAAAAGTTCCTTATTTAATCATCCTGACAAGCCCGGAAGGTGTGTACTATGGGGTGGCCATGGTGTTTGGAACAGAGATGATGATCTTACCAACCATTGTAATATCAATGGTCTCTTTATTGTATATTTACCTCTGCTTCCAGGCCTAGTGATCACTCTGCATTTTATCCCCATCCCACCACGGGGGATACAAAGATTTAGGCACAGTCATTGCTTGTGTTAGGCAGCTGGTGAGGGGTGGGAGGTAAAATTTGCAGTCTTCTCTGTTTGATTCCAAAGCCCATTGGAAGGTCCCCTCTTGCATGTCTTCCTCTTGCAGTTTAATTCTCTTATTATGTCCTTGGTGGAGGATCATCTACAAGAGTGTCCTTCGTGAGTGACATATACTGAATGTGCATCCTCCCAACATTCCTGTGTTGAAACCTAATCCCCAGTGTGACCGTACTTGAAGGCAGTGCCTTTGGGAAGTGGTTAGGTCATGAGGGTGGAGCCTCATGAATGAGATGAGTGTCATTACAAAAGAGACCCCAAAGACAGACCTCCCTCATCCCGTTTACTATGTGATAACACAGCAAGAAGGCATCAGCTATGAACTAGGAAGTGGTCCTCACCAGACACCGACTCTGCCAGCTCCTCAACCTTGGACATCCCAGCTTCCAGAATTGTGAGCAATAGATTTCTGCTGTTTATAAGTCACTCGGTTTATGGCATTTTGTTACAGATACATGAATGGACTAAGATGGTGAGTTTGGGGCTGGTTCTCCTTTCACCTCCTAGGGCCCTGCTTCCCGCCTGTCCTGGGGAGGGAGCAGGTATAAAGCTTACCTCCTTTCTAGTGCTCAGGGTTCCAGGGAAGTCCATGAGGTGGTGGGAAGAGGGAGCTGTGGTGTTTGGGGGAGGAAAGCTAAGGACAAAGGTGAGGGGTGGGGTTTCTAAGCTCCAGGCTTCTAGCTCCATCGGTGGTCTGCCCACCTTGGCCCAGGGACTGGAGCAGTGGGCCCAGCTGCCCTCTCTCACCACATGGAGTTTGTGGAAAGAAGAACACTACAGGGCCCACCTGGCAGAGATTTCACCTGCGTCTCAGTGAGTGTTTGATGCCAGAGCTGCTTGCTGGGCTTGATGGGAGCCCTGAGGGGCAGGACTTTGTCTTCTTCATGTCTTGTTCAGTGACTGCTGTGCTGTCAGACCTGGCTCCAGACGCATGAGGCCAGCTGGTCTCCAATGGTCTCTCCTGCCTCTAATCACACACCAGCCATGCACATCCAACCATACATACACCCATGCATATACAACTACACATACATGCATGTATATAGAACCAGATGTACCTACAACAAAACATGCATGCACACACAACCACATGCATGTGTGTACATATAATAACACATGCGCACGCACACCTCTGGCACATAAATGTACACACAACCACACATGCACATGGAGGCGAAGGGTTGGGAGGACTCTGCTACTCCAGCGCTGGACTTTCAGGCCCCACTCTGCCCAGACATGCCCAGTCCCTGGTGCCAGCTGGGGGGAGAGCCCTGAGGGTAAGAGAGGCTGGCAGACATGAAGTCCTCACGTTCTGCAGCTGCTCTGCCTTGTGCAAGTGTCCACAGCCCAGCCCACACCTTTCCTTCCTGGTTTCTCTCCATCTATGAGACCTGCTAGCCGGTGCCTGGAGGGTTGGTCTGCAAGGAGTGAAGGTGATGTGTTGACTAAGTTTTGATGACACATGGGGCAGACAATATCTGTGGTGCAATGCACATCCTGGAGCTCTCCATGGGGCCAGGATGAGGCTACACTCCCCCCAAACCATCTTTGCTTAACTTCCCTCCTGCCCTAGCCCACTTCCCTCTTTCCATTACAAATTTCTCCTGATGTCATTCCCTTCATAAACCACGTGCCCAGGAATCCCTCTGTCAGACTCTGCTTCCAGGACACCTGTCCTGGGATGGTGTCCCATAGACCCTGGATCTCACATCATAGGGCCACCAGTGGTTAGAGCATAACTAGGCTTCTAAGACCTGCTCTCAACTCTCTGGGGGAGCTTCAAGTCTTGGGGTTCTCTAGCATGACCCTCATCTTCCCACCTCCCGCAATTACATGCATGCACACACACACCCATGATACACTCATGCATACACAACCACACATGTGCACACACACAACCACATGCATACATGCACACACAACCATATATCATTTATGCACACATAACTATGCATACACCTATGCATACACTACTGCACATACATGCATGTATATAGAATCAGGCAGGCATGTACATACAACCAAGAACATGCATACACACACAACCACACACACATGCACACACACCCATGATTCACTCATGCATATGCAACCATACATGTGTGCACACACAAGCACATGCATACATGTAACACAACCATACAAACGTGCATGCACACACAATCACACACCAGTCATGCATGTCCAACCACACATACACCCATGCATACACAACCACATATACATGCATATATAGAACCAGATGTGCATACAACAAAACATGCACGCATACACAACCACACGCATGTGTGTACATATAACACATGCACACACATCTCCAACACATTAATGTACACACAACCACACGTGCATACCTATACAATCAAACACATGTATGCACACACGACCACATACATGCATGCATACACACCCATGATACACTCATGCATATGCAACCACACATGTGTGCACACACAACCACATGCATACATGTACACACAACCATATACATGTGCATGCACACACAACCACATAGCCATGCACATACAACCACACCTACACCCATGCATACACAACCACACATACACACATGTATATAGAACCAGATGTACATGCAACCAAACACATACATGCAGACACAACCACACACATGTGTACATAAAATAACACATATGCACACACCTCCAACACATGCATGTACACACAACCACACACACATGCATATACAAACACATGCATGCACACACAACCACACACATGCATGCACACACATCACATATATACACAACTACACATTTGTTCATGCACACAACACACAGTGGGCTTTGGGGGTCTTTGGCATGACGTCTCCCCTCCCTGAGGCTCCTCTGGCTCTCTGGAATTTGAGAGGTGAGAGGAGTTGATTACCAACAGTTGGCCTTCCCTCAAGGCCAAGGTCATGCTGGAGGTTCAGCATTTCCACTCTCCCCTTCATTTTTCCTTTCCGGGGAGAAGGATGGTCTCCCAGGAAGCCTCTAAGGTTGGAAATTGATTTCTTGATTTCCACATGCAGTTTGCTTCCAATTCAAGGCATAAAAAAATGCAATCCTTCTTTCATTGATCCTCGTCAAACAGTGCGGCAGCTGGAATAAAGGGGCAGGGGTTGCAGGGGATTCCCCAGTGTACTCCTGTGCCCAGAGAGAAATCCGGCTTCAGAGGAACCCATCTCCTTGTTAGTTTTAAAGATGTATAACTCGTTTTGTTTCTTGGTTTGTTTTTCCTCCTTTTGCGGCAAACAGTACATAGGAGGGCTTAAAACTGCTGTCTTCATGTGGAAATTCCCCTTGCCGGAAGTGTCTAGGTCCACTTATTACGAATAACTCATTGACTAAACATTATGCCCCTGCTTGAACCTGAGAGACAGACCCCACTAAACAGCCTGGGTTCCGCCACTTATCAGCATCACCCAAATGATGGTAAGTTAGCTTCGCCCCACACTCCATCTGCAGATTGCCTGTAGAGATCTAAACCCCAGACCCTGTTTTCCTTGCACAGGATAGCAAGGAAAACAGTGCTATCCTGTGCAGGGAAAGCAGCTGTGCTCCTTCACTGGCATGGGTTGGGTGGCCTCTTACTGGCATGGGGAACCAGAGGGTGATGGGGTAAGGACAGCCAGTAGGAGACTCACATCTTTGGCCTGCGAGGCCCTTAGTGCTGTCCTTGGCCATGGTCACTCTCCGAAGTGTGCCTCAGCACCTGCCTGGCTCTTTCCTCTTGAACCTTGTCCCTGTTTGTCCCAGCAGGTGCTCTGAGCCTTGCTGTCCCAGCCAGCTTGTCCTTGGCACCACTCCAATCTTGCCATGCTCCCTTTGCATAACCACTATTGTTCCTACCCTCCTCTTTTATATTGAATAGGGGTTGAAGTCCTCACCCCCAAAGACCTGAGAATGTGATTCTATTTTAGGGATAAGGTCTTTAAAGGGATGATTAGGTTAAAATGAGGATATCGGGGGCCTTAATTGAATCTGACTTGTATCCTTATGAGAAGAGGACATTTGGACACACGATGAGACACGAGGGACTTGCATGCACAGATGAAAGACCATGTGGGAAGGCAGTCACTTGCAAACCAACAAGAGAGGCCTCCAAAGAAACTGACCCTATTGACATCCACATCTTGGATGTCCAGGCTCTAGAATGATGGAAAAATAACTGTCTGTTGTTTCAGCCTCCCAGGCTGTGGTCTTTTGTTATAGCAGCCCTGGAAACTGGGTGAAAACCCCGTTTTTTTCCGCCAAACCACGTTAGCCAGTAGGGATGAGCGGACAGTAGGGTGCTGGTTGGGACAGTGTCAGATCCCAGCTGTACTGCTCATCACAGTGTGGCCATGGGCAAGTTCCTTGCCCTCTCTATGCCTCAGTTTACTCATCTCTAAAATATGACGATGACAATACTTACCTCACAGGGTGCTTATGAGGATGCAGATTCTCAGAAAATATCTAGAACAATCCCCAGCACCAAGGCAGCCCCCTCCCCCAAGTATGAGCTGATACCAGTGGATTCTGAAAGTTCGAGCTAGAAGGCTGTGCAGCCATGCCCTTCCCCTCCTGGACCACTCTCCTCTCAGGCTGAGCCTCTATGAAGGTCAATGACTACCTCCTCTCACATCTGAGAAACAGAGAATTGAGAGCCTCCCAGTGCTGGTGGAATCTGGGCTGGGTTTGCACATGGACCCCTGCACCTGGCCCACCCATGCCAGGGAATCCCTCGGCAGACCTCTGTGCTGCAAGATGGGCACACTATCTGTCTCCCACTTTGAATGGTGAGCCATGCTGTCCCCAAGAGGAAGGGCAAACACACTTGGCAGGGACCTCCACATACAGAAGTAAGAGATCCAGCTTTGGAATCACAGACCTGGCCTTTCAGTCTCCTTCCACCATGTATCAGTCATGTTACATTCACCTTGTCGTTCAATATCTCCAACCTACAGTATCTTCATCTATAAGTGAACAGTGATACCATGTACCTCATAACATTATAGTAAGGATGTAATAATATTTTAAGTACCTAACAACAGTAAACGCTGTAAGAGCTACTTATTAAATGCTATAAAGAAGGTAAGATGTATACCAGAAAGGAGAGCACGTGATTTAGAGATACAGGCATCCCTTGAAGGTGTTGCAGGTTTGGTTGCAGGTCACTGCAATAAGGCGAATATTACAATAAAGCAAGTCACACAAATATATTGGTTTCCCAGTGCATATCTTATAAAAGTTACATTTACACTATAATGCAATCTATTAAGTGTGCAATAACATTATGTCTCACAAACGTACATACCTTAATATAACAATATGTGATTGACAAAAAATGCTAATGACCATCTGAACTTCAGCAAATAATCTTTCTGCTGGTGGAGGGTCTTGCCTTGATGTTAACGGTGGCTGACTGATCAGAGTGGTGGTTGTTGAAAGTTGCTGAATTCTTAAAATTTCTTAAAATAAGACAGCAATGAAATTTGCTGTTGGACTTTTCCTTTCATGAAAGATTTCTCTGCAGTATGTGATACTGTTTGATGGCGTTTTACCCATAGTAGAAATTTTTTTTCAAAGTTGGAGTCTAATTCCAAATCATCTCAAATTCTGCTGCTGTTTTATCAACTAAGTTTACGTAATATTGTAAATTCTTTGTTGTCATTTCAACAATGCTTGCAGCATCTTCACCAGGCATAGAGTCCACCTCCCGAAGCCACTTTCTTTGCTCATCCATAAGAAGCAGCTCGTCATCTGTTCAAATTTGACCATGAGACTGCAGCAATCCAGTCACATCTTCAGGCTCCACTTCTAATCCTAGTTCTCTTGCTATTTCCAGCCACCTGCAGTGACTTCCTCCACTGAAGTCTTGAACTCCTCGAAGTTATCCACGAGGGTTGAAGTCAACTTCTTCCAAACTCCTGTTAATGTGATAGTCTTACTTGCTCCCAGAAATCATGAATGTTCTTAATGGCATCTATCAATACAATGACAAAAAAAAAAAAAAAAAAAAAATCCTTTCCAGAAGGTTTTTTCTTTTTTCTTTTTTTTTTTTTTTAGAAGGAGTCTCGCTCTGTCGCCCAGGCTGGAGTGCAGTGGCGCGATCTCCACTGACTGCAAGCTCCGCCTCCCGGGTTCACACCATTCTCCTGCCTTAGCCTCCCGAGTAGCTGGGACTACAGGCACCCGCCACCTCGCCCGGCTAGTTTTTTTTTTTTTTTTTTTGTATTTTTTAGTAGAGATGGGGTTTCATCGTGTTAGCCAGGATGGTCTTGATCTCCTGACCTCGTGATCCGCCCGTCTCAGCCTCCCAAAGTGCTGGGATTACAGGCTTGAGCCACCGCGCCCAGCCTCCAGAAGGTTTTCAATGAACTCTGCCCATATCCATCAGAAGATCTCCCATGATCAATGGCACCTACAGCCTCACAAAATGTATTTTTTTTTCAATAATAAGACTTAAACATCAAAATTGTTCCTTGGTCCATGGGCTGTAGAATGGATGTTGTGTTAGCAGTCATGAAGCAACATGAATCTCCTTGTACATCTCCATCAGCACTCTTGGGTAACAGGTGCATTACCAATGAGCACTACTATTTTGAAAATAACATTTTTTTCTAGGCAATGGGTCTCAACAGTGGGCTTAAAATATTCAGCAATCTATATTATAAACAGATGTGCTGTCATCCAGGCTTTCTTATTTTATTTGTGAAACACAGGAAGAGGGGATTTAACATAATTCTTAGAAGTCCTAGAATTTTCAGAATGACACATGAGCATTGGCTTCAACTTAAAGTCACCAGCTGCATCTGCTTCTAACAAGAAAGTCAGCCATCCTTTGATGCTTTGAAGCCAGGCACTGACTTCTCCTCTCTAGCTATGAAAGGCCTAGATGGCGTCTTCTTCCAACAGAAGGCTGTTTTGTCTACCTTGAAAGTCTGTTGTTTAGTGCAGCCACCTTCATCAGTTGTGCAGCTAGATCTTCCAGATAATTTACGGCTGCTTCTCTATCAGCACTTGCTGCTTCACCTTGCACTTTTGCAATGGAGGTTATGGAGAAGGCTTTTTTTTTTTTTTTTTTTAAGACAGATTCTTGCTCTGTCACCCAGACTAGAGTGCAGTGGTATGATCTTGGCTCACTGCAACCTCCGCCTCCTGATTTCCAGCCATTCTCCTGCCTCAGCCTTCTGAGTAGCTGGGATTACAGGCGTGCACTACCATGCCTGGCTAATTTTTTTTTTTTTTTTGTATTTTTAGTAGAGACAGGGTTTCACCATGTTGGTCAGGCTGGTCTTGAACTCCTGACCCTGTGATCCGCCCACCTCATCCTCCCAAAGTGCTGTGATTACAGGCGTGAGTCACTGTGCTCAGCTGGCTTTTTTTCTTCCTTAAACCTCATGAACCAACCTCCACTAGATTCCAACTTTTCTTCTACTGCTTCCTTGCCTCTCTCAGCCTCTATAAAATTGAGGAGAGTCAAGGTCTTGCTCTGGATTAGGCTTTGGCTTAAGGGAATATTGTGACTGGTTTGATCTTCCATCCAGACCACGAAAACTTTCTTCATATCAGCAATAAGGCTGTTTCGCTTTCTTATCATTCTTGTGTTCACTGGAGTAGCGCTTTCAATTTTCTTCAAGAACTTTTCTTTTGCATTTGCAGGTTGGCTAACTATTTGCACAAGAGTCCTAGCTTTTGGCTGATCTCAGCTTTCAACATGCCTTTCTCACTAACCTTAATCATTTCTAGCTGTTGATTTCAAGGTGGGGGGAAGTACGACTCTTCCTTTCACTCAAACACTTGGAGGCCGTTGTAGGGTTATTAATTGGTCTCATTTCGATATTGCTGTGTCTCAGAAAACAGGGAGGCCCAAGGAGAGAGAGAGAGAGAGAGAGAGAGAGAGAGAGGAAGGGCGGGTTGGTGGAGCAGTCAGAACGCACATAGCATTTATAGATTAAGTTCTTTGTCTTATCTTGGTGACAGCACATCTGTTTGTGATGTCCCAAAACAATTACAATGGTAACATCGAAGATCACTGATCACAGATCACCATAGCTGATATAATAATAATAATCTCTATTTTTTTTTTGAGACAGAGTTTCACTCTGTCACCCAGGCTGGAGTGCAGTGGTGCAATCTCGGCTCATTGCAACATCTGCCTCCCAGGTTCAAGCGATTATCTTGCCTCAGCCTCCCAAGTAGCTGGGTTTATGGGCATGTGACACCACGCCTGGCTAATTTTTGTATTTTTAGTAGACATGGGGTTTCACCATGTTGGCCAGACTGGTCTTGAACTCCTGACCTCAAGTGATCCATCCGCCTGCCTCGGCCTCCCAAAGTGCTGCGACTATAGGCATGAGTCACCGCGCCCAGTCTGATATAATGATAATAATGAAAAAGCTTGAAACATTGTTAGAACTACCAAAATCCGACAAGAGACACAAAGTGAGCATATGCTATTGAAAAGTGGTGCTGAGAGATGTGCCCGAGGCAGAGTTGCCACAAACCTTCGATCTGTAAAAAACGCAGTTATCTGCAAGGCTCTATCAAGCAAAGCACAATGAAATGAGGTGTACCTGTATCCCCTTCTCCAGACTGGGGACCTTTTTAAAGAGTAACACTCAGCTATTGACACTCCTGAATATTCCTGCCTGTTGTGAATCCCAAGGAACCACAGCTGAGTTCCACTCTGGTTAATGGATTCAGGGTGGTTTTCTGTAAATGATCGTTTGGTACAATGCCAGGACCAATGGACTCAGGGACTGGGAGGGCGGGTCGCTAACAGTTAGGGGCACAGAAGCACGTGGGTCCTTCCGGTGCAAGCCTGTAGTGTTCCCAACCCATCTGACCAGCAGGCTCTGTGGACTCACCATGCCTTGTGCTCCTGGGCAATCGAGTACTGTGCTTGCCGGAGGCCTGGCCGGGGAAGGGGCTGTGCCAGCCGGGCTGAGCAGTGAGGCTGGCTGGAGCTCTCCCTGCTGGCCACATCATGGCTAATGGTGCCAGGGTGTCTGGAAGCACTCAGGATGATGATGCAGGCCTGGGAGAGGCAGGTCTCTCTCTCTCCAGGTGAGGTGCTGCCTGGACTGGACTGCAATTTGAGATTCCTGTGTGTGCTCCAACCTGTCATGAGAAACAGGAAGGGCAATTACCAAGTTGACTGAAGTTTTATTAACCTGCCACCCACCAAGGGGAGTAAATCAAAGAAGTCCACGTTATTGAATCATCGGCTTTAGGAACATAGATGTCGTCTCTGCCCCGAGTGCCCCTGGCTGCATGGCACAGCATAAAACACGACACCTCTCTCCTGTGACGGGCACAAAATCCGGATGCTCAAATAATTCAAGTCTAGCTCTTTTGGACTTTCAAAGGTGCTGTGTGCCCAACTGGCATGTTGCTATAGTTTAGTTTTTTTTTGACAGCAGATTTGTTTTCCTCTTTTTGTTTTCCTATGACTGATATTAAATGAGGTTCTCTTTCTGAGTTCACACCTACAAATGGACAAGGAATTGTACCAGAATGTGTTGGGTAGGGAGGGCAGAAGAGCATCCTCTTTTCTTACTTCTCTCTCTTCCTTCCTTCCTTCCTTACCTACCCACCACTCCCACCTGCCACGCCTCCCGCGGGCCGCCGACGCCGCAGGCGTCTTCCGGGGGTCCGGGTCGGCGGGCCGGTCTTCTTGGATCGGGCCGTCGGGGACGGGCCGCGGCCCGCTCTAGGCCGGCCATACCTGCAGCCGGCCCGAGTAGCAGCAGATTGCACCGCCGCCGTCGCCTCTAGCCCGGTGCATGCTCACGTCCTTGAGGCCTCTGCGCCCTCTCCTCGGGCTTTCTCCTTTCCTCTCTTTGTCTGAAAGAAGTCCTCCCCCAGCCTCCCTCCCTCCCTCCCTCCCTTCCTTCCTTCCTTCCTTCCTTCCTTCCTTCCTTCCTTCCTTCCCTCCCTCCTTCCTACTTTTTCTCCCTGATTCTATGTTCCTGTGTATATTTATTCATCTATCCATCTACCTACTTATTTATCCAATTGTTATTGAATTTTTGTACTGGGTACTAGGGATTCAATGCAAGAAGTTAGGATGGCATTCTTCCTGCTGTGTAGCAGACTGCATTTACCAAAGATGACTGCAAAAATATTTCCCATCCCACATACACTTTGCAAAGTGGTCTTGCCACTCTCACATCAAGGGAGCTGTCTGTGGCCTCCTGGAATCTGAGCCTGCCTTAGTGACTCGTTTATGACTAGCAGAAGGCAGCTGAAGTCATGTGATGCTGTGTGACTTCCAAAGTCAGATTAGAGGAAGCCGTGAAGCTCAATTTGGGGCTGTAAGAAGTTTGAGTACCTGAGACTGTCATGCTGGGGAGGTCACATGTATGTCCTCTGGTCACCCGGGCTCCTGGCTGACAGCAATGACTTCCAGGCCAGTAAGTGTGCCATCTTGAAAGTCGTGCCTTCAGATGATCACAGCCTGGCTGACATCTGACTGCAACTGTGTAGGAGATCCAAATGCCCAGCTGAGCCTTTTGCAAATCCCTGCCCCACAAAATCATGAGCAAAATACAATGGTTGCTTTAAACCGTTGAGCATGGGGGTCATTTGCTACACAGCAATGGGTGACTGGTCCATGCTCTCAAAGAATATCTGGTCCAGGTGGGAAGATAGATATTAAACTCTCCTGCATAAAATTGTACTCAAAGTCATAGCAACATTGAAGAGCACTATAGAACTAGGAGAGTGCCCTGGTCCAGAGAGGTTGGGGAGGGTGTCCTGAGGAAGGGGTGATGATTGAGATCTGAAGGAAAAAGAGGAATTTCACAGGAGGTGAGAGGAAGAGTATTCTGGCATGAGCAAAGGTCCTGGGGCAGGAAGGAGATGTTGAAAGAAGGCCAGCGAAGTTGCAGAGTGGGGAGCAAGGAGAGGCCAGAGAGGGACATGGGGCCCAGACCCTGCAGGGCCACCCGTGCATGCTGTGCTGAGGATCTGGGCATTTGTAAGAAAAGTAATGGAAGCAGTAGTTGTGGGTGTCAGGGGTCTGGTTAATGAGCCTGGGAGCACTCGCCTGGAAATGGCACTCGAAGGGGAAACGGTGTAGGTGAAAACCAATACCCGATAGGACCAAGTTTCTGGCGGGGCCTGCTTTCCTGCTGCGGGTCCCAAGTGCTTCTCTTTCCTAGGAAAGGCCGCAACTTCAAATTGAATTGCACAACCTTGGGTGGGTCATTTCACCTCTCTGGGGACTGGACTTGTATGGATGATTTATAGGTTCTTTCAAATCCCATGAATCAAAGAATCAATCTTCAATGACTTTCCCATCATGAACAAAGCACTCGCTAAAACTTACATAAATAGATTAAATGGGCCAATGACATGAGATTAGATTTAATATGAATCGTTACCATAATGTGCTGTCTACAGCGCTATGTCTTTTCCCCCTAATGCCAGCCTTATTTTAATGGCAACACAGGGTTAGGAAAGGCAGCCACTGAGCAAATATCCCCTGGCTCCCTGGGGAAAGTCTGCCTGTGTCAAACGGCAGCGGAGAAACAAATGTTACACACGTGACCATGGCCTGGACGTGGAGCTAAGTCCCTGCCTGGCACGCACTCATCCCCAGATGCAGACAGTGCCTGGTCAGCTAAACTGACTCACCAGGAAAGGGGTGCGCTCCAGACACCAGTCTCCAGCGTTCCCTTAAGACGTGAACTCCGCACAATTGAAAATGCAGAAACCAATGATGCCCACAGGTTTGGGGCCATTTACTCTCTCCGGGACCTTGGACCAGTTATTTTACCTCTCCAAGCAGAACTTTCCTCAAAACTGAAGATTAAAATAGCCCCCTACCTATCTTCAAGGGGTGATGCAGAGATGAAATAATTCCTGTAAGTTGGGCATATCCTATTCACCTGGCACCTAGTATGTGCTGCATAAATGTTGACTATTATTATTCTAGTCAATTCTTCAGTGCTGTTCTTGAATAATTGAAACTACACACAGTTAAGATGACAAATGTCAAACCCAGAAATACTAAGGGCCTGCTGTATGAATTTATGCTCAAATTGACTGTTTAGAAAACAGAGAGTAGGTTTGGCTCATCTCGGTAATCCCTTTTGCTGTTTGTATACGTTCCCTAGTTAAAAATAAAAACCAGGCCGGGCGCGGTGGCTCAAGCCTGTAATCCCAGCACTTTGGGAGGCCGAGACGGGCGGATCACGAGGTCAGGAGATCGAGACCATCCTGGCTAACACTGTGAAACCCCGTCTCTACTAAAAAATACAAAAAACTAGCCGGGCAAGGTGGTGCGCGCCTGTAGTCCCAGCTACTCGGGAGGCTGAGGCAGGAGAATGGTGTGAACCCGGGAGGCAGAGCTTGCAGTGAGCTGAGATCTGGCCACTGCACTCCAGCCTGGGCGACAGAGCAAGACTCCGTCTCAAAAAAAATAAATAAATAAAATAAATAAATAAAAACCAAAATAAAATCGTAAGTAATGTGAAGGAGGGGTACTCCAGCCCAATGGGTCCAAATGGTATTTGAAGTCACTCAGAATAACCAGCAGGTCCCCGTTCCTGTTCTGGGATGCATGCTTTGGGCTTGCTCCTGAGTGGGTACACAGGCACACGCGCGAGCACACACACACACACACACACACACGCTCATTGCTGAAAGTGTGCCCAGAAAATTAATTCTCGTTTCCTTGATACAGTCCTATTCTGCTTTCCAAGACGAAAAACAAATCACCTCCCACAGCAGCCACCTCACTCCCATCTGATGAGGGCAAGAGGCAAGGCAAGGAGGAAAGAGAAAGGAGGGACAGAGACAGCAAGGGGTCCTCAGATCTCCACCCATGCTCCTGAGCCCCTCTCCGGCCAGGGCTGGGGACTGTGTGCCTTCAAAGCAGGCAAAATAAAATGGTTGCATCTTGGATCCATTTAGACAGTAAATTTTTTGAGTCCCTATAAGCTAAAATCAATATTGGCACAACTGTGTGTCATTAAAAACTAAATGAACATGACAAAACCAAACTGCTGCCTATTAAACAAATGAGTTTTCTCTCCGCACAGGCACAGCGGGTTATTAAATTCTTTATTACAGGAACATCACCGTTTGAAGGGGGTAAAAATACGTCTTTATGAGTCATCTGTATGTGTGTAGCAACATGGCCTTCCTGTGCTCGTCCTCAAAGGCACTCAGGAGCCACCGACCTCCTCCCACAGGAAGATGAGGTTCCTCTGAGCTCTCTATCAGCAGAGGTGGAGAGAAAGCGTTCCATGACACCTGGCGTTCACTCACTTGTTATGGATCCATTCAATCATTACTTTATTGATTCATCAGTAAATATTTATTGAACGTCTACTATGAGTCAGGCATTCTGCTGGGTTCTGGGATCGTCCATTTAAGCCAAGATACTTGGAACCACATGTCAGAAGAGCCAGCTGCCAGTAGCCTAAATGACAAGGGTATTTATTTTCTCCCCTAACAAGCCTGGAGTCAAGGTGGTTCCAGAGCTGACGTAATGATCTAGTGACTTTATCATAGACTCAAATTCTTTCATCTTTATAAAGCTCTGCCATTTTCAGCGTGACACTTGTTTCCTCATGGTTGCAAAAGGGTTACCATTGCTCCAGACATCTTGACCACACACAGTCATATCCAATGGCCATTCTGTCCCTACATTTCATTGTATCTGGAAATATAATCTATTACAAAAGCCCTGAAAAGTTTCTCCTCACATGCCATTGGCCCAAGGTGGTGCATATGCTCTGTGTCTCCCTCGTCATAAGGGAGGCTGGAAATGCATTGTTCATAGGCTCCCTCTACCTCTCGACAAAGCTTTCTCTTTCTATTTTATGGGCATTTGTGATTCTCTTGGAGCCTCACCTCCCGGCGCCCCCAAACCTGCTTGCTGTCTCTTGGCATTCTCCCAGTTCCTGGCAGTGCTGGTGTTCTGGCCACTTCCCCAGATCTCCTCTCACCCTCCTCCGCCTCTCTCTGTGCTCCAAGGGACTGAATTTCTTTCTTTCCTTCCTTTCCTTCATTTCCTTCCTTCCTTTCCTTCCTCTTTCTTTCTTTCTTTCTTTCTTTCTTTCTTTCTTTCTTTCTTTCTTTCTTTCTTTCTTTTTCTTCTTTGAAATGGAGTCTTGCTCTGTCACCCACGATGGAGTGGTACAGTGGTACCATCTTGGCTCACCACAACCTCCACCTCCCAGGTTCAAGAGATTCTCCTGCCTGAGCCTCCCGAATAGCTAGGGTTATAAGTGCCCACCACCACATCTGGCTAATTTATTTGTATTTTTAGTAGAGATGGTGTTTCACCATGTTGGTCAGCTGGTCTCGAACTCCTGACCTCAGGTAATCCACCTGCCTCAGGCTCCCAAAGTGCTGGGATTACAGGCGTGAGCCACCGTGGCTGGCAGCTGACTTTCATAGAGATGTTCAAGCAGCTGCTTTGCCTTCTGGCTTCAGCTGGGGTAGAGCAGTGGGATGCATGACTGGAGATCAGAAGGCAAGAGGAGAGAGAGCTGGGGTCATGGTTTCCCTAGGTCCCTCCTTGCAGGTACTGGGGTTGTCCATGCCCCTCTGCCTAAGCTATCCTCTTCTGCAGCTGTTCTTGCCAAGATTCTGGCACCTGCTCCCATCCGTTGCTGTTCATACCTGGAACCCTGGGTTGCTATACCATCCCTACAGGGCTCCCCCTGCATTCAGCTCTCCCCACCCACCTATCTGTGCCTGCCCTCTGCTTTTCACCAGCACTGGCTGCTAACCCAGCCCATTGCCTTTCACCAGGTTCTCTGCCTGTCCCCTTGGATTCAAACATCATCTGACTTGCTACTTTGTTCTCAACTCCAGCTTTGCTCCCGGAAAAGTGTCCTTTCGGTCCCCATCAGTTTTGTGCTGTGTAGCCACGGGCCAGCCCTGGCCCTCTGCCGTGTGCTCCACCATTGTCCCAGATCCCAGCCCAGGTATGTGTCCTGGCTCCTACTTGCCCAGATGAGCATACACTGATCTGATACTAACTGGAGACTCTTCTGTCCTTAGAGGATGGAGGAAGGAATTGAATGAGTGGAGGAAGAAAACAAGTAAGTGCAAAGATGGAAGGGCAGAGGAAGACGGATGGAACTCTCTCTGAATAGCCCCAGCCTCCCTCTGGAGAAAGTGGACAGTGCTGGTGTCCTGGTCAGTCCTTGGTGCTCACCAGGCTTTCTCATTTGCACTGGGAGACGACACGTCTTCTCTGCTTCAGCTCGGGGTTACTTCCCAATCTCAGCCAGGTCCGAGAAGCAGGGATTCAGGACTTAGCACATTTGCTTCTGTTGTTGCTCTTAATTTTCACAGTAGTCGAGCAGAGTAGACATTATGGTCTCCATTTTGTCAGAGGAAACTGAGGCACAGACATTAAGCATCTTGTCCAAGGTCATGTGTTACTTCTATCGGGGCTTGGACCAGAATCCTATCTCCTGACTTCAAATTCCAGGCTCTTTCCCTGATGCTGTAGTTCCTAGTTTCTGCTCTAAACAGACTTGGGTTCTGTATGCTGAACTGAGGAGTTTGCTCTACACGTTAATGGGATAATGACTGTATTTCCTCAATTTGCAGATAGAATCCATTCGTACATATAATTTCTTTGATTATTCTGTTGTTCTCCAAATTTTTGCAGAGTCTTTTAGCACTTATCATCCTATCATCAATACCTGAATCTCATATAAAATGGGATGCGATTTAGCACGGCATTACACAGTTAACTCCAGCACCTCAACAGCTCTCAGTGTGTTCTGCACAGATTAGGATGTACTTGCCCCATGCTTTAGGCCCAGATTCAAGATTTGAGAACCACTTTTCCATGATTTTTTCAGTCCAGAAAGGCTAATCTAGACATTTTAAATTCTAACATGACTAAACGGCAGTGACTCCAGAAGCTCTGTGTTCATGCAGACTCCAGATGTGGGTCTGCCCTGGCCTCTCGGGGGAGAGAACTAGGCTCCATGAGTTATGCCTTCAACAGGCACGGGAGTGGGGACTGTTGAC
Organism: Rhinopithecus roxellana; assembly: GCF_007565055.1. NCBI lineage: Eukaryota > Metazoa > Chordata > Mammalia > Primates > Cercopithecidae > Rhinopithecus > Rhinopithecus roxellana. The sequence continues at coordinate 60,602,007 of NC_044567.1, forward strand.
TGCTTGCCGGTAATTTACATACCCTGACCCAGACTTGTCCCTCCAGCAGAAGAAAAGAAGCTGATTCCAACCTGTCTTGGTTTTGGCTCTCCTTAGAATGTCAAAGGTGTATGAAAGAGACTGAGCTTGCTTCATCACCCCCACCTGTGTTAAGTGGTGATCACAATGGCATTAGAGATGATCACATCATATTATTTAAACATGATTTTAAATAGCTGTAACAATGGCCAAGCTCCATCTGCAGACCTTGACCACTGCCCAGCAAAGGGCAGTTGGTTGGCTTACACGATGAGAGCATTGCTGGCACGCAGCCTTGTCCGTCATCCTTGCTTGCTGGAACTCAGCAGCGAGTCTCTCTGAAGGTGACACAGGCTTTGGTGGGTGGGGTGTGGAGGACGGCCTGCTGCACCGCTGGAGGTGGGGCAGAGAGGAGCCCGTTACCAGGGAAGTTTGGGGCATGTGGAAGCAGTGACCCCTTCTGGCCAATAGAGGAATGACATAAATTTGCTAGGAAGGGATGACAGGCGGAGAGATGAATGGCCAGGAAGGCCATGGGGGAAAGAATGGACTAATGAGAATATCTATGATGACTCATCTCTTCAGTTATTCCCTAAGCGACTGTGTCATCCTATGCCAGTCATCAGAGTGAGACAGCATAACACATGTGTGTCCAGGGAGGATGTGAGCATGACAATGAACCTCGGGCACTCTCATCTGGAAAGGGCTAGAAGGGAATGGGGTAGTGAGGACCAGCTGTGGAAGCCTCAGGGACAATGGGACACGCATCTGAGAATCTTGGAGGTGGCCAATGCTCCTGGTACTGTGAGGCTTGGGGTGCTGGAGGTCAGCAGCCACCCCTCCTCGAGCTCTGTCTGCCAGGGATTCCTGGAGACAGTTTCCACCACCTTTGAAGAGGTGGGCCATCCTGGAGGCTGGTGTGAAACAGAGTCCTCTCCCTGTTCTGTCCTACAGTGGGACAGAACAGACTCAGGCTCAGCTCTTCTCAGTTGCTGACCTGCTCTGTGGTCAAAGACAGTAGCCCCTCCCAGCTCGGATGTGCTGCCCTGCAAAGCAAAGCAAAGCAAAAAGCATGTAGCCCTGCCCAACTTAGATGTGCTCCCCTGCAAAGTGGGCAGGGTATGGGCTTTATGGAGAAGACCCATTGATATCATGGTTTCCAAAGGGCCTGACAGTAGGTGCTCATTATGACTCCCGTGCTAGTCCCGTAGGCCGGTCATTTCAGAGTGTTCTGCAAGCCCCCCATGCCTCCCTGCCTTTGCACACACCATTCCTTCTTCTTGGACAGCCTCTCTGTTCCTGGCCCATCTGGTCTACCTGGTCTACTTGGGCACATTCAACTTATTCTTCAGGGCTTGGTTCAAGGCCTTCCTGGATTGCTGCCCTGATACCTAGACAGAGTTAACCACTTCCTTATCTATGCTCCTCTAACGCTGTAGCTATACCAAGTGCACTGTGGTACTTACTTATTTGCATAATAACATCATTGCATTCTAAAAATGACAGCAGCTACGAATTGTTGGGCACTTTCTGTCTGCCAGGCACTGAATGGTGAGTGTGCTGTGGATGATCTCGTTTCAGCCTCACAGTAGTCAGTGAAGGAGGTGCAATTATTATCCTGTTTAAGGATATACTAAAAGGAGGTCTTGGGAAGGATAGGTCACTCACCCAGCATCACACAGCTGCAGTGGTCCTCCACAAAAGGGCTTGATTTGGGGCATTTGCCAATTTCCATAGTATAAATATTCCAAGGATGATAATTTTAAACTACTGATGCTTTGATGATGGGCTTGTAATATTCCTGAAAATTCAGCCACAGGCTCTCATGAGCTGGTACGAACCGGCATGAACTGGTTGCAACATGTCACTGTGACAGTTCTCTCCATCTCCAGGAACTACGGCTGCTCAGGAGCAGGGACTAGATTTTAATAACTCATGACCCCCAGTGCCCTGCACAGTGACTGGAGCTTAGTAGCTGCTAAGTTAATGTTGGTGACATGAGATGGATTTCAGAGCATAGAGGGCAGGGGCAGAGGCTGCCTGGGCAGAGGCTGCCTGGGCAGAGCACCCCAACAGGACACTGCCTTTCTCCTCCTCTGAGTGGATGTTGTCTGACAGACTCACATTTCAAACTGAGCGCAGGTACAGTGGACTGTCAGGGGTAGCAGAGGCCTCTGGGCTGGGAACAGATGTCACATCTGGGCATCTGACTGGTGTTTTTGTGTGTGTGCACATGCGGGGGTTGGAGGAGCACGTGGGAAAACCATGTGAGTGTGTGTGTGTGTGTGTGTGTGAATGAGAAACTTTTATCTCCACAATAATAAGGGTGTGAGATTCTCTTTCATCTGGCTAAGGCCAGAACAAGGCACTCGTAGTTAGCCATAGAGACACTAACTAGAGGGTTCATGCCTGAACAGGGCCAGAACAAGGAGGGGAGTGCCAGGAGAAGAGACTTCCAGAGGTCACTCATGTACCCATGATGGGCAGTCTGTACACGAAGGGTCTGGAGCAGTGAGAAGATGAACCTGCCAAGGCCTAGAACCGTTCCTGGAGCCAGGTGAGAAATGCCTGGGTCAGTGAATGTCAGCATTGGCTGCAACAGCGATTCTGAAACTCAAGTGCTCATCAGTGTCAGCGAGGGCAACCTGCACAGTCTCACAGGTCCACCCAAATGCAGAAAGACCCTGCACTCAGAAAGACCCCCACACTCAGCGAGACCCCCACACTCAGAGAGACCTCACACTCAGAGAGACCCCCACACTCAGAGAGACCCCTACACTCAGAGAGACCCCACACTCAGAGAGACCCCACACTCAGAGAGACCCCCACTCTCAGCGAGACCCTCACACTCAGCGAGACCCCCACACTCAGAGAGACCCCACACTCAGAGAGACCCCCACACCCAGAGAGACCCCCACACTCAGAAAGGCCCCACACTCAGAGAGACCCCCACTCAGAGACCCCACACTCAGAGACCCCCACACTCAGAGAGACCCCTACACTCAGAGAGACCCCACACTCAGAGAGACCCCACACTCAGAGAGACCCCCACACTCAGAGAGACCCCACCACTCAGAGAGACCCCCACACTCAGCGAGACCCCCACACTCAGAGAGACCCCACACTCAGAGAGACCCCCACACCCAGAGAGACCCCCCACTCAGAAAGGCCCCCACACTCAGCGAGACCCCACACTCAGAGAGACCCCTACACTCAGAGACCCCACACTCAGAGAGACCCCCACACTCAGAGAGACCCCACACTCAGAGAGACCCCACACTCAGAGAGACCCCACACTCAGAGAGACCCCCACACTCAGCGAGACCCTCACACTCAGTGAGACCCCCACACTCAGAGAGACCCCACACTCAGAGAGACCCCCCACACCCAGAGAGACCCCCACACCCAGAGAGACCCCCACACTCAGAAAGACCCCCACACTCAGAGAGACCCCACACTCAGAGAGACCCCACACTCAGAGAGACCCCCACACCCAGAGAGACCCCCACACCCAGAGAGACCCCCACACTCAGAAAGGCCCCCACACTCAGAGAGACCCCACACTCAGAGAGACCCCCACACTCAGAAGGCTTTAGTGATCTGCTGTTGCCATCCTGAGATTCTTAATATTTTTTGAATAAGGGGCTCCACATTTTCATTTTGCCCTGGTCCCCACAAAGGACATAGCTGGCCCTCCCTGAGGTGCTTGTGAAAACCCACATTGCTGGGTCCCTCCCGAAGAATTTCTGACTCAGAAGTTCCCAGGTAAGAATTTTGAGAATCCTCAGAGCCAGAGGAATGGGGTAGCACCGGGGGATCCCAGCAGAGGGAAGGCTCGTCCAGACGCGCTCTGTGGCCTGGTCAGAGCTGCTGCTGCTTCCGAGTCAGAAGTCAAGAGGGTGCAAGGGGCCAGCTCAGCTCAAACCTTTATTTCTCAAAGGGCCAGAAAGCCCAAAGGCCAGCGCTGGCTTTCAATGCATGGGAAAGAATTGAGGGTGAAGGTTTGAGAATGGACATCCACAACCCAAAAGAGCAGATCTCAGGAGGTGTAGGCAAATCTGGGGTGGAAAACGGAGTGTGAAATTGGCTGCTGGGTGGGCATGGTGGCTCACAACTGCAATCCCAGTGCTTTGGGAGGCGGAGGAGGGAGGATTGTTTGAGTCCAGGAGTTCCAGGCTGCAGTGAACTATGATGGCATCACTGCCCTCCAGCCTGGGGACAGAGCAAGACCCTGTCTCAAGAAAACTATTAGGGCTATAAATCAAGGGAAACTGAGTCACATGAAGCAATGTACCTGCACCTGCCCCATTCGTTCAGGAGCGAGTTGTTCAGTGAGGTCTACTTGCACTCTAGAGAAAGGTTAACGTGCTGTCTGTTGGATGCGCTGGGCCAGCAGAATGCTGAGTGGAAGGTTTTAAGGTCTCAGGACATAAGATGGCGGAAGTCTGGAGTATCCCATAACCCTAATGGTAAGCCAGAGTGTTCGGCCTTGAGGAGGTTGTGGGACTGTTTTTACCGTGTTTTCCACTACAAAATGAGTTCTCAGTGATCTGTGTTGGAGGCTGAATCCCACTATTTAAGAACTGTTTCTTCCGTATAAAGGAGGGCGTTCTTCACTGGAGATTACAGACCTCTTGAGAGTCCACGGATGTGCTCCAGAAGGTCCACGTGCCCTGCGGGAATTGTTTGTGAAATTTAGTGTGTGTTATAGACACATATTTTTTCCTGGGGAGAGGATCTGTAGCTTTCATCAGATTCTCAAAGGGTTCTGTGACCCCTTCACAAAAGGATTTATTGAAATGGTTTGTCTGAAAGGGGGATTATTCAGTAAAGAGTGTCAGAATAACTGGCCAACCCTTCGAAAAAAAATAATAAAGCAGGATCCTCACCTAACTCCTTATACCCAAATATATCCCCAATGGGTCAAGGATTAACATATTGAAGAAAAAAATGAAGCAATAAAAGTTCCAGAAGACATTTGGGTGAATATATTTACAATGTTGGAGTGGGAAACCAGTTTCCGAAGTGGGAAACGAAAACCAGAAGCCACACAGGAAAAGACTGATCAATCTAGTTCAGAAAAATGAAAGCATCAATGTGGGTAAAATCAAGACAAAAGACTATTGAGGTCAAAAGACAAGGGGTAAATGGGAAGTCATATTTATGGCACCAATCATAGACGAGAAGCCAATTTATTAACTTACGAAGCGTTTAGGTAACCTGTAAGAAAAAATTAAAATCAACTAAATATAAAGATGTACCTACAATGTGGGTAGGCAGTGAACACTGAAAGAAAGAGAGTCAATAAAAAGATTAAAGAAATGTGAATGGATACCAAAAATTGTATTATCATTTTTTAACCTCACAGATTGGCCAACATTTATAGTGACAGTGTTTTATTATACGGATGTTTTATATTTTATTTAGTCTTGCATTTGCTATTTGGATTGCATCTGGTTCTCAGGTATTAGAAACAATGTTGTCAAGAACAATTTTGTAGTTAAATCCATCATTATTTACTTAAATGCTTGAAGGATCACCAACATTTAGCATCACGTAGCTGATCTTGTCCCTTCCAAAGGGATCAGAGCATACAGGCTGGAGCCAGGGTCATAGCACAGTATTGTAGCCCTCCTGGGAATGGTAGCCCTGGATGTCGAGATGGAAAATGTGGTAAATTATATTCAGGGAGTGTCCATTATGTGCAAATTGTGTGCTGGGTACTTTTGAAAACTTTTATTTTATTTAAGACAGAGTCTCACTTTGTCACCCAGGACGGAGTGCAGTGGCATGATCTCGGCTCACTGCAACCTTCACCTCCCAGGTTCAAGCGATTCTCATGCCTCAGCCTCCCGAGTAGCTAGAATCACAGGTATGCGCCACCACACCCGGCTAATTTTTTTGCATTTTTAGAAGAGACGGGGTTTCACCATGTTGGCCAAGCTGATCTCGAACTCCTGATCTCAAGTGACCTGCCCGCCTCCACCTCCCAGAGTGCTGAGATTACAGGAGTGAACCACTGCACCTGGCCCGGTACTTTTGAATATATTAGCCATTTCACTTCACAACAAGAAGAAATCAAGCCAGCATTTTTTCCCCATTGTACAGATGCAAAAACAAGATCAGAAAGGTTTAGTAATTTCCCCAGATTGCACGGTGAGGTAAGATGCAGGCCACTCTGGCCGAAAGCCCGTGTTCCTCTCGCCTCGCCAGCTGTCTGTTGAGAGCAGCAGCAGGTAGTTGGTGTCGTACTTCTGGAGGGTGGGGAGACTAGGAGGGAAGAAAGTCACTGCCAGGGAGGCAGAAGGACCCCCAAAGACAATTTTGTCTCTATTTACAATTTTCCCAAATGTTGTCCCTGCCCCCTGGGTGCCCTGATGTGTTTTCTTCAAGGGAACATTCTGTGTGGGAGGCTCAGGGGTTGTCTCTGTGAGTTTGTACAAGGAATGGATGATAAATAACAGTGGGCCTTGCTCTGCCTCTCTGTGCCTTGTGACTTTTTAGGTGCATTTAGATGGGCCACCCAGGTTGACTTGAAGCTTTCAATGCCCACGTGTGCATGCAAGCTTTCACAGAGCTCAGCAACGGAAAAGACGTTTCTCCATTCCCTCTGGTTCCAGGCAATACAAAACTTTCTCATCTGATTTTTCTTCTTAACCCTTCCAATTGCTGTTACGTTGCTGTTCTTCCCCCGCTGAGCCAGCCGACTCATCTTCCCTACCTTCATACTCCATCAGACCAGTCCCCACACCAGGTCACCCAATTAAGTAACCGCGTTCAGGTGAAAGTCTTCACAAACCAAGCGCAGGTACCGTGTTACCTTTTAAATAAATTCTGAAGACCCAACACTGTCAGAAGGAGTTTGGGGGCTCAGAGTTGATTTTCTAAGAGGAGCCTCTACTCTTAAACCATACCGTGTCTCCAGAGCTACAGCCAGAGGAGATGAACTGTGATTCTGAGAAAGCAGAACTATGAACTAGTATAAGCAGAGAGAAGAACCGTCTGGCCGTGTTAGTGGCAGATACGAAGTGTCCTTACCCTACTATTACTCAAAGGTGGTTACCAGTTAAAATGATCGCCCTAATAGTTGGCTATTTATTTTCTTTTTCTTTCTTTCTTTCTTTTTTTTTTTTTTTGAGACAGAGTTTCACTATGTTGGCCTCAGAGTTGAGGCCAGGCTGGTCTCAAACTCCTGTGCCTCAGGATCAAAGGCCTCAAGTGATCTGCCCGCCTCGGCTTCCCAAAGTGCTGGTATTACAGGCATGAGCCACTGTGCCCAGTCCTATTTTTTTGTATTTTTAATAGAGACGGGGCTTCACCATGTTGTCCAGGCCCGTCTCAAACTCCTGACCTCAAGTGATCCGACCTCCTTGGCCTCCCAAAGTGCTAGGATTACAGGCGTGAGCCACCACGCCCGCCTCATAGTTGGCTTTCTAAAGACATGAAAACACAGTGAGAGAGAGTGTAGAAAGTATCAAATTACTTTTTAAAATGTACAGATTCTTTGACCCCCTGCACAATTTTGCTCCTACGAATTTATCTTAAGGAAAGACTCCTATTTGTACAAAGATCTATGTACAATATGTTCTTCTCAGAATCTTCTATAGTATTAGAGAAATGGAAACCAACCAATTGTTCAATAAAAGGGACTGACCAAGAAAATGAATGTGGCTATTAAAAACCATGTTGTAAGAAAGATAGTGATGTGGCAGAATGGTCATAATGGACTAGGATCGGGGGAGGAGGGCAAGAATGATAGGGAAAGCAGGCCAGAAAATAGTATGTACAATGGTACGTGCGTTTATAAAGAAAAAGGACTGGGAGGAGAGAGAAAGAAGGCTAGAAATCTTTGTAGCAAAAATGTTAAAGAGTTTTTCTCCAGGGTAGAGAATTATGAGTAATTTTTCTTTTTTGTGTGCTTTTTGGTTTTCCACTTTTGCTACATTGAGCTCCTTTGTAATTAGGAAAACCATGTTTTTAAAAGAGGTGGTTTTGTTACAGGTCCTTTGGCTCAGGGTTCTGTAGTTGCCACGGGCTGTGGTGAGAGCCTGGAGGTGTCTGCTCAGGGAAGAGCAGCTGCCAGGTGGGGTCCGGGATGCAGGTGGCTATGCGAGCGGCTCAGCTTGTAGGAGAGGTGAGCTTGGCTCATGGATTCTCCTCCCGTGATCACTTTTCCCACTCCCCCCCGCCCCCCACCTCCCTGCACCGATCCCACAGGGGACAATCAGTATCCCAAATACCCAGCCTGTTAGACATAGTGTCTGATCGAAGATCGAGTTCCTCGGATTAATGCTGGGTTGAAAAATGACCCATGAGTCCCTAGAGATGGAGCAGAGCTGGAGTGGAGCTTTGAATTTATAACCCAGCCTCCCAGCGCTGGGCCTGGGCACCACACAATTTCGACAGATGATTCTCATGAGAAACTTTCAGTTTCCATTTGATTATGGGCCCATAAACACAGATTGCAATTGAGCAGAGTTAGGGCTCTGCCTGGATTGGACCTGCCAGGGCTCAGGGAGCCTTACTGGATGGCTCTGGCCTGCCTGTCACCTGCTGGTTCTGAGCTGCTGCCTGCAGCTATGCATGTGTTGTGATGTGGCTGTTGGATGTATCCACATGCATCTCTTATGTGGGCGTCTGCCTCTCCCATTAGCCTGGGCAGGGATTTGTCTTTCCAATGGATCATCCAGTCGTACCGTCTTTGGGTGGTAGTTGTGCCTGCTGGTTATAGGAAGTTTCAGCTAACTTTGGTTTAGGGTTCACCATCTTGCTTTTACTTTTTCACTCACTCACTCATTCATTCACCATTTGCCATTATTGAGCAGCTCTCATGTGTCAGAATACGGACTTAGTAACACCAGGCAGACTCAGGGATACCAAGAATAAAGTCTCACTGCTAGCGTCAGAGGAGTCACACTTAAGATAGTGTCACATGCATTAATTTAGAAAAACGTTCAGGGAGCTAAGAGAACATAGAGGATGAACCCCTAGGCAGGAGGGAGAGGCCAGCCTGGGCTACCAGGAAGGGAGGCTGTTCACTCAATTCATCTCAACAAGTGTTTGGAGTAGCTGCACTGGGCTAAACCCCCAGAGGATTAGATAGAGACAGTGCAGTGGCATAGGCTAGAACCCCTGAGAATTAGACAGAAATGGTGCAGTGACATTGTTCCTACCTCCATATTGCTTACCATTGTCGAGTATTTCTTCCAGCATTCTAGGTAAGACTGCTTCTTGCTCACTCCCCCTGTGGGGAAATATTAGGAGCTGCTTCAGGACCCTTGAGCACAGGGACAAGACAAACCGATAGCAGAGGGACACCTGTGGGGTCTGGAGTCTTCAGCTGGAATGAATTCAACAAATATTTACTCACCTTGTGCCAGGCACTCTTCAAAGCATTGGGCAAGCAGAAGAGCCAAAGAGGCAAAGTCCACATTCCACTGGGGAGAAAGAGAGAGAGACCATCGTCGAAGGCGCATGTGCATAGGTAACGGGTCAAGTGCAGAGAAGTGCAAGGAAGAGACTTCCGTCAGAGAACAGCTGAGAGAGGGCGGAGGGCAAGTCTATGTTTATACACAGGGAGAAACGACGGCAGCTTGGATTGTGGTAGCAACGGAGGAAGTGGCTGGAGGGGACCGGACTGTAGATGCATTTTGAAAGTAGAGCTTTTAGAGCGAGGGGTGTGGGAGACAGAGAGGAGTGGAGGATGATTGCAGGGGTTTCAGCTTGAGAACTGGGGAGCGAGTTGCTATTTACTGAGGTGGAGAAAACTGGGAGAGGAACAGGTTTGGGGGAAGCCACTTCTATCCCATAACTGTGGCACTTGATGGCTGTCCTAGGAGACTCTCACATGCCCCCCCCAACCCCCACCTCATAGTTCCTGACCAGTGCTGTGATGTGCCCTGTCTTTTCGTGACCCCTGCATGGGCCTTTCTTCCTTGGCTGATGCACCATTTGCACTGCCCTCTGTGCTGCAAATGCAGTGGCCAGGCTTTTTGCATACCTTTTTGCTCAGGCCCAGTTGCTGCTGGGAGAAAATGCCTGTTCCTCCAGGGTTCCCCGCCTCATGTAAGCCACAGCACACTGCCGCTCAGAGCCCAAGGTGACCTTCCCGTCCTAGGCATGGGAGTCAGGCGATTCAGCACCAGCCCTGGGCCCTGAGGCCTGTGGATGCCGCTGCCTCTTTTGCCGTGCTGCGCGCGGTGCCGGCTCCTTGTCCACAGAAACGTCCGGGTCCACCCGTGGCTTGCGAGGCCGCCCGCTCCGGGTCTGGTTTGCACCAGCCTCTTTTGTGTACCAGCTGCTCTGGCCGCCGCTCTTTCATCCCTGCTTCTGGGAGAGCCTGGCTCCGCACCCTGCACAAACACATCTGGACTTCTTCAGACCACATGACAGGAACAGCTGCTGCCAGAAAGAAAAGGACAGGGCGGCCCTTTTGTAATCACTCTTGATTGTCTCCAGCCATAGGGCACTTGTGTTTTGGTCATAGATTTAAGGACTTCCAAGATGTTTCTAGGAGCATGTCATTGCCCCAGGCCTGCCGTGCCTTCTGTGGTCCAGGTAGCAGCAGGAAAGGGTAGAGGCATTGGGACCGAGCAAAGAGGCCCCTGTAAGTGTCTGTCCTGAGGCTTCCACATTCTAGGATAGGACAGGGCACACAAGGAGGAAGAAGGCAGCGATGTGGCTGTCACCCGCCATAGCCACTTGCTGGTGTGGCTGACACCAGCCCTGGGTCCCGAGACAGCAGCCACTTCAGGCCTTCAGGCCCAGGGCTGGTGCTGAATCTCCTGTCTCCTGTGCCCAGGACAGCAATGTCACCTTGGGCTCTGAGCTACAGTGTGCTGTGACTTGCGATAGACGGGGCCTGGTGGCTTCCATGGTCTCCTGTTGACTCCACCTGCCAGTGTCTGCATCTCTTTGCCTGAGGGCTTTTTCTAAAGCTGTAAAAGTTTGCTTTGTCAGAAGAGGGGAAATGAATATCCCCCCCAGAGCAGCCCTCAGCTAGTGGCTGAGGGGACTGGGTGTATAAATACCCCAGCTACCTTGCCCTCAGCATGGAGGACTTGGAGGCATCTGCTCTACAGGTCACCAGAGGACCCCGGAGGATTAAGCTCCAACTGCCAGCATGGGTGCTGGCTTGATCCCCTGCTCCTCCTCCTCCCCTGTTGCCTGTCCTCCCTGTGTCCCCTCCCGCCTCCCTGGCAGTGGTCCTGTATCTCCTAAAGGTACACAGGATCCTCCTCTCAGGACCTGCTTTTGGGCGAACCTGAACTAAGACCAGTGACAGCAAAGGTCTATGGATTTAGGGATTGTTTTTAGGGCAGTTCAAACAGGTACAAAGAACCTGTGGGACGAACACATTAAAAGTGGAACTGCTCAATAGTTTTACTTGGAATCAGCTTTGAACGTGCCTCAAGTTCAGAAAAAGTGCACAAAATCGGCCCTTTGTAAGAAGGAACCCCACTGTCACTGAAGGAAGGGGTTCCTCTGTCTCTTTCATCTGCCTCCATACAGGAACATTTTAAGCCATTTAAACCTCCATATTCCCGAGTCAGAGATTTGGGCTGAACCTAGGAAGCTATTTTGACATCATATAGGACTATACTGAGACAAAGTCTGAGGGAAAAGCGGAGAGGTCCGTCCGGAGGCTTAGCCTCAGCGTGGTATGTGGACATGGTTCCTTCATTGGCTGCTGTCACTGGTGAGGTGGAACTGCTGGGGTCCAGAATTCTTTAGCTTCACAATTCAGCCAGTGGGATTGTTTTCTGGGTAATCATGACATCAGCCATGGTTCATAGAATCAGGAAGGTTGATCTTTTTTTTTTTTTTTTTTTTTTTTTTTTTCAGATGGAATCTCGCTCTGTTGCCCAGGCTGGAGTGCAGTGGCGCAATCTTGGCTCACTGCAACCTTTGCCTCCCGGGTTCAAGTGATTCTCCTGCCTCAGCCTCCCGAGTAGCTGGGATTACTGGCATGCACCACCATGCCTGGCTAATTTTTGTATTTTTAGTAAAGATGGGGTTTCATCATTTTGGTCAGGCTGGTCTCGAACTCCTGACATTGTGATCTGCCCAGCTCCTGATCTGCCCACCTCAGCCTCCCAAAAGTGCTGGGATTACCGGCATGAGCGTCCGTGCCCGGCCTTTTTTTTTTTTTTTCTGAGACGGAGTCTCACTCTGTTGCCCAGGCTGGAGTGCAGTGACACAATCTCGGCTCACAGCAACCTCTGTCTCTCAGGTTCAAGTGATTCTCCTGCCTCACCCTCCCAAGTAGCTGGGACTACAGGTGCCTGCCACTACACCCAGCTAATTTTTTGTATTTTTAGTAGAGACGGGGTTTCACCATGTTGGCCAGGCCAGGTGAATCTTGATCTCCTGATCTCGTGATTCACCACCCCACTGGCCTCCCAAAGTGCTGGGATTACAGGCGTGAACCACCATGCCCAACCAGGAAGGTCAATCTTTTCGCTGACAGCATGGGAGTGACACCGCAGTGACTTAATTGCCACATGTACCTCACCCACTCCCCCAAACTCACCCTGTACTCATGTTCCTGGATGAACTAGCTTTGCAAATATCAGCCGTGTGTTTCCATCCTGAAAACCCATCCCCTGCATGCTTTATGGAGCTGACCTGAAATGGACAACATGGAGGACCGGCCCCTTCTGGATCAGCTGAATTTCAAATCAACATGATTTGAAAGAGCCGAGAGTTAGCACACACATGATCTCTCATCAGCCGCTGGCTGGAAAGACACATAATGAAGGATTCGGCGGAGCTTCTGATACCGCCGGCTTTGCGACCTTGTGAGGCTTGGGAGAGGAGCCTGGTTCTCATTTGAACAGATGGGCCTGTTTGCAAATACTTCCTCTGATACATGAGAACACACAACATCCTGTCTGAGGTGGGTGGTTGTGACTGAAGAGACCAAACAGACCTCAAAGAAACACCTGCCACAGAAGTGGCAGCTCTGACTGAGGAGCCAAGAAAGCTTCTGCATTGCTGCCTCCCTGTCTAAGAGTGGAATTCTATTTTTTTAATATATATATCTACTTTAAGTTCTAGGGTACATGTGCCCAATGTGCAGGTTTGTTACATAGGTATACATGTGCCATGTTGGTTTGCTGCACCCATTAACTCGTCATTTACATTAGATATTTCTTAAGGCTGGAATTCTTTTAATAAGCAGGCCAGAGTAAGGTTCTGAGAGTAAGAGGGAGAGCCAGCCTCCCTGCTGTCCTGCCTGAGAAGCTGGGGGCTGAGGTCTGGTGGAGGAAGACAGGACAGAAAGGGGCAGGATGTCCAAGTATCCTTTTGGATATATCACAGCAGTGCCTGGTACCGGGCAGGGGCAGACCATTTCTCCAAGGGCTGATGCTATTCGGAGAAGGTATCTTGCCCACCCAAGCTATCTCTTGGTCCCAGACTTGTCCAATTTTCTTCCGAATAACAGGCAGCCAACACCGTGCCCTCTTTGCGATGAGACTGTACTGCAGTTGGAGAGAGAGCCCTGTAGGCAATGCAGAGTATTCCCAGGGTCACTCCCAAACATTCATTCAAGCATGGCACTAGGCCAGGGCTCTGCAGAGAGAGATACCCTGAGACTTCTGATACCCTCTGGGACAAGAGTGACAGATACCAGTCAAGGATCTCACCAATTCATCTTCCGTGCCCCAAGCAGATGTAATTCATGATATTCCTATGTTCAACTGGGACACAGCCTCAGAATCCTTCATACTCCAATCCAGCAGGCAGCCACGAATGCTGAGATCCAGAGCTGACACCCAAGATGCAACATGCTTTCCACATCTTCCCTGGGGACTTACAGTTTAAAACTGATTCCCTGACACCAATAACCATGCAGCAGATATGCAGATACCTCGATAAGAAAAGTCTTCGTGATTTATAATAGCAGATACAATCATTTACCCTGCCTAAAAGCTAAGGGTTTTTGCCACACTATGAGGTTTTGAAGCAGAGTATCACATGATTCGTGTTCCTGAATTTGACATGGGGGAATCCTCATCTGAGTTGAGGAGGATATAGCAATCTTCACTAGCCACTCTCAGGAGGTCTCTGCCCAGGATACAGGATCTGGACAGAGAACAAAGCAAAGAGGACCGATGTCTCCATCCTCGGTAGCATCTCTCCAATCTGCTCCTACACCTCTGGCTCTCCTAAGCTCCCCTCAAGTAGGTGATCAGGTAAATTATCCTCTAAACTAGGAAAGGCACTATTAATAATTACATCACAATAACAGGTAAAACGGGAGGTGTCCCAGGCAAACAGGAAAGTCGGATCCCCATGCCCACAGGCCCTCTACTTTTGTATGGGAAGGTGCATCTGTGTATGCCGGATGTGTGTGTAGGGGTGGGTGTGATTTGGTGGGTGTGCTACGGGGTGCTGAGCAAAAGCAGATCCTTCTCCTGCCTAGGGATCAGTCCCTTCCTCAGCCCTGTGTCCCCTCTGGCTTCGCCTGCCAAGGCTCTATCAGGTGTGAGAGTACGGATCGATGGAGCTCCTGGCTGAGCTGATGAGGCTCCCAGGGACTAGAGCAATTAATTAAACCTCTTCCCAGCTCTCAGCACCAGCCCCGTGCCGCTGCCAGAGCCTTTTAACTGCCACTAGAATGGGTAGCTCTTAAAATCAACGTCCTTCTCTTAAAATCAACATCTTGCTCAGCAGTGCTAGGAGAGGGAGGCTGCAGAAGGCATGGAGCTGGCCTGTCCAGCAGTCCCCACCTCCCATTTGGGGCAGGTCCCAGGAAATGCTTCCTTCCAATAGCTTCTTCCCTGCTGTGCCCACTTTGGGAGTTTTTGCAGCTATGAGATTGTTGACAAAATGCAGATAGTCATACATGGGAGACACCTCTGAGATCTTAGAGCCCAGCTGAAGATCCCTGAGGGAAAGGGGCTTTCTGGATACCCAGGCCTCCTGGGAGGGGAAGGATCTTCCACTCTGGTCTTGGCTGGTATCACCACGGATATGAACAAGACCCAGATCTAGCTGCTACATGCGCTGTGGGGCACGGGACAGAGGACGCACACAGCACTGGCTGTGGAGTCCTGTTGTGAGCATCTCTGTTGAAAGAAGTAGGCAGGAGACTCTCAGGACCAAACAGATAGAGCCCAAATAACCTGGAAATAAATTGCATGAAGAGCCCTGGGCCAGGCCTTCAGGAGCCAGGGCCCAGGGGAATCGGGCTGTCCAGAGCAGCCTCTGTGAGAGCTGCTGGGGATGCAATGACCTTAAAGCTGCCTCTTGACTCTGAGATTCCGGACTTTGATTCTGCAATGGACTCAAACCCAGCATCCAATGCGGAACAATAGCTGTGCTCTTGCCCTCCCCGAACCCACAGAGGGAGGCAGTGGCACAGTTCTGTCCACACAGCCAATAACGCGAAAATCACGTCTATTTGGAATGCATTAGGATTCCAATTTACAACAAATGTCCTTTCCTAAACTTGCTTGGCTTTGCAGACATGTGTCTCTGACAGCAGAACGAGGGCAGGGCCCCTGCGTGCCGGGCCAGGAAGAGGGACCTGGCAAGGAGTCCTGAATTTTCAGATGAAAAGTCTGCCTTAGGCAAACTGGGAATGAATGCTGATGTAACTTGGCGTGTATGTGTGTGCGTGCACGTGTGTGATGAAGGGTCTGTGTGTATTGCGGGAGGCAGAGACCCTGGAGACCCTGCCTAGTGACAGTAATTGCGGGTGATGATGTCTGATAATTGGATAATCATATTGATAACAACTATCATCTCCCTCACACTTGTGGTGGCCCAATGATTTCACCGATCACTTTGGTTTGTCTTGTGCTTGGGCAAGTGCACTAGGGCCCCGTCTTACAGATGAGGATGCTGAGGACCAGGGAAGCCCATTAATAAGGTCCCACTGCTGGTAAGTGACAGACTAGGATTGGAAGGCTGCTGTCTGCTTTTGGAGGCCCTATGCTTGATTGCCCCTGAATCTGACACACTCAGGCGGAGTTGGGTTAAGCTAGGCCAGCTCCCGGAAGAAGTGGGTCTTAGCCCTGATGAGGCTAAGGAAGCTGCAGTGAGGGTGGTGTCCCATGCTCCCTTCACCACCCAGGGCTGTGAATCATCGTCCAGGCCTTGGGGATGCAGGATGGGTGTTGGAACATATGACAGCTTTGTACATTTATTTGTGCTCCTGACAACATGAGCAGAGAAAGCTGCAGGCTATTAACTTGCAGTCTGAGGGTCTGGGGTAGATGTCCCAGTACTGCATCAGTATGGCAGCTCTGTCTTCATTAAGGTCCTGGACAGGGGCAAGACCCAGCCTGCTAAGTGCACTGGGCTCTGGGGTCATGGCTGTCTGCCAGGGCACCCCAGGCCAAGTCAAGGCATGTGGAGGGTAGACTGGGCTGTGAGCAGCTATGCCAGGGGCGCCATCCTTGCTCCCTCTCTTTGAGAACTGCAGAATTAGCTCCTGGTGGTGGGTGGTTGAGTCCAACTGCTGCTAGCTGGATAGCAGAAGGGCAGCGGGCAGCTTCCTGGGCACCCCCATCTTGGTGCCTGCTGAGCTGTGGCAAACCCAGGTCTCTCAGGCTGAAGGAGAACAGGCCTGCCTCCCTGTAAGAGTCCAGGGCAGCAGCTGTGGGACAGGGCGGTGTGTGGGATTGGGAGGGGAGCTCGTAGAGAGTCAAGGAGGCAAAGGGCTGTGTCAGATCTTCTGGCCAGAAGTGACAGAAGATGCACCTCAAAATGGCTTCATGAAGACCAAAAGGATGGGCATGTCTCTCACTGGTTCCCTTGACTGAAATACCTATGCCTGGCCAAACCTGGGGCTCGATGGTGGAATCGAGATTTGGTCTCTGGATTTCTCAGCTCTGCTTCCTTCTACATTGGTCTCTGCTCAGGCAGTTGGGGCAAGATGGTGGCCCACAGCTCCAGCCCTGGGAGAAAGAGCGAGCTTCTCTCCCTCAACCAATAAAAGCCAAGTTTGTGCCTGACTAAATCACATGGGCATCCATGAACCAGTCCTGTGCTCTGGGAGTCAGGAGTGGGGTCAGGTTCACATGGGATGTGATGACAATGATGTGTCCTAAAGCTCAAGAACAGGAATGAAGGCTGGGTGGCCCAAGGGACTGTCACTGACCATTAACAGGAACAGTATCAACCTGGATTGGCCTGAAAATTCTTGGATGGAGGTGTGTCCAGAAGAGAGGGAGGGAAGGAGGGAGGAAGGTATGTGTGTGTGGATCAGTGAGCACTGCAGGCTCCCTTCAGAGACAGGGAGAATTTACCACCGAGCACCAGGGTGCAGCCATAATGAGCCTGACAGGCCCTGTTCCCAGGAGGGCGTCAGGTGTACATCATGGAGGTGTTGTGCACACCTGAGTGTGTGTGCAGGTGAAAGGGCGAACTTGCTCCCTGGAAACACCACCCCCAGACCTTCCCGAACCCCATCCACAATAACCAGTATTTCTCTAGTGCGGTGGACACAAGGCTTTCCACATCTCAGTCTCCCTGGGCAGCAAGTGAGGCTGATACCATTGGGATCTCCGTTTTAACAGGTGAGGCAGGGCCGGTCAGCACTCGCAGCAGGTAAGTGGGCTGCCTGGGCTGCCTGGGTTGGATTCTGGGCTCTGCCATTTACTAGCTGTGTGACCTTCAGATCACTTGCTCAACCTCCTTGTGCCTCAGTTTCCCCATTTGTAAGAGGAGCTGATAGCACTTTCCACACCATGTGGTGAGGGTGAGAAAAGTTGGTGTGTATGACCTGCTGAGAAGGTTGCTTTATGTGTTGCGAGAAAAGAGACCTTGGCCTCGTATCTCAGCCTTTTGGCTGAACCACTGCTTTCCAGAGCCCACAGCCAGGTGCTGTGCAGCTCTGAATAGACCTTTCCAGTGGAAGGCCCTACGGCTCGCCTGTGGATATTCCTTCCTGCAACCTGGAGGGCAAGCAAGTCAGAGGTCCTCTGGGGCCAGTGGGCTGGTACTGAGCAGGTGAGGCTGCTCTAATGGTTATTAAACGTCCCAGCTGGTGCTGCGCATCTAAGTGTGGCTGAGTGTGGGACCCACGAGGCCCTTCTCCCACGATTTCACCCTGGTCTAAGGGCTCTGGGGGAGTGGGAGCTGAGGTTCAGGCATCTCTTCCTTCAAACGGATATATGGAATAATGCGGAAGATGGTGGCGTGAGCCAATGGCATGAAGGAGCCAGGTGGAAGGAAGTTGGACTGTTTGCCTGCTGGGGAAAGGAAGGGACACTGCCGTTACCCTGCTGCTGAAAGTGGGGTCCACGGGCCAGCAGCACTGTCACACCTGGAAACCCTGTAGGAAATGCAGAACCTCAGACCGACCCCAGATTTAGGGTATCAGAACCTGTTTTTTCAAAAAATTGTTAATGAGACAGGGTCTGGCTCTGTCACCCAGGCTAGACTGCAGCAGCGTGATCTCGGCTCACTGCAACCTCTGCCTCCTGGGCTCAAGCGATTCTCCTGCCTCAGCCTCCTGAGTAGCTGAGACTACAGGTGCACGCCACCATGCCCAGCTAATTTTTTGGATTTTTAGTAGAGACAGGGTCTCACCATGTTGCCCAGGCTGGTGTCAAACTCCTGGCCTCAAGCGATCCTCCATCCTCAGCCTCCCAAAGTTCTGGGATTACAGGCATAAGCCATCAGGACTGGCCAGAGTCTGCTTTTTTTTTTAAGTTAAATTTAATTTTTTTTTGAGATGTATCACTCTGTCACCCAGGCTGGAGTGCAGTGGCGCAATCTCAGCTTACTGCAACCTCCACTTCCTGGGTTAAGGGATTCTCCTGCCTCAGCATCCTGAGTAGCTGGGATTACAGGTGTGTACCATGACACCTGGCTAATTCTTTTTATAGTTTTTTAAATAAGATGACTTACATGCGCTGAAATGCTTGAGAAGCACAGTGTTAGTTATCAACCTCAGGGAAGGTTTCAGTTCCCCCAGTCATACTGAGCTTCTACGGGGAGTTCCAATAACTAAGAGAAAGAGCCTCTGACACAAGTCAGTAGGCGAAGCACTAGACTTCATTTCTAGCACTGTGCTGCCCAATATGGCAGCGATGGGCCATGTGTGGCTATTAAGGTTAAATGTATATTAATGGAGATGAAGTACAGTGAAACATTTCAGTGCTTCGGTCACACAAGTCACATTTCAATTGCTCAGTAGTCACACGTGGCTTGTGGCTGGTATATTTGTGGCACCAATTACTGAACAATTCCCCTATCACAGAAAATTATGTTGAGCAGTGTTGATCTAGTGTCTGACAGTGTAGCCATGTGCAGAGAATGACCCAACCCCAGCTTTCCCTGAATGGCAGCTTCCCTCTTTGGTGGCAGGGGGATGGGGGTGGAGGTGGTGGATGGGCAAGTGACAGTTGTGTGAAACTCAGAAGTGTGCAATTTGGGTGGGGAGGGGCACTACAGCCCCAGGAAACAGCTGCATGAGCGAGAACATCTGGTGAAAATCAAGGCTTGAGTTAGTTCACGTGAGACACACTGGAAGGATGTTAGAGATCATTTAGCTCAAATCTCCCCCTCCCCTTCCTCTCACCCATTTAATAAACCAAGACCTAACAGTCTAAAGAAAAGTGCAGTGGCTAGAGTTGAAGTTGGGTTTTGCACTTCAAGACCAGTGTTTGATGTGTTCTGCTTGTGGGACAGTGAGACGAACTCTGTGCCTGCAAAGAAGGTTTCAATGAGGTGAGTAAGAGGTGCTAGAAAAGACATCACATGAGACAGCGCCATTCAGGAACCCAAGAACTTGCCTATAGCCTTGCGGGCAGGTGGCCAGAGAAATCTGGGGGAGGCACTGGGAAAGAACATTTCATGGTGGGGGCAGAAGGGGTGGGCAGCAGGGGGAAGGAGGACCTAGGCTGGGAAGAGCCCAGCTCCATCCCTGACCATTCGTCTATTAGAGGACACCTGCATGGGGCAGAGGCTGGGGAATGTTTCACCAATATGCCTGGTCTCTTCCTCCTTGGTCTGCATTTCTGTGCCTCCCTACCCTTCTCCAGTTAGGTGGGTCCAGGAGACTGAACTCTGACCCATGGAATCTGGGCAGAAGAGTTGCTGCCATTTCCAGGGCTGGGCCCTAAAAGGCTCTCTCTGCCTTCTCTGGTAGCCCACCCAGATGTAGTTGATGCAGTAGAGCATCCTAGAAGACTAGAAGACTACCGCAGCCTTGAAGAGTACCGAGATACTGGAAAGGAGATGCCTTGTCCCCAAAAGACTGGGAGGAGTGGAACATCCCAGCTAGCTCACTTTAGGCTATTACTGCAAGAAATTAAACCTGTATAGTGTTAAACCATAGAAAATTTGGGGGATGTTTGTTATAGCAGCTGGTCTACCCTGGCTAATACACTGCATGTGGGGTGTGCTCTAAAATTTCCATCTCTTCACCATACCCCATAGTCTTTGAAAGATATTTGTAGGTCACTGAAGAGGCCATTCTTTTCCCTTCCCTCCCTCTGTTTCTCTGTTCTCAATTCTTCCTGTCTAGGAGTTCTGTAGTCAACTCCAATTGGCCCTTCAGGTTCCCCAATCCAGAAGCAGTTCCTATGAAGGCAGCCCCAGGTTATTGCCATATTCACGGGGTTATCAGGGTTATGGCAGGTCCTAGGAAAGAGGAAGTCCCTGCCCATCACTTCCTCCAGGAAGCCTTCCCTGCACGTTTGGGTTACAAATCATCCTGTGCATTCCCATAGAATATTGTCAGTGACGCCCACATTCTTTGTGGCCTGCTGTATGGTAACATATACACTCAGTACTCAGTTGTGGTTTACTTGTCTTACTTGTCACTCTTCTGTGGGATCCTAGAGAACTCCATCACTTCTACTGTGAAGCAGCAAGAGCCAGACATGCAGATACCCACTGTGGGAGGCAGCTTCTGATATGGCCTCCAAAGAAGCACCCTCCTGAGATTCATGCCCTTGTGTCATCCTCTCTCCTCCAGTGCGATCCAGACCCACTGAGTTGCTTCTAATGAACTGAATACAGCAACAGTTCTAGGAGATTAGGCTTTAAAAGACTGGGTTATATTCTGTCTTTCAGGTACTCTGTCTCTCATTCTTCCTCTTGCTTGATCAAGATATGCTCTCTTTGATGAAGTAAGTTGCCATGTTGGAGAGGCCCATGTGGCAAGGAACTGAGGGTGGCTTCTGACCACCAACCAGTAAGGAAATAAAAGTCCTGAGTCCAACAACCCATAAGGAATGGAATCCAGCCAAAGACCACATAATGAGGTTTGAAGTGGATTGGCTCCAGTTGAGCCTTCAGATGAGACCTCAGCCTCAGTTCACACCTTGATTCCAGCCTTGTGAGAAACCCTGGCCAGAAGACCCAGTTAAGCCATGTCTGGGTTCCTGACCCCAAAGAACTGTGAGATAATAACTGTGGGTTATTATAAGGTAATATGTTATGTGGTAATTTTTTTTTTGCAGCAATAGAAAACTAATAAACCAATGAAGAGTATTTTAATGAAGGAAGGAAAATTGGTCCTCATTCAAGCAGTAGGGTAATTGGGGTTGGGTTCACGGCAATGTGGGACATGGTAGAGAACAACAACATGAAGGTGAAACTTGGGTGGGAACAGGGAGTGACCAGATGACTACCAGGGCCCTCTCAGGTGAGGCTGCCCAGTGATGGTCCTGGTGGCAGCTCCTGAAGATCCCTGGGGCCTTAGGTGGGTGACAGCTCTCCTAAGTCTCTGCTCCTGAAGCTGACAAGCCTTCACACTCCACATTCTGTCCATGCAGCTATAAATATTAAAACGTGCCAGAGGAGAGATTGCAAAATAGGGCTGTGGGCAAGATAGAGCTCTGAATTGAGAAGAAGAAATGAGAATGAATTTCTCTCTTCTGATTCCCGCTTCTGTCTGTTTATTGCAAAAGGCGCTGTGGGAGATAAGGAGCAGGCAGCTCGTGCCCTGCAGGCTGTGCAGGAGGCGGTTCCATTGAGGGTCGCATGGAGGAACAGAGTTGGGTGCCACCTAGTTCACGAGGCCGCCTGAGGAGTCAGAGCTCCCCACACCATCCCAGATGCTGCTACTGAGTAGAACTCTGGGGTTCAAGCCCTGCTGGTCCCACACCAGGGCAAAAACAAAATATAAAGTAAAACAAAATAAAGTAAAATAAAAGCAAACAGAAAAAGTACTCCTGTGTGGGTACGTGTGGGGTGGCTTTGGGGCTCCCCAGCCCAGAGTCTGAGCACTACAGCTGCCAGGCAAAGTCCCCCTAGTCCCTCTCTGCTCCTCTGTCTCATACCTCGAGTCTTCCTGTCCATCGATTCTTCTCCAGAAACTTCTTTCCCATCTACTGGCTTCTTTTCCATTCCTGCCACCAGCACTCTCATCTGCTCACTGTTCATGACCTCCCCAACCAATGACTTATCTTCTTTCCCTCTATGCCTCTCTAATTCATCCTGCCAGCAGATTCACTTTGAGATACTGCTTTGGACATATCACTTCCCTGTTTAAAATCTTCTATTTGTCCAAACCAGGGCAGGACCTAGTCTGGAACTGTTGGTCTCACCTACAAACCCTCAGGTACCCTTTTCTACCACGACCTCCAAGCCTCACCCCTAAGCACCCACTCCTTACACCAGTTTCCCTGTCTGCCCTCTGCCCAAATGCACCCTGATTTCTTGTCTTTTTTTTTTTTTTTTTTTTTTAACTCCTCTCCCAGCCTGGCAGTTCCCAACCAGCTCTTCCTCTCATGTTTTCCTGTACAAGTTATATCCTCCTTCTTCAAAACTCAGGTCCAATCTTACCTCTCAGCAAATCCATCCCTGACAATTGAAGTCCTAAGTGCTTTCTCTGTCCTCTGAACTCTTATATAATTTTAGCCTGTGCAATTCATTTGTTAATTAATCATGCACTGTGCTGCCTTGAGACATCATTTTTTTTTTCTCCTGTAGCCTTGTGCTGATAGTTAACTCTTTAAGGGTGATTTAAAATTTGCTTGCTTATGTTTTGGCTTCATACCCCTTTGTGACATCCTTGGGCACAGATGCCACAGCTTTGTACTCCTTGCAGGAACTTCCCAAGGATCCCAGCACTGAGTGAGGCTGGTTCTGGGACTGCAGACTGTTTTTGCTGGTTTTTATTCTCTCCTTCCCTAGGTGCTAGGACACTTTTCTCTCTGTTTCCCCATTTATTCATTCATTGATGTCTCCTTTTAAGGGGGCTTCTTTCATGCTTGTCCTTGAATGGTATTTCCTTGGGGTTGGTCCTGATCCCCGTGCCTTTCTCACACTCCAGTCTCACCCTGAATCATCTCAGCTAAGTTTCTTCTTCCTACTGCTGCTTGCATGCTGGTAGTAATCAGTGTCTCCACCCATCACTGCTTCCCTAAACTGCAGGTGTCTATTGGATCCGTCAAGCTGCACATTCCACAGGAACCTCCAAACCAAGGGACCCAAACGGAACCTGCTGTTTGCAGTTGCCGTTGCAAAGTACTACAAACTGGGAGACTTAAAACAAGCGATTTATTCTTTCACAGTTCTAGAGGCTGGAAATCCAAAATCGAGGTGTTACAGGGCAGTGCTCCCTCTGAAGGCTCCGAGGGAGGATCGCTCCTTGCTCCTGGGGCTCCGGGCAATCTTTGGCGTTCCTCGGCTTGTGGCTGCATCGCCTCTGCCTCCGCCTCCATTTTCACAAGGACTTCTTCCCTGTGTGTCATTCTGTGTTTTCACATGGCCTTTTAAGGACATCAGCTTTTGAGACCCCAGATTTAGGGTCCACCGTTATATATATATCCAATATAACCTCATCTTAATTAATTAGAACTGGAAGACCTCTTTCCAAATAAAGAGGTTCCGGGTGGACGTGCATTTTAGAGGGTCACCACTCATCCTGGTACACCCTTAGCTCTCCCCCTAACAAGCTTTCTTTTGGTAAATTGCATCCCCCCTCCTCCCCCAGCCCAGTTACCCAGACCCAAGAAGCATGGGTCTTATACAGATTCTCCTGTCTCCATTTCTCATCCTCTACTACAGTTGTGCCTGACACTCCTTGGCCACACCTTCCTATCCCTCATCTCCCCTCTGACTTGCGGCGGTGGCCTCGACCTGCACAGCATATGTCAGTGTCGGCCAATCTTCTTTTCATTATTCCCTGTCAAGAAGTCTTTTCCTAATTGCCTGCCCCTATGAACTTGCAATGCCACAGATAGACTGCGTGTCTGTTTCTATGCTGTGTGTATTTTTATGCCTTTAAACATAAAGGGTAAGATTTCTGGCAGCCCCCACCAAGAACCAATTTTGCCACTTTGGGGGTGATGTCACCCCCTTCTGGAATGCATGGTGTGTGACAACAGCCTCCAAGTGATCTCCCTCCCTCCCTCTGCTCTGGTCCCACCCCTCCTCTCACCCATGCATCTTTCCTACTTTTATAAAACACAAAAAGGAGCTTGCTCCACCTGAAATGGAGAGACTGTCAGCATTGCCCCTGAGAGAATGTCCAGACCTCTTGGGACAGCATCCTTCTGCATCCAGCACAGCCCATGGCCCTTCCATCGCTGCTTCAGCCACACAGGGAGCAGCTGCATTCAGGCCAATGTGCCTGGTCCTGGGACACCATCTGCCTGCACCATCCGCACCTCTTGCTTGCATATTCAGTTTGAATTACATTTCAAGATGCAGGTTGAGAGTCACTATGATGAGAAAGTGCTCTCCTACCACCCCCAGGAGACTGGATGCCCATCCATCCCCACTTGCCACACTCTCAAAGGTTAAGGGGAACTTCTTCAAAACCATGTCTCCTCAGGTAGAGCAGGTGCCTGGAGGGCGGTGCAACAGGGAGAGGAAGGGGAGGACAGAGCTATTCACCTGAGTTGGTAGCCACTGAACCTGGCCAGCCTCCCACAGTGGAACTGGTAGCACTGCCATCTCTCTGCCTGGCTCAAATATCTGGAAATCACAGACTGTTTCTCACCCATCTCTGTATCTCCAGAGCCTAGCCCAATGCAGTCAGAGCCCAGTGAGTGTTTTGCTGGATGAATGAATGAATGAATGAATGAATGAATGAATGATTAATGAATGGGCTTCTCTGGACTGTGTTTCAGCTGCCCAGCCACCTCGCATGAACTCCACTGTTGCTCCCTGTTGCCAGGCTCCTCCAAAGGCTGCCTGGTTTCTACCTGCCCATCTCCTCTGCAGACCATCTTTTCCTCCTTCGGGAGGGGTCACTACGCAGGCACCTGATCATGCACTCCTGATTGGCTTCTCTCTATGTTGAACTCTGCTCTTGTGGCCCTGGCCCTCCTTCTCCTCCTATTCCCTCAGTCTTCATCTTCAAGCTGAAGATGAAGATGGAGCAATACTCCATCTAAAAAAAAAAAAAAAAGAAAGAAAAAGAAAGAAAGAAAGAAAGAGCCTCTTAACCTTTGACTGTGTGTGTGTGTGTGCGTGTGTGTGTGTGTGTGTGTGTGTGTGTGGCAGGTGGGGACAGGCAGGAAAGAAGGGAGAGTTCACAAGACCCTGGGGCTGGTCCTGGGTCTCAGTGGGGCCTTGAGGAAGAAGCAGGTGAGCTGGCTTCACTCACCTCCCATGCAGGGAGGTGGCGGGGAGTGAGGCGGACACTTACCATCCATGTCAGACTTACAACGTACAGTCAGGCCCCCTGCTCCAGGCTTGGGTTCCTGGACAGACCATGGACTTAGCCTATATTGACACCCCGGGGAGAGGGCAGAAGCCCTGAGACCCATGGGTAAATATCGGGTGATGTGGTTTGAATCAGTGTCCCCACCCAAATCCCATGGGTAAATATCGGGTGATGTGGTTTGAATCAGTGTCCCTACCCAAATCCCATGGGTAAATATCGGGTGATGTGGTTTGAATCAGTGTTCCCACCCAAATCCCATGGGTAAATATCGGGTGATGTGGTTTGAATCAGTGTCCCTACCCAAATCCCATGGGTAAATATCGGGTGATGTGGTTTGAATCAGTGTCCCTACTCAAATCCCATGGGTAAATATCGGGTGATATGGTTTGAATCAGTGTCCCTACCCAAATCCCATGGGTAAATATCAGGTGATGTGGTTTGAATCAGTGTCCCTACCCAAATCCCATGGGTAAATATCGGGTGATGTGGTTTGAATTGGTGTCCCCACACAAATCCCAGGTTGAAATGTAATTCCCAGTGCTGGAGGTGGAGCCTGGTGGGAGGTGACTGAATCATGGGGGTGGATTCTCATGAATGGGTTAACACCAGCCCCCTGGGTGCTGTTCTTGAGACAGTGAGTGAGTTCTAGTGAGATATGGTTTTTAAAAGTGTATGACACATCCCTGTTCTCTCTCTGGGTCCTGCACCTACCATGTAAGATGACTGCTCCCACTTTGGCTTCCACCATGAGTAAAAGCTCCCTGAGGACTCCCCAGAAGCAGATGCCGCCATGCTTCCTGTACAGCCTGCAGGACCATGAGCCAATTCAACTTCTTGTCCTTATAAATTACCCAGGCTCAGGTATTTATTTATAGCAGTGCAAAAACAAATACACCAGAGCAGCGGCAAGGTGAAGGCAAGTGGCCTCTAGGGAGGTAGATGGGGTTGGTGGGGAGGAGGCTGGATGAGGGTGACTAGGAGAGGGGGGACTGCCATGTTCAATTGGTACAGGAATGGAAGAACTGTTCATTACCTAATCACCACCTCCCTTCCAGATGTGCAGCCCTCTCCTCTGCATGAGGGCCTCACTTCTGGAACCAGGGCCTGGTCCGCTTGGACAGATCTGCCAGCACCCGCGGTCACCACCAGTGCTGCTCTAGTCCCTGGTGTGAGTTTCCTGCAACTGCGGTAACACAGTCGTACACACAAAGTGTGTAAAAAACAGAAATGTATTCTGTCACAGTTCTAGAGGCCGAAAGTCCAAAATGAGTCTTAATGCCCAAATCAAGGTATCAGCAGGGCTGTGCTCCCCTGGAGGCTCCAGGGAAGCGTCTGTGCCTCACGTACTCTGGCTTCTGGTGGTGGCCAGCATGCTTTGCCTTGGGGCTGCTCCATTCCAGCCTCTGCCTCTGCGGGCGCTGCTGCATTCTCCTCTTCTGTCTGGGGTCAGATCTGCCTCTGCCTCAGTCTCGTGATTGCAGATGGGGCCCACTCAGATAATCCGGGATAACCTCTCCATTTTTAGAACTTAAACTTAATCACATCTATAAAATCCTTTTCTTGCCATATAAGGTTAACATTCACAGGTTCTAGGGATTAGAACATGGGTGTCTTTCGAGGGCTGTTATTCTGCCTGCCTCGTCCCCTTTGGCCTCTGAATTATACAAGTACCTGTCAATCACAGATCCAGGGATGGAGGTGGAGATGTGTCTGGCACCCCCTCTCTCCTGCACCTGTGCTCACTGACAACGGGTGCAGCTTAGCTCCTCCTTCCCCTCCTCTCTTCTCCCTCATTTTGGGAGCCAGAGGACTATTTGGGTTTGGAAATAGTGCTCTGCATCACTGGAGGAAGCAAGTATGAAACCTCAGTCCACCCCATCACTCGATCAGAAGAATTCCCATTGGACAGCTGGCTTGCATGCAGGTGAGTTGTAGTTTGCTGACATGTTGAATCTCTGATCCCTGTCTCTTGGTTGGAGATGATGGGTGCATCACGTTAGGCAGCAGGATGTGGGGAATCAGGACCCAGGCCAATTGTCACATTCACAGGGGAGAGAACTGTGCTGGCCTCAGCTGGCTCCTGGATCTAACAGATCAAAGAAAAGAACTGGATCACTCTAAGCAACCCCCTCATAGCTCCAGCCTCACTGATCCTGGTTGGTTATGATTCAGAGGAGGGGAGGGCAGACTCGCTGATGATCAGTGCCTCTTCGGAGACAACCAAGGGCAGCTACAGAGATGGCCAGTCCCCCAGTCCATGCAGCCACTGAGATGGCCGGACCCAGATTCCATGCAGCTACAGAGATGGCTAGCCCCTCCCTCCATGCAGCCACTGAGATGGCCAGACCCTCCCTCCACGCAGCCACTGAGATGGCCAGCCCCTCCCTCCATGCAGCCACTGAGATGGCCAGCCCCTCCCTCCATGCAGCCACTGAGATGGCCAGACCCTCACTCCATGTAGCTTCTGAGATGGCCAGCTCCTCCCTCCATGCAGCCACTGAGATGGGCAGCCCCCCCTCCATGAAGCTTCTGAGATGGCCAGACCCTCACTGCATGCTCGGGACTAGGTATGGAAAGACAGACAGCAACCGAGAGACACAGTTTGAGGAGAGGAGGAATATGGGGAAGGAAGAATAGCTGCAACATAAGGAGTACCAGGAGTGCATGATTTAGAGTCGAAAGAACTGGGTGCAGATCCTGACTTCCCTCGACTCTATGTGACCTTGGAGAACTCACTTAACTTCTCTCAGTCTCGTTCAGCTCAACTGGCAACTGGGGAATACAATCCCTGCCTTACAGGGTGGCCATAAAGATCAATGGGATAAGATACATGGATGAATTTTATAAATGCTTTCTACTTGCAAAGAATTTTTGCTATTCCAATCTCCATATCCTACCTGCCAAGGGTTGCATAAACTCATTGTGACATTTAGAGGCTTCTTAAACGGGATGAGGGTTGGTGACTTTTGCTGCTCCAGACCCTGAGGAAACGGACGGGAACTGGCTGGACAACATGGGGAAACCTGAAATCCATTCATCTGTAATGAAGGCATGGCGGAGAAGCAGGGGCTCCCTAACCTGACTTAGCTGCTGTTTGTTATTCTTGGGAGGAAAATCCCCAACCTGGTTCTGCTTGAAACCAGGCTGTCTGGAGTGATGTCTTGACAGGATGATGGATGGTGGCCAGGCACAGTTTGTGACACCGAAGCACATACTCTGCATTCTTTATCTGGAGCTGCCGCTGGCGGAAGGCTGCAAATAAGCAATCCAGTTATAGGAATCCCTGATAAAATTCCATTATGGGCCCCAGAGACAGTCACGCTGGATTCAATAGCAGGGAGGCTGGGAGGCGAGGCGCATGTTGGGAGCAAAGCGCTGCCACTGGGGAAATTTTGCCTGAGCCCGGAGGCTCTTGCGCTGGGAATTCCATAAAAGTCGGAGACTCAAACCATCTCTGACATCCAACTGTCTTTGCTGTTTGAAATGCGACAACACTTCCATGGGGTGGTAGCTGAGGACTGTGTTGCAGCCAGTGGGCAGAGACCTCGGGTTGGAGCTGACTTAGTTTTATTGAGATGCTGGTTTCCCCCTCGGACGTGTCTATGGGAAGCCGGCTCTGTTGCGTGGCTCACTTTTTTTGGCCTCTGGCTGATCCAGCTGAAGCCCAGTGGTGAATATAGAATTCCCCACCCCTTGGAGATTTAGGAAAGCTTGCTTCAAACCTCAGTGTCTGCCTGAGGCCACTGGGGACCTTACGTGGGCAGATGCAGATACAAGACACAGCCCTTCACCCTTTCCCCAGAACCATCCATTGGCCTGGAGAATTTTGTGAGTTTAGTGAGACTCGAGGGGTGCAGGGTGGGGACAACCTCCCAACCTTCTGCAATCCCTGGGCAACCTCCCAGCCTTCTGCAATCCCTGGCTTTCCCACCCTCCTGACCCTGGCTCTGTGCTTCCTCCCCTTCCAGTGCAACCAACACACTCCTCCCTTGTCTTTTAGGGAGCAGTTCATCCCCCATCGGGTTATGAAGCCCTAGCGTCTTCCACCAGGGACCTTACCAACGAGTTTTCAAAAGCAAGGCAGTTCTTTCGATCTAAGAGGAATCTTCTACCAGCTGCTGGGAGGGCAGGACAACATCCGTCCCCTGCACGCACTGACAGCTAACGCTCAGAGGTGCTTGCTGTGGGCCAGGCAGGCTGGGAGGTGTTTGCCTGGGTTGACTCATCAGTGAGGAGGGTGCTGTGTTTATCACATTTTACAGATGAGAAAAGCTATAGGTAAGTTAAGTCCCTTGGCCAAGGTCGTGCAGTAAACCCAGGAAGCCTGGCACTGGTCTCATTGTCATCATCATTATCCTGGACATAGATGGGCTAGAGAGAGAAAGCTCACTCATTGGCCTCGGGTCCCCACCCGGTTATTAGTGCCGAGAAGCCGTTCCGGAGGAGATATGTGATCCCCTCCTACTACAGCTCCATCCTAGCTCTTGTTAAGAACTTCCTTCCCAGTCACCCAACAGTGTGTTGCTTCCAAGAGCAACGGCTGGGCCAGGTCAGTGCTGGGTGACCTAAGTTTGCATCTTCAACTGCTTCTTGCTCTCTGCTGTGACCTGGCTGATCCCCGAAGGACAGCGTCTTCCTTAATTGGGAGAACTTGAGACATTCAGGACTCACTTCTGTGTCTCCTTCATTTGGACTCAGATCATGCTGCAAGCACAGTTTTGACCTTCGCTGCCTTGCCCAGGGAGCCTGCAACTGCGTGGGGTTAGGGCAGGACCTACTCAGACGCGTTTCGAGAGCACACCTCAGGGCTCCCATGATTGGGGCTTTGACCAAATTAGCCTTTCCTCTTAGATTTGGGAGACCACCTGTTCTTCCTAGCATTCTGTCATCCTGGGTTTCCTGGCTTTGGGCTCACTTCTGACTTCTGGTTTGTTCCGTCCTCTAAACCTTCCCTGAGGTCCTGGATTGCCGATCTGCCTGATATTGACATCTGGTAACCTCGGGGGCTCACCCTCCAGCTTGGGGACCTACCACACAGACACAGCCTGGCAGTGCAGGGTAGGAAAGGCAGCAGAAAGGGAGGTGGCCAGTGGGACAAACCTGGTTCAAACTACAAGTCCTCTACCTGCTGGTCATGGTGTTAGAAAGTCACCAGACCGCTCTGGGCCTCTGTTTGCTCTTCTGAAAATGGAGCCACTGATGATGCCGTCCTCATTCATGGTGGTGATGAGGGTCTGAAACACTGGAAGGCATGTGCAGCGCTCCACAGCCGGGATGTGGCCGAGATGGACTCGGTTTCCTTTCTTCTGAGCTTTATCCCTGGCCTTTTCTCCCTTCCTCTTCCCTTCACTTTCGGTGGTTTGGCCTCGAGTCTCCCCAACAATCATTGCCACTTAGGCTGAAGGTCCTGCCCTCTCCCTGCTCCCTGCTAAGCCCTGAAGACGGGAGAAGGTGGAAGGGGGTTTTTGACAACAACAGCCGGGTCCCCTGCTTCTTAGACCTCTGTCCCACTTGCTGCCTGAGACTTAGGGTGGCAGAACACAGCAGGCCCTGCCCAAGCAGGAGGAGAAGGAGAAACAGAAGCCACAGGAGTTATAAATTGGGGTCTACCCGAATGAAGGGCTGCCCACTTTCTGCCCTAGTGACGATTAGCACCATCAGTTGAGGGCTTAAAAGAGGGTCTGTTTGTGCAGTTGGCCTCTGCCTCCTTTGTCTTTTCTTTCTTTCCTTCTTTCTTTCTTTCTTTCTTTCTTTTTCCTTTTTTTTTTTTTTTTTTTTTTTTTGAGATGAAGTAACTGGGATTATAGGCGCCCACCACCCTGCCCGCCTAATTTTTTTTTTTTTTCCATTTTTAGTAAAGATGGGTTTTCACCATGTTGGACAGGCTGGCCTCAAGTTCCTGACCTCAAGTCATCCTCCCACCTCAGCCTCCCAAACCCCTGCCTCTTACTTTCCCCACCCTACCCTTGTTATGCATCTCCTCTGCTGGTTGTTGCCATGGGCTGTACTGCAACCCCATCAAATCCAGATGTGGTCACCCAACCCCAGCACCTAAGAATGTGACTGCATTTGGAGATGGGGGTCTTTAAAAAATGATCAAGGCAGGGCACGGTGGTTCACGCCTGTAATCCCAGCACTTTGGGAGGCCAAGACAGGCAGATCACAAGGTCGAGAGATCAAGACCATCGTGGCTAACATGGGGAAACC
The DNA here is from genome assembly GCF_007565055.1 of Rhinopithecus roxellana. Lineage (NCBI taxonomy): Eukaryota > Metazoa > Chordata > Mammalia > Primates > Cercopithecidae > Rhinopithecus > Rhinopithecus roxellana. The sequence continues at coordinate 60,633,820 of NC_044567.1, forward strand.
CCGTCTCTACTAAAAATACAAAAATTAGCTGGGCATGGTGGTGCATGCCTGTAATCCCAGCTACTTGGGAGGCTGAGGCAGGAGAATCGTTTGAACCTGAGAGGCAGAGGTTGCAGTGAGCCGAGATTGTGCCACCGCACTCCAGCCTGGCGACAGAGCAAGAGTCCGTCTCAAAAAAAAAAAAAGGCGATCAAGCTAAAATGATGGTGGACCTTCATCCAGTATGATTGGTGTCCTTCTAAGAAGGGGAGATCTGGACACAGACAAACACAAAGGGAAGACCATGTGAAGACACACAGAGAAGACAGCCACTTCCAAGCCAAGGAGAAGAGAGGCCTCAGAATAAACCAACCCTGCCAACACCTTGATCTCGGACTTCCAGCCTCCAGAACTGCGAGAGAACAAACTTCTATTGTGTAAGCCTCCCAGCCTGCAACACTTTGTCATGACGGCCCTGGCAAACGGATTCATGTGCCAAGCCCCATATCCCACTGAGGTGACCACAGGCTTCTGAAGCTTGAGCAGAAGCGCAAGGAACACGGGAGGAAGCCCAAGGAACAGGCGAGAAAGAGCAAGGAACACGGGAGGAAGCAGAGAGGGGCCCCCAGGCAGAGCCAGAGACCTGTTTCTACGGAGCAGGACTCCAGTCTGGCGCCTCCTCTCTTAGGATGAAAACACAAAAGAGGGTTGTGGAAGAATTTGGAATGTTATGGGATGTGCCTGGGTTGTGGCAGCAGAGCCCTGACCTGGCCCAGGCGAGGTCTACTCTGCCATCCACAGGCACTCCTCCTCCTCGCTCTTAGACCCCCTGGAACGAAAAGGAAGAAAGAGCCCCTCACTCATGTTTCTTGCTGTGCCCACCTGCAGGTGAGCGGCCCCCTCCCTGCTGGTCTCTTTCCCACATCCCAGCCCCTCCGGCTACAGCCTCCACGCGCTGCTCCTGCTCCTGCCCCGCGGCCCCATCTCCCCCTCCTCCCGCCCTCTCTCGCCCTTGGCTGCCCCTCCCAGGCTCGGCCTCCCTGCCCGCACCCGGTTCATACTCACATTGGGGCTCCCCGGCTCGCTGCTGGTGCCGTTTCATTTCCCATCTGCTCACCTCCGGCTCATGAGTAATGAGAGTTTACAAGTTGAGTTTCCATATGTGGAGCATTTATATGTTCTTCTTCAACAAGGATGGGCGAGTTTCTCCGGCTTCATGGTCTCTGGCACCCAGAGGCTTCCTAGCCTGTTGTCAAAGGAGCCTCCTTCCCCACCTCCTCCCTCACACAGCCCTGTCCCTTGGGATTGGCAGACCCAGTTGTGAGCATTCAGGTACTACTTGTTGGGAGGCCTGGATACGATTTTACATTCTGTTTTTCATTTTTAAAAAACACATGTTCAGCAACATTCACACTATTTTGTTCTCAGATGGACTAGGGAAAAAAATCAAACGTTTCCTTGTGTTCTCTCTCAAATATAAAATTTAGCGTAAATTGTTTCTGTTTCCTCTCCCTCCTCCCACACTCTCCCTCCTCTTCTTTCTCTTCCTCTTTCCTTTCTCCTCTCCCTCCTCTCCCTCCTCTCCTTCCTCCTGCTCCTCTTCCTCCTCCTTCTCCTCTTTGCTTTCTCCTTCCCCTTCCCTTCTTCCTTCCCTCCTCGCTTTCTCTCTTCTTCCTCTTCCTCCTCCCACACTCCTTGATTCAAATATTTTTCTGAAGGTCAAAGGCCCTATATGAAAAAAGACTCACCGGCTCAGCAGGACATACATGATACATTTCCACTGGGGAAGGCCTTGCCCCTCCCAATGCAGCAACAGCTGTCACTCTGACCTTTCCTACCTTGGAACAGATGGGGCACGGGGAGCAGGTGTCTGGGGGCGAGTGGAGATTGAGGCTGACAGTCACCCAGCTGTGGCTCCTGCGGTGCTCTCACTGGCCCCCCGCCCCCGCCCCGTGGAAGGCAGCATCTCTGGGAGTTGGAACCTCTCCTTCTCTGCTTTTCTCATGCCCCCTACTCAAGTTCTAGCCTCTGGGGCTCACAGTCCTCAAGGGCCCTTGTCTAATGCTTTGGCCATTGTTCCCTCTTCCTGCCTTTTGCTCTGAGGCAGGCCTCACTGCCTGGTGCTCCCCTCCACCTGGGTTTGGTTCTGAGGCAAAACCACCTCCTTCCCCCAGATTATCCCCCGAGGACAAGCAAATCAGCTGTCCTTCTGGTTCTCCATGGCCTCTTTCAGCCTCTCCATTTTCTCTTGATGGAAAGTGGAGAGGAGTCAGCCAAGGAGGACAGCAGAGGATGGCCAGCCCTGCTCTGGGCCCAGCCAGTGCTGGGGGATGGTGGCCTGGGCTTCGGACATGGCTCAGTAAGGACAGATAGGGCACTGCAGTAGGATGAGCCCAGATCTGTTCAGATGACCTGCACGCTCCCCCATCCCGTCTCACTCTCCTTGTTCTCACCTGTCCTGCTGTCCTGCTGTCACCAGCTCTGCACAGCACAGGCGCTTGGACAGGGGATTTAATCAGTCTCTTGGCTGTTAGTCCCCAAGTAGTAATTGAAGTGGGCTGATGGGACCTATCTGTTAGGCCCAGGGAGCTGTGGGGAGATGGCTTTTGGAGCATTTCCTCCGCCTGCTAATCTATCTGTCTGGCATTTTATCTGGAGCCCAGGGCTCATGCTTGAGCACTGAGGCATTTTACAGTATTATTATTACTTAGCACTTATAACATACTTCATCAATGAGAGGGTTGGCGGCCGCGCCGTCACTCTAAAGCACGGCGCTCCAGATAGAGAGATACGGATCTCACTCCGGGTGTGTAATATTTGATGTCTGTGTCTTTGGGTTGCTTGTGATCTTGTTATTAGTTATGTCTCCTTGAGGAGAAAACCTACCTTCGTTTTCCTGATGCATGGGGGTCAGGTGGACGGAAGGCACAGGGATGGGGGCAGGAAGGATGCACAGGGGAGGGCTTAGCTTGGGTTCCCCCAGAAGCAGACCCAAGACAAGGGGTTGCATGCATTGATTTCTTTGGGAGGTGATCTGGGGAAGTACTAGTAGGCGAGTGGGGAAGGAGACGGGGGCAGGAAGAAGTGAATACAGGATAACTGAGAATGTTACTGCCATGGGCAGTGGGGCCCAATTCCACTGGGGAACTTGGCAGCTGGAGGTTTCATCCTCTGAGTCCATCTGACATTGGCCAAGGCTGCTTCCAGGGCCATTCACTCCCCAGTCCCTTGAGCTCGGCCCCTACCTGGGCTGAGAGAAGCCCTCAGGTGTGTCCCAGATGCCTGTGCCATGTGCTGCCCGCTGGGTGCCCGGGAGGTGTGGACGGGGCCCTGGCAATGACAGCCATGGCTTTGAAGCTAGACACAGATGTTCTGATAAGGGAACGAGCCCGGGAGAACAGCCCTTCTCCCTCATCTCAAACTCTGCCAGCTCTGTGTGTCCCCTGCACCTCAGGGCCCGAGGCTGTGCCACAAAGTCCAGGACAGTTTGCAAAGGTCTGGGGACTGTCTCCAGCTGCTCCACCTTCCCTAACCAGAGTGGAACATTCAAAGAGAGGCACAGTGTATGGCGTGGATTCAAATGCCGGCTTTGGCCCCTTCTGGCTTTGTGACTTTGGGCGAGTGACTTCATCTCTCTGGCCCTTAGTTTTCTCATCTGTGAAATGGGAGTAGCAATGATAACTAGCAGGAAGGTCTTCGAAGGTTAGATGAGAGAGTGTCTATAAAGTGCCTGGTCCCGTGTCCAGCCGTAGAACAGGAGTCCAGGCCACATTCCTTCCTATTCCCTTTCATCCAGGGCTCTGACCCTCACCCAGGACCCCGACCAGAACACCTGAGTCTGGTTTCCAAGTCTTTTTTTTAGTTTTGAGACAGAGTCTCGCTCTGTTGCCCAGGCTGGAGTACAGTGGCACAATTTCAGCTCACTGCACCTTCCACCTCCCAGGTTCAAGTGATTCTTCTGCCTCAGCCTCCCAAGTAGCTGAGACTACAGTTACGTGCCACCATGCCCGGCTAATTTGTTTATTTTTAGTAGCGATGGGGTTTCACCATTTTGGCCAGGCTGGTCTCGAACTCCTGACCTCATGATTTGCCTACCTCAGCCTCCCAAAGTGTTGAGATTACAGGCATGAGCCACCACACCTGGCTCTCCAAGTCTTTGAGTTACAGAGATTTCCTCAGAGGCTCACGTTCCCAGGGAGTGGGACTCCTGCTTCCAGGACGCTGCATCTTTCCAATGCTGAGGGCAGGTGGGCACCCTGCTGACCACTCCAGCAGCCATGCCTGATGCCTGGGCTTGCAGATATCCCCATGCTCATCAGGCCAAGGCAGAGCTGCATGGCATCCCCTCAGGGGCCAATTTATATAGCAGCTTAAGTATTGTTTAAAACTCCTTCCCCTTCCGGGAGATGGGAGAGGCAGCTGCTGCTGCTGCTCCGGCCGCAGGCTCTTCTTCAAAGGGTCTCGTAGGCAGATGGAAAACTTGCTAGTAAAAGCTTTTCCTTTTTTTTTTCATATCTATTTTTTCTTGGTTGCAATTCTTGTTCCTGCCTGATTCTCTACCTTCCACAGAGCCAGCAGGTACCTCATGGGGATCAGAGCTCTCAAGGCCCCTGGGGGCACCTCCTGCAGGAAGACTTCCCCAATTACCCTACAGGCTCCAGCAACACTTGTTTCTGCTCCCCCTGGTTTCCTGGCTTCGTTGTGGCCATGTGCTTCATGTGTGGAGCTCCTCTTTGTGGACTGATGAGTGTGTGTACTGGGAACTTGCTGTCTGTCTATCTAGGGGGATAGGACTATCAAAGGATAGGACTTGAGTCTCATCCTTCCTCTGGGCTGGGGGAGCTGCTGCCGACTGGTTGGGGGTGAGACAGTCTCTGAACCCACCCGAGGGCGCCTGCCTGCCCAGGTAGGCTCTGGTAAGAGCCAGTGACTCTGCTATATAGGGGATCCGTCAGAGCTGAAAGGTCTAGAAGCCCTTCATCATATTAAAGACCAATTCCGTGCAGATTAAGAGGACACAGCATCTGTTCTCTTGGGCTTGGGGAAGCCATCCATCCTCCTGGAGCAGCTCTGGGAGGAAAGGGAAAAACTCAGAGCTCCCAGAGGAGCTCTGGGCAGGAAAGGGAAAAACTCAGGTGGTGAGATGGTGAAGAGCAGCCTTCTCCTGTGCCCCTGAAGAGAGGCCCCAGGTGCCCCGAGTGTCCAGGCTCTCGTGTGGCTCTGGTTCCCCACAAGGTGCCGAGCACTCTGCCTCCTGCACAGGGTCATGCTTTCAGTCAGATCACCCGAAATGCTCAGGGGCCCTTGCTCTTTCTTAAGACAGACTCATCTGACTCCTTCCAAGGCTGAGAGCTCAGCTCTGTTGGGGCATTGTCTGCCGTCCTGCCTTCCCCCTTTTCCTGCCTGGCTGCATGGTGGTCCAGGGCCATCTGGGGATCGGCTGCATGGTGGGGAAGGGCCACTGCTTCCTGGTAGGGCTGGCCAGGAACAAAGGCAAAGGGACTGGGGAGGGGACTGGGCTCTGCTCTATTTATACTGTATCTTGGAGGAGGGCACATTGGCAGCCCGGAGCTCTGGATGCCTCCCAGAAGCCTGAGTGGTGGTGGCAGGGGCATCTGTTCACTGAAGGAAGGGCAAAGAGAAAAGAATGGGCATTTATTGATTTTCTTCTATATGCCAGGCACCAGGCCAGGCCTCTTTGATGCATGATCTCATCATGTAAATATAGGATGGTGGTCAGGAGATCAACTTCCAAAATCAACAGAACTGGGTTAGAATTCCAGCTCCCCCAGTTTCTGGCTGGGTAGCACTGGGCAAGTGGGTTCACCAGCCTAAGCCTGACTTTGTTCCTCTGTGATGTGTTTATAATCAAAGTGTCTTCCTCCAAGAGGCCCTATCTCTAAAGCACACGGCAGCGTGCTGACCCAACAGGATGTACCCCGTGAACATTAACGCCTTCTGTTGCGAACGACCACGTGATGCAGAAAAAAATCATGTCCTGATTTTTGGAAGACGCAGCAGCCAAAGCCTAAGACGTGAAGAAACTCACCCAAGGCTGCTAAATTGGAAAGTGGCAGCGTGCAGATATAAGCCAGGCCCATGCCTTCCAGGCTCCAAACCCCAGGCCCTTCTCAGACGTCCTCCAGCCTCCACGGGGAAAGAGATAAATGATCGCAGTGCTAGCGAGGGGCCCGGCTGCTCAGCCACGCTGGAAGGGCAGGGAGACCCGGCTGCCAAGCTCCCAGCAGTTGCATAGCTGGGCAGGGACTTTTCCTTGGAGCCGGAGGAGAGGCTGCTCCAAGGTGGGCCCCCGGACATGGAAGGTGGCTCTGCCGGGACAGCTGTAAACTCTTTAACCTTGTGTGGGGCTTCGTCCTTCAGCAGCCCGGTGAGGGATCAGTGGCAGGGGCGATGGCGGGGGAGCTGGAGGTGGCGGTGGAGGCGGCCCGGCACTCACTCACTCACGGCAGAATGGACTCTGGATAAACAATTATAGTCTATTTACCTCAGACCATATGGTGCTGGGGAACAGGTGTGCGGGTAATGAAGAGCCCAGCTCCAATTAAGCGTCTGGGAACCCGGCCGGATTCCCGCTGAATCTTGCGCTTGGGTTGAGGCCCACTTACAAATGAGAGCTAAAAGGACTGAGGCTCAGGGAGGCAGGAGCGGGAGCCTGAAGGGTGCGTGGCAGGGCCAGCCAGCAGCCCCCACCCGCCGCTCTGTACCTGCTGGCAAGCGGGTACAGCCCAGGGACCTCATCTGGGCCTTCTCCATGGCAATCTTGGTGCATCTGGGAGTTATGAGGGGGAATGGTTCATGGCCATGCACCTCTTGGTGAGGCTGTCCTGGGACCTGTCAGGGTGGGAAGTCAGGGGGTGATTCCTGTTAAGATTGGGGGGATGGGGCAGGCACCTGTCACTCTCTGTCAAGGTCCTTCCCACCCTGACTCTCCCTTGGCCTTCATTCCCAGCCATTCAACATGTAGTTTTGAGTACTTACTGTGTACTGAGCTAGGCACTGGGGACATGCTGATTAAAAAGAAGTAGACAGAGGCCTTGCTCTCATTGAGTTTACGTTTTAGGGGGATGGGAAGACAAACAGTGAGTCACATTCATAAAGTTGTCACATGCATGAAAAAGGTGAGTCACATACGTGGATAAGGTCATCACATGCATGAAGAAGGTGAATCAGCTACATGAATAAGGTCATCACATGCATGAAGGTGAGTCACATACATGGATAAGGTCATCACATGCGTGAAAGTGAGTCGCAAACAATAAGATCATCACATGCATGAAGAAGGTGAGTCATATACATGAATAAAGTCATTCACATGCATGAAGGAGGTCATTTCTAAGCTTGGTAAGTGTGAGAAAGTAAATCATTTCATCTGCCTGATGGACTCTTAGCCATCCCTGCAAGCCCTGCTCAAGGGGGCCCCCTCTTCTGACACCTCACAAATGCCTCCAGGAGTGGGTCACCAGCTGCCCCGGGCTCCTGGTCACTCTCCTGCTCGCCCCATTGCCCCATTGCAGCCCTCAGAGGTTATGTAAACAGCTGCTTCTGTGTCCTCTCCTTCCAGGGCACTGCCCTTCTCCAAGTCAGGGAGGACGTCCGGCTCGAGTGCTATTTCCAGCATAGCACAGGGTCAGGCCAGCAGATGAGAGGGTTTGGTGAGTGATAGAGCAGCTTCAGCCTCCTGGGAAGACATTGTCCACTCCGGCCTGTCCTGGCCTGAGCAGGTAGGTGAGCAACAACTGTGGAGAGTGCCAGCCTCTGGAAGAGCCCCAGGGGCCTCATCCGACCACGGCACCTGCAAGGTGCCCCTCACAAGTGTTCTGGAGGCTGCGAGCAGAGCCAAAAAGATGAACAGCTCCTGTCCCCGTGGTGGGCTGATGAGAGTGGAACGAGGGCACATGTTCCAATGAATCTCTCGTGTCAGTTTTCACTGCAGCACAAACAGAGGGAGGTGGGGAGTGCATCGTTTCTTCTAGGAAGCCCGGGTTTCCGTCGCTGATGAGGAGAGAGAGACAGCAATGGGGATTTTTCACACTCCTTTGCCTGGTGAATATTTTTGTTTTCGTTTAATTTTGGATTAGTTCATTGCTTTAGGACTTGACAGATGAAATCAGCACCTTCCCAAACTTCTCCGCTGGGAGACTGTCTGGAATATCTCCTCTTGACCCTCTAGGGGATGCTGCCCACTCCACAGCGCCCCCTGCAGCTCTGCCTGATTATAAAGGGAATACCTTCCAACAGAAATACACAGCTGAGTTATAGGAAATGGGTAACAGACGATTCCTAGGAAAATCAAGGTTTCAGATGAAAAACCTGCACAATTTCTGGGGGGGGTGCAAGGTTACCGGAGCCAGGATTCTGGAAGGCTCCAGCCTCCAGCCCTCCCTCCCCAACCCAGAGGACAGGAAGCAAACTAAATGGGTTCTGAAGTGGGAAACAAATTGGATTTTTTAAAAAATGCTCTGGTTCTAATGATCGAAGGGGTTATTCATAATCCTGGAGTAGAAAGTGTATCTTGAAATCTATGTTTTGTGTTGACAGCTTCTCCCTAATGGGCAAGATCTCACACATGATAGAGCCATAAAACGTGGCACTCCTGGCTGGCCCTGCTGCTTGTCTGATAAGGGAGATCGAGGGACTCACCAGCACAGGCAGAGGGCCCCAGGTCTTACCCTGCCCCCATGCCTCCTCCCCACCCCAGCTGGTCTCGGCTTCCAGCATGTTGCCAAGGCCTGTTCTGCAGAACACAAAGCCCATGCTTTGCAATGGCGAGGATTCCATGTTCAAGAAAGGGTGGGAAATGCCCCCAGTCTCTCCCGTCCTAGGCATTCAAAACACCCATGAGCACAGTCACGGCTGTGAGGAGGCTTCCAGTAAAGAAAATCTGGTGAGCTATGCTCGACCCAGTGGTTCTCAGATTTGTTTGACTGCAGAATCCTGTGTTTACACAAGCCCTGTTGATGTCCTACAGAACAAATGCTTTCCAGAACCTACGATGGGTCACATAACGGTATCCTTTTCCTAGGGCTACCCTATCAAAACACCACAGACTGGGGGGCTTAAATAACGGAAATTCCTTCTCTCATGGTTTTGGAGGTTGGGAGTCTGAGATCAAGGTGTAGGCAGGGTTGGTGACTTGGCTGTGTTCTCCCTGTGTTCTCCTGTGGTCCTCCCTCTGCACATGTCTCTGTCCATATATCCTCTTCCTATAAGGACACCAGTCATGCTGGATTAGGGCCCACCTCAGTGGCCTTGGTTTACCTTGATTAGCTTTTTAAAGACCCTGTCGCCAAAATGATAACATTCAGAGGTGCTAGGAGTTAGTGTGTCAACATACGAATTTGGAGGGGGCCCATTTCTGCTCATAACCGCAGCAGTGGGCCTTGGCATTATGAAACTTGGTATTGGGGGGACCATGAGGAGAGCAGAAAGGTGGTAAGTGGGCAGGGTATGGCTGTTGCCTGCCCCTTGGCATGCTTCCCATCACAACAGTAATGACATTAACACTAACTACATTTTCACACCCAGAATCCCAGCACTTTGGGAGGCTGAGGCGGGTGTATCACTTGAGGCCAGGAGTTCGAGACCAGCCTGGCCAACGTGGCGCAACCCCATCTCTACTAAAAATACAAAAATTAGCCGGGCATGGTGGTGGGCACCTGTAATCCCAGCTACTTGGGAGGCTGAGGCAGAAGAATCACTTAAACCCAGGAGGCAGAGGTTACAGTGAGCTGAGTTTACATCACTGCACTCCAGCCTGGGCTAGAGTGACACTCTGTCTCAAAAAAACAAAAACAAAAAACAAACAAACAAACAAAACAAAAACAACCAGCAACTGCATTTGCCAGGCATTTAGACATTACCAGTACTTTTCCATCTGTCAATTAATGTGATCCTTTTAACAACCTGTAAGGTTGGAGGTTCTATGGTTATTTCCACTTAACAGAGAAGGATGCCTGCACTCAGAGAGGTTGAGTCACTGGTTTCAGGTCACCCAGTAAATAGTGAAATTAAGGACTAAACCCAGGTGGGCTTAAAGAACCAGTCCTGAGGATTAATGGAGGATTGATTCCCTGCCCTCCCTGAGATGGAACCCGCCGTTGCTGGCAGCAGAAGCAAAAGTCATCTCAGAACGGCTCTGGGGGCCCCTGCCAGGCAGAGCCTGAGTTCCCACAGGTGGCGTTTACCCTGACGAATCTGGGCCCAGGCTGAGGCCCACCTCACTTCCCGCCAGCTTGGATGGAGAACCGTTCCCTGGAGCTTCCCAAGTGGTTTCAGATGAGCAGATCCTGCTGGCTGCTCTAGGCACCTGCCCATTTGTGCTGAAAGTCAACCAGCTGTGAAAGGTTGCAGATTTTTTCTCAGCTCTCCTGGGTGTCAGGTGTGGTGGAACCAGGACACAGAGTGAGACCACCCCAGCTTTCCTGGCCTCATCTCAGAGACAGAGGCGGGCCCAGCAGTGAGCTTTCTTCAAGAATGAGCAAGCCAGGTACAAGCTGACTGTGAGCGGGACCAGAGAATTTGCTACTTGGAAGGCAGGAGAGGGTGGCGGCTGGGTTAGCAGTTCCACGAAACCAGCTAACTCACTTTGACTATGTCCATCCTGGCCTGGCCACCTGCTATTTGCTTCCTTGGTGGCTCTTAAAAAAGTTTGATGACCAGGTGAAACCCTTGCCTGCCAGGCCAGGAGGCTGGCTCTTCATGAATTCTTCCTCTTGGTCAGAAGAGGCAACTCTCTAGGTAACCAGGCCTGTGCCTGCGGGCCTGATGTCTACCCTGGACTCACTGGACACTCCTACTGCACGTCTAGTCCAAGATGCTTGGCAAAGGAAGAGCAGATCACTGGGAGGGATGGACCCAGAGACCAGTCCTGACCCCAGATTCTGAGCTGTGGAGCCCGGGGCAGCAGATTTGTTGCCTTCACCTCAGGTTCATCATAGTACAATGGGCTCATGAATAAATGTCGAGGTCATTGTGAAGGCCCCATTAAAGGAGAGGTAAAAAGTTCTCTGCAAAACTTCAAAACAGCTCTGCAAATGAGGGTTGTTAAAAGAGCCCAGGAGACTGAGGGGGAGGAAGGCTGGGGGACCAGCCATAAGCTCCTAACTGCTGCAGTGCCAGTGGCTACCTGGATGAGGCTGGGTAGGCACCACGCCAGGCAGGACTCACCCTCAGCTTCCAGAGGGGCTTACAAGTGGAGGTCCATGAAAGAGTGAGTCTTCGGCGGTGGTCTGCCCAGAAATGCCTGGAACGACCGCAGAACCTGTACACCGGCCAACCCCAGGGGGCACGATCCCTGGATACTCCCATGCAAGGTGAATAAGGTGCAGTGGCTGAGACCCTCAGGGAAGGAAACTCTTTACCGCATGCCATTTCTTCTTCCCAGGACTCTCCCTGACTCTGCCCCAGGCAGGGATGGGACTGACCCCTGGGAACCTGGTGTGGCAGCGGTGGGGAGCACCCAGCAGAGGTTCAGGGAGTCTCCCCTCACTCTCGCAGGAAGCTCACTCGTGTGGGTGGGTGGCTCAGTTCTGGAACGTTTCTCCAGAGAAGGGTCCTGGAAGTCCCCAGCTGGCTTCTTTAGGGCAGGCCGGGGCTAGGGAGAGGAGAGCGAGGCCCAGGGAGTGGATGTAAGCACTCACGCTCACGGGCCTGCCTGCTTGAGACTGAAAGAGAGCAGTGCCTTAGATTCCAGGCAGCTCTCTTACCTCACCCACGTCCCAGCCCTGCTTTTGGGAACCTCCTTTTTCAAGTTCTCTACCTAAGTGACACCACCCACTGCCCACCATAGCTCATCCTACCCTACCAGGTTAAAATCATTCAAGTCCTTGGCCAGGTGCAGTGGCTCACGCCTGTAATCCCAGCACTTCGGGAGGCTGAGGCAGGCAGATCACGAGGTCAGGAAATTGAGACCATTCTGGCTAACATGGTGAAAACCCGTCTCTACCAAAAATACAAAAAATTAGCTGGGTGTGGTGGCGGGCGCCTGTAGTCCCAGCTACTCGGGAGGCTGAGGCAGGAGAATCGCTTGAACCCGAGAGGTGGAGGTTGCAGTGAGCCGAGATGGCGCCACTGCACTCCAGCCTGGACAACAGAGCAAGCCTCTGTCTCAAAAAGAAAAAAAAAAAAGGAAAGGAAAGAAAAGAAAAATTGTTCAAGTCCTTTGTCTGAGAGGAGACAGACATTCTGCCCAGGGCCAGGGGTGTCAGTCAGGCTGACAGTAGATCACATGGAAGATCTACTGAACGATTCTGGGATTTGTCTTTGCATGAAGAAGAGGCAATTGGTCGAGAGCGTGCCTTTAAATATTTGAAAGGACCTCCTGTGGGTCGATTAGTGGCCCCCGAAAGATTTGTCCATGTCCTGCTTGCCAGAGCCTGTGAATGCGATCTTATTTGGAAAAGGAATCTTAGCAGATGTAACTGAGTTAAGGATTTCAAAATGAGATTCTGGATTCGGGGGAAACCCAAATCCAGTGGCAGGTGTCATGACAGAGGCAGAGAGAGATTTGGGAGGGAGAAGGAGAAAACCATAGATGACAGAGGCAGTGATTAGAGCTTGGCAGCCTCAAACCGAGGGACGCCTGGAGCAGGCAAGGAAGGATCCTCCCCGAGAACCTTTGGAGAGAGCACATCCCGCCGACACCTTGCTGTTGGACGTCCAGCCTCCACAGCTGTGACAGGATCAGTTTCTGTTGCTGCAAGCCCCTCAGTTTGTAGCAATTAGTTACGGCAGCAACGGGAAGGAACAGCTGTGTCCTGTGAAAGAGGAGGTGGGCTAATTCCATGTGCAGCCAGAGACTTAACAAGGAAGGGTAAGAGTTCCAGGGGGGCGTCTTGCAGACCAACGTAAGGAAGAATTTCCAAGAACGAGGCCTGCACCGCATGGATGTGGCTGCCTGGGGCCATTCTGCCTCCTACACCATCTGACTGACCGTCTCTTGGGAACATAGTGGGTAGGACCGCTGTTCAGAAGGAAGGGTGGGTTAGTTCTTCCCTCCTCAGTGGACACCTGCTGACGAGGTCCCCCATGTGTGTGCATCACGACAGTAATTCTCCTTCAAGAAAGCATATTAGAATGCAGACGTAAGGGTGATGTCTTGATAGGAATAACTTCGAGTCAGCTCTAATTTCCTTTTTCCAAAATGACATTATTTGCAAATGTTGGTACTGTAACTATTAATAATAATTTACTTGCAGGTAGCTCGCATTTCCCAGGGACACATCACTGAGGCTTGTCACGGTGGTGAGAGAGAACTGTGGTCTCCTAGGAGGCATGGAGCAGCCTTCCCACACTCTCTGCATGCACACATCCTCCGGGGATCTGGTCCAGGGGCCGGTTCTGACTCCCCAGGCCTGGGCTGGGACTCCGGACGCTGTGTCTCTCAGAAGCCCCTGGGGGACAGTGACGCTGTGGGTCCACAGGCCACAGGGATCCAGAGTGGCTGCTGATGAGTTTCCAGAAGACCCAGAACTACTATTTAGAGGGGGCAGGGGAAGGCATTTCACCTCGCTACAACTTAGGCTGGGCCAGAGGAGAACACAGCTTTCCTTTCTGGGAATGCTGTTGAACAATGAAGTAGGACCTGGGGTGGCCGAGATGGAGGCCCTGGAGAAGTGTGGGCCGGGAGACCTAGAAGCCACCTTTCGATAGCATAATCTAGGATCTCAGAACTTCCCGGGCTCCTGTCCCATCTGGGGTCAAAGGACTTGATGAGACAATGCCGAAGGAACCCCACAGCTGACATTGTGGAGCTTGTCTCCCGTGCCAAACTCTTGCCTTAGCTATCTGCTTTAGTGCTGACAGCAATTCCAGGATTCAATCATTCCTTTACTACTCCATTTTGCAGACGAGAAGACAGAGTATAAAGAGGTTAAACCATGCCTACGGTCACCCCTGTCTGGTGAAGCTGAGATTTGAAGTGGCGTTTGGACCCCAGAGCTGAGCTGATTATCACCATGTCATTCAGCCTTCCAGAATCCTGTAGACGGTCAACAGGGTACCCTGCCCTCCTGTCCATGCCTGGGCCTCCCAGGCCTAGCAGAGTGGTGTAGGACACTCAGGGACGGGCCAGGGCATCCCTGTACGTGGCCGCTCCCTAGGTCACCCCCTCTCCCTGCTCTGGTTGGCTCCACACTTTTACATGAAGCCCCGCTGCTCCCAGCTGGGGGATGATTCGACCAGGGGCTCCTGTTCAGTTTTTCACGCGGAAAGACTGCTGAGCAGGCGCTGGCTGTGGAAGAGGGGAAAGTTGCCACCCTCTTCTAAAACTGCCAGTGCAGGATGGAGGGGAAGATTCCTGCACACCCAAGGAGAGGTTGAGGCTCCAGGGAGAAGGAGGAAGCAGCGCTGCCTGAATACACCCCCACAGCGTGTCAGCTGCTGGGCAGACAGCAGCATCCCCATCATTTAGGGCCTGAATAAACAGCCCTGTTTTACTCTGCTCTTTGCTGAGCCAAACAGGGCTCCAAACCCCTCCTGGCCATCCTCAAATCTCTTCCACTTTCCAAATCCTCAAACCCTTGCGACTGTATCCCTTTGGCCTGTCCACCGTAGAAAACAAGAGGCTGGTCTCTTTCCAGGCAAGGAGAGCCTCCCTCCTGGTGCTCCTGGGGTCGCCACACACATCTCCATGGCTGACTCTTTATAGCAAGGTGCAGAGACCTGGGATGGGGGTTCAGATGTGTGCACAGCAGGGTCTTTGGGGTCAGGGAGCTCTTCGGAGCAGGCAGGGCACATTCTCAGGCCATTAGCTGGTCAGGCCAGAGTTCACCTGCCACCACCCTGTCCCCAAACCAGCATCATGGCAGGGTCCCTGGTCCCTCAGAGACCCCTTGAGAGAGCAACCCCCACCACGGTCCAGGAGGTGGCTGCATCCCTGGAAAAACAGGACAGACTCCAAGAGAAGCACACAGGCCAATTAAGAGCCCAGCCCAGCCCGGCGGCTCCAGCACCACCTGCTCTCATCTTGCAAGGTGCCTGAGGCTTGGGCTGCTGGGAAGATACAGTGCGGCCTAATTACATACTCCTCCGTGACAGGCGGTGTCAAAAGATTAAAGGAATCAAACCAAGTGGTTCTCCGGTGGCCCCTCCCCCAGGAACCAGAGCTGCTGCGTGAAGGTGATTATGGTACCAACGTAGTGGTTAGAAAGATAATTTTCTCTGGGCCCCGTGCCTGCTGCCTCCTCCACTGAGCTGCGCTTCGGCACTGCAACTCTGCCACCTTGTATGGGCTCCACAGATTCATTTTCTTTTTTGTTGGCACAGCTGAGCAGGAAACAAACTAAGCACCTCTCCCTCCACCAGTCTCCCACCCCACCACCTCCCCACTCCCCTCCCCTCTCCTCCCCTCTCCTCCCCACTCCCTCCCCCTCCATCCCTCCCCTCCCCTCCCCTATTTCCCTTTCCCTCCCCTTCCCTCCCCTACTTCCCTTTCCGTCCCTTCCCTTTCTCTCCTCTCCTTTTCCCTCCCCTCTCTCCCCTCTCCCTCCCCCCTCCCTTCCCCTCCCTTTCCTCCCCTCCCTTCCTCTCCTCTCCCTTCCCTTTCCCTCTTCTTCCCTCCCTTCCCTTTCCCTCTTCTTCCCTCCCTTCCCTTTCCCTCCTCTCCCCTTCCCTTTCCCTCCTCTCCCCTTCCCTCCCCTCCCCTCCTCTCTTCTCTCCTTCCCTCCCTTCCCCTTCTCTCCCTTCCCCTTCCCTCCCTTCCCCACCTCTTCTCTTTCTCTTTCTTCTCCTCTCTCTTTCTTCTCTCTCCTCTCTCTCTCCTGTCTCTTCTTTGTCTTCTCTCCTCTCTCTCCTTCCTCTCTCTCTTCTTTCTCTCTCTTCTCTCTTTCTCTCATCTCTCTGTCTGTCTGTTCGCTTCCCATTCTGTTTTTCTTCCTAGTCGTCTCTATTCTATTCTGCCCCTTTCACCTCCTGTTTGGCCTCTGCATCTCTTTTCCTTCCCCTCCTTAAGGACCTATCAGAGTTCAAGGATAAGGAAGCCACTGTGGGCTGCTTCCTGGTTTTTTTTTTTTTTTTTTCTTTTTTTTTTCCCCCCTCTGATGGTCTTTAAAATAATAATAGCAATAATCATGACCAATAACAGTTCTCACCTCTTGCCAGCCCATGTAGTTGTCTTCACTTGCATCACTTATGATATGTTATCAGATAAGGAAAGGGAGGATCAGGAGCTCTGCACTTGCCTCAGGGCATGTGGCTGGTGAAGGCTGGAACCAAGACTGTGAGCTCTGCCTGTTGACTGCAAAGAAGCTGCTGACCTACTCAGGCCTAGGGAAGGAGGAGGGAGGGATGGTGGGAAAGGAATATTTGAAAGCAAGATGGGGGCCAGGCATGATGGCTCATTCCTATAATCCTAGCACTAAGGGAGGCTGAGACAGAAGGATTGCCTGAGGCCAGGAGATCAAGTCCAGCCTGGCCAACATAGGAGACCCCATCTCTACCAGAAAGAAAAAAGAAGAAAAAAAAGAAAAAAAGAAATTAGCCAGGTGTGGTGGCACACACCTGTAGTCTCAGCTAATTGGGAGGCTGAGGTGGGAGGATCACTTCAGCCCAGGAGTTTGAGACCAGCCTGAGCAACATAGTGAGACCCCCATCTCTACAAAAAATAATAATAATAAAAAAGAAACAGGAGGACCACCTGAGCCTGGGAGGTCAAGACTGCAGTGAGCTGTGAGCTGTGCCATTGCACTCCAGCCTGGGTGACGGAGCAAGACCATGTCTGAAAAAAAAAGGCAAGATTGATAAGAAGGCACCTCTGCAAGCATCTCCTCCAGGCAGAGAAGACTGACCATCCGTGAGGGAGGGGAGCAGGGTACCAGGACCCCTACTCCAGACTCTGCCATGCCTCTGCCCGACTTTGCTGCAGTGACTTTGGGCAAGCATCCCTCATTTACCCGGCTATGGGCTGTCACCCCTGAGGAGGGAATGCCATATCCTTCAGGTGAGCAGAAGAAGGGTTGAGAGCTGGTCTGAACCTTCAGTATGCAGGGAGGGCTGGAGCTTCCGGAAGACATGTGACTTGCTCAAGGTCATTAGCAAGATGGACCCAGAGCTCCACTCTCCTGCCCTTCAGCCTGAGAGTCCTCATTCACTTCTCTGCACCTTCAGTATCTGCAGGGTCTTTGCCAAAACCCAAACCTCCACAGGGGTTCTCTCACATCCTTTCTGTGATGACACAGTGACCATCTGTGAGTGGGAGGAAAGATGCCCGGAGGGGTTGGTGGAAGTGGGCGCTGGCCTTGACAATGACTTCTTCTGCTTCTGAGGGTGTGAAGACATGGCTTGGGATTTCAGGTGGAGGGTTTCCTAATGTCACTACAGCACACACCTGCTGGGAACGGTATCTTGGCTGGGGAAGGGGTGTGGAGGGGAAGAGGGGGATGCAAAACCCACCTCTTTCGGGTCTCTTCTCTCCATTTCCATCCTACTGCACTTGCAAACAGAGCATCAGGGAGGGATTAGGGATTTAAAAAGTGGCCATTAGAGGAAGGAAAGAGTGGCCCGCACCAGCTACTGTGGAGTGTCTCCATTACCATAATAACTAACCACTTAATAACTGGCTTCCCCACTAATCCTAATTGAAACACGTAATGATATTTCCGGGCCAAGAGTGGCAAGCTCAAGTCTCGTCAGACATCTCCAGGCCCCCCCCAACCCAGCTTCACGTGGCGAAAACCATGGGCTCTCCGTGGGTATTCTGTTGGAATAGATTTGGGCAACCGACAGCAGCTCTTGTACAGCTGCCAGGAACCACAGCTGATGATAAAAGCCATTAAAGGTCAGCTGGGAATAGAAAACTATTTATGTTAAATGTCACAGATTAAGCTGCAGAGTGGGCCTCGGGCAGGGAGCAAAGGGTGAGGTGCGAAATGCTGGTCACTGTGCTACCTCTGTATGGTCTGGGGAAGTGGGGGGGGGGGTATTGAAGGGTGGGGGTGAAGCCAGGGGCAGGGGGAGCACTTGAGTTCCTGCCCCCTCCAGCCCAGGGAGGCAGGTGGATGCTGGCAGCCACAGGTGATTGGCCAGGCTGGCTGCCCTGAGGTTGCTAGGTGACCTGAGGGCAAGGTGTGGGGAGAGGATGGAGCGGGTCTGTGTAGCATCATCGCGGAAGGGGACCCGGGCCGTCTCCAGGGGGGCCAATGAGATGGAGGCTGCTTCTACTTACAGAGGGACCCTTGCAGACTCTTTCTGGAGCCACGCTCAGGGGAACAGTGGGGCTGTATCTAATCGTGACAGGATGAGTGTGACACAAGCCAACTGCTCTCTGCAGCCAGAGCCAGGAAGTCACAGAGACACAACCACCATGCCCCCTTCACCACCTTCCAATGGTCTCGGAAGCCGGAGTTTGAAAGACACAGGAGGGGCTTGAGTGGGAGGGGCTTCAGGGCTCAGAGGAGCCTGGACCAGGCCATAAAGGGTGGCTCCAAGAGAACTGGGGACTCTGGTTCTATCCCCGCCCCAAAAGTGCCCATGCTCCTTAAACCTGAACCTGAGTGTCCGGCGAGAGTTCCTCCGTGCATCTCGGCTCCGTTCTTTGGCAAAACACATCTGAGAAGCCACTTTGTTGACAGGTCTGAGAAATCCCCTGGAAGTTCATTAGATCACTCAGATCCCATTGAAACAATGACTACCATCCTTGGTGACCTACCTGGGGAGTGGTTCACTTTGTGGGTTGAGGCAGAAAGACTTCGTTTCAGTGTTTCTCCGCCTCCCACCTTGCCTCCAGATTGCCAAGCTGTTGCTGTGTGCACAGGGAATGCAGGCTCATTTTAACACTGGTGCAAGCAGACATCATTGGGAAGGTAAATCTAGTGGGAGAGGGGAGCAGGCAAAATGAATTTCACCCCAACCCCTGTCCTGCAGCCTTAAGTCCAGTCACAGGAGGGTAGTTTGAAGCCAGGGCATCTTTCCTCCGGGAGTTGGGAATCATTCGTACCATTGGATGGGGCCTGAAGGAGATACTGAGGTTGTCTCCCCTGACACCCCTGCAATGAAGAACAGATCTCCATCAGCACAAGGGGGCCCGGGAAGGCCCTCGCCTTCACTCTTCCTATGAGCTGTTTGCCTGCAGGATGACTGGGCTGGAAGTGACCTGGCCTAGAAGCACTCACAGGAATACGATGGGATGGAGAGGGATCCCAGGAGGCCCTGAGGGTCCACCAGTGGGCGCTGTGTCAAGATGGTAGGATGAGTGGGTTTGGAAGGATGGCTGGGGGTAAAGGTGGGATGTTGATGGACACTACTAAGATTTATACTGATTTCTGCCATCAATAGATACATATTGGCAACTACTCTGCACCGACCCAGTGGTTGACCATTATCCTTTCTTCTAGAACCTCACTGCGAATAGGGAAGATCAATATGTTCCGGAGTAATTATAGTACATCAAAACTATCTCTGGGAGAGAGGCAGTACAGGGACTCAGAGCACCTAGAAGAACAACCAGGAGGATGGGGAAAGCTTCAGAAAGGCAACATTGGAACCACCGGGCCTTCCATAGTCTAAAGGATAAGGCTGGAGAGGAAAGTGTGAGCAAGATGGTAAAGATCCTCCAATACTGTGTGTTTTTTTTTTTTTCCTTGGGACGGAGTCTTGCTCAGTCGCCCAGGCTGGAGTGCAGTGGCGCAATCTCGGCTCACTGCAAGCTCCGCCTCCTGGGTTCACGCCATTCTCCTGCCTCAGCCTCCTAAGTAGCTGGGACTACAGGCACCTGCCACTGCACCTGGCTAACTTTTTTTGTATTTATTAGAGGCGGGATTTCACCGTGTGAGCCAGGATGGTCTCGATCTCCTGACCTCGTGATCCGCCTGCCTCGGCCTCCCAAAGTGCTGGGATTACAGGCATGAACCACCGTGCCCGGCCTGATACTGTTCTTAAGAAAGGATTTGAAAGTTAATTTTGAAGGCAAGAGAGAGGTATGTGCTATTTTGGGGCAGGAGAATGAGAGGGCTTGTTCTGGATTTTAGAAAGAACACTCTGGAAGCTGCAGGGAGAATATGCTAGACTCATATTCTCAACTTTGACTGCATCAAAATCATCTGGAGGGCTGGTGAAAATACGGATCATTGGTCCCTCCCCCAAGAGTTTTTAATTCAGCAAGGCTGAGCTGCAGCTGGAGAATTTGTATTCCTAACAAGCTCCCATGTGCTGCTGCTTTGGGTCTAGGGACCACAGTTTGAGAACCACTGTGTTGGAGAGAGGCTCTGTGGAGGAGCTGGAAGCAAGGAGAGCAGGTAGAAAGAAATGGGAATAAAATGAGAGACGATGAGGAGACTGGCTTGAGAGACCACTGACGTCTTAGGGCAGGCAGATGGCGTGATGCGGATGGGGAGAGGCAGGGCTCAGATGCAGGGAGCGGGTAGTAGAATCATGATATGGCCTTGGAGGAGCTGAAGCAGCAGAAGATGGTCAGGACAAGGAAGTGCAAAGCCAGGAAACGGGAACAGGATCCCAGGCAGGGCGGAGGTCCCAAAGCAGCAAGGACAGAGCCAGAGACTGGGGCTGGGGTCAGAGTTCCAACTCATTTGGCTGAGGAGGTGAGCAGTGGGCCAAGACTCCTACACTCTCTGCTTTTAGGCAATTAGGCCTCATGTCTGGGAGAACAACAGAGCTACATATGGGCTTGGTTTTGCAGGTCAGGAGCACACAGGGGTATGAATCCCACAGAGCAGGCCCAGAAATAGCACGGGAGAGACTGATTCACTGTGTACAGTGAGGTGCCAGGCTAGTTAAAGCACCCTGTTGGCCGGGTGTGGTGGCTCACGCCTGTAATCCCAGCACTTGGGGAGGCTGAGGCAGGTGGATCACCTGAAGTCAGGAGTTCAAGACCAGCCTGGCCAACATGGTGAAACCCTGTCTCTACTAAAAATACAAAAATTAGCCGGGCATGGTGGTGGGTGCCTGTAATCAGGAGGCTGAGGCGGGAGAATTGCTTGAACCCAGGAGGTGGAGGTTGCAGTGATCTGAGATCACGCCACTGCGCTCCAGCCTGGGCAACAGAGCAAGACTCTGTCTCAAAAAAAAAAAAAAAAAAAAAGAGAGAGAGAGAAAAGAAAAAGGCACCCTGTTGCTGGCCCCTGAGTGGCAGCCCAGCCTGGGAGAACCCAGTCAGATAGCCTTTGTTCAAGACTTAAGCCCCAGTGACACAGATGTGGCTCAGACCTCTCTTTCAGTCCCAAGGCCTGGCTGCTGGTCCAATTGCCTGTGGGAGGGAGACATCTTCCAGGAAGAGTGAAGGATCCAGACCACAGGCAGAGCAGCTGGAAGTTGATTCCATTTCTTCTCAGCTGCCTAGGTGTAGGCAAGGGGGCTCAAAGGGGAGTGGGTGAGCAGACAGACCCCAGGAAGGGGTGCTCCTGAGATTATCAGCTAACAGAGCCGAAATGATGTCTCCACCAATTTCCTGGTGCTGGGACAACCTTCAGCTCTGCCTCTGACCCCAAGGCTGTGTCCCTGTGTCTTAGCCCTGAAGTCTCTTCTCCCATGGTGGTCTTGCCAGTCTCATCCACTCAGCAGTTTATTTAAAGTACACAAAACATCAGACCATGATTTAAAGGAATCTGGTATCTAGACTTTAGACCACTTAGTTATGTTTTAAGCAGGAGGCCCTGAGGGTCCAGGCAGTGGCTGCTGTGTCAAGATGGTAGGGTGGGTGGGCTTAGTAGGACGGCTGGCGGTGAGGGTGGGATGTTGATAGACACCAGGAAGAGTTATACTGGTTTCTGCCATCAATAGATACGTATTGGCAACTACTCTGCACTGGCCCAGTGGTTGGCACTGGAAATATAATGCTAAATAAGACTATTGTCCTTGCTTCTAGAACCTCACTGTGGATAAGGAAGATCAATATGTTCCTGAGTAATTAAAACACATTAAAACTTTCTCTAGGAGAGAGGCTGTGCAAGGGACTCAGAGCACCTAGAAGAGCAACCAGGGAGATGGCGAAGGCTTCAGTGGGATCTGAGTGATCTCATTAACTTCCGGGGGATTTTTCAGACCTGTCAACAGACTGGCTTCTCAGGCTAGATATGGCCCTGACTCCACATATAGAGTTGTGGAGTGGCCTGACTCCGGGGCCACATATAAAGTTTTATTACCCACTTCATAGTGGAATAAATTCGCTGCTGGGCCTGATGTCTGTCTGTTCATCTGCCAGTCAAGAATGTGTACAGACACTGCTCTGCCAGATCTCCTGCCCATCTCCACCCCAAAGTTCTCACCCAAGCACGGTTATTCCTGGTTAACCTTCCTGAGCATCTGGCTCCCCCAGGATCCATGTCTTGAATTGTTTCTGCTTCCAAACTCTGTGAACCCATGGCCCCAAGCTCCCTTGCACCTGTTCTGCTCCACTCTCCTGCTCATGGCCACTACCGGGGTTTCTCTCCCCTCCCTGCCCCTGGGTTGCCAACTCTGCCCCACCTTTGGCAGCTGGCCTGATGGGTGCCTGCACCGTCTCTCCTGGTACCAATATCAGCATGGGCATCTTGTCTCCAATGCCTGATCACAGTTTATGGACCACTCCTTCTAGACTGAGGTTTCTCCCCAGCCCATGGCAATGTTACAGGAGGCTGTTTGGGCTCCCAGAGGAGAGGGGAGTGTCTCTGGATGGGTGGCCTTGTCTACAGGAGAGCTGGCAGGCAGGAGGCCTGGAAGGAGGAGAGAGAAGACACTGGATGACAAGGATGCTGGGGAGGGGGGCTCTCCAGCGCCCACTGTGGGTAGCCTGGAGGATGGTCGGTCCCCGTCAGGATAATGTTCATTGTAGGCCAGGGCTGCCAGGATAGCTAGGCAGGACAAAGGGTTGCCACAGGTGGGCGGGGTGGGGTCGGCTCACCCTGGCCAGCATCTGCCTCTGCTGGGGCAGCAGGGAAGTCAGGAACCCTGTGGCTTTCCACTTTCTTCTCTTTGACTCTTCAGAAGAGGCACAATCCCAAGGAAAGGTAGGATTGTGACGAGTTTGGAGGGGAAGATGGAAGAGAAACCCTAAAACCTTCCTGCCAGGACTCTGCTCTGAGATCCAAAACACGCTCCCAGAAGCTGACACCCATACGCACTGACTATAGACCAGACTCAGCTTCACCCCACGATCCCTGGGCCCTGCCACCATGACCCTGAGAGGAAGGAACCATGATGATGATCAATTTGGAAATGAGAAAATGGAAACTCAGAGAGTTGAATACCTGGTCTAAGATCATATAGCAAGAATGTGGGCCAGAACTGCCTGCCCCCACAGCCCATATTTGCAACTGCAACAGCCTCACAGCTAAGCACAATCATTTCTTGGAGCTCCCTGGGCCTTGGTGGAGCTGGGCTGCCCACAGAGATCCTCTCCCACGGCGCCGAGAACCCCCTAAGCCCAATCATTCCAGCTGCATCCCAACAGTTAGCCTTTGACAGGATCAGCAAACTCTGGCTCCAGGGCCACATATAAAGTGTTATTGGGACGCAGCTTTGCTAGTGCATCTCAGTATCGTCTGTGACTGCTCTCATGCTACAATGGCCTCGTTGAGTAGCTGAAACAAATGCCTACCATGTTTGCCCTCAGGCTCTTTCCAGAAAGTGTGTTATCGTAGCTCCGGCTGCTATAACAAAATCCCATAGACTGGGGGGCTTAAACAACAGACGTTTTTTCCTCACAGTTTGGAGGCTGTAAGTCCGAGCTCCAGCATGGTTGGGTTCTGGTAAGGGATCTTTTCCTGGCGTGCCGGCTGCCAACTTTTTCCTGTATCCTCACGTGGCAGAAAGAAGCAGCCTTGTTCTCTTCCTCTTCTCCAGAAAACATGAATCTCATCTTGGGGGTCGACCTTCATGACCTAATCTAAGCCTAATCTACTCCCAAAGTCCCCACCTCCAAATACCATCGCATTCAAGGTTAGGGCTTTAACCTATGACTTTTGGGGCGGCACAAACATTCAGTCCATAACATGTGTCTGCCTCTGGACTTTGATAAAATCACAAGCTTGCCAATGTCTAGCAGAGCCCAGCTGAGGTGGCGGAGGCCTGCGTGTGTGTGTGTACGCATGGATGTAGGTGTGTGTGCGTGTGCAAGTGTGTGTGCGAGAGGCCCCTGACATCCCTCTCAGGTTCTCTCCTGCCTTCTCCCTGGAGAAGGAGGAGTAGGTGTTGGGTGGGCAGTGATCTCCTTTCTGAGGGAACTGGGTTTTAGAGGTTTTTGTAGTCAGAACGGCACAGTGGCTGCTGCTGCTGCTGCTGAAATTTAAGTAATTTTCCCTTAATTAAGCAATTATCTCAGAGATAGCTGCTCCCATCCCCGGAAACTTTTTTATGGAGGTCAGGGAGCGGTGAGATGGGGGTGTAGAGCTTGGGAAGGCCCCAGATATAGAAACACGCTTGCTGTGAGCTTCCTGCTGAGCTGAGGGCAGCAGCAGTGGAGGAGCATGTGGACTCCAAAGGTGTATTTGAACATCACTCAACTGGTCCCAAGAGCCACTGTTGCTGGAGCCAAACACACCCATGGCAACAGACTCATTACAGGAGACTGGGGCCCACAGGGGACCCTGAAATCCATTACAGGGACTTACGGTGAGGAAAGAGAGAGTGAGCAAAGGCTGGGGCATTTTCAAGGCCAGAAAGAGAGGGAGGCTTCATTCTTCCATGGCAAAGGGAGAGCTGGACCACCCTGAACAGCAGCTCATCCCAGAGCACAAAACTTACCCCACCTTACCGTAAAGACTTTGTGCAGTCACCGGTGGGACTAGTTATAGACATAATTCTCTGTAGGCTGATAACCCACAGACCCCCACGATGGCTTCTGGGACCCTGAGGCTGCAGCCCAGGGATAGGATGCCCAGCTAAAGTGGAACTTCAGAGAAACAAAGAGGAAAAATTCTAGTATATCTCAAACATTGCATGGGGCATACTTATGCCAAAACCCTATCCACCGTTTAGTTTCATTGTTAGGCATTCTGTGGTTTTACTTGCTAAATCTGGCAGTTCTACCTAGAGCCTAAATACCTTCTTCTCACAATTCCTAAGCAGAGAAATGATCGTTTGTCCCCAAGCAATTGCTGGATCCAGTCGAGGCAGCACAAGGACTGTAGGCTACAGGCAAAGGATTCCCAGCTCTGAGGATTGGTACGAAAATCCAAAGGGTTCCTTGTAGATCCAGGTCGAGGTGAGTATACAGACCAGGCTACCTATCAAAGTGTTTTTGCCCTGGGATTCAGACATAGGAAAACTAGAAAGGGAAGGGAAAGAGGCCTTTATCTTTTTTGGTGTTAATCATTATTTACTACATGGAGACTTTAAAAAAAAAAAAATGACTGGGATGTTTCTTGGTGAAATGGTGAAAGGGAAATGAAATTGACAGGGCCCTTTGCTGGCTTGTCCCTGCAGAGACTAGAGCCTCTCTCTTCCAACAGAGGATCGACTCAACCCACACACAGATCTTTCTGTGGGAACTAGAACAGAGATGTCCCCCTGCCTTCCTGATGAGAAACATCGTCCGAGTTACCGGCCTTTGATCTCAGACTAGCAAGCAGAGCATCGAGTCCAGGTCCCAATGGGACATGAGCAAGGCGGAGATTGTTCAGCCCTGACTGAAATTGGGGAGGGGAGCTTCACGGCTCCACGGTGGTCATAGACCCCACCACTTACATGAGGGACCCCCTGGAATCACAGGGCATGGTCTAGAAGCCAGACAAAAATATTCTCTGGTGCCCTTCCCTGGGGTGGGAGGGGATTTCAGCAGCTGGAGTCCCCAAACCCTGTGCCCATCGGCCCAGCCTTTATCAGCACTGGGGTTGACCCGTTACTGAAATTCAGTGGACATACCTTCTGCTGCTGCTAATGGCATCACTCTCAAGTGTGGTTACAGGTGCAAGAAGGGGGTGCAGTAGGGGGCAACAACTCCTTAAGGGAGCTTTGGCAGGAGGGGTGCAGCTGTGGACCATGACGGGGACCGTGCCTGGCTGGTGAAGACCCAGGGAGTCCCCACAATAGAGAGCTCTAGGGTGAGACACACAGAATCCTTCCAATGCCCCACCTCGCCATCCCCAGCTGCGGCTGGGCTTCTGGGTGGCTCCAGGCCCTGGGAGCCCTGAAGGCTACAGTGGATAAAGGCTGCTAAAAGTTACACTGTATTTATTTATTCCCTAGAAGTACAGAGAGACCTGCATAAAAGGAAAGGGCAAGGCATGTAGAGACCATAAAAGGAGTTGAGTTTTTATGCAGTGGTAACCTGGGGAATTAATTTCCGGCTATCAGAGGTCCTTGACAATAACCGAGTTTTGAACAAGCACAGTTCAAAACTCCCTGCGGAGGCAGGGAGAGGCCATTGGGCCTTGAAGGCAGGATGGAGATGGGTGAGGTGAGGGGTGGGAGATGGCCAGGGCTGGCCTTGGGGACATGGATGCTAGGACCTGATTTCAAAGCACAGTAGGGCTAATAATTAAATGCTGGTCTCATTCAGGCCACATTTATTGGGCATCTACTGTGTGCCTAAACCTGATTGAATAACATGGGGATTACAGTGATGGATAAACTGGGGCCCCACTCTCAATACTGTCTTTGTCTTTCGGGGGTACCAGGAATGATGCTACCTGTGACTGGGCCATCAGGCATGACAGATAGAGCATGACCTGGGAATCAGACCCCATGGACAGGAATTCTGCTTCTTTACTATAAACTCTGCCACTTTGGCAAGATGCTTAATCTCTCTCCCTCAGTTTCCTCACATAGAAAATAGGAATAATCTTACTTTCTGCCTCCTGAGATTGTTATGAAGATTTATGTGGACAGAAATGGCCTGGCATGTAACACCTTCTATCAGAACACACACTCTGAGAAACAGCTTCACTGAGTTTCAGGCAAAGTATTATGATGTGATCCAGAGTGATTCATCCAGTGGAGGGGTCCGGGAAGGTTTCATGAAGGAGGTGACTTCTGATTTAGGTTTTAAAGCATGAATAAGATCTACATGAATGGAGAAGAGAGGCACAACGTCTAGGCAGGGGCTCCAAGGTGTGGCGGGAAGAATAGGAGGGGCCACGTGGCATTGAGTGCTTGATGTCCCGGGGATGTCCTGGTCAACTTTAGGGCGCCCCCCCTTAAATATGTAAGGCGGAGCTCAGGGTGCTGGATGGTGGGCAGGCAGTGACCACATGTGGGGAGGAAGCCAGAGCACCTGGTACAGCGCCTGGTCCTGGTCCTCTCGAGATACTGATGAGGGGGTATGGGGATATTTTGGCTGAAGGCAGCAGCCGTAAGCTCTGGAAGACGCCACATTTACCATGTGAGAGCCCTCAGGATGGGAGCCAATGAGTGTTTTCTAGGACTCAGCGAGAGAACAGGCCTGAGCTACTTGATGGAAAGACACCGCGACCCACACAGAATTACAGAATGTATGTGTAGCCTCACCTTTTCCAGCAGCCATATTTTAAAAAGTGAAAAGAAACAGGTGAGATGGCTCACAATAGCATACGTCATTTAACCCAATATATGAAAAATGCCATGATTTCCTTGCATAATAAATTTAAAAGAATTAGTTATGAGGTATCTTGCCATCTCTCTTTCATACTAGGTCCTAAAAGTCCTATGTGTATCCCACCCATCTGGCACCTCACTAGCCCAGTGTCCAGTGATCAGTAACCACATGTGGCTCAGGGCTGCCATATCCAACAGCACAGTGGTGAAATCAAAGTGAAACTTCTCCAGTCTCCAGTCCAGAGATGGCCACCTCCCCATGGCCTCCGCAGGGCATTCTCCAAACTCACACATCTGTAGCCAATGCCCACGGGCTCCTGGCTGGTCATTCTGTGTTGTCTGATACTGTTCATGTTGGTGACTTTAGTGCTGACCAGGGAGGGAGTCTGGTTGTCTTCTACTGGAAGTAATTGTGGAGTGGCATGGCTGTGGGGCCTCAGAACACCTTGGAGCTCTCAAAGACCCTCTCACATCTTGGCCATTCCCACTTCCAGGACCAAAGCAATGATTCTGGGAAAAAGCTGGGGCTACCATTGGAATAGTATGAGGCGACGGGGAGAACCCAAGTTGGGAAAATGGCAGCTTTGGTGATTGTGGGGGACATGAGAATCACAGAGAGGAGACCATGGGTGCCTCTGCCTGCCACATATTTGAAAATGCACAAAGCGAGAGCCTCCCCTCTCCCCAGCACATGCAGGCACAGGGAAGTGTGACCATGGAATCAATTTATTTGTCTACTAATGCACCAAGCGCTGTGTTTTATAGGCATGAGCCCATGTCAGCCTCATGACAACCCTTGAGATAGGTCCTCTCAGTGCCTCCGTTTTAAAGGTGAGAAAACAGAGGCACAGAGAGGTGAAGCATCTTGTCTGGAGTCACACAGCTAGTGGGTGGGGTAGCCAGGATTTGGACCTGGGGGGAGCTCCATCCAGGCACCAAGTCCACTGTCCCCTGGAAATCACATCATGATGAAGGGAGAAGGCAGTGGGGAGATGGAAAAGTTGGGAGGCTGTTCAGGAACTGGTGACAAGGAGGGGGAAGGCTGCCGTCTGGCACCACCACGCAGGCAGTCCCAGATGGTGAAGAACCCACATCAACTGCCTGGCCGGGCTGGAACAGGATGGGGCGCAGACAGGCAGGTTCCCGGCAGACAGGCTCTGTGAAGAGGGTCTCATGCTTCCCCCATCCCACCCCAAGGGAGTGGTGAGGGAAGGGAAGCCTGTGACCTCATCATTTGGGCCAAGGCCAATGACATCACCAGGAGGGCAAGGAGCCAGGCCCAGCAAGTTATTTATGGAAACGGCTGGCGGCCAGGCACAGCTCCTGAGCTGTTTCAGATGTGGCTGGGATAAAGCCTCCAGCTGGCCCACTGGGGCCGCTGGGGCCAGGCAGGCAGGTGAGGATGAAGGAGGGCTGGAGGGGGGCCGGGGGAGTCAGCCGGCTGATGGGGCAGGGCTCCTCAAAGACTCACTGGGGCCCTGGCGGGGATCACTGGGGCGCCATGCTTCTCCTTCTTGGTGTCTGCTCATCCATGTCCACCCTTGCTCAGGGTGGACCTGTGGTCTCTGCGGCCTGCCGTCAGGGTCTGAGTCTGGATGAGCTCAGAAAAAGCAGCATGGATATTTCAGTCACAAGCCACAGCTCATGTGTGCATCTATACTTGTGTGCATGAGGGGATGTACTGTGTGCACGGCTGTTGTGTGTCCCTGTCAATGGGTAGATATACTCTCTGGTCCCTTATATATTGATCCCATGAGTGGTCATATGGGCAGTTAACTTTGCGAGTTCATGGATATAGGCATCTCTGCATGATGTGTGTGTGCGTGTGTGTGTGTGTGTGTAGGAGATGGGGAGAAGAGAGAGAGAGTGCACAAGAGCTAGCAAATAGGAAGAGAGGAGTCACCAGGGGAGAGAAATCACTGTAGGAAGTTGGGAAATATAATTTCTGTGGAAGATACAGAGGCACTCATGGAAGCTTCAGCAAAAGTAGACAAACCTTTCAATCCATTTATCAAAAATGCCTGCAGCTCTGCCGCCTGAGCAGGTGCAACAAGAATAAAATATTGAGCAGAAACCTGTGATTGTGGGACTGCAGGAGGCCAATAAATAAGAAGTTACTGAGATGCTCACCCTGAGTCCAGTGGGTTTGCTCTGGCACTCCCTCTACTCATCATGCCCTGTGGTCTTCTGGGTGCTGGCTGGAGCAAGCTAGCAGGAACCCAAGTGGCCAGGTCTCTGGCATTTTGACTTTACGACTTCTGGAAGGATGCCTGGGAGAATCAGGGGGAAAAGAGCTGCCAAGCCCCACTCAGGTAAGTTTAGTGTGGTGGTAACACAGGGGCCCTGCTTCTCATGCCTCTTGGCCTTGCTAGCTGCCTTCCCTTTAAAATCCTCCATGAGGGAACGAAATCTACAAGACCCTGAATGGAGCTTTGGTGGTTGATCTATGGGCTCTTGATGGAGCAAAAGGGGCATGGGAATGGGAGCCAGGTCATGACCAAGGGGATCCCAAACCTAGACCCCAGCCTGTGCTATCTACGAAGACCTCAGCCTGCCTCCCAGATCTTAGGCCTTTTGAGTGATGGGCAGAGGGATAACACCATGAAACCTCCGCTGAATGGGAACCCCATCCTTTGGTACATCCTCTTTCACGTCATGACCACTCACCCCAGAAAAGAAAATGAGCACTTTTTCAAATGCCCTTAAACTTGAACTCAGGATGAGTCGAAACAGGATGTCTCATTGATTTTTTTTTCACCTCCAAGTCCATAAAAGAGTAATGGGCATAGCCTTCCCCCTCCTCTCCCACACCCTGGCAACTGCCCCTCAACCCCCTGCCCAATCACCTGCTTCTCTCATACCCACACAACACCCCCTCAATAACAGAACTAGAATCATTGCATCTTAATGCCAAGAACCATAATGGCAGGATAAACTGCCTGGGAGACCCCATCCAGGGTCATGGCTGTGGCAGTCACATTCTCTGACCTCCTCCCAGCTGCGTTCAGCTGAATGGGAGAGGTCCAGCTGAGTGGCTCTCTGGGTTGCCAAGCTAAACACCCAGAAGGCAGGAAATAGGATTAACTCTCAGCAGGAAATAGAGGGATAAAGGTTGACTTGGGCAGTGGAGGTGCCAACTGGCTGTTCCAAGGGACAAAAAGGAGGACCCTGGCTCTGTGGGAGCAGCCTGAGTCACAGGATCCACCCCTCTGCTTTCAGAAACGCAGCAGATGGGAACTCCACTTTTTAAGAGTGTTCTGGAGAGGCAAATCCCCTATCCACAAGTTGCTCCTGGTTCCCCTGCCTCATTGCAGAAGGCCTATCTTAGGACCCAAGCAAGATGCAGTGTTGTTAGGCTCATGGACCTGGAAAAGGTCCTGAGCCCTCCACTGCCCCACAGCCTCCACTGCACTCTCTAGGTATTTATAACCGAGTATGACTGCATGTATATGGGTCTGCCCAAGCATGGGCACCTGTCCCTTCCACAGGCACCCTCCTCCTTGGGAGGGATGGAGGTGGAATAGCAGGACGAACTTCCCAGCAGTCAATCAATCTAGAATTCTAAAGCAATTTCACCCCTAGATGGCAACAGAATGAGCAGGATCAGGGGAGCAGCACTCTCGTTCTCAGGGCTGGTACTCTCTATCGCATTTCTAGAGCCTGTGAAATGCCATTGCAGGCTGCTGGTCCAAGACTGTTCTCCTCTCCTTGTTTCTCAAGCCCTGCTTCCATGCGGGACAGGCCTAAGTGTGTGGGGGGCGGTGGCTGCGGAAAGTGGCCAGGGCAACCATCCCAGCTTGCTCTTTCCTCTGCCTTTGTAAAATCTGTCAGAAGAGGAAGCAGTTGTTTTCCTGGGGTGCTGGGGTATAGCCCCACAGGATTGAAACTATGCAAGGCACAGCGCCGAACAGAAAGACTTGGTTTCCATCCCATCATCTGCATCCCAGCTGCTCGCATTACTGGCTCCTTTAAAGACTGACATCTGGGCTTTGGCCAGTGCTCAGATTGCAAGAGCAAGGAGCTGTATCTCTAGTGAGATGGTCGGGGGTGATGTCATTGCACCAGCTTTCAAAGGGCTTTTCACCACTGTCATTTTTTTTTTTTTCAGCCTTACTTAAGGAGATGTGTTCAGACAATGAGGATGATGATATTGCCGTGTGCTTACTCTGTGCTAGGTGCTTCACTTTCGTTGTCTCTTTAATTAGCACAATGATCCGATGAAGTAGGTATTATTATCTCCACTTTTCATATAAGGAAACTGAAGCCGAGAAAGGCTATGTGACTTTCCAATGACCACAGGTATCCTGAACTCAAACCCGGGGCTGGATGACTGCCAAGCCCATGATCTCGCTCAGGCACTTTTCTGCTTCTGCAAGGGAAGCGGTTTCAGGCAGAGATGGCTAAAAGCTGGCCTGAGTGATTAGCTCTTCTCAGGGTATAGAAGGACCAGAACTTCAGGCAGAGGATGCACAGCCAGTGAGTGACTCATCTCGGTTTGCTTGGAACTTTTTAGCACTGAAAGTCTTGCCTTCTGGGAACCCCATCAGTCTCGGGCACACTGAGATGACTGGTACTGTAGATGGAGTGCACACCGAGGACAGTGTGGACCACGTACAGCGGATGGACCCTGGACAACCACTTGCTCTGCATGGTTGAAGGTAGTGGGCTCAAGTCAGAGGGCAGAATGAGATCTGCTGGCGAAGGCTCTTCTTTTTTTCCTTTTCTTTTTCTTTTTTCTTCTTTTTTTTTTTTTGAGACAGATTCTCGCTTTGTTGCCCAGGCTGGAGTGCAGTGGCACGATCTCTACTCACTGCAAGATCTGCCTCCCGGGTTCACACCATTCTCCTGCCTCAGCCTCCCGAGTAGCTGGGACTACTAATTTTTTATTAGTAGTCCAGCTAATTTTTTGTATTTTTTTTTTTAGTAGAGACGGGGTTTCACCGTGTTAGCCAGGATGGTCTCGATCTTCTGACCTCATGATCTGCCCTCATGATCTGCCCGCCTCAGCCTCCCAAAGTACTGGGATTACAGGCATGAGCCATCGCTCCCGGCCAAGGCAAAGGCTCTTCTGAGCAGCTTGTCTGTGGGTCTGAAGGTCACCAGCTTGATCTACTCCTGTCTCCACTGGAAACAATGTACAAATCCTTCACCACGTTCATACCTGGCTACAAGCATGCCCTGTGCCCCTGACATTGCTACGCCTGGCCCTGGGGCTCTGGCCCCATCTGAATCTCATTTCCCCATAGACAGTAAATAAAGAGAATGATGGTTTTCTCAGCCTCTCATACCACCAACAATCTCCACCCTCTGTCAGTCAAGTCATAGAAGGGTCATGGAAGGGCTGAACATTCCAGGAACATTGCCAGTGCTGGGGGCCCACACTGTCAGTTGCAGGGTTCCGGGTCACTGGGGACCTAGTGAGATGGGACAAGGTGAGAAGACGAGGAAAAGGAGAAAGGCAAAATTCCCAGCCAAAAAAAAAAAAAAAAAGTTCAATCAGATTTGTAAAGGGCACAATTTACAAATCCGTCACATATTTTACTAGGCTGGGATTTACGGATTAGCCTGTAATACTTAGGCGGCTTTTTGTAATAAAACCCTGAGCTGAGGCAGCCTTGGAGAAGTGAGGAGGAGGAAGGAGCCTTCTCTCTCTATCTTGCTTTCATTTTCCCAGCATTTTTTGATCTAGGCAGTCCCATTAATCTGTGCTTTATCTGCCTATGGAGAAGGATTGAGCTCTTTATTGGATTTTTGTCAAGAATAAATGATTTAGTTTGGGATATTGTGGAAACGATTTTTGTGGTATTACACCATCTAATAAATGAAACAGCAGGGATCAATTCCTTTCTTGCAATGTGTTCAACAGGCAAGGTGAAATATGCCCCACAATTATTTGGTATTGCACTCTACAGATATTTATAACCGAGTATGGCTGCATGTATATAGGTCTGCCCAGGCATGGGCACCTGTCCCGGACGATGTGATCCATTAGCCCCAGAGCATAAGACTAGAGACCCAAGTGACAGGTCGGTCAGAAATGCAGACCAGGTTCACTCGAACAGTCAAGGCTGAGGGCTGGAGAGAAGGAATCAGGTTGGAGGGTGAGGGCTGTGGTTGGGAGATTGTATTTACCAAGGCCATTGGCTTGAGTGCTTTTCCAGGAGCTTTGGAAGTGAGAGAAACTAACAGAGTGGGGCGTCACTGCCACAGCAGACCTGGCAAATGCCTGGTGCGGGGGGACTCTATGTAGAGAATTGAGGTCCCATCCCCCACCCATCTTGGGTACCCCGGTCCATGTCCCACTGGCCTCTCTCCCTGGACATTGCTTCGAGGGAAAATGTCTGGAAGTTCTTGGAGATGGGACCTGGCTTTCTGCCCAGGTAGGCTCATAAGGTTTATATCCCTGAAGACTCACAGATATTTATTGAGAGCCTGTTACATGACAGCGCTTAGCACAGGCCTGGCCTGAAGTAAACTGGATATAGATATTTGTCCACAGATCGACAAACAGAAAGCCTTACAAGATGCCCTTCCCAGGCACAAACCCACACGGCCCTCACAAGCAGAAACAGGGAACAGCAAGGGTGAGGGACAGATGATCACTAGGAAACTGCAGCCTTCCTCCGACCCCTAACTCCAGGGGTAAAAACAGAATGACCATGAAGGCAGGGAGCGGGGACAGGTGGTCCTGAGCAGCGTGGCTCTTGCCCTGCCCATGTAGATGCCTGTGTTGGAGATGGTTGCTTACCCAAGTATCACACGCTGGACATCAGCACCTTGGCTCAAATTGTCGAAAACAGTCCCTTCAGTCTATCAGCACCATCAGAGACAATAGCATGTCTGACATGACACCATTGTGAGCTTTGTACACCTCAATATTCATCAAATGATGGCCCGAAGAAATGGATGTCAGTATTAGCAAGATTCTTTCACCCAGAGCTTTGTGGTGTGATCTCCTTGGCTGGTCTTGCCTCCAAGCTGCGTGCTCTGTAAATGTTTGTAGTGAGCGTGAGACACTACAGCTCTCTGTCTCTCTGCCTTAAGCCCACTCTGTTTTTATATTATTTGGTATTATCTTTGCTGGCTGTTTTTTCTCTGCCACAATCAGAATTCTTGGTGCTTGGTGCTGATGGGAGGGGTTTTAAGTGTCTTTGGCAGGAAGAATTTCTTCTGTCTGTAGTTCAATCTGAAGTTCATTCACATGCTCCTTGCAAAGAATGGCAGATGCTGTGAGAGTCCCTGTACAAGCGATGAAAAAGGCATTGGCAATCCTTAACACATGCCTACATCGGCAGCTCAGAGGCTTGACTGCTGGAGCAAGATGTGGCCCAAGGCGCTCCGGTGGAGGCTAGGTTCCTCATGGTGCCATTTGCCCCAACTCCCAGGAGGGGGCAGTTAGGAGACGGTTTCCTCCCAACTTCCCAGGTGGCTTTAGGATGTCAACTTGGGTCTTGGCCTGGAGCCCTTAGGGTTCTTTCATGTTTCTCTTGACTTGCTAAGTGTGTTTTCCATCAGCTGCATATGGAATGCATCAAAACAATCATTGTTATTTCAACCACAGCCTCCTCTGAAAACGCTTTTTCTTAGATATAACACCTCTGTCTCAAGTCAGTTACTGCCATTCCAATGTGTTATGCTGCGATTTCATCCTCAGAGGGAGTTGCCACACTCGGAAAGCAAACAGACTCTTCCCACATCTCGGCATAGAGCAACCCTGTCCTTCCAGTTTGTTCTTCGGGCCACACATCTATGAGCCAGGACAGATGCATCTCTTTCTCCCACACTCCACATTCCATCTATTGGGAAACCCTGCCGGCTCTACTTCAAACTGTCCAGAATCCCACATAATTCTTCCCCATTTCAACTGCTTTTCCCTGGCTCCAGCTGGGACCCCTGCCCCATCCTGACCCTGGTAGCCCATGCTCAGCACGGCAGCCAGGGTGAGCCACTCATGGCTCAAACTCTTTAGACCTCCTCCTTTTCCAAGAAGAAGAATCGAGTCTTCATCATGGCCTCAGGGCCCCTCGCAATGTGGCCTGAGTGACCGCTCTGACCACGCCTCCCCCGGCTACCCACCCTGCCCACCCCACAGCAGTCACACTGGTTGCCTGGCCCTATGACCAAATAACCCAGGCACTCTCCTGCCTCAGGACCCTTGCACTGGCTGTTCCTTCTGCCTGGAAGTCTTGTCCCACAGAGACCTGCATGGCTGACTCCGTTACTGCCTTGAAATTCTTATTTCAAGGTATAAGGCAGCATTGTGCAGAGGATAAGAGCACAGATGGGAGCCCCAGAGCCTGGCCTTGAGGGCCTTTGCTGACACTTACTGACCACCTGACACTGCAAATGGTATTTCACCTCTCCC
The DNA here is from genome assembly GCF_007565055.1 of Rhinopithecus roxellana. NCBI lineage: Eukaryota > Metazoa > Chordata > Mammalia > Primates > Cercopithecidae > Rhinopithecus > Rhinopithecus roxellana. The sequence continues at coordinate 60,669,623 of NC_044567.1, forward strand.
TGCCTGTTTTCTTCTCTGTAAAATGGGGAAATAATCACATTAATTTGTACTGTTAAAATGAGGAGTAAACAATTTAATATTTATAAAGGACTTATAGCCAGAATGCATGTGAAATAAGCAACTACTAAAGGAATAAATCAAATGAGCTGACATCAGGCACCCTATTTAAACATGCTGGACAGGGCCAGGCGCATTGGTTCATGCCTGTAATCCCAGCACTTTGGGAGGCCAAGGTGGGTGGATCACTTGAGGTCAGGAGTTCGAGACCAGCCTGGCCAACATGGTGAAACCCTGTCTCTACTAAAAATACAAAAATTAGCTGGACTTGGTGGTGCACGCCTGTAGTCCCAGCTACTTGAGAGGTTGAGGCAGGAAACTCGCTTGAGCCCAGGAGGCAGAGGTTGCAGTGAGCTGGGATGGCACCACTGCACTCCAGCCTGGGTGATAGAGCGAGACTCTGTCTCAAAAAAAAAGAAAAGAAAAGAAAACCAAAGATGCTGCTGGCTTCTCACCTCCATCCTACACTCCCGATCTTTCTCCTCTCCCGTGCTTTTGCTTGTATTCCATTGTATGTATCCCCTCCTACTACATAATTTACTTATTTCTTTTGCTTGCTATTTACTGTCTCCCCCGACCAGAAATGCTAGAATATAAGCTCTATGAGGGCAGAAATCTGTGTTTTGCTCACTGCGGTATCCACGTGCTTACACAGTGCTTGGCCTATAAGAGTTGTTTAGCAACTTTATATCCCCTCACCTCCACATTAGAACTTTTTGCTTAAAAAGTGTGTGTTTTTAAGGAAAATACGTAGAAAGACTCTCATTATCGAAGCCAGGCCTGGTGGAGGCACCATACTGAACATGAGAGAATTAAGTGAAATCTGGGTCTTGGGGTAGATTCTTCCAGAAGGTAAGCTGAGATACGGTGTATTCATTTTCTTTTTTTTCTTTTATGAATTTACTAAAAACTATATGAAAAAGAATGAGATGGGCTCTTGCTATTTTGCCCAGGCTGATCTTGAATTCCTGAGCTCAAATGATCCTCCCACCTCAGCCTCCCAAAGTGCTGGGATTACAGGCGTGAGCCATTGCGCCTGGCCAGATAAAGTGTCTTAGTTTTCTGTTGCCACTGCAACACAATATGACTTAGTGGCTTAAAACATCACAAATGTATTGTCTTACAGTTCTGGAGGTCAGAAGTCTAAAGTGGGTGTCTCAGGGGGCTGAGCTCCATCAGATGTCAGCAGAGCTTTGTGCCTTTCTGGATTCCTCCAGGAAGAAGCCACTCCTTGACTTTTCGAGTTTCCACTGCCTGCCTGCATTCCTTGGCTTATGGCCCCTTCCACCAGCAACTGCCTCACTCAGGTCTCTGCTTCCTTCATTGCGTCTCCTCTCTGACTCTGACCCTCCTGCCTTCCTTTTGTAAAAACCTTTGTGATTACATTAGACCCATCTGGATAATGATAGGCCACTCTCCCTGGGTAATACAGGATACTCTCCTTGTTTTAAAGTCACATCTGCAAACCAAAACTTGTGTATTTAGAAAAAAATAGTTAGTCCAGGCACAGTGGCTCAGGCCTATAATCCTGAGACTTTGGGAGGTCAAAACAGGTGGATCACCTGAGGTCAGGAGTTCCAGACCAGGTTGGACAACATGGCAAAACCCTTTCTCTACTAAAAATACAAAAATTAGCCTGGCATGGTGGTGGGCACCTGTAATCCCAGCTACTTGGGACGTTGATGCAGGAGAATCGATTGAACCCAGGAGGTGGAGTTTGCAGTGAGCCGAGATCGCACCACTGTACTCCAGCCTGGGGAACAGAGTGAGACTCCATCTCAAAAAAAGAAAAAAAAAAGGAAAAAAGGTTAAACAATTCTTAGTATAAAAAGTAGCCTGATATCCCCAACATAAAAAATCGGAATAATGTGTATCTAGATAGATTGATCTTGTTTATGTTAAAATTCATATACACATACATATTTGTGTACATTTGTGTACAAAATACATATACATTATACATACATTTCTGGAGACTATATACCAAATGATTAATAGGAGCTAATGGCAGGGTACAGCTTTCATGTCTATATAATTTGAATTTATTTTTCAGTATAATTAGCATTTATTTCTACATGGGGAATGTCTTATTTTTGTACTTCAAAAAGGTTTTAAAATGAAAAATTTAAACTAGACAGGGGCTGGGCATGGTGGCTCATGCCTATAATTCCAGCACTTTGGGAGGCTGAGGCAGGTGGATCACTTGAGCTCAGGAGCTCAAGGCCAGCTTGGGCAACATGGCAAGACACTGTCTCTACAAAAAATACAAAAAATAACTAGGTGTGGTGGCATGCACCTGTAGTCCCAGCTACTGGGGAGGCTGAGGTGGGAGGACTGCTTGAGCCTGGGAGGTCAAGGCTGCAGTGGGCTGAGATCATGCCACTGCACACCAGCCTGGGGGACAGAGTCTTGCTGACTCTGTCTCAAAAATAAAATAAAAATAGACAGAGAGGATAAAGGCACATCATGGGAAACAGGGAGAATACAGACATGTATAAAGAAAGCAATTTTTGGTATATTTCTTTCCAGTCTTCCATCAACATATGACATGGGCTTGTGCTAAATATGTAATTTTAAACCCTAATTTTTTTTAACTTAATTTTATATCACGAGCATTTTCCATGTCATTAACGATTCTTTTCCCATATATTTTTAATGGCTGTATAATGTTCCTTTACAGATATGTCATTATTTATTTATCTATCCATTCCATCCACCATCAACTTTCCTCCCACCCTCCCTCCTCATCCCCCATTAATACCCTAACTACTGAGATGAGAAGTGGTGGCTCTCACAGTCCCTGGTGAATGAATGTATGTCTGGAGCATTCTGGAGAATATCAAAGTCAGGAGTTCATTCTTATAAATAGGGCACAGATGAAAGCAAATCGATATCTCCATGACGCATCTTCCTTCAGGGAGCAGAAGCCCTTAGCATTGTGTTTCAGGGAGTAAGGTGACCTGCCCTGAGCTCTCTGCATCATCTCACTTGGTTCTCCATGTCCCCTGGCTTTTTCCTGGCAGGTGCCCTGAACAAAACTACCTAAACTATAAGCTCATGAATAAATAAGTTTGGGATAAAAATAAGGTTGGGATACAAGCTTAGTAAGCTTCCAAAAATAGACCTCCCTAGGACTTGCTGCCTGTCCTTTGTTTTTATTTTTTTTATTTTTTGTTTTTGAGACAGCCTTGCTCTGTTCCCCAGGCTGGAGTGCAGTGGCACAATCTCAGCTCAGTGCAACCTCCACCTCCCAGGTTCAAGCAATTCTCCTGTCTCAGCCTCCTGAGTAGCTGAGATTACAGGTGCGTGCCACCAGGCCTGGCTAATTTTTGTATATATATGTATTTTTTTAAAGCAGAGATGGGGTTTTGCCATGTTGGCCAGGCTAGTCTTGAACTCCTGACCTCAGGTGATGCTCCCACCTCGGCCTCCCAGAGTGCTGGGATTACAGGTGTGAGCCACCGTGCCTGGCTGCTGCCTGTCCTTTTGTGTGAAAAGGCACCATTTTGGCTATCAAAGATGGTTTGTGGGTTGGACAAGAAATGTAGGGGAGTCAATGGATAAGAAGAGAAAGTGGGAGCCTCATCATCTCAACGGGTTTTCTAACCAAAATAACAACACCTCTCTTCAGCTGCCCTTGTGGACAAGGGAGGGAGGGGTCAGGAGGCTGAGGAGGAACAGCCAGGACAGCCTCTCCTGCTGCATGGCATCTTCCATCCACTTGGTGACTGTGACGACGTATTTCTGGTTGCACAGGAAGCTCACTGACCTATTCTGGTTTGGTATCAATACAATAACAGAGGTAACCTTAAAATAGTTTTTCTGCCTTTGGAATAAAATATTTTGCATTGAACAGAATCTAGGAGAAGAGGTTAATTGAGAGTTGACTCACAATCTTAGATTTACAGAAAAGAGGGTCAGATGGAGTCCTTTTGCAGGAGTTATTTACCTCAAAGCTTCAACCTCTCTACCCTGTGGATTAAGCTGCTCAAGGCTGAGCCCTGCCCTGGCTCAGTCCTGGTACCCAGGAAACGTGACCCTTGGTCTTACCCACAAAGAGTTATAATCTATGAGTGTATCATGAAAAAGGAATTCAGTCCAATATTTTGGAGACTCCTACTTTGACATCCCCTCCTTCCCTGGGCAGGGAAGATGATCTTTTCAGCAACGGGATCCACTGGAGTTTTAGAATTTGATTGGGTTCAACTGAAAACAAAACAACGTCAGCCCTTGTTCTGGGAACTATGTATACAAAGATAAATAAGACTCTGTGTGATCACAGGGGTCTCAGTCTAGAAGGAAAACAGATGTGAAAATAATCACAGTGGGGGTGTGAGCATCGGTGAAAGAACACCAGTGTTCTTTCATTTGCTCATTCATTCGTTTGGCAAATGTTAATTGTCTACTGTGTGCCAGGCACCTTGCTAGTGTCGGGGAGATGCCACGTCCCATGACAGATACAGCCCTTGCCATCATGAAGCTTATGGTGAGCAAGGTAGACATTGAGCAAATAACATAATACATCTTTGATTTGCATTTGTGACAGAGGTGTTGAAAGAAGTACAGGAAGCGGGCCGGGCTCGGTGGCTCAAGCCTGTAATCCCAGCACTTTGGGAGGCTGAGACGGGCGGATCACGAGGTCAGGAGATCGAGACCATCCTGGCTAACACGGTGAAACCCCGTCTCTACTAAAAAAATACAAAAAACCTAGCCGGGCGAGGTGGCGAGCGCCTATAGTCCCAGCTACTCAGGAGGCTGAGGCAGGAGAATGGCGTCAGCCCAGGAGGCGGAGCTTGCAGTGAGCTGAGATCTGGCCACTGCACTCCAGCCTGGGCAACTGAGCGAGATTCTGTCTCAAAAAAACAAAACAAAACAAAAAAACAAAAAACAAACCAAAAAAAACCAAAACAAAACAAAAAAAAAGAAGTACAGGAAGCTATGAGAGTTTAATATCAGATAACTTGTGAGCTTAGATAATTCCCCAAAGTCAGCTTCCCCACAACTTCCTGTCTGTCCTCCCCTCAGCCTGATGTGTGCAACAGCCTCCACTTCCACCAGATTCTGACCTTGGACCTCGCTGATTCCCCAGGTCCAGGCTGTCTGCCTCTGGAGTGCAGTTGCTACACCTGCAGAGCCAGCCCAGGGCACCTCTACCTGATGCACGGCTGAAACGTCTGGGCGTGGCAGGATAGGGAGACACAGGGAACAGGGCTCCAGACTGGACACTGGTCCTCCAGCCAGCTCTGTCACAAAGTGGCCATGTGGTCTGGATTCCCCCTACACACCCTGTTACCCCCAGTCCCCAGGCTCTCCCTACCCACCTCTGCTTGCCCCCACATTCTCTGCATATTATGAGGAAGCACCACCCACAGCCTCTGGAACCAGGAGGCTTGGCTTCAGATCCTACCAACTTGGGCACATCACTTTACCTGTGTGTGCCTCAGTTTCCTGCTCTATAAAATGGGCATGACACCAGCACCTAACACTCAGGGTGGTTGTGACGATTAAGTGTGTTAATGCAAGAGCACCTCACACATGGGCCCATGGTACATGCCATGTAAGTGGCAGCTGCTCTGCTCACTACGTGTATTATTTTCCCACCAAATCGATGTGACTTTAAAGGAAGGACAGAGACTCATGCCATATTACCTGTAACATTTAGCTTCCACACCCTTGGTTCTCAAACTTGAGCATGCAACAGCGTCACCTGGAGGGCTTGTTGGAGCACAGCTGGCTGGGCCCCTTCCAGAGCTTCTGATTATGCAGGTCTGGGGCAGGGCCTGAGAATGTGCACTTCTAACAAGTTCCCAGATGCTGCTGCTGGACCAGGGACCACACTTTGAGAACCACTGGACTAACTACTCAGATTTTATTGGTGTCCATCTAGAAATGAACACATATTTGAGCACCTACAATGTGCCCACCACTGTATTAGGAGCGTTCGCATATTTCATTTTATTTTCACCACAAAGCAGCAAAATGGGCCTCATTCTGCCCATTTTCCACCGACGTTACCAATGCTCAGAGAAGCTATGTGACTCTCCTGAAGTCCTGTGACTTGAACTCTGACCTCTGGGTGTCAGTTTCAGTTGTCTACTTTTCCATTGCTTTTTGAACCCAGTTTTGGGATAGAAATAGTACCAGGGGGCCGGGCGCGGTGGCTCAAGCCTGTAATCCCAGCACTTTGGGAGGCCGAGACGGGCGGATCACGAGGTCAGGAGATCGAGACCCTCCTGGCTAACAAGGTGAAACCCCGTCTCTACTAAAAAATACAAAAACCTAGCCGGGTGAGGTGGTGGGCGCCTGTAGTCCCAGCTACTCGGGAGGCTGAGGCAGGAGAATGGTGTAAACCCGGGAGGTGGAGCTTGCAGTGAGCGGAGATCCGGCCACTGCACTCCAGCCTGGGCGACAGAGCGAGACTCCGTCTCAAAAAAAAAAAAAAAAAAAAAAAAAAAAAAAAAAAAAAAAAAAAGAAACAGTACCAGGGGAACCTGCAGGGGAGAAAGGAGCCCTTGGGAAAAGGTGTCTCCCAGATGATCAGAAGTCTGCACGTGTCTGATGTTTACTTCGGAGATGCCAGAAATCCACTGAATTAGGAGGCCCAGAGAGGCTGCACCTTCAGCCACAGCTCCTGCCCAGTACGTGGCTCTCTAGGGCCACAAAAAGGACACCCAGAGCTCAGTCTGGGCAGCTCCCTGCGGCTCGTGAGTGGCACCCCCATGGTTTGAGACCCTCGTCCCAGCGGAATGAGCTGAGCTCTCTCTCCACCCCTCCTCCATTCCCTGCTCTTTCTCCCACAGCCTGGAAAACAGGTGCTGCCCATTAACAGGGGAACAGTGCCAATCAGGAGGAAACACTCGGCATTAAGCCCTTGATGCACGCAACAATTTTGACAAATAAGACACAAAAGCAGGAGGTGCCAGGAGCCCCAGAGTTCAGGCCTAGCTGCTGGCATGAATGAAGGAGGGCAGAAGTGGAGGCTTTGGCTGAGGAGCTGGGCACAGGGAAGGGGAGCTGGGAGGGGGCCCACCAGGTGCCATTCCTCATAGCCTTTCATCTGCCTGGGAGCCTGGAGATAGACGCTGCATGAGCCAAGCCTGAGCCAGCAGAACTGTTGGCCTGGAGAGACGATGCAGAGCTCTGGTGAACCCCAACCTTACCACCACTTCTTAACCTCACTGCAGGGTTCCGAGATTCTCCCCAGCCCACATGCTAAGAGCCTCCAGGATGTTGATTTGCATGTGATTTGCATGTGATTTGCATGCTGGGTCTGAGGTTCCCGCTTCTCCCTTCCCCTTTGTCTACAGTTCCTTTCTCTGCAGGGTTGAGCTCCAGCAGGTTGACAACTAACCTGGGAGAAAGGGGTGGCTTCCTCTCCTATACTGGGGACTTGTGACCCCCATGTACGGTACAGCGAGGCTGAGGGAGCAGAGGGAAGAGGTGACAGGACCACAACTCTATAGGGTGACTCCTTCAGGGGATTTCAATGTCTATGAGGAAGGATACTCAGCTGTGCCCTGGGGATCTGGTTAAAATGCAGATTCCAACTCCTCAGGTCTAGACTAAGACCCAGATCTAGCATTCTTAACAAGATCCCAAGTGATGCTGCCTCCCAGGCTACACTTGAGTAGCAAGGGTGTAGGGCCGTGGGTGTGTCAGAATCCCCTGGGGGGGCTTCCATACTGACACTGGGTTCCACCCCCAGAGATTTCGATGCACGGGTCCAGCCTTGGGCATCAGGAGATTCTAACATGCGGCTTGGGCTCCACTGTGGGACACGTGTATCCGTGTGTAGAACAAAGTGATTGTAATGATGCTGACCCCCGTGAGAAGAAGAGATGGAAAACTCATTATAGGACAAACACTGGCAGTTCATTCAGCCCTTAGAAAACTAGACCACCAAAGGAGATGCCCCTCACTCCTCGCACTCCATGCACGCCCCAGGTCATTTACCAGACAGCAGGAACAGGCCACTGGACTGTCAGTTCCAGGAGCAAGGATCACAATGGCTTTGTTCACGGATACACCTAGTGCCCAGCATCTGCAGCACGGTAGGGGTGGGGCGGGGGGATGATGGACAGGGGGACCTCAGGAATGGATGTTGGCCAGTGAGGGGAAGAGCACGCCATCCTCATCTCCAGCCTGCCATATTTCCCATCAGGAGGGGATCTTTTCTGTGATGCCAGAAGGGATTTGGGAGGACTTTTTCCTTGTGAAAAACATTGTCACACCCTCGTTAATCAAGCTTTCTTCCTTGGCAGAGAGGATGGAGAGGAAGAGGAAACTTTCATTCCACAGAAGGGCATCTGCCAATTTCCCACTTGGGGAGGAGATTGAAATAGCTTTTTCAGATCCTCCAGTTAAGCTGACACATGTGGACCCTTCAATCCCCCACTGGGTTCCCTCCCAGGAGCAGTTATCTCGGCTCCAGCAGAACGGCTCTATCTCACCACAGCCTGCCAGCTGTCTCACTTCACAATAGAGAGAGGCTCGGTCCCCAGATACAGTTCTGGTGCAAATAGCATCGGAGAAGCAGACCCTGGAGCACTGGGGAGGGGAGGGAAGAGGAGGGGAGGGCGACCAGGTCAGCTGGGCCACCCTTCACATGGTCAGCCAGTGCCTGGGAGTTGCGAGGTCTGGGGGGGCCACGTGGAGCTGCAGCCAGATAACGGGGCCAGGGCTGAGAGCGATCTGAAGATGACACAGCTAAAAAAGCATCACTTTAAGGTGAGAAAGGTAAATGCCACTTCTGGGCCGGCACCGTTCCCCAGGCTGGGAATGAGATAATGAATTATTACCCAAGGAAATGAAACCGCTAATAAATTCAAACGCAAAGCTAGGGGAGGTTAAACTCCATTTTTAAAAAGAGCTGGTGATTTATAGAGTGCCCTCTCTCCTTGCCTCCTAGGGCACCAGCAGCTCCCCCTGTCCCTCCCCCCTCTTCCCCACCTGCTGGCCCCTGACACTCTAGACATACAGATCCCTCGCCTCCCTGCCAGCTCTCCCCCAGCCTCTGGCTGTTCTTTATTCTCCATCCCCCTTGTAAGCCACTCCCACCCTCAATGGGAAATTAAAGACTCGATTTGTGCTGAAATTTGGGCCAATTGATTTTGGGAGCTCAGTCCCCAAGGAATGGCTACGAGGAAATCTGTTTTCCTTAGGAGTCCACTTCGACCTTTGAGCCAACAAATTACAAGTAGAACCAGCCCCAAATGGCAATCAGGTTTTGGAGCCTGGCGCTGGACAGGTGTGGCTCATACAGTGAGTGACTAATTGACGGGGCCTTTGAGCGGAAACCTGGCCCTCTCCCCATTCGGGGAAGCTCGCTGGCTACAACATTTTCCTTCTCGAGGTGTCTGCTCTAATCCCTAGCAAGCTCCGTTCCTGAAACCCTGGCCTCCTTGGTCTTGGCTCCCCTCCTTCCCTGCCTGAAGACATCAAGCCCCTGCTGTCTGACCTCACTGCCCGTTTCCGCGGCGACGGCCCTGTGATGTCACTGGTGGCGGCCTGTGAGCCTTCAGGTGGGTAGGATGAGAGCAGCAGGTGCCCAGGAGGAGGGGAGGAACAAAGATCTTGTTTTTGTGCCATCATCCCTGATACATAATGAAAACCCGGGGTGGGGGTGGGGTGGGAATGGAGTGGGAAGATGTGACTCTGCAGCCATCCCTCAACACACCCACTTGGACATCGCCGGGCTCAGCTAGAGAAGGCAGACACAGTTCCTCCAACCCCTTCCCCAGGCACCTATGCAGAGCCCACACTCCTGCCTGAACGGCTATGATTTTAAAAGCCATCGAGTCACGAAGGGAAGTGTGCCATTGTGTGCTGGACTCAGTTTCCCCCATGTACCATTTTCCCCAGTCAGCCCTGCACCTTCCAAGAGGTGTGACCCAAAGGCACACCCTGGTCAGCTCAGGCCCCACATTCCTGCAACAATCAGGCTCCAGGGTTCCCTCATCGCAGCATGGGTTCTGCAGGAAGCCCCAGTGCCAAGTGGCTTTCAGAACTAGCCTCAGGTAGCAACGTGGCTGCTATTTCAGTGACCGACAAAAGCAGCTCCCCCAGCCTCCCTTGGTGTTTGTGGTCCCTTTTGTTCCAGCCAGGCACCAAGAGGAAAATGCAGCATTCATTTGGAAACAAAGGCTCGGGCAGGCTCTCTCCAGTCTGAAAAGCCCACTTTCACTTGAGTTTCAGGTAATTTGCTGTGCAGCCTGAATTCGTTAGACAAATTAGGCTCACTTGGACTTCAGGTGTCTCAATTACTGGGTGATTTGCATGTTTATGAGTGAAGGGGACTGCACAGTCGCAGAAAGCAAATTTGAAATCCTGACTTTGGGGGCCCTGGAGCCCCTCCACTGCACCTTTACTTTCCCTACCAGAAAGGAGGAAGGACAGAGCAGCCCCCAGCAAGCGGATCAGGGGATGTCACACAACCACAGGGCAGTCATCAGGGAGCACGACCCCCTCCCCAGGGCCTCGCAGGCCTTACTTTCTCCTTCTGGATCTGCCAGCAAAACAAAGGTAACTGCCTAAGAAGAGCTTCCAAAGGTGGAAGAAGGAAGTGAGAAAATCTATATTATTGATCGTTCATACCTAAGGAAAGGAGGAAAGAGGATTCCCATAGCCCAGCTGGGAAGTGAAGAGTTAATCCTATAATCTAGTCTGCCAGGGAGCAAGGCAAGGACTGGAGCTATTTTCAACCCAAAGTGTGCATGCAGAATGCTTGATGCTTGGGGGGAGGAGCTGGAAAGCCTGAGACCATTTGAAAGCATTAATCGAGTGCCCAGGGTATATAGAGCCTAATCTCAGGCCATGCTGGAATTCCGAAGGACAAGGGGGGCTCTCTCCTATCTTCTATTAGGGCATGGACCACCTTCCCCCCCTTTCAATTTCTTCTCTGTGCCCACTCCCCCTCCCCAGGCCACAGCTCCTTCCTGGAGTCCGTGAAGTACCTACAGATGCCTGATGACCTTTTTAAAAGTTGGCCCAATTACTCAGCTGAAACAGCTTAAGCATTGCAAAGTCACACGTGCAGACTCTGCTAGTTGTCTGAGTAAGAGCTCGAGAGCTGGGCCCTGGCTGTATATTGGACTCACCTGGAGAATATTTTAAATAATTGGAGCCTGAGTGCCACCTCCAGAGAGTATGATTTCATTGGTATTGGATGCAGTAGCATTTTTAAAAACTCCTCTGGTGATTCAAACATGCCACAAAGCCTGAGAGCCCCTGAGCTGGAGGATTTAGGATTTTTTAATTAATGATGAGTCGTTGGGCTGAAACTGATCAAGTTTGATGGGATCAAGACAGGCTTAGATTCTATGCACCAGGTGGGCTGCTGTCTTGAAACAAAATAGTGATGCAAGGTTTTCATATGAGTGTGATTGTAACGGATCTATGTAAGAATTGGTTTGAGTATAGATTTGCCTGGAGTAAAGTCTTCACTAAGCTGGCATTAGTTGAGGGGAGAGGTGGCAGGAAGAAGTAATCAATATTTCTTATCTGTTGTGTGCCAGGAACTGTACTTGGAAGACTATACTGACATTTCATTTATTCTTTCCAACCACATGGCAAATGAGCATTACTCCTATTTTACAGATGAGGAAACTGAGACTCAAATTTTGCCTGAGATTATACAGCTATTGAGTATTGGGAGACAATTTTCTGAGGACCCCTCACATTCTGTGTGTCTTGCAAACAGAGACACTGACTGCCTTTGTCTGAACTATCCTTATAAGGATGCTTGCATGGTGAACAGCTTTGGAAAATACAGTAGCTTCCTCTGGAGCAAAGGGTAGGCATGCTGACTGTCTGTTATAAAAGATTCCGATTCCTTAAGCTCAGGATTCCTCTTTTGGAACACAGTCCACTCTGTGAGCAGGTATTGCCTAGAGCCCTCTTTGTGCTGCCTTATGGAAACCATGGCTTGGAGAATTGGCACAAAACAATAACACTCTAGCTGCTACTATTGTGTAATAAACTGTCCTTTGTCTCTGATCTGTGAGTCTCATGTCTTCCACCAGCATCCGTGAAACTGTGGCAGGCCAGGCTAACTTGTTAACTTGCAAATGGGGCAAGGTTTCAGACCTCACACAATTCTTGACAATGTAATCCAAATCTATTTTCCTCTAAAACCTGTGCATTTCAGAGATGGGTAAGCAAGAGGAGATATTAAAACAAAACACTCCCCATCAATGACCACTTTCCCTCTAGATATACAATAACATAAATTAGTTCCCTTTCTCCTTTTTTGAGATAAACAGATTCAATCTGTATCAAGAGTTAAAAGAAATATAACACTTGGACACCATGAGGTGCCCTCTGGGTTCCTGGTTCCACATGATTTTTAGTTCTGAGCTAGCTCCTGTTTTCCCTCGAGGACGTTTCACTGGACCTCATCAACTGGCTCTCGGTCTTGATAAGCAAATCCGGATCTAGCCTCGCCTCAACACCCATACCCCACTCACTCTGTGGCTGTCAGGAGGTTATTACCCCCTTTACCTACTTATCTTTCAAATGGAAGAGAAATTATCTTTCTTCGGGTGCTAATGCTACCAGCCTGCGTGACCCTTCATCTGTGACCATTCCTCTTTGAGATCAGAATTTTCAAAAGACTGATTATAATCACAGTCTCGTTCTCAATATTTGCAAATGGCCTTTCCTAACACAATTCTTTAAACACAGCTAAGTTACTAGGTAAGTTAATTTCAAAAGGATGGCTTCCTTTCAGTGCTAATTAGCTTCTCTTCTGATGGAAGAGAAGTTTACATGCAATGGTGATTTCTAGTAGCAGGTTCGCATAATTATCAGCTGTTAATTATTAAAAATTATTAAACATAATGACCCTTTATGTGCCAGGAACTTTTAAAGGTGCTTTATAAAGTATCCTAAATCTACTCAGCAACCCTAAAAGTGAAGTATTTTCACTCGAAGAAGCTGAGATTTCAAGGTTAAATGTCTTGTATGCACAGCTAGTAAGGGGAAGAGCTGGAAGCCAAGGTCACGTCTGTCCAGCCCCAAAGCCAGACCTTTCTAATAACCAACTGCCCCCCCCTTTTTTAAACAGCTTTATTGAGATATAATACACATACTCTACAATTCACCCATTTAAAATGTACGATTCAATGGGTTTAGTACATCCTCAGATATGTGCAACCATTGCCACAGTCAATTTTAGAACATTTTCCTCACGCTCAAAAGAAACCCTGTAGACTTTAGTTATCACCCTCCATCACTCCTCCTCCCTAGCCCCAACCAGCTGCCTTTTATAAAGTCTCTTTCTAAAAAAGCCAACGCTTTTTCTTCTCTCTGTATTAAATATTGCAGTATATTCATATTCATTTATAAATGGGTTTCCTTTCCAGGTTACTGAGAGGTTAAGAGTTGCCAAAAAAGACCTGTGCCTTCCCTCTGATATTCCCTGGGTTAGTTCTTCTCTCCTCCTTCTGCCCAGAAAACACTGAGAAGGGCCTCAGAAGAGCTAAGGGCTGTCCCAGGTGGTTTTGTGGGAGGTGAATTTGGGTGTGAGTTGGTGATGAAAGGGTTGGGGATCCTAGAAAACTTCTTCCAGCCTGGACTCAAGCCTTGTATCTCATGAACAGGGAAGAGACCATCTCCTTTCAGATACAGCCAATCCTCCTAGAGAAGCCCCTCATTCTTCCTTCTACAGAGGCACCTTGGGGAAAGTTGACTTTGCCCAAGGAAGGCTTTGCTAGAGTGGCCTCGGGTCAGCCAGACTTGGCAAGGAGTTTGGTGTGCAGATGTTTTCACTTGGTTTCCCCCAGAAGCTGACCCTGAAGGACTCAAGTGCTTGGAGTTTGGATTGGGAGGTACAGGGATCACCGGTGGGGCGGGGTGGGGAGGGCGCTGGGAAGGGACACAAGAAAGGGAAGGTGTCCACTGAAGGGTGGACTCTTGAGCCCACTGCCCCAGCAGGAAACCAGCTCTTACTCTCCAAGTCAACTCTAGGAAATGCTGTAAAACACCCAGCTCAGAGTTACACCTCCCCCTGTCCAGGGATGCAGACACTGGGTGTGGAAAACACCAACTCCCAGCAGACTCTGGTAGAGGCTCCTCCAAGGGATGCAAAATTCCTTAGCTGTCCTGGCGAGCTACACACATGTGGGCAGAGCAGCCTCTGCAGTTTTGGATAAAGCTCTCAGGCAGAGAAATAGACACTGGTAGTGGGAGGTTGGCTGAGAGCACAAAATGGTCAGGCCTGGGGGATATGGGTGGGGAACGACCAGAGCATCTGCGACAGCCTGGCCCCATCTGAACCCCTGCATGTGCAGGTGCACACACATGCACGCACACACACACACACACACACACATTCACAGTGGGATAGGAATATGGCTGCAGTAGAGCACCTTCCTCTACTTCTGGGCTCCCCTCTTGCTCTCTGTCCATAGTCAGGGTGCTCCTTTGCACAGTAATGAAGTTCATTAAATGAGGTTTATTAGGAACCAGCTAGTAAAGGTCTATGTCTTTTCCACCGAAGCTGGAGAATTTCCCACTAAGCTTCATGAAATGCTTGAAACCCCAGAAGAGATCCCTTGGGGATGGGAGTTGCTCCAGGACGGAAGAAGCAGTAAGCTCCACCCACCCCTCTGGGGACACACGGGAGGCCTTGGATGTACAAAGCTTGTTAGAGAGCTGGCTTTCTTCTGAGCTGCAGCCTGACCAGCCTCCCCCGCACAGGCCCTAGAGGCTCAGGGGCTGCAGGGCAGCCTGGAAGTGCTGTCCATGCCCAAGGGTCTGAGCGAGGAAGGCCAATCACCTTCCTCGGTTCAACCTCTGAAAGGCGAGAGCACCTGGGGCTCCTCTCAGGAATGGGATGGAATAGAACTCTTGAGTTCTGGGCAACCCAAGGCCATGTCTACTTCATTGCTACTTGACAGAATATCCATTCATTCACTTCTTCACTCATTCATTCATCTATTTATCCACTAACTTATTCATTTATTCATGATCTATGAATCGGGGATTACAGCAGTCATGAGACACAGTAATTGGAAGATGTAAACCCTTCACCTTCCTTCAGAGGCTTAAGAGCACATGGGAGTCTAAGGTGGTCTAGAATCCCTGGCACACCTCCTCAGCAGCCCCAGCCTCTGGCTCCAGCTCTGTGCACTTGTAAGACCATGTCTTGGCTATGCCAGTGGGCTGTAAACACCATTAGGAGAGGACACAGGTCCTGTTCACCACCACATCCTCATAACCTAGCCTCATCCTTGGCACACAGGAGGTAATAAATACCTGTGAATGAATGGATGGATATGTATGTGCCTTTGAGTAAAAGGCTAATTCCTGTACATATTTGTAATGCAATCCTATATGTGTTTGGGTATCAGTACACGTTTCTGTATGTATATGTCATGAGTTTTGTATGACTATATAGGTGTTGCATCTGTGTGTCATGTGTGTATGTGAGAGAGAGTTCTTAATAGACATGGGCTTTCTTTCACAATATTTCAAGAGGATGAACATTTTTACTTCCTGGTATTTGACTTTGTAAGTCCAATCTGAATTTTCCACACATGTACAGCTCTCCAGACTTTCAAATATTTATACTCCTATATTTAAAATCTGTGAAATGTCTTTCTCTCACCCCTTATGTGCTTGTACACTCTCTCCTCTCTCTTTCTCTCTCTGCCCTCAGCCCTCCCCTCCACCTCATTTCCTCTTTGTCCCCAGATATAGATATATATAAGGGTGAATACTCCCAAACTGAGCCACACTTTTCACTTCCAAGTTGGAGATATGGAG
This sequence comes from Rhinopithecus roxellana, assembly GCF_007565055.1. Taxonomy (NCBI): domain Eukaryota; kingdom Metazoa; phylum Chordata; class Mammalia; order Primates; family Cercopithecidae; genus Rhinopithecus; species Rhinopithecus roxellana. The sequence goes on from NC_044567.1 coordinate 60,685,445, forward strand.
GGATACACGGGAGCCACCAACCCGGCCTATGACAAATCCCTAATGATAAGCCCAGCCAGGGAGGGGAGCAGTAGCTATAGAGCCTGTGTCCCAAACCTCTGTGCCCCTTGAAGAGAGGACCTGCCCCGGGAGAAGTTTTCTCCGGCTGCAGCAGAGCTTGGAAAGAGGTGGAACTAATTGATGTTTGCCCAGAGCTTCAGAGAAATGCACTGAGTAAACATCAGCATCGCCTGGGCTTAGGCGGCTTAGGGTCTTATCTCTGGGAGGTTATAATGTCATGATGCTGACCAAGAGGAGAGGAATCCCCCCAGGATTTTTCAACCTGAGATAGTCTGTGGACCTTCTCCGTCCCACACCCTATGACTGAGCCATGAACCACCTGCCTCTCAGCGACCAGTAGAAAAGACCTCACAGCTCTCTGTGCTTTTTTTTCTTTTGAGACAGGGTCTTGCTCTGTCACCCAGGCTGGAGTACAATGGTGCCATCATAGCTCACTGCAGCCTCTACCTCCTGGGCTCAAGCAATGCTTCCACCCCAGCCTCCCAAGTAGCTGGGACTACAGGTGCACACCACCACGCCCAGCTAATTTTTGTATTTTTTATAGAAATGGGGTTTTGTAATCCCAGCACTTTGGGAGGCCGAGACGGGCGGATCACGAGGTCAGGAGATCAAGACCATCCTGGCTAACATGGTGAAACCCCGTCTCTACTAAAAATACAAAAAACTAGCCGGGCGACGTGGCGGGCGCCTGTAGTCCCAGCTACTTGGGAGGCTGAGGCAGGAGAATGGCGTGAACCCGGGAGGCGGAGCTTGCAGTGAGCTGAGATCGGGCCACTGCACTCCAGCCTGGGCGGCAGAGCGAGACTCCGTCTCAAAAAAAAAAAAAAAAAAAAAAAAAAAAAAAGAAATGGGGTTTTGCCATGTTGCCCAGGTTGGTCTTGAACTCCTGAGCTCATGTGATCCACCCGCCTCAGCCTCCTAGAGTCTTGGGATTACAGGCGTGAGCCACCAGGTCTCGCTTCCCTCTGTGCTTCTGTGCTTCCACTCTGTGTGTCTACCTGCTCATCTTTTGTGATTCAGCTTGAACATCTTTTCCTTTGAGCTCCCAGACTGAGACGGAGTCCCAGCTTCTAAGCTCTGAGAGAAGCCTGCACCAACTTCCATGGCTATGGGAGAAGTTTCTCTGTGGATGACCTATCTAAGTGTCGGGCTATCCTGCTGAGTGTACAGAAGGTGCAAACTGCTGTATTGATCTTTGTAACCAGAGCCCTTGCAGTTGGGCTGAAATGAACTTAGGGACCAAAAAGGGTGGGTCAAGGGTATAGCTGATGATGGTAAGAAGATAGGCAATGTGTTGATAAGGTACACTGATAAGTGATTTAGATGTTCTCATGTTTCTCATAACCTCTGCGAAGATGGGATTATCCCCGTTGTACGTATGGCAGAACTGAGGCTCAGAGATCCCCGGAATGCATGACAGAGCTGAGAGTCAACCTAAGTGTGTCCAATTCCAAAACTAGGGCTCTTGGTCACAGTGCAGTATGTGTGAAGCCATAGCATATGCACGTATTATTAATAAAAGAACAAGCCAGTTAGAAAACAAATTTTCCATCCATTAGCTGAGTCAAGGCTTGAGGATTTGGAGACCAAGCAACTCGTGAGAGAAAGTTCTGCTGGGACCCCTCCCTTGGCCTTCCCTTTCTGCCCCCTCTGATGCCCACTTCATCCATCCCTGCCTGCCTTCTGGTCTGTCCCTGCAGTGTAAGTGCCAGACAGAGGCCTGTTCTGGTGTCCTGACACACTACAATTATGTAGATTTACACAGCAAGCATAAGGTCTTCTTCGCATGTATGGGTTTCCCGTTCCCAACCAGACCATGAACTTCCTAAGGAAAGTGATCAAATTCCCAGCTTCTCAACCCTCACGGTGGGGCAGGGAGATGGTAAGTGACTTTGGTTGGGTGCTACCACCTGTCAGGCCCGATGGCGGGGGTCCTTCCATGAGTTTAAGAATTTGGGCTCTTTGAGGTGTGTTATCCCCATTTTACACAGGAGAGCCGCCCTGAGGCTCACAGAAATTAGTTTGCTTGTCCAAGATCACCCAATTCGTACGATTAACCTTAGAAAAGCTTTCTGCCTTTCTTGGAATGGATATTTTGAGCTAGGAAAGAAGTAACCATTTCCTGTTTTTTTAACCTGAGAGGAACTAATTGGTGTTTTCCCAGGGCTTCAGAGAGAGGCACAGGTGGGTTTCTGGAGGCTGAGGGTCTTATTTCTAAAAAGTTATAATGTCTTTACATACAAACCGGGAGGCAGAGGCATCCCTCACTGAGGTTTTTCCTGGCTGAGACACAAAAACCTGTGGACCTCTGCATCCTGACCCTGTATCTGAGCCATGACTCACTGACCAGGGAAGATCTACTGAGACCAGTACCAATAATGGAGCCCAGTTGATTAGAACCTTGAGAAGCCCTAAATGGAGTGAGAAACATTTGACTTCCAATGGGAAATCCAGATGCTTAGGGCATCATTTGAAATACCGTGGTGGGCTCCTTAAGGGCATGACCTCAGCTCTCATTTCCTGTCAGGGGATCAGTGATTGAGCAAGGCTGATACTGTCAATTCCACATTTGGGCTCTTATGGAGCTGGCCATTCCAGAGTCAGGCGTAGCAAAACAAAAGCATGCCCCCGAAAATGCAGCATTCTGAAGAATGGGAACTGGAAGGGGCAGTGAGGAGGAAGTCACCAGGACACGTGCAGCCCTGGGTTCGAGGTCCCCCTTGCTCTCTGCCCCTCTCTACCTGCACTGGGCCCTGGTGGTTGACCTGAACGGACCATAGCCCTGGGCTCCCAAGCTCTGTGGCTTCCAGCTGTGTTTGGCCAATGAAAGCCCTGGCCAGAGGTCAGGGGGAGGGAGGAGATGAGGCCAGACAGGCATTCCGTCTGGCCACCACCTGGCAGGGTCACCTCAGGATGGCTGGGTCCCACTACCCATGGCTGCTGCTGCTTTCGTGACAGCTTGTTGCATGTGACTTCCCCTCCCCACCCTGGGTTGGGGTTACTGTTCCCTTTTCTTATCCTCTTGGGCATTGGGTGGGTAACAGCCAAGCGGCTGCTAGCCTGAGTGACTGGCTTCCATTCGGCTCTTCTCTTTGGAATCTGTCCCTTTGTAAATAAACCCACCCCAAATTATCTAATTTAAACGTGTTTCCAACTTGGACCATGACTCATAAATATCAGGGTAGATCAGGGGACATTTTCACCCTGAATTCATAGGAGACTTTGTGCCAACCCGCGGACCCTCATTGTTGCTGGTGAGTGAGTGGACATAGGAGTTTTGTCTCTACCATATTCAAAAGCATCTCCTGAGCACTGTCCCTGAAATTATGAGTCTAAGAGATTACTGGACCCTCTATCTGGTTTCTCAAACCAGTCATTGTCCCTGAGGGGCACGAGGAGTCCTGACAGGGATCTTGTTGGACCCTTCACCACTTGGACTTCTTTTTCATCTCCAGGAGAATCTGCTGAGAAGAGCCTCTGATCATCTGCAGCTTTTATTGACCTATGGTGACTTCTGACTTCATGGAAGGAGTTGGTTATTGGCCAAGAGTTATGAGCTTAACGTGGGCCACTTGCTGACCTTCTGCACGTGATGTGATTAGTCACCCTGCAAATCTGGTGGAAATTCTGAGTTACGGGAAATGAGACTGTCCTGCCTCTTTCTTCTCAATGTACAGTTGAATGACTTGAAATTCCTCTTGGATTATCCGGAGAGCCTTCTTCTTATAGAAAAGAGAAAAAACATCAGTAGCTTCTCCTTTGTTATGTTGTCACTTCATTGTCACAGAGCAGCGGTGGACTCACCAGATTGCAGTCCCTGTTCCTTAACATCTATGAGAGTGACTGACTTCGGCATAGCTACTCTAAGGCTGGGCATGGTTGCTAACGCCTGTCATCCCAGCACTTTGAGAGGCCAAGGTGGGTGCATTGCTTGAGCCCAGGAGTTCAAGACCAGCCTGAGCAATGTGGTGAAACCCTGTCTCTACAAAAATTATAAAAATTAGCCAGGCATGGTGGTAGGTACCTGTAATCCCAGCTACTTGGGAGGCTGAGGCAGGAGAATGGCTTGAGCCCAGGAGGTGGAGGTTACAGTGATCCAAGATCACACCCCTGCATTCCAGCTGGGCGATGGGAATAAAACCCATCTGAAAGACAGAAAGAGAGAAAGAGAGGAAGGAAGGAAGGAAGGAAGGAAGGAAGGAAGGAAGGAAGGAAGGAAGGAAGGAAGGAAGGAAGGAGAGAAAAGAAAGGAAAGGAAAAGAAAAAGGAAAAGGAAAAGAAAGAAGAAGAAGAAAAAGGAAAAGAAAGAAAGGAAAGAAAGAAAAGAAAAGAATAACTACTCTGAAACAAAGCGACTTGTTTTGGGTGGATGTACCTAACACACACCCAACATAATGGGTTTCTATTCCAGCAGTTCTTGATCATAAGTTAATGTCTTTTGTTATAGGAGGGTGAATGTCACAGCTACCCTGTAGGACTAGCAGCTTCATCTCTTAAAGTCAGATGCACCATGATTGTCACTGAAGATTTCTCTCTGATCGCAGTGAACCCCTGGTAACTAACTCCTGCTTTGACAAATAGCCATGCCCAAATCATCATGTAAAACCTTGAAACTTTGAGCATTTACCTGCTAGCATACAGCTGATTGTTTAATCAGATTGGGATAGGTTTTGCTGCAGTAACAAAAATCATTAAAAGTCTGTCCATGTGACCATGGCTCAGTACCCACCCCCAGGCCCCATCACTGCAACCCAACTCCAGAAGCCATGTCACTGGAGCCCCTGTGGTATAGGTGGGACATAATCCTTCTGCAGCACAGGGAAAAAAGATCATGACATGGCACATGCCAGTTCTTATTAAAGCCTCTACCGCGAAATAATATGCCTCACTTCTCTTCATGTTTCATCAGCCAAAACAAGTCATGGGACAGGCTAATGGGATGCAGGGCATGGGGTCCTACCGAGAGCCTACACATTTGTAACTGGCCCCAGTGACAGCACTGATCATTTCTTAGGAAAAATTCTGGCCCTGCTTCTGTAGAGAGGCAGAATACTGTCTATTCATGTGGCAGTTTTGATTGAGATCCTTACTTTTTGCAAAAGGACACTGTGTAGTTTGCTAGGGCTGCTGAAACAAGGCAACACAAAGCAGGCGACTTCACAGAAATTTATTCTCTCACCACCCTGCAGGCCAGAAGTTCAAAATCAAGGTGTCAGCAGGGCCGCACTCCCCCCAAAGCCTCTAGGGGAAGGTCGTTCCTTGCCTCTTCCAGCTTCTGGTGGCCCCGGGTGATCCTTGCCTTGTGGGACCTCGCTCCAGTCTCTGCCTCCGTCTTCACGTGACCTCCCTCTTTCTCTGTGTTTGTCTAAGGACACTGACCACTGGATTAGGGCCGACCTACTCCAGTATGCCCGATTTTCATTTGATTACATGTGCAAAGATGCTGTTTCCCACCCAATAAAGTTACATTCACAGGTGCTGGGACAAGGATTTCAACATACCTTTCTGAGGACCCTTCATCCCGTAAGAGGCACTTAACATCTACTCAATTGGTTTTCTCCAAACACGATTACATGGTTTGGTTTTGCTTTGCTTTGTTTCTGGTGTGCTCTTCAAAGAATCTGAAAGGCCCTTAGCAACAAGAGACATCCACACTGCAGTCCCCTGACCCCTCAGCGAACAGACCCATGAGCTTCTACTGCTTGAGTCATATCAAGAGCTGGGCTGGGAAACACCGTAGCCCTGGAGGCTCACTGGAAGGATGCAGTGCACTGCTGTCTTATGTCGGCTTAAGCATTTGGGGGCTTTGGTTTTTGCTTCATTTTTAGCTGTTGTTGTTGGAGCTGAGAAAACCCTTTTCAAATGAGGTCTTAAGGATTCCCTAGCAGCCCCAGTATATAAGCCCAATAAAAGTTGAGCTTCCCTGTTTGATGTGGGTGTTGCCCCCGTGGGAGGAAATTCAAAGTGCCTTCTGGTTTCTCAGTCTTCCACTCCGTGGGCAGAGTCGCAGTGTTTGTGAGTGTGGCTCACTGGCCATTTCTCCCTTTCCTGTGGCCAGGACCAGGAGGGCCAGAGCCTACCCTCGGCTCCTCCTGTCTGTCAGCGCCCGGCTATGGATGTGGGAGCTCCAGTTCTCCAGCCTGCTGCTTCCTCTCTGGTTGCCAATGCCCCTGAGTGTATGGGGACCTGATCTCTCCTCCCAGCTCAGATCGCAGATCTGAGACTCTAGCCCTGGAGAAAGAAGAAAGAATGAGTTAGTCCAATAAAACTGTGGCTTTATTTTCTTTTAAAAAAGAGAGACTTGGCCTGGCCCAGCCAATCCTCTGCACTAGGATTGGTGCAACCTTCATTGCTTGACTTCCTCCTGCCCAGCCATGGTCTTTTTTATGCATCTCCTCCCTTGGGGGTGTCCTGGATGGGGCAATAGAGGACCCAGGCATTTGTGCTTTGTCCTGGCCCCAAGTGCCATCTGGTCACACCCACAACATCCCCAAGTCTTCTCATGGCCCAGATAGAGAGCCCAGAGGCCACTCAGTAGCTCTCTTTTCCCTGGAGCAGCTCCCAGGACTGCTGGCAGGTTCCTGGGGGCTTTGCGGGACAATGTAAGAATCCCTGGTGGAGATCAGTGTTTCTCAGCATTAGGTGTAGATCAGAAATGGCTGCAGAGCTTTGGAAATATACAGAGGCTGAAATCTCTCCAGTACCCAGCAGCACTACCCACGAGGGAAAGGCCCCAGGGCCTGGATTCCAGGTGACTTTGATGTCAGGCAGGGTTGAGAACCACTGACCCAAACATTCTGGGCTTTATCCCTGGGTTATATCAGATCATTTCCAGGCCTTGCAACACCTGCTTACTGTGTTTACTCTAGAAACCATGGAGTTGGTTGGGTCTCTCACTATTTTAGTCTGTGTCCACCACATGAAGATCCACCCCACAATAGCTTTGTTTTCTTAGACAATGAGAATTTTTGTAAATGATCATGTTTGTCTTCTGTATTGGCTGCTTGGACCCACAGGCTTAAATGTGCAGTTTAATTTTAGCAACAACACAGATCCTGTGACTCCAAAAGCTGCAGATAGCCTTTGCCTCTGACCTTAGGTTCCTCTATTTTCCTTGGTCTTAATTTTTTATTATACTTCATGGAATTACCTATCAGTACCAGGAATAGTTTAGGGAATAAAGTGGCATTTGCACTTATAAAGAACAGGCCAGGTATGATGGCTCACACCTGTAATCCCAGCACTTTGGGAGGCAGAGGCTAGCGGATCACTTGAAGTCAGAAGTTCGAGACCAGCCTGGTCAACAAGCGTAAAACCGTCTCTACTAAAAAATACAAAAATGAGTTAGGCGTTGTGGTGGGCGCCTGTAATATTAATACCAGCTACTTGGGAGGCTGAGGCAGGATAATTGCTTGAACCTGGGAGGCGGAGGTTGCAGTGAGCCAAGATGGAGCCACTGCACTCCAGCCTGGGTGACAGAGTGAGACTCCATGTAAAAAAAAAATTAGAAAGAACCAAACAGAAGTGGTGAGTCTGATGGTGATGAAGCTTGTGTCTATAGCCACAGGACAGCAACTGCAGGTTAAAGAGAGCTCCTCTAGCTTTAGATTTCCTCGTATGTGCCACCTGCTCCAGGAAGCCTTTCCTGGTCATCTGAACCAGATGAATCACCTCATGATAAGTGATCCTAACTCTTGTTCCCCATTAAAATGACTCGTTCAGCCCCAGTCTTCCCCACCAGACTATAATTTTGACACGAGCCAAAAGCATGCCTGTCTTTCTCCGGGTATAACCCCAGTGCCCAGCACACGGCCCACTGCAGCATAATCATCTGATAAATATTTATTGGATGAGCAAATGGAAATAGCTGCAAAACTCGACTGCTGGGTGAAATATACAAGAAATAAATATAAAGGCTGTGTGATAAGAAGGTGACTCACAGAGCGAGGAGAGAGAAGGATAAAGAAAGGCAGGTGGGAGGGAAGAAAGGAGCAGCTGGTTGAAAAGAAGACAGAACAGGAGCTGGCAGCGTCTGAGCAGCTATTTACCCAGATCCCAGTGAAAGTCTCTACAGACTGTGTCCCATTTTATCTTCACAACGCTCTTGGAATGCGAGCCGGCTACCCCCACTTTACAGATGAGGAGACTGAAGCTTGAGGCATCTAAGCTGCCCGAAATTCATAAAGCCCAGGAGTAACTGAGTCAGATCTGAATCTGAGGGTCTGTGGCTTCAAACCTGGGAGGCTGTCCCCTGCAGCACAGGGACAAATATGAGGATCCCAAAGTGGCCATGCCTACTACTCACCCCTCGAGGGTCCCTTACACCTGCCCCATGAACAGGGTTCTCTTTGCAGAGGGTTTGCTTCTGTGGCTGGCTGGGCGAGCAGGGATCAGCGGAAAAGGAGGTGACAGGCTTCAATTTTGGCACCCCTATACAGTGAGAAGAATGGAGCACCCAGATTGTAACAGGGCCAACTGGGGGACTGAGTAAGGAGGAAACACCTCCATTTCACCTTGCCTGTGAGCTGGGGAGGTGGTAGGGGTTGGGCAGTTGCTGCTCCCATCCCTACCCTCCCAGCCTCCATCCACACCTCCTCCCCGAACTACCTGCAGAGGAGCCAGCCAGGCTGAGCTTGAGGATGTCAGGCCAGGAATGGCCAGGGGCCCAGGGGATGTCAGGCCAGTGGGCACCAGCTGGGGCCTTGCTTCGGCAACGCAGTCCGAGCTGTGTACACCAGGGCCAGTGGTGGCCCTTTTTCCAAGCTGCAGTGGCTGCTGGGCCAGAGGCTGTCCCTGTGGATTCTTGCCACCTGCAATTCCCAGTCTTCATGGTGGGAAGAAGCCTCATCTAGACACCCCAACCCAAGGAGAAGGGTAGCACCAATGTGTGCCCCTGGGACAAGAGGACTTTATTTGCCCTCACCTGTGTCCTTTGATTTGGGGACTCTGGGGACCCTGGCCAACATACATGTACTCCAAAGCCTGAGCTTCCACTCTAGCCATCGGTCATCCAGAGCTTAATTCCTCATGTGAAAACAAAAATGCTCGCAAGAGAATAGAAGCCTTGGGGAAGTTGCCCAGAATAGAAAGGCTTTAAACCCCCAGAAAGCACTGAGCATTTCACATCACTATCCTGAGTCAATTGGTGCAGAATCCTCTTTCAAGCTTTGAATCAACACTGTGCAGCTAGCACTGTTGACTCAGAAGGGTCCAAGGGTTGACCAGGGGAGACATAGCTGTGTGGGGCCTGGGATCAGAGCTCCCCAATCCTGCTTTCTGAAGCTCTTCCAACCTGGACTTCTGACTCAGGCTCTGCAGCAAATATTCTTGTTTTCACTGATTTCCCTACATGTGAAGAATCTGAGTGGTTTGGATCCCACCCATTTAGATGGATGACTGGACTTACAGCCCTCCTGGCCCCTTGCCAACTATGATTCAGCCATTCTTCCTACCCCAAAGGGAGCGGAGCAACAAATGATATACTGCAGTTTTTGCCTGATAGATGCAATTTACACATCAGCAAAAGCTTCCCAACAGGAAGGTCTGACATGGACGATGGTGAACAGTATTCCTTGGGCCTGGCATAGTGGCTCATGCCTGCAATATCAGTGCTTTTTGGGGGACCGAGGGAGGTGGATCACTTGAGCCCAGGAGTTCCAGAACAGCATGAGCAACATAGCAAGACCCTATCTCTACAAAAAAAAAAAAAAAAAAAAAAAAAAAAAAAAAAAAAAAAAAAAAAAAAAAAAAAAAAGGACAGTATTCCACTTGTTCTCAAGAGGTGTTTAAATTCTGAAGAATTTATCATCAACTTGCACAAAGAATGGAACCAGGGTTATCCATGGTTCTTCTGTGCCCTCGGATTCTCCAGTGACTTCATCTTTAGCTAAAATCTCAGCAGAATGTGGAGGAATGGCTACTCCTGAGCAGTTTTCTCTTGGCTTCCTGAGATCATGCAGCAGAGGTCTGGCTTGGTCAGAAATATTATCCCTTCCAGAGATGTGGTCAATAGGCAATAGTGAGGGAGAGAGGGAGAGAGAGAGAGAGAGAGAGTAGGGCTGAAGGGGGTTATTTCTATAGAGTCAGAGAGTCACATGTCCCTATTCAATTCCACACAAGGAGGCTCAGCTATAATCACCACCAACCCACTTGCTTCTCTACAAGGTAACCATGTCACAACCAGTTCCTTCCAGAGGATTCAACATCACTGCTCATCCCCTCAGACCAATCTAGAGGACTGGTCATTGGGAAGTCATCCTGAGCTGTGACCACTCTCTAGAACCCTGCACTTCCCGCTTCACATGGACTGGATGAATGTCTAGGGCACAGCTGTTTCTGGACATCTGGTTTGTCTTCAGAATCTCAAATCTTAAAGGCCTTCTGGTCCAACCATCCAATGCATGGTGAGGCCCCTTCTGGATTGCCCCTGCTGGCAGCATCCTGATATGTGCCTACATATTTCCAGGGAAAGCCAGAAAGATTCCATGCAATTATGTGGTCCCTGTTCCAGGGGAGCCTACAGCTTGGTCAGGGGACAGACTCTATCTTTCATCAACTCAAGAACTAAGACTCAAATAAAAACATGCAAGGTTGGGGGCCAGGCCCAGTGGCTCATGCCTATAATCCCAGCACTTTGGGAGGCTGAAGCAGGCAGATCACCTGGGCTCAGGAGTTCAAGACCACCCTGGGCAACATGGTGAAACCCCATCTCTACCAAAAATGCAAAAAATTAGCCGGGTGTGGTGGCGTGTGCCTGTGATCCCAGCTACTCGGGAGGCTGAGATGGGAGGATCACTTGAACCTGGGAGGCAGATGTTGCAGTGAGCTGAGATTGTGCCACTGCACTCCAACTTGGATGACAAACTGAGACCCTGTCTCAAAAAAAAAAAAAGTGTAAGGGAATCTGAAAAGCCTCTATACTGTATGCATCCTACTATCTGACATTCTGGACAAGGCAAAACCATGAAGACAGTGAAAAAAAAAAGATCAGTGGTTTTAGAGGTGGGGAGGAGGGATGGATAGGTGGAGCATAGAGGATTTTTAGGGCAGTGAAGCTTTTCCAGATGGTACTGTCATGTGGATACATGCCACTCCTTTGTCCAGTACCACAGAATGTACAAAACCAAGAGTGAACCCTAAATGGAAACTATGAACTTTATGTAATAATAATGCATCAACATTGACTCATCCCTTGTAACCAACGTACCACACCAATGCACGATGCTAATAACAGGGGGTGCTGGAGTGGGAGTAAGAGGGTATACAGGAACTCTGTGTACCTTCCATTCAATTTTTCTGTAAACCTAAGACTGCTTACATAATAAAGTCTATTAATTTTTCTAAAGTGCAGGATGAAGAAATAAAGAGAGGGTGAAATCATTCTGGGAAGTTTCCTTGAAAGGGGTGAGTCATAAAGAGGGGGTGGGTGCAGGTGAGGAGGGGGAAGATTACAGACTGCAGGGATGAGCAAATATCATTCCCCAGGATTTCTTGAAGTTTTTCTCCCCTCCCAAAGCCCAAATCTCCCTCTTTTGGGGGCCCAGCAAGGACCCTGGAAGACAGAGATGCTAGAAAAGTAGAGGGAAAGGAAGAGGAAGAGAACATGGAGAAACCGCCAGGGAACAGAACTCTTGGTCCAGGAGGCGCAAACCACAAGTGCAATTAGTCAAAAGAGAACTTGAAATTAAAAAATGATTCCAAGCTGAGGAGGGGAGTACATAAGTTACTGCAGCCCCAAGACATTTATGAATAATACAAATGCCGCGAGGTGCTGAGCCCGAGCACAGTTAATTAATATGTACAGGAGCAGAGATGCACTTGAAAAACAATAGTGCTGCTTCCCCCTCGCCAGAAGTAAAAATATTTCCAGAAAGACTGACACGTTTATTATTTTCTAACATAATTACCTTACTGTGGAGCATTTGTAATGGAACACATTAGAGACGCTAAGCACCTGCCTGGCTTCCCTTAATGCAGTTTGGTTCACCGGTGCTGGGCACTGGAGGTGGGAGGAGGCTGGCAGGGTGGCAGCAGCGGTGAGGGCATCTCCGGAGAGCTGTGCACACACATACATACTTGATGCCCTTTCTCTCTCCTTCCCCCCGCTCGCTTTCCTTAAACCAAGCCAACATCCTCCCCCTTCCTCCTTCCATTCCCTCCCTTGCCTGCCTTACTGCTGCCCACTTCTAGGGACCTCCGTGAGCTGGTGACAGCCCTGAGGGGCAAAGCTGAGAGATTCGGGGTGCCCCGATGACTGCTGAGAGGAAATGTCTGCAGAAGGAGGAGAAGCAGAAGCCTCCCTCTACTGGAGGAGGGAGGAGGGATGAAAGGGGACTGGCCCAGGGCTTAAACATGCGCCCCAAGACCCAGAACAGACCAGCACTTCAGCCTTTCTGCTACCCTTGTTTTGCAAGGACCTAGGGTGAGAATATTGGTCTGGGAGTCTGGGACCCTGGGTTCTAGTCCTCACTCTTCTAGCCCAAAGACCAAAAGTCACTTTGTCTCTGAATCTCCATATCCTCACCTGTAGAAGGGCACCAGTGGAGGACAGCTGGGCTGGCTGGCATCCAACGTCCCTGCTGCCCAATGTTCTGAGCACATCAGCCACTCAGCCAAGAGGCAAGCATTGTCATCCTATCCAGCCTTTTTCCTCCACAGTTAAGAATGCCTCGCCTAACAGATAGATGCCCAATGTACACTTTCCCGGGAGAGAAATGCGTGTCTTCTCCCCTCCACTCCCATTGGCTCCCTGCCGTGCCCAGCCTCCCTTCTCCTCTCATCGCCACACACAAAATGGAATCCAGAAGGCGGGCGCCCACGCTGCCATGTGCATGGTGTGCCATCCCTGGCCACGCCCACCTGGCCAGGCTCCATCCTTGGCACCCGCCGCTCCTCAGTCTCTTCCTCTTGCTCCTCTCCCTCTCTCCACCCTTAAACACTGTCCCCCTCCAGCATTTTGCCCTTGGCCCTCCTCTCTTCCCATTTTCTGGGCCCCCTATAGTTTGATTGCACAGATAGATTTTATATCTGTCTTTAAAGCCCAGTCCTTGCTTCTGAGCTCCAGAATTTGTAAATACAGCCGGCAGTGGGACATCTTTATCTACTTAAGAATCACTGCGCCCAAATGGAGCCCTTTATCTTCCCCACTAAACCTGCTTCTCCTTCTATTTTCTATTTCAAGGACTGGCATTCCCCTACTCTCATAATTCAGAAATCCAAGAGACTTTCCAGAATCTCCTGTCTCCTTTATATCTCACACTCATCTGGCCACAAACTGATCTTATGCCCAAAATAGCCCAGGACTCTCTTTTCTGTCTTTACTGACACTGTCTTCCTTTCTTGAGCAGATTCATGGAGTAGTCTTTTATCTGTACATCCTCCCTACTGGGCTCGCCCAGAGGCTGGCACTTGGGTAAATGGCAGCAAATATTTACTGAATGAATAAGCCCCATCTCATGGCATTCCATTGTCCACATTGCTAGTGGTCCTCCTCCTAAAATCCAGAGGTAATTATGTCTTTGTCTTGCTTGAAAACCTCCATAACATGCCGTGACTCCCAGGATAGTTTCACCCCTTGCTGCCTAATCTTACATGGCTTGTACACCCTCCAACACCATCTCCAGCAAGCCCCCATGGCAATATCAGCTCCTGTGTCTCTATTCAAAGGCCCCATCTCATGCTTTTGTGCCTTGCATGTGTTGGCCCTGTTGCCTGGAGCATCATTCATCCACCATCTGGTCAACCTCTATTGTACTCTAAGAATCACTATTCTGGTGATCTATCACTATGTAATGAATAACCCCAAACTTAGTGGCTTAAAACAATAATCATTTTATTACTGTATCTTATAGTTCTGCGCTTGACTGGGCTCAGAACTGGGCTCCGTTCTTGTTCACGGTCTCTCATATGGTTGCAGTCAGACAGTGACTGGGCTGGAGTCATCTTGAGGACTTTCTCACTCACATGTCTGACTGGGTCAGTGGGCACCACCTACACAGAGCCTCTTCATGTGGTTTGGGCTTCCTCCCAACATGGTGGCCATGTTGTTAGAACAAGCATACTGAGAGAGGAAGACCAGCAGAAGCTTCTTGACCTTTTCTCATCTAACTTTGGAAGTCCTGCAGCATCACTGCTGCTACAGTCTACTCATCAAGGTTGTCACAAGGGCCTGCCCAGGTTCAAAGGAAGGGGACACTTCGCTTCTTGATGAGAGAATGGCAAGGTTCTGAAGAGAGCATGTGGGATGGAAATATTGTTGCAGCCACTGAGGGAAAATATAGTCTGCCACATATGACAGCCTCTCCTCCAGGAAGTCCTTGGATGTCCCTCTTCCTCCTCCAGGCTACTCGTGTGCCTCTTGCTAGTATTCCCCACCACATGTGCCATTGTGATTTATTTTTTAGTTTAGTTCATTGACAGCATGGGTTATCTTTTACTTATCTTTGTGCTTGGCACATAGTTGATTCTCATCAATTGCTTGCAAATTACTCACTGAGGAAGTGAGAGACTGAGTATGACCTGCTAACCCATAGCAAGGAATGTTCTTTCCAGAGCAGGCAGTGACTTCCCAGGATGGCCACTACTCAGGCAAGGGTGGGCAGAAGCCCTGGCTGAAGCCACTCCTCAACCAGAACATATCTGGCCCTCACTGCTGCCATTCAGGACACCTCTCCCATGTAAGATCTGTTACCTGCTGGCAGGTGTGCACAGGTGAAGCCCTTTGGTTCTCCCCAATACCACCTCCACCTTCTTGCTCCTGTTTTAAAATTTCCAGCAGTGGAATAAAAGGTGGCTCCATGGAAGAGGGAAGAGTGTGGGAAAGTTTGGAAGGTCGGTGGGAGGCAAAGGGAGAGGAAATCCCCTCCTTTCTCTCTCCCATCCCCCACTGGCCCTCTGGAGCCATGGAGTGCAGAAATATCCCTTCTCATTTCCCGGCACCATTCCCCAGCTGCCTGGCCCGGATTGCTGGGCCTTTGGAACAATTGTTTGCCTAGCCATTCAGCGGGCAGCTCCCTCATGGGCACACAGCCCCGCTGCCTGACAGGCTGTGTGCAAGGGGACAGGCCTGAATGACTGTAATATGAACCATGAAAGTGGATATTAAAGGCTTTATTACAGGGTGAGGACTGCTAATTGCAACGTTCCTTTCAGGAAGCTGGAGCTGATGAGTTTAAGCAGCGGCACCCAATTATTATAACTCTGTCAGTGCAGAGCAGGGGAGAGGTAGGGGAGGGGAGGAGGCAGGCTGAAGGCACAATTACCTGAACTTTATCCAAGGCACACACCGCTGGCCTGGAATGGTAAAGGGAGACTGGATCTGCTCTGAGCTTCCTCTCGGTCGCAGCTGTGTTGTTGTTGATTACTGATCCCCCAGCCCTTCTCTCCTGCCCTGCAGTCTTCTTGTGGAAGAGGTGGCACTTGTGTACATCAAATGACACCCAAGCCCTCCCTGGTCCCTGCTGGTGACACAGCCCCCATGCTGAGACCTAAGGTCTTCCAGGGCACCTTGGAATCAAGCTGCCCAGCATTCCATTCTTTAGATAGGAAAGTAGACTCAGCGAAGACAGGAAGTTGCCCAGATTACCCAGCTCTTAAGCCACAGAGCAGGAGGTAACTGGAGGCTCCTTAAAATTCAGCCCCAGATATAGGTGTTTCCCACCATGTACATGGGCTGAGTATTCGGATGTGCTCCTGGGGGAAGAAAATGCAGCCCTTGCTGGGGAGATGACTTGTAAACAGCATCATCATTCAAACTCATCATTACCATGCTCTAAGTGTATTCAGTGCTTTACATTTCACAGAGTGCCTTCAGACATTTGTGTGTTCCAGTGTTGTTGAGCACCTACTGGGTGCCAGTTGCTGGAGACAGCGATGACAGATGATGTTTCTGTCTGCCAGGAGCTCACAGCTTAGTGGGAAGACACACAAGCCAACCGACAATTATAATACTGAGTTGAAAGTGCTAGATAGAGGTGTCCCCACACACATTACCTCCTTTAATTTAATCACATAAATTTAAGTGAGTGCACATAAAAAGCTAATGCTATAAGGTGCAGTCTGCTCAGTGCCAATTGAGCAGCACAGATAGCAAGAATAGAGTTGTTCCTTGGTGGGAGAGCTCACCATTGCACACGGTGGTCAATGGTGGGTTCACTAAAAAGGCAGCTCTGATGAATAGGTAAGAATTCAAAAGGCAGCAAAACAAGAGAGCAAAGTTTCTTTTTTGCATCCAACTAGAGGGTCTGCATCTAAAATATTGACCCCTCCTTATCTCCATCCAAGAGTATTAAGGTTGTCATTGTCGTGATGAAGTTAGAGCAGTGTAATGAACATGTAGGCCCCTATGCTGGGCATTCAAGATGTCCCAGAACAATGATGAGGGCCTAAGGTGTTGCGGGAAGTCAGGGACCCTGAATGCAGGGATCGGCTGAAACCGTGGCAGAAGAACATAAATTGTGAAGATTTCATGGACATTTATTAGTTCCCCAAATTAATACTTTTATAATTTCTTATGCCTGTATTTACTGCAATCTCTGAACATAAATTGTGAAGATTTCATGGACACTTATCACTTCCCCAGTCAATACCCTTGTGATTTCCTATGCATGTCTTTACTTTAATCTCTTAATCCCATCATCTTCTTCATAAACTGAGGAGGATGAATGTTGCCTCAGGACCCTGTGATGATTGTGTCAACTGCACAAACTGTTTGCAGAGCATGTGTGTTTGAACAATATGAAATCTGGGCATCTTGAAAAAAGAACAGGATAACAGCAATGTTCAGGGAACACCAGAGATAAGACTTCTGCTCACTGGTGAGCCGGATGGAACAGAGCCATATTTCTCCTCTTTCAAAAGCAAATAGGAGAAATACCACTGAATTCTTTTTGTCAGCAAGGAACATCCCTGAGAAAGAGAATGTGCCCTGAAGGTAGGCCTATGAACAGCCCCCTCAAGGCGTGCCGTCTTTTATGGTTGAAGCCGAAGGGATGAAATAAGCCCCCGTCTCCTGTAGCGCTCCCAGGCTTATTAGGATGAGGAAATTCCCACCTAATAAATTTTGGTCAGACAGGTTGTCTGCTGTCAAACCCTGTTTCCTGATAAGATGTTATCAACGACAAAGTATGCCCGAAACTTCATTAGCAATTTTAATTTCACCTCATCCGGTGGTCCTATTATCTCGCCCTGCTTCCATTTGCCTTGTGATATTTTATTACCTTGTGAAGTAGGTGATCTCTGTGACCCACACCCTATTCATGCACTCCCTCCACTTTTGAAAATCGCTAATAAAAACTTGCTGGTTTTATGGCTCGGAGAACATCATGGACCCTGCCGACATGTGATGTCTCCCCCAGACACCCAGCTTTAAATTTCTCTCTCTTGTGCTCTTTCCCTTTATTTCTTAACCCAGCCAAGACACTTAGAAAATAGAAAAGAACTCACGTAACCATCAGGAGCAGGTTCTCCCGATACTAAGGTCTAGGAGTCTTTTTCCTCACCGCACACAGGGCATCATCATAACAGATTGTGATAAATGTAGGGGAGTAGGCAGATTCAGGGAGACCTCATCCCCTTTCCTTGGACTTGTGCATGCTCAGAATTAACCTGCCTGACTCATGTTCTTCAGCCAAAGAGTCCTGATCAACCAGGAGATGTGTCTCATGTACTGAGATGCAGGATGTGGGGGAGCCACAAATATGGGAAGGGTGGAATTAAGGGTTCTTCCTTACAAATGTCAAGCTTGAGATGACTGCTAGGTAACATGGAGCTGGATGGATTTTGACAACAATTTTGGAGTTCAAGAACAATATAGACTGGTGATGGGATATACTTGGGTGTCCTTGGCATCTGGATGGGATATAAGATCATAAGATAGGAGGAGAATACCTGGAGAGAGAGAAACAAAGAGATGAGGTGCACATAGGTTGCACTCTGGTGGGGGAAGATGCCAGCCAAAGAGAAGGAGGTGGGAGGAAAGACAAAGGAACATACTGCCCTGCAGGGGAAGAGAGAGATGGTCCAGGAGAGAGTGATACATGAGGTAGAGTTCTGCAGAGAGATCAAATGAGAATTGAAAAGTGGCAGCTCCATTTGTCAACATGGATGACCCTGGTTTGGATGGCAAATTTAGAAACCAGTAGGAGTGGCTGGAAAGTGAAATGCAACAGCCCTAATCAAACAAACTCTGACCCTTACCTCACACCATACACTGTGAAATTGGCACCAAGAAGGTTGTGTCTTGTAATGTTAGCAATCACTTGCATTTATGTGATTAAATTAAAGGAAGTGGTGCATGTATGCACATCTCTATCTAGTGCTTTTCACACCATATTATAATTATCAATCAGCTTGTGTATTTCCCACACTAAGCCATGAACTCCTTGCAGACAGAGTCAGAATCTGTCATCTTTTTATGTCCATTGTAACTTACAATGGATCAGACATAAAATCTAAAACCATAAAACTCCTGGAATAAAACATACAAGAACATTTTGTAAACTTAGGATAGGCAAAAATTTCTTAGGACACAAAAAACATGAAAAAAATTGATAAGTTATACTTTACAGAAATGTAGAAATTCTGCTATTCAAAAACACATAATAAAATGAAAAGGCAAGTCACAAATTGGGAGAAAATATTTATAACATGCATGTCTCACCAAATAATTGTATCCAGAACATATAAAGAATTCTTATAATTTAATAAGACAAATAATTCAATGGGAAGAAAAAAGAAAATATTTAAAAAAACACTTAACCAAAAAAAAAAAAAAAAAGAAAGAAAGAAACATATGACAAGATTTTCAACATTATTAGTCATTAGATGTCTTAGTTCATACAGGCTGCTATAAGAGAATTCCATAGACTGGATGGCTTGTAAAAAAATATAAATGTATTTCTCATAGTTCTAGAGGTTGTGAAGTCTAAGATCAAAGCACTAGCAGGTTTGGTGTTTGTTGAGGGCTCACTTCCTGGTTCCTAGAGGGCCATCTTCTAGCTGTGTCTTCATATGGTGGTAGGAACAAGGGCACTAATCTTATTCATGAGGGCACTACCCACCCAAATCACCTCCCAAAGGCCCCACCTCCTAGTACGATCTTGGTGATTAGGTTTCACCATATGAATTCACAAATATTCAGTCTATAGCATCGGGGAAATGTAAATCAAAACCACAACAAGGTATCACATTACATACCTATTAGCATAAAATTTAAAATACTATCCATACCGAGAGTTGGTGAGAAGAAGGGGCAACTTGAACTCTCATGTATGGATGGTGGCAATGTAAAGTGGTCCAATCACTTTGGGAAACAATCTGGGAGTTTCTTATAAAGCTAAGTATATACTTCACGTATGACCCAATAATTCTACTTCTACATATTTACCTAAGAGAAGTGAAAATGTGTGTTCAAGGACTTGTATGCTAATGTTCATAAGAATTTTATTTTTAAAAGCTAGGAACCCAGATGTCTATCAACAGGAGAATGGATAAACAAATTATGGCATACTCATACAGTGGAACTCCAATCAGCAATAAAAGAGGATGAATTACTGATATGTGCAAAAATGACATGAACCTCAAAAATATTATGCTGAGTGAAAGATACTAGACACCACAGAGTACATACTGTATGATTCCATTTATATGACATTCTAGAAAAGGCAAAACTATGTGTGCTGATGGACAGGAGATCAAAGGTTGCCAGGGCTGCTGATGGGAGTGGGGATTGGCTATAAATAGTCATGAGGACACTTTGTGTGGTTCTGTATCTTTATTGGCACTGTAGTTAGATGAATGTATATATTTGTCAAAACTGATCAAACTGAGTACATTTTGTTATATGTAAATTGTATCTCAATAAGTTTAGTTTTTTAAAAATGGGTCCACCCTATAGTACAATACCATATGCTTTCCAAATGCATGAAAATACGTGCATTCCCATATATGTGTGTGAGTGCATAGAAACATCCAGAAGGATAGAAATTAAAATGACTGTATTATTTGCCTCTGGATAGAGATGAGGAAGATAACTCAGAGAAAGGTAAGGGGCTAATGGGCCTTTAGCCTTAATTACAGTGTTTTAATTTTTCAAAAGGACAATGGTGTTCATGTATTGCCTTGTACGTAGATTTTTGAAACAAGTGCACAACAGATGTAAACAGAGTCTATTTCACTGTGAAACCTCAATTGAAAGTCTTTTACCTGTTTGGACTAACCATTTCATTCAAGTATTTATTGAGGATCTGAGTTTCTAGCAACATACGATGAGACAAGATTCTTCCTGTCTCTGCTCTGAGTCTTCCTCCAGCTCACTCTAAAGGATCCAGAAAGCCCAAAGTTCAACACCCATCACTTATCAGCTGTGGGAGCAATTTACTCATGTTTTTAAGCTTCACTTTTTCTGATTCATAATAGCACCTGTCACATAAGGGTTCTTGAGAGATTCAATGAGAAAACAGAGGTAAAGAGTTTGGCATAGGGTTTAATAAGCAAGAGCTGAGATTCATATTTTATTATTATTATTGTTATTATTACCATATTTTATTGATTCTAAGACAGTGTTTTCCTGTTTTAGTATTCCAGAAATTGGACACATTTTACAATCAATGTCATAATTTATTTGGCAGGTTTTTTTCTTTCTTGGTATATAAAATAGTGGTGCACCTTGCAGTTGGTGGTGTCTTAGATTCTATGAAATATGGTGATAGCATCTCTCTCTCTTAGCCTTCTTGTGAATTCTTGTCAGTATTTAACCAACATCATAAACAGAGAAAGAGCTAATCCTCCTACCAGCCTAGGGAGAAAGAAAAAGCAGGAATGATTTAATTAAACCATCATTGTTGATAACCTAACAATAAAATGTTCCACCTGGCACAGCTGTCACTTTGGGGAAGGCCCAGCCACAAGTAGCTCTTTGGATACCACCCTCTGCCCACTTGCTGCTGTGCTACCTCCTCCCTGCATGGCCAATGCTGGTCCCTGCTCTTCGGCCAGGCTCTTCCATCCACCTCTTGACTTCCCGCATCTGGCTTTCCTCCGCAGCAATGGCAAGTATCCTTCAGTTTCTTCCTTACCCCTTGCCTCTGTTCCCCCATGCCATGGTCATCTGAAAGTTCCTGATGGGCATTCACCCATCAGGAACCTTTTTGGTGTGTAAATGGGTAGCAAGTCACAGTAAAGTATCAAGCCACAAAAGCCAAACTTGGCTAACTTGTGCAGAAAGAGATTGCTTCAGAAAGAAAGCAGGGGTGCTCACAGAATGGACAGGGCGGGTGGTGAACCAATCTGGGAAAATGAACAGGAACCAAAGGAAGTCTTGCAATGAAAATAAAGTGGCCAGGGTGCGACTGCTGGTGGGCCCTGCTTCCATCTGAGCCCCAAGACTCTCAGCCATGCTGTGGCAGCGACTCGCCCAGCTCACCCCATAACTCTGTGTCACTCCTTCCATACTCAAGGCTGGCTCAGAGTGTTGAATTGATTGGCCCAGCCATGTGTCCTCAACCTATTTGTGGGGGCAGAATGGGAATGTTGGGCCCCTTTAAGCACCTTCCTTCTGCCGTTCACCAGGCATCACAATGGGAAAACCTGGCGACTTAGGAAGGGCCTAGACACGTGCTGGACAGATAAACAACAGCAAATGTTCACTGAATGTGTTTTTATGAATGCTCATCTTTTCAATACTAGAGGTTGATTTGTAAGACCAACACTCAGAAATGTTTCCTGTTTGAGCAAAATAACGTGTGCACACGGACATATAGTGTGGAATAATAGACACTAGAAGCTCAGAGGGCGAAGCGGGTGAGGGATGAGACATTATTTAATGGGTCCGACGTATAGTATTCAGGATGATGGTTACACTAAAAGCACAGACTTTACCACTAAGCAATATATTCGTGTAACAAGACTGCACTTGTACCCCCTACATTTATAAACAAAGAAAGAAAGGTTTTCTGTTTGGTATTTTGTCTGAAATTTGGGCAAGCAGAGACTTCCTTAGGCTCAGTGGGCTAAGGAGCCAAGTCAGTCCATGAGCAGGGCTAACAGAAAAATTAATCCTGTGCGCCACCCCCCCCCCACCCCCACCAGCTATCCTTTCTTACAAAGTAGAAGATATAACATTTTATAACATTTTATTAAAGCAAAAAAGATTCTAGAATTATGAATTACTGTCACTAGTGGTAGTTAATTAAAGCAATATTTAAAGAAATAAAGATATCTGTGTACTTTTTAAACGAATGCTTGACTTATCAATCATAGTTAAAGCTAGCAGTTCTCAGAAAGGCAGAGTCAACCCAGAACGTGTCAGAAATACAAATTCTCGGGCCCCTCCAGAAACCTGCTGCCTCTTCAGACACTAGGGTGGAGCCCAGCAGTTGCTCTAACAAGCCCTCCAGGTGAATTTGATTCATGCTGAAGTCGGAGAACTGCTGGTTTAATCTTAACCTTGACTACACGTGAGAATCACCTGGGGAGCTTTTAAACTGTTCAATGCTGAGGCCCCACCCCAAACCAATTACATCTGCCTAGTAAGCGAAGGGGCTCAAAAAAAAAGCTTCCTAGGTGGCTCGAATGTGCAGACAGGGTTAAGGGACTCAGATATAACCTGTGGTTATACAGAACACATCTGTAACTCATGCAAACCTTTTACCACCCTTTGAGAGTAGGTTCTTATCTCTACTACCTTGAGATTTCGGAAATGGTCACTTTCCTGCTAAACTATTCATCTCAGTAAAGAAAAACTCACCCCTTCCTCGTAGTCTCCATCCAGGGACAACAGTGGCTATCATCAAGAGCAGAAAGCTCTGGTGAACATCCTTCCCAGTGCAGAATTCATCTTTTCGTTCTCTGAAGAAGGTTTTTCACAGCCCACCTTGGTAACATGCTCTCTCCACCACCCACCCAAATCGGTAGGCATCAGAAGGCGTTGGTATTGCTTAGATGAAAAGCAGCTGTTACTGTTTCAAACAAGATTTGGGAAGGGGAAGCAAGGGATAGAGAGCGATTTGACAAAGGATACAAAATTACAAGTAGATAGGAGGAGTGAGTTCTAGAGCAGCGGTCCCCAGCCTTTTTGGCACCAGGGACGGGTTTCATGGAAGATAATTTTTCCACAGACTGGAGTGGGGATGGGGATGGTTTGGGGATGATTCAAGTGCATTACATTGACCATTAGATTCTTCTAAGGAGCGCGCAAACTAGATGCTTCGCATGCGCAGTTCACAGTAGGGTTTGTGCTCCTATGAGAATCTAATACCGCTGCTGATCTGACAGGAGGCAGAGCTCAGGCGGTAACGCTCGCTTGTCCACCACCCATCTCCTGTGGGCGGCCTGGTCCTAACAGGCCATGGACCACTGGGACCCCTGTTCTATAGCACCATAGGATGACTACAGTTAACAATAATATATAGTTTCAAATAGCTAGAAGGAGAATATTGAATGTTCCCAACACAAACATAATAAACGTTTGAGATGATGGATATGCTAATTACCTTGATCTGATCACCATACATTATCTGTATAGACACATCACTGTGTACCCCATGAATATGTCCAATTACTTGTCAATTAAAAAGATAAAATAAATTGGCTTTTTAAAAACTAAATCAGGATTCTTCCCCATCTCTCAGTTCAGCTTTGTTTGCCTCTCGGCTTCCTGTTCTTCTCTTGCAAATGAGCTCTTTTCACTTGCTGGGGAATATGGCCGTGAGGATCACCTCACGTTCCAGAAGACCCAAAAGAAAAGAAGCTGTTTCTCACAAGCCTCCGTATGGGAAAACTCAGAAAAGCCTTCTAACAGCTCAGCTGGGCCTCTTGGATAAAGAGCCAGTTCGAGGTCACTCCGATCCTAGAGCCAGGGAGTGAGGTCCATGACCAGCAGTGATCCAGTGTTCATATTTGGGTCAATATATGTGTTTTCTTTTCCTTTCTTTTTTAGGGATGGGGTCTCACTATGTTGCCCAGGCTGGAGTGCAGTGGCTATTCACAAGAACGGCAATACATATGTTGTCTGATACAGATGCCCCTCTTTATAAGGGTTGAATGAATCAGAGGATAGTTTTAATATCAACACATAAAAGTAACATTCAAGAAGTACATTTTAACAAGACAATGAATATTTTCATCAATCATTTTAGCACATTCAATCCAGAGAAGGCAACCAGAATGGAGAGGGGCTCAGTCTGGAGAATTATTGGAAACCAGGGTGTTTAACCCAGAAGAGAAGAAAAGGCAGGGCCTGCTGGCTCTTGTTCCTGTGCAGAGAGTTACTGGGTTGTCTCATTCCACGTGGCTTCACAGGCAGAATTATTCCCTAACTGGCAAGAGAATAAAGTCCTAACTCCTTACCATGGAGTCCAAACCATATCTACTTTCCAGAGTCCTTTCTAATCTCATCTCTGCGTTCTGAAGGATGCCAGCATCAAAGAAAAACAGCATCAGGCCAGACACAGTAGCTCATGCCTGTAATCCCAGACCTTTGGGAGACTGAGTCAGGAACATCACTTGAGCCTAGGAGTTTAAGACCAGCCTGGGCAACACAAGGGCAGCATAGAAACCCAGTCTCTACAAAAAAAAAAAAAAAAAAAAAAAAAAAAAAAAAAAAAAAAAAGACAAATTAACTGGGCATGATGGCATAGCACTTGTGGTCCCAGCTACTCAGGAGGCTGAGGTGGGAGAATTACTGGAGCCTGGGAGGTTGAGCCAGAGGATTGCACCACTGCACTCCAGCCTGGGTGACAGAGTAAGACCATGTCTCAAAAAAAAAGGAAAAAAAAAAGGTACCAGATACTTGTTAAATGACACTTGTTAAAAATCAGGGGCTGGGGTCACCTTTAAGGACATGCCCTAGTGCAGATGGAAGCCAAGCTAAAGACAATCAAGTTTCTTAGCATAATTTTGGCAAGGCCCTTGTGCCATGCAAGAGTTCATAGTTCTTTTTTTTTTAAGTAATTCTCCTGCCTCAGCCTCCCAAATAGCTGGGATTACAGGCATGCACCACCACACCTGGTTAATTTTTTATATTTTTGATAGAGACAGGGTTTCACCATGTTGGCCAGGCTGGTCTCAAACTCCTGACCTCAAGTGATGTGCCCATCTCAGCCTCCCAAAGTGCTGAGATTATAGGCGTGAGCCACTGTGCCCGGCCAGGAATTCACAGTTCAAACCGGGCACAGCCAAAGAGGGGAACCAGGGGAGAGGAGGAGAGGGCCCTGCTTTGTCATCTTTCCTGGGATGCCCCCAATGTCTCACGAGGTGCTTGGTATTAATATTTGTTGAGTGGGCAAATGAATGCACGCAAGCAAGAGACCACAGAACACTGTGGCCTTTCATTGCCCTCATGGGCCTTCCTGCCGGAGGCTAGATTTAAACAGTCTGGGCAAATGGGTCCAAGTGTGGACAGTGGGTCTGTACAGTGGTTAAATGCAGCCAGAAGACATTGTGGCAAGAACATAAGTTAGAAGATTTCAGTCCCTGCTGCACCCTACATGTGCCACTGTGGACAAATTGATCAACCTCACTAAGCTTGTGTTTTTTCAACTCGAAAATGAGAATAATAATGTTGAACGATTTGGGCTGAAAGAGGAATAAATGAGATTCCACATACTGGTACCTAGTTAGTCTTCCACATGGTATGATGCTTAAGAAAACTTACTTCTTCTTTACCCAAATGGTTGTAATAATTTTATTCTGTTATATTCCCCAAATATGAGCTAATGGCCACGTGTTTTGGAGGACAGAGAGAATGTCTCAGTTGCATAACGTTCATTATAAGTAAAAACTCAATAAAGGCACTACTTTCTGATGATGAGGGTTTCTGAGGTTGCTCTGGTCCTTGTGGTTGCATTAGATATCTGTCTTTCTTAATCTAAACACACGGGGCAGAGTTTTCTCCAAGAGAGACCCATGTGTCCCCTACATCAGGATCACCTGAATATCAGAATGAAGCTGCTTTGCTTGACATTCAGATGGTCCTCAGACCCACTCCAGACCCACCAAGTCAGAGTTCCTGGGAGTGGAGCCTGGAAATCTGAATGTGAACTACCACCCTAAACTGATTCCTATGCACACTAAATTTGGGCTTGAAAAATGTTTTTAACTGGAGCAAGAGTATGCTTCCTCACCACCAGCCTAAAAGTCTACACAGACACCATAGCTGGGCACCTCCCCTAAGGCCCCAGAATCAAAGGTCACCTATAATGCTTCATTTCTGAACAGTGGGAAGAATCAAATAAGAGGGCCCATCCTCCAAACACAGAGCTACTGAAAGGCTGTTGTATCTTTTTGAGGCCACTCCTATCACATATCACCCCACGATCGACCCTCTCCTCCCTTGGGCCTCCCTCCCCTTAACCTTTGTAGCCTCCAATTGCTAAAAGGTGATAAACACCAGGTTTTGATCTATGACCTTCTTGTCCAAAGTCCTAAGCAGGTACATTCTGCATGGTTGTTGACCACTCTACTTGCCAGGTAACAGGTGCTCCTGAAAAGCTAGTCCCCTTCCCTCCTCATAGCATTGCAGTGAGGGTCGGATGGGGTGATGCTGGTAGATTCTTACCATTCAAGAATGGCATTTGACTAAGGAGACTGTTAAAAATGCAAAACCTGCTGGGCGCAGAGTCTCATGCCTGTAATCCTAGTATTATGGGATCTTTAAGGTATCACTTTTCTGGCTGGAAACCTCTGTGGCTGGTGGTGCCTTTGCCTGAGTTATTGTCCTGTGTCCAGGAAGAATGAGGTACACAGACAAGTGGAAGGTGAGCAAGATGAAGAGGAGCTTTATTGTGTGTTACAACAGCTCCGAGGAGACTGGCAGTGGGTAGCTCTTCTCTGTCAGCAGGGTGTCCTGTTGAGTGTTCAGCTCTCAGCAGAGAGGAGGCCCTGGAGAGGGTAGCTCCTCTCTGCAACTGGTTGTCCCAATGTCTGCAGCTCTCAGTAGAAAGGGTAGCTCCTCTCTGCAGCCGGTCATCCCATTGTCTCTCTGTCCTCTGGCTGCTCTGGCTGAGCCCAGGTCTTGTATGGGCCTCAGAGGGGTGAAGTGCACGTGGATTGGTCCATGGGCAGTCCCAGAAAAAAAGCACTGTAATTCCCCCTCTGTTCAGCAGGACTGGCAGCCCGGCCCCCAGGCTTCAGGCCTGCTTTGGCCTGAAGGTAGGGCTTCACTGGGGACCCAATCCTTTCCACCCAGAAGTCTGTCTGCCTCCCATGACCATCCATGGTGCCCAGGCTGTTGGCACCAAGGGGCAACTGCAGGCCAGCACCCAGCCACCCCCTTCAACTTCCCCCACCCCCACGCTCCTCTGTGCCCAAAGTTTGGAGGGGGCCGACGCAGCAGGGGTCTGGCATGTCAGCACTGCCCCAAGCCTGTGTATACCCAGCCAGGCTGTGACAATGCCCAGGTTTGGCCCCAAACCCTGCTCCAAGATCAGAACAGGAACCTGGAGTAGGGAGACCCAGGTAGTGGGAGCAGGAACCTCCAAGCCTGCAAGGGCAAGGGGGGCCTTCCCAGGCTCTCCAAGAGTGCAAGGATGCCTGGGTCTGCAACCCTGGTTTGGATGACTGCAGCTGTGCTCAGGGGCATGGGGCTCCTGCCTGCTCCATGGAGTTTGAGGCCCAGATCCACAACCATGACTTGGGCAGCTGCAGCCCTGCCCAGGAGGGTGGGGCTTCTGCCTACTCCCAGCTCCCAAGAGCACAGGGGTGCCTGAGTTGCAGCTGTGGCTTGGGTGGCTGCAGTTTGCACCTTGGGAGCTCCTGCCCCACCAACTTGGAAGAGGCAGGGGTCCCACTTGTGCACAGCTCCCACGAGCTCTGTGGAGCACAGCACTGGGCTGTGCCCCCTCACAGCCTGGGCTGGGGGCTCCAGGTCCTCACTGGGTCTGGGTCATCATCGAGGCAGGGGTGATGTTGCTGTGAATGCCCCCTGTGGCCCTGACACTCAGGGGCAGCCTGGAGCTCTCCCTCACCCAGCCCACAACCGGGCCTGGCCCCATCGCAGAGGTCCCAGGGTGGCAGGTTTCCCTCCTCCCTGTGTCCTCCCTGCAGTGGCCAGTGTGATGGCAGCTAGCAGGTGCACCAGACAGCCTGCCGTTGCTGCCATCACTAGGACTTTGGGAGGTCAAAGGGGGCAGATCACTTGAGCCCAAACAACAAGACCAGCCTGGGTAACATGATGAAACCCCATCTCTACAAAAATATACACAAAGTTAGGTGGGCATGGTGGCACACACCTGTAGTCACAGCTACTTGGGAGCCCAGGAGGTTGAGGCTGCAGTGAGCCATGATTGCGCCACTGCACTCCAGCCTGGGTGACAGAGCAAGACTCTTGCTAAAAAATAAAAATAAAACAATTGCAAAACCCAGGCTACCACAGATGTACTGATTCAGAATCTGCATCTAACAAGGTGCCCAGGTGACCCCTTAGTATGTGAGAGTCTGAGAAAGCGTGGCTTGGTGCTCAAATAATAACTCTTTCTGCCTACTCCCTAGCTGACAGCTTGTAAAACAACTGCTTTTTCAGGAAGGAATAACCTGCTTAGGTCTTTAGGGACTCTGGAAGGAGTTGTAGGGTGAGATTATAATCAAGGAAAGTTTTAAGAATTATGGGCTCCAACCACATAGACAGGTTTAACCTCATCATGGTGGGTGCCATGGACAGCCTTCCTCCACTGTTTCTTAATGCAGTTCATACTTTTGAAGACCCGGGGATGCTGGAGCTCACCAGCATTACACCCACTCATTTTGATATTAGGGTTGTGGTGAGTCATCAAATCCGCCTGAACCAATTAAGACTGAGCCGTTAAGATCCCTGCTGAAATCACCGCACGTGGTCCTGGAAACAGAGGGACTGACCCAGTGAAACCCCACGTGGGCCAGGAACCCATTTTGGGACATGGGATGTTTCCACAATGCCCCTTAAGTCAGCAGGGTACCCTCATTAGCATATGGCCGTTTTCAATGCCCAGCCTGCAGGTGGCGGCCATTCTATTTCCATTTACACCGTGGCAGCGTCCTAACTGCTGCTTTGCTGAATTAGCCCTGCAGGGCTCAAAGGAAGCGCTTCGCAGAGCTCCCGATCAGATTAACGTGTAAAATTTAATTATGGAGGCCTGGGCTATCGCAAGGTTTAAAGCCATTTACTAAGCCTGGGAGCTACAGAAGTCCTCCCTGAGACTCCTGTGTCTAGGGAGGCCAGGGCAGCCCTTTGATCATTAAGGGCTGAGAATATCTCAGCTTGCATATTAAGGTCAGGAAATTATCTTTCTACTTTCCCTACTAAATGGACAAAGTATTCATCTTGGGGCAAAAGAGTAATTCTGAAACTCCAAGAGAAAGCAAGGAACTCCAGAAGCCATTGGTCCAGGTCCCCATCTCTAAGTGGCTTGATAGCTAAATCCAATAACCAGATAAAAATCAAAGGTACAAGGGAGGCAAAGCCCCTGTCCCCTAGGAACTCAAAGATGAATAGAGCAATAGTCACAAGACACATAGATAAGTAAATGTAGTACAGTGAGTGAGTCAATAGAAGGAGAAGATTCACTCAGCCCTTGGGAATATTCCAGGAAGTCTTCCCAGAGGAGGTGGCTCATCCTCAGGGTTTCGAAGAATAAAAAAGAGTTATTTTTACAAACAAAGGGGTGAGTGGCTGTGGGGAAGGATATTTCAGGCAGAAGAGTTCTGCTAGCTCTAAAATGTATAGGAGCAAAGCTTCTTCAGTCCAGCGTACCTGTCTGGAAGATTCTCTCCTGCTCAGCTCTATATGGAGTTGGAGAACTGGTCAGCGTCTGTCCCCTAAAAAGATTGTCACCTCCTCAAGGGCATAGCTATGCCTCTTAGATTCCCAGCAGTATCAGGAGACAATGAGATCATAAGAGAACTTTAATACAGTGCTAGAGCCCTTAACACACAACTCCCAGGCCCCTGCCCTGCATGAACCAACTCTTGTCCAGGTTTCAAACTTGTACATGCAATTCCCTTAACGCACAAGTCTCAGGCCCCTCCCCTGCACGAACCAACCCTTGCTCACGTTTCAAACCTCAATTCCTCTTACCTATAGCGTAGTATGATTTTTTTTCTCCATCACTTTAAACCAAATAGAATGAAGAGAGTGAGGCAGGATGAGTGGATTTATGGCCTCAAATGAATTTCAAGATGAATAAGAACAGTCGCAATTAAAATCAAATTTCTGAGAGGATTTGATCTCTTTCAAGGAGAGAGCGGGCCTGGCCTTGCCCACAGCTGGAGATGCTCCTTAATGGGGATTGAGATGCTAGGATGTGGGACTTGGGAGAAAACAACTGGGGAACATGGTACCTTTGAAGCTCATTTTGTCAAGGTTCTTTCACGGCGGTATCACCGGAGACCAAATACCATTTCTAATTACTCACGAAAGCATGAGATGGCCGCCTCTTCTCAGGCGCACTACTTGCTCTTCACTTCAATCTTTTTTTTTTTTTTCTTTGAGATGGAGTCACTCTGTCATCCAGGCTGGAGTGCAGTGGTGCGATCCCAGCTCACTGCAACCTCCACCTCCCAGGTTAAAGTGATTCTCCTGCCTCAGCCTCCCTAGTAGCTGGGATTATAGGCACCTGCCACCATGCCCTGCTAATTTTGTATTTTTAGTGGAGACAGGGTTTTGCTATCTTAGCCAGGCTTGTCTTGAACTCCCGACCTCAGGTGATCTGCCCACCTCGGCTTCCCAAAGTGCTGGGATTATAGGCGTGAGCCACTGCACCTGGCTCTTCACTTCAGTCTTATCTCCAGGCTCTATCTCCTTGGGTGGGGGAAAGAAGCCAGTCAGCTCTTTTTTCTGTGGCCCAGGTGAGGATAAATGAGGGCTCCAGGGGGGTCAGGGATTTGCTCAGAGTTGGTTAGAAAAAAAACGTAATAGCTGCTGATACTGAGCACCTGCCAGGGGCTTTACACACTTTTTCTTTCATCTTGTGACTCCTGAGGTAGGTATGGTTAGCTTTATTTTGTGGATGAGAAAACAGGCTCAGAAAGGTGATGAAACTGGCTCAGGGTCATATAGTGGGTGGGTGAAATTTAAATCTGGGTCTTCTGACCCCAAGCCTGGTGGTTTCCCATCTGCCCTCTTGATGGAGGAGTCCAAAGAGGAGGCCAGGAGGCATGCTCAGAAGCTGCGAAGGGGAGTTAGACTTGGCTCCATCAAGGAGTCCAGGTGTCTGAGATCCATCTTCCACCTCCCTCCCAACCTTATGGAATATACCTCAGAGTCTCCCCCACCCAAATTTGGTAGGTTTTCTCTTCATTCAGAAGCTCTGGACTTCTTCTTCAGCTATTTCCTTATTTTGGTGGTGTCCGAGTGCACCCAGGACAAGGCCTGCCAAGGAATTTTCTATGTCAGTCTGGAAGAAAAGCTCACCTCCTCCATCCCTTGCAGCAGGGGTTGCAGCTGGAGTCTGTAAAGCCCGGGCGATTCTGCCTTCCTTGTAAGGGACATCTGGATATGTCTGGACACATTTCTGATTGTCACATCTGGGAGGGTGGGTGCTAATGACGTCTAGTGGGTAGATGCCAGGAGTGCTACTAAACATCCGGCAAGGCTGCCCCCGCCACAAAGAATAATCCAGCTCAAAGTGTCACCACTGCTGTGGTTGAGAAACCTGCTGTGAAAAATGCCAGGAGGGAGGAGAAAGGAGCCCCTTAATTTCAGTGCCTTATGTCCATGGGACACTGACACCCCCAGGCAGAAGCAGCCACCTCACTTGGCAGGGCAGCACAGAATGAAAATGTTGCATTTCTTGTGAAAAATGATTTAAAATTTCAAGACAGCAACAGCAGACCATTAAACAAGGGCCTGTGGGACTGGCCGGGATGCCCACCCAGGAAGCTGGAAAGAGCCCTCTGCTGGTCCCTGGGGTCCCGTGGGTGCCCTGTCCTCGGTACTCGGGCTTGCAGTCACTCTGATATACACGGCTCCTCCAAGAGCGTTCAGGCCAGAACACTGAGAGGGCAGTGTCTGCTGAGAATCTGAAGTGGCAGGCTCACCTTTCCTTCATGGAGGAAAAAAAAAAAACCTCACTTTTGACCATCAGGGAATAAAGGAGAAGGGCTCAGTGGACTGTCTGGGAGGCCCTGAGTCCTCCCCCGTCCTACTGCTTCTTGGGAGGGTCAATATGCCAGGAGGTTTTTCAAGCACACAGTAATTAAGAGAAGGAGCAGGAAGCTTGAGTCCCCAGGCTGGTAGCCCCCAGGGCTGAATCTGTGGTTTTCTGCTTCCTGTGACACTTCATCTGCAGAGGGCTGCTCTGGGAAAGAGGTGTGCACACGGGGCTCCATCTGAGGAACAGATCCTGGAGATGACCTTCTCTCTCTCCAGCTCCAGTTCTCACCCCGACTCTCCCACACCCCCCAATAAGCAGCCTCCTGCCATTTATTTCAATATCGCTTTTGTTTCATTTTTCTTAAGCATTTTATTTTTATTTTTATTTTTATTTTTGAGAGGGAGTCTTGCTCTGTCACCCAGGCTGGAGTGCAGTGGTGCGATTTTGGCTCACTGCAACTCTCCCTCCCAGGTTCAAGCAATTCTCCTGCCTCAGCCTTTGGAGTAGCTGAGATTACAGGCACCTGCCACCACACCCGGATAATTTTTGTATTTTAGTAGAGACAGGGTTTTGCCATGTTGGCCAGGCTGGTCTTGAACTTCTGGCTTCAAGTGATCTGCCTGCCTCGGCCTCCCAAAATGCTGGGATTACAGGTGTGAGCCACTGTGCCCAGCCTTAAACATTTTACAGTTAGATTATTCTTTGGGGTTGAGGGTGTTTTTGCAAACCATCTCACATGTCTTTGAGAAGATCCGGGGTAGGGCTGCAGGGGTGTGGGTGGTAGCCAAGGAGGACAGGAGTAGCCATGAGGGGCCCACCGTGAATCAGATCCTCTGTAGAAGAGGAGAGAACGGCCCTGCCACCTGCTCAGGCAGCCCCCACAGCAGATAGCTGTAGACTTAGCTTCAGCTTCCCTTGCAAGAGTGGAGGGGAAAAAAAGCAAGAGGAAGGCCTGGGGGTGGGGGCAACCCACCCACCAGATGATGATCACGACCAGCCACCATCAGCCACAACTTCTGCAGCTCAGGTCTAATAGTGATCACCGGTGCTGTAAACATTTAAGCACCTACTGCTTTCTGGTACGCATATGGGCATCAGCATGGTAAGCAGCAAAGAGCATGGGTGGACCCTTGAACCAGACTCCAGCTTGAATTCCAACTCTGCCACTTACTGGCTGTATATCCTTAATCTCTCTGTGACTTAGTTTCCTTGTGTATAAAATGTGGGACCTACCTCATCAAGGTCACTATCAATAGCTTAATTTTTATAAAGTGCTTAGAAAAGTATCTGACATGTGGTAAGCACTAATGTAAATAGGTGTAAAAAAAAATCACGCCTGTAATCCTAGCACTTTGGGAGACTGAGATGGGCGGATCACTTGAGGTCAGGAGTTCAAAATCTGCCTGGCCAACATGGAGAAACCCCATCTCTACTAAAAATATAAAAAAATTTGGCTGGGCATGATGGTGCACACCTGTAATCCCTGCTACTCAGGAGGCTGAGGCAGGAGAATTGCTTAAACCTGGGAAGCAGAGGTTGCGGTGAGCTATCACACCACTGCACTCCATCCTGGGCAACAGAGTGAGACTCTGACTCATAAGAAAGAAAAAAATTAAATTACCAGATTTAATCCCCATGGTAACCCTAAGAGGTAGGTACTATTATCATGCACATTAATAGAGAGGACACTTAGAGCACAGAGAGGTTGAGACGCAGGTCCAGAGTCACACAGCTGGCCTGAAGCAGAGCCTGGATTCAAATCCAAGCAGTCTGACTTTCTCTAGGACTGTGTCCCCTTCTGGGGGGAGGATGCAGCTTGAACACAGAGGTGCACACAGGTGTTGGGGTCAGAGGACTGTTCAGGTCCTGGCTTACCCATCAATTAGCTTGGGCTCCAATATCCTCCTCTGAAATCAAGGAGGTTCCCCAGATGTCATGGATGACTCCCATGAGTGGCTCTTAGAGGCCAGGAGGCCTGGGTGTCTAATCAGTGTCCTGGCCCCAGTCCTGGCCTCTGGGACAAGGGAATTGTGGATGGGGGAGCAGCTGCCCCGGAGCAGGGTGGATGGATGCGGCAGTTTCCAGCCCGGCTCACTGCACCTGCTGTCAGTTGTTATTGAATCACACAGCCAGGGCTGGGTGACAAGACAGCCACAGAAATGATCTGAAGTGGATTTAATCATTGCCCTGGTTCCTGCCAACTCTTATCCACTTAAGGGTTTTGCCTGTATCTCTCGGACTTGACAGTCTGGACACTCAAGGTGATGAGCTGCCTAGAGCACCCAAGACCCAGACTCTGCCCAGGACTGTCCTCTCCTGGACCACCTGCCCCAAACTTCCATCCTCACCCTTCTCCACCTTCTATATGGAACCTGCGGTGACAGCCCAAGCTGGGAGCGCCGGCCTGGCCTCGTGTAGTTTAGACAAGTCCTTGAAGCTGGGCAGCTGGGGGAATGGGGAGGAGTCGGGGGCTCAGACCCCCGTGTTCCTGGCCCAGCACAGCCTCTCCTGCTCTTCCTCAGAGTGACTCAGGACAGAATCCCTGGGTGGCTCTGATGGTACTTGAAGTGACAGAGGGGAGGAGGAATCTGGAATGGAGACCCCAGCCCCATGCCCTTGAACTCAACCCAGCACCAGCCCCCAGACTTGCTCACTCTTTGGCCTTCCAGGGCCAGCCCCAGGCTGGGCTGTCAGTGATGTGGGTGAGCAGGAGTGGTCCCTGTTCCTCACAGGGGCTTCTCTCTATGCACACCTCACATCACTCCCCTACCTTGAGGCATAAACAAGCCCTGCAGCCCTGACCCCAGACCTGTCCAGAGAAAGTACCACCTACCTGGGGAGCTGATGCGGATGAGAGGGAAGGAGAGAGAGAGCCCCTGCCCCATGCCCTGAACTTCCCAAGGGACCTGCATCAGGCTCCCTGGGGGGCTGTATTGTTAAAATGCAGATTCTTGGACCTGGACTTCCAGAAGCGAAATCTCTGCGGGGGTGGGGCAATTGGGCACTGATTCTAAAGAAGTCCCCAGGAGAATCTCACCTGCTTTAGAGCAGAGGTTGCTACCCTGTTGCACATCAGAGTCTCATGGGATATCTAAACGCATCCATTCCAGGGCCTCACCAAGCAGACCAGTGTCTGGGCTGGGCATCAGGCATTCGTATTTTGTAAAATATGATTAAAATGTGCACCCAGGGTTGAGAACTGCTTCAGAATTTGCGGACCTCCAGCTGGGTCTGATCCAGGAAAAGAGGAAACAAGAGAGAGAGTGTCAGCTGGGGCCCCTCACTGGTGGGGCCAGGTGGGTGGGGGGAGAAAACATCCCCAAGATCCAGGCAACCCCCACCGCGGGCCAGGCAACCTCATTGCTGAAGGCTAGGAGGGATGCAGGCACGAGGGCCTTGGCATAAGGGAAGCTGGCTCTGCAATCAGGCCCTGCCCTGGGGGCTGTTCAGATGCCCAGGAGAGCAAGCTTATGCAAATGAAGCAATTAGAGAACCATTTAAAAGAGTGAGGGAACTTGGGCCAGAAATGCCAGTGGAGCTTTCAAAAGGGGTGAGTAACCTCATCCAGCCAAGAAAGGGGCTGAGAAAGAAGCTGGAGGTTGAGGTCTTCAGTCTAGGCTAGGGTAGGGGAGAGAGAACCCTTAAGAGGGTGGCAGGCATTCCTGACGAAAGTCACCTTTGTTATTTGGGTAGCACTCTTGTTTGTCTTATTCAAGGGTGTTTAGATAAGAACAGGCTTGTGCATTTCAAAAAGGAACCTGTTCTTCCTCGTCTTTGTCGGTCTCAATGGCCTTGCTTCTTCCTGTACTGAGTAAACAGAAGGCACGCCCTTGTTTCTCTGCCTATTCACAGCTCCTCTGTTCCCCACAAAGACAACCTCCTCCCCTTCTGCCCTGGGTCTTCTGCCTGTGGACTTTCAAGGGACCCTGCTCCTCCTTCATCCTTTCTCTCCTGCACAAATGAATCTTTTCCCATGCACCTGCTCTTTGAAAAACCACTTCCTAACTTCCATCTCTCTTTCTCGGCTCTCCTTCATGGCATCACTTCTTAAAAGGGTGGCCTACACTCACCGCCTCTCTCACTTTTGTACATTCATTTTCATCATGGTAAAATATACATAGCATGTTTACCATTTGAGCCCTTTTAAGGTGTACGATTCAGTGGCATTTACATTCAAAACATTGTGCAACCATCCTGACGATCTATTTCCAGGGCTTTTTTTTTTTTTTAATCATCCCAAACAAATTCTGGAACTGTGAGATAATAATGTCCCATTCTTTTCTCCTCCCAGTTCCTGGTAACCTCCATTCTTTCTGTCTCTATGAATTTGCCTATTGTAGAAACCTCATGTAAGTGACATCATTCCATATGTGGCCTTTGTGTCTGGCTTATTTCACTTAACATCATGTTGCAGCAAGGTTCATTTCATTTCTTTTGATGGCTGCATAATATTCCCTTGTACGGATGGACAGCAGGTGTTGACCTATTCATCCATTGTCTATACGGCCTCCACAATCCACTGTTTTCATCCCTTCTTACTGTCTCTCCTGTGGCCCTGGCCTAAGTCACCATTTTCTTCCACCAGAATGCTCAGTGACCTCCTCTGAGGCTTCACTCCTTTTTTATTCTTTTAAACAGCATTATTGAAATGTAATTCAGGTAGTATATAATTCTGCCACTTAAAGCGTACAATTCAGGCTGCTCTGTCTATGAAGTGGCTATTCTTTTGTTTCTTTACTTCTCTAATAAGCTTGCTTTCACTTTAAAAGAAAGTATCCAGGCCGGGCGCAGTGGCTCAAGCCTGTAATCCCAGCACTTTGGGAGGCCGAGATGGGCGGATCACGAGGTCAGGAGATCGAGACCATCCTGGCTAACACGGTGAAACCCCGTCTCTACTAAAAAATACAAAAAACGAGCCGGGCGAGGTGGCGGGCACCTGTAGTCCCAGCTACTTGGGAGGCTGAGGCAGGAGAATGGCGTAAACCCGGGGGGCAGAGCTTGCAGTGAGCTGAGATCTGGCCACTG
Organism: Rhinopithecus roxellana; assembly: GCF_007565055.1. NCBI lineage: Eukaryota > Metazoa > Chordata > Mammalia > Primates > Cercopithecidae > Rhinopithecus > Rhinopithecus roxellana. The sequence continues at coordinate 60,722,593 of NC_044567.1, forward strand.
CACTCCAGCCTGGGCGACAGAGCGAGACTCCGTCTCAAAAAAAAAAAAAAAAAAAAAAAAAAAAAAAGGAAAAGAAAAAGAAAGTATCCAATTCAATGGTTGCTAGTATATTCCATGTAGATGCAGTCATCACCATGGTCTGTTTTACAGCATTTGTTATCACCTCAAAAAGAAGCTCCGTCCCCTGCAGCTATCTCCCCTCCCCAATGCTCACCCCTGCAGCCATAAGCAACTAGTAATCTACTTTCTGTCTCTAGAGATTTGCCTCCTCTGGGCATTTTGTCTAAATGGAATCATACAATCCGTGGTCTTTTGTGAATGACTTCCTTCACTTATCATGATGGTTCCAGGGTTCATTCATGCTGTCCTATCGGCACTTCATTCCTTTTTATGGTCAAATACTACCTCATTGAATGGATTCATTGGTGGACATTTATGTAGTTTCTATCTTTGGGCTATTACAAATAATGCTGCTTTAAACATTTTGTACAGGTTTCTGTATGAACACGTTTTCGTTTCTCGTGGGTCTACACAGAGGAGTGGAACTGTGGATCACGTGGGGACTCTGTAATCGTTTGAGGACCTGCCGGCCACAGTGGCTGTCCTGCCTCTTCTCTTGCCTCTTTCAAAACTCCTCTTCACAGAGCAGCTGATGCCATCTTTCAAAAATGAACTTCAAATCATGTTTCATCTTTCTTGTAAAATCCTTCAATGACTTCCCAATGTTCTTAGAATAAAACGAACGTCAACACCATGGCCTACAAGACACTGTGGCTGGGCACCAACCCCTTCTGCGATCATCCCCGCCTGCCTGTGGGGCTCCCACTCCTTTGGGCATCCTGGTCGCTGCTCCAGTAGTCTTAGCAACTTTCTTGTGAAGGCATCTGCACTGCCTCCTCCCTCTACTGTAACACTCTTTGCTCTTGCATCAGCTTTCTGTGGACGCTGTAACCAATGCCATCAACTGGGTGCCTTCAAACAACAGAAATGGCTTCTCTCATCATTGTGGAGCCCCAACTCTGAAGTCAAGGTCTTGCCAGGGGCCCGCTCCCTCTGAAGGCTGTGGGAGAGCATCCTCCTTGCCTCTTCCAGCTGCAGGTGGTTACCACCAATCCTCCGGGTTCCCTGGCTTGTAGCTGCATTGCTGCAGCCTCTGCTACTGTTGTCACATGGCCATCTCCCTCTGTGTGTCTGTGCTTTCACTGTCTTCCCTCTGTGCATGGCTGTGTCTCTTTTCCCCTTCATATGAGGACACAAATCATATTGGGTTAAGGACCCACCCTACTCTAGTATGACCTCACATTAACTAACTACATCTGCAATGATCCTATCTGCACATAAGATCATATTCTGACAGGGCATAGTGGCACATGCCTGTAATCCTTGCGCTTTGGGAGGTTAAGATGGGAAGATTGCTTGAGGCCAGGATTCAAGACCAGCCTGGGCAACACACTAAGACCCTGATTCTTAAAACAAAACAAAACAAAAACCAAACCATATTCTGAGGTTCCTGGAGAAAACACGAATGGGCGGGTGACACTATTCAGTATAGCACAATTTCTTATGTCCCAGCTCAGATTTCAATTCCTTCTCAACCACTATCCCCACCCCAGCTCCCCTTCTCCCAGGGCACCTTTCTAGTTTCTTTTTGGCACCTTCACAAGCTGTAAGTAGGTGTTGTTTTTGGTTATTCATCCATTTCCCCTACTGTGTGAAAGCTCCCTGAAGGCTGCTTCTTGTCTATCAAGCTCATCCCTCTGCCACTGTGATCCACTGCCTGACGCAGGGTGACTCTTCAGGAATGTGGAAAGAGCAGGGAAGATCCTGGTCCTGCAAGAGGAAGCCTGGACACAAGGTGTGCAGGGGACCCGAGCAGTCCACCAACACATGCTGTGGCATGTATCAGCACTTCCTTCCTTTACATGGACAAATGCAATCCCATTATACAGACACACACACTCCGTTTATCCATTCGCCAGCTGATGGACATTTGCATCATTTACATCTTTTAAAATGAACATATAATTGTACATATTTATGGGGTAGAGTCTGATGTGTCCACACATGTATAGCTTGTGTAAGGATCAAATCAGGGTAATTAGCAAATTCATCACCTCCAATACTTGTCATGTCTTTGTGGTGAGCACATTCCAAGTCCTCTCTTCCAGCTATTTTGAAATATGCCATACATTAGTATTAAAAATAGCCACCCTTCTGTGCCAGAGAAGAGCAGAATATTTTCCTGCCATCTAACTGTATGTTGTTTTCATCATGGTGTCCACTGTGAGGCCTTGGCCTTTGGCGTACCAGTCACTGAGTGCTCAGTGGGCGACTCCAGCCCATCTCAACAACTTTGGTGACAGTGTCAGCTCTCAAGGGCAGGATTCAGTTATCCAACCCACTTTGCACCTCCAAGCATCGATACCAGGTGGGTATTCAGAAACGTGCTGAAAACTTTATGGAAGCTATAGCCCGACCCCCAAGAGAGAAACCTGTCTTTGAGGTCACTGTGGAATGAGAATGACCTTCCTCTGTCAAACTTCCTTTCCAGCATGACGTTTTAGTCAACCCAAAGGTATATTCCTTCCTGCACATTGGAGATGGACTTGCCTCTGGGGAGGGTGTCTGGGGTCAGGTCATCCCAGGCCACTAGGACCTAAGGCGTTGACGTCCTTAGAGGATTACTGCTATACCCAGTGCATTGACGGCCCCAGTCTCCTGGCCATCTGCCTTCTGCAGCCTCTGCTGGGATGAAGGCGATTTGGCTGGATGTGGTGAGGAATCTGTACAGGGAAGAGAGGCTGTTGCAGAGGAGGCAGCTGTAGGAGCGTCAGCACCCAGGAACGCACTCTCTGGAGCCTGGTGCAGAAATAGCACCCACCGCGTGTGGTGAGTGTCTGGTGTCTGGCATTCTGTGGTGCTCTTCGGTTTTAAGACACCTGCCAGGAACAAAGTGGGGACTGGTAAACCAAGGTGCAAGATTGCAAAAGAGGCTCTACTTCCCCCTGCCTTCCTGTATTCTCATCCTTTGCAAAGTGACTTTGCATCTTCCCCCATCAAGAGCTGGAATCTATTTCCCTCCCGTACTAGCTTCCTAGGGCTGCTGTAGCAAATTGCCATAAAGCAGGTGGCTGAAACAACAGAATAAGTCCAAAGTAAAGTTTTTGGCAGGGCCATGCTCTCTCTGAAGGCTCTAGGGGAGAATCCACTCCAGGTCTCTCTCTTGGTGTCAATCCTTGGCCTTCCTTGGCTTGCAGCTCCATCGCTCCAATCTCTGCCTCTGACTTTGTGTGTCTTTCTCACTGTGTCTCTCTGTCTCTGTGTCTTCTTCTCTTCTTACAAGGATGCCAGTCATTGGATTTGTGGCCCACTCTAAATCTAGGATGTTTGCACCTGGAGATCCCTAGTTTAATTATATCTGCAAAGACCCTATTTCCAAGGAAAGTCACATTCTGAGGTTCCAGATGGACATGCATTTTTGGGGGACACTATTCAAACTACTACACCACCCCTTGAATCTGAACTGGCCATTTGTCTTGCTTTGGCCAATAGAAGCTAGTAGAAGTGACAATGTGTCCACTAGAAGGCCATGAAGCCTCCACTCTTGACCGCGAAACCCTGAGACCACCTGTGAATAAGCCTGAACTAGCCCATGGCCCAGCTCGGCCAACCAGCCTCCAGTCTACCCAGCAGTTGTGCAGATGAATGCAGCCGACCTAGTGAAGCTCAGTACAACATCTCAGACCAGCTGAGCCCACTGTAAATTGGCAACCCACAGAATCAAGGCTGAGTATACGGTTGTTGTTTGAGGCCACACCAAGTCTGGGGTTATTTGTTACACAGCAGTAGATGACTGATTCACAAGGTGTTACTGGTTTAGGGCAAATGGGAGAAAATGAGTGCCATTTCTGGGCGCTGCCCATGTAAAAACCAAAGGCTTGCCGGGGTGCAGTGGCTCACACCTGTAATCCCAGCACTTTGGGAGGCTGAGGTGGGAGGATCATGAGGTCAGGAATTCAAGACCAGCCTGGCCAACATGGTGAGACCCTGTCTCTACTAAATATACAAAAATTAGCTGGGTATGGTGGTGCGCCTGTAATCCCAGTTATTCGGGAGACTGAGTCAGAAGAAGTTTGAACCTGCCAAGTGAGGGTTGCAGTGAGCCGAGATAGTGCAATTGCACTCCAGCCTGGGTGACAGGGCGAGACTCCATCTCAAAAAAATAAAATAAATAAATAAATAAAATTAAATTAAAAACTAAAGACTTGGATCTAAACCATCTACTAGTGGCAGGAAGTCTAGGCATCTTCTGAGCCACCCTCAGGATCAAATAAAGCTACTGGCCGGGCACAGTGGTTCACATCTGTAATCCCAGCACTTTTGGAGGCCCAGGTGGGTGGATCACGACGTCAGGAGTTCAAGACGAGCCTGGCCAAGATGGTGAAACCCCGTCTCTACTAAAAATACAAGAAATTAGCCGGGCACAGTGGCAGGCGCCTGTAATCCCAGCTACTTGGGAGGCTGAGACAGGAGAATCACTTGAACCCAGGGGGTGGAGGTTGCAGTGAGCCAAGATGGTGCCAATGCACTCAAGCCTGGGTGACAGAGTGAGACTCCATCTCTAAAATAACAATAATAATAATAAAGCTACTGAATCCCTTCACCAGTGGAGACACCCTCATGCACCTCTTGGCATCTCTCTACAGTCCCCTTAATGTACAGCCACGCACACAGTGGTGCCTAAAAGAGGAGTGGAGGTGGTGGTGGAGAACATGGCAGAAGCCAGGTTCATAGCCCTTTAGATTCATGAAAAAAAAAATGAGTAATTCCCAGCTTCTTCCGCTCACTGCCTCTCCATCTTCTGGAGCATGACAAGAGGCATATTCCTCCTGTGCCTCGCAGTCACGTGGAAGCAGAGAAGCTGCCAGTTTGAAATCCCAGAGATGGGACCCCCCACCTGGCCAGGGCCACCGATTAAGAGCCTGAGAGCCAGCCATCAGCAGGGGCCTCAAAAATGCTGGCTGAAATTAATCACTTGCCTTGCAAGGGTATTTATTTTCTCCTTTATACCTGGAGAGAAATGGGCCGTGAACTGGAAATTTCCAGAGCAGTAGGCTGAACTTTTTGTCTGAATGGCAACAACTTTCTTTTAAAGTGCAACCATTTGCTCAGTTCAATTTCACCATTAAAGGACAATGGCCAATTTTCTGTGGACCTGGGATGTCGGTTTTGTCTAAAGTGTGAGCATGTGGGGAATTTACTAACCTGGCTGTGATTGCCCATGAAAACAGGTTATTTAACAGGATTTAAATACTGTGCTCTGAAGCTCAACAGCAGTGAGGAGGCAGCCGGAGAATTGGAGTGACGCCTTTCCCTTCCAGCGCTAATGAGAGAAGGCAGGAAAAGCGAGGGTGACAGATAAGAGGTGGGCGGAGAGAGACAAGACAGAACCAGGGCCAAAGAGATGGGTGAGGGACCCCAATCAAGAGACAACGCCGGATTTTAAAAAGGCGACGTTAAAGTAGGTATGTGTTCATCCAGTCATTTTGTCACAGGTTGCATTCAACAAGTGTTTGTTAAAGGGTCTGTTAGGCTCAAAGTTCTCAGGTGCGGTGAAAACCAAGCCCGATACCAATTTTTGTAGGATTCTTGGAGGAGGCGTTTTGGAGCCAACTTTTAACTTAATTTTGTTGATGCTTCTGCCAGTCCTTCCCTGCCAAACTTTTGAACTCTCCCTGCCTTGCTGGCTTGCTAAGTGAAGTCCTGAACAGAATATGGGGATGAGTGTCAGAAGATTTGCGTGCAAGTGGATTTGAGAGAAGGCAATCTAGTAGACATTGGTTGCTGAAAATATTGACATTTATGTGGTTTATGAGAACAAAGGAACAGAATTCTTGAAATCAGAGCTGTTCTGAAAAGTCCAGGGAGTATGGTGACCATGGTGGGTCTAGGGAATCTCATCTTGAATTTTAAGTTTGCTACAAAAATGAAAGATCAGAAGTGAAAGACGTGTCACAGTGGCAGTCTAGTGGCACCTGTAAGAGCTGAGCTTATTGAGTGATATCAAGTTTTCTGTTATAGTCTCTCACTGCCCAAAACATCAACTATTTGTCATTACTTATCGATTAATGGTCATTAATTATTGGCATGCTATTTTCCTCATGGTGTTCCCCCTGCCTCCCCATCGCTCTATCCTGAGCTCCTGAGAGTGGGGCTGTGCCTGACTAATGTGTTCAACATCATGCCGTTAGGAGATGCTCAGTATACTTGTTGAATAAAATGGACACAAGTGTATTCCTGGAACATGTTCTTTACCTTGGTAGGAAGTGGCTAGAAGAGTCAGCACCAAGAAATCTTGCTGTCCACTTGGGTCCACCAGCAGCTCTTCCTGCATACCTAGCCATCAGACTGGAGGAAATCAGTAGTAGTTGTGGATTGGACCCCACAGTCAGCCCCACCCACTCAGGACTCCAGAAAATGTTTTGTCTCTTTCCTGCTTCTGGTGTGTGGATGCTGGTTTAGTGTGCTGGTCAGCCACTGCTCCACCCAGACTTTGGGCACTCGTGTGGCCATTGCCTGAGCCATATGGGAGCCGGTGGGGGCAGAACCCTCAGTGTCCGTCTTCCTCATGTCTTTTCCTTCCTTGTCTGATACGGTTTGGCTGTGTCCCCACCCAAATCTCATCTTGAATTGTAGCTCCCATAATTTCCACGTGTTGTGAGAGGAACCCAGTGGGAGGTCACTGAATCGTGGGAGCAGTTTCCCTCATACTGTTCTTGTGGTAGTGAATAAGTCTCAAGGAATCTGATGGTTTTATAAGGGGAAACCCATTCCACTTGGCTCTCTCATTCTCTCTTGTCTGCCACCATGTAAGATGTGCCTTTTACTTTCTGCCATGATTGTGAGGCCTCCCCAGCCACATGGAACTGTAAGTCCATTAAACCTCTTTTTCTTTATAAATTACCCAGTCCCAGGTGTGTCTTTATCAGCAGCGTGAAAATGGACTAATACACTCTCCCTGAATCACATTAACACCTTCTCCCCCTGGGGTTCTGGCCTCCTCTGGGTCATGTCCAACATGATCTGTCAGTCTCGGTCAACAGTGATTTTCCAACCTGCCCCGTGTTGGGAAGAGATGAGGGGAGGAAAGTGTGGATCTTAAATATGGAGTGGGAAGAGGGAGGAGGGAGAACAAAATATGTAGAGTTACAAAGGAGAGAAATTATGACATGGCTATCGAACTATTCAAAAAAGCAAATCTGTAGTCACTTGTGTGTGGTTTTTGTTTTGTGTTTTTTTAGACAGAGTCTTCCTCTGTCACCCAGGCTAGAGTGCGGTGGTATGATCTTGACTCACTGCAGCCTCGACCTCCTGGGTTCAAGCGATCCGCCCACATTAGTCTCTCGAGTAGCTGGGACTACAGGCACATGCCACCATGCCTGGCTAATTTTTGTATTGTGTGTGTGTGTGTGTGTAGAGATAAGATTGTGCCACGTTGCTCAGGCTGGTCTTGAATTCCGGGGCTCAAGTAATCCTCCCACCTCAGCCTCCCAGAGTGCTGGGATTACCGGAGTGAGGCACCAAACTTGGCCAATTTGTATTTTAAAAACTGAATATCTGTTCATTTGTGTGCTCCTTTATTAACATGTGAAATAACAAGATTTAGCAGCAGCCCTAACAGGTCTAATGGCTACCATAATTTCAAAGTAGTGATGAGCATAAACAATATTTTGAGATATCTACCACAACTAAAATGTAATATGAAAATATCTGTGTTTTCCATTGGTGCGAAAGTCTCGGGTGTTGCTAATAGTTCTGTGATTTGTTGTCTATATTCGTAATAGAAGGAAATGATAACTTTTATTTGAGGTCAGTGAAAATAAGGATGTATTTTTCTCCACCCGAGCTTGCAGACCCCCCGAATTCTGTCATGGACTCTAGGGTACAACTCACGTTAGGTTGGTGTATCTTTTGTGTTTTGTGCACAGAGGTATCTGCTTTCTTACTATAATAATTCCCAAGTCACAGAGAACTTCCTTAGCCTCAAGAGGCTCTAGGAAGTGTGTATGGTGGGAGTGAGGGAATCACCGTTCTCACCAGGGAAAAATGAATAGTTTAACCGGTTTGGTTCAAAACAGATACCAATCACTTGAGGCTAACGTCACAGGCTGCTGGAGAGCTGGTCTACTCCCAAACAGCATAAATATTTAAGTCCAGAGCCACAAGCGAACAGTGACAGAGGACCTGTATGTCTCTGTGTCTGTCTCCATCAGCTCCTTCACTTGCTCCCCTGCGACCCTTCCCTCCTGTGAGCCCCCATGTCCCAAGGGGTGCTAGAGGCTTCAGCACTGCTGGAAGGGGATATGTTTGTGTTCTCTTGGATTCTTCTTAAAGCCATCCCCATGTCAGAGCAACCTCTAGAGGCTCAGTGACCAGGAAGACTTTATTCTTAGTCCAGCTTTGTCGCCTTACACCCAGGTGAATCTGGGACCTGGAACATTAAGAGGCTTGCCCAGGTCACACAGCCAGATAATGGTGGGCATGACTCTAAACCACGTCACAGCATGCCCTCCAGAGCTCTTTCCAATCCACCTTCAAGAAACTGGGAAGAGCCCTGAAGGTCATGGAGGATGGGCAGCTCGTCCTCTGGGCTGGCTGTCTCTTCTGGCCCCCTGCTCTCCATCACCAGGGTGGTTTAATTCACGGCCTTTTGAGGTCCCCGTTCTCTCTGCTGGGGGAACAGCTCTACTGCCAGCCTCCCTCAGGCTGTAGGCCACCATGGAGGATAGCAGGAGTCTCCACCCTCCCTCCAAGGTGACAGTTGGAGGGAGCAGCCCACAGACAAGAGTCTGCTCAATCCCAGCCCTCTTTACTTGGCTGCCAGCCCAGCTCGGCTCTGCATCCCCTGGGAGCCAGCCCTCCAGCCCACCCTGATCCCGAGAAAGGGTAAATGGAATCAGGTCGTAGGACATCAGAGGAGCCAGGCAGTGGACAACAGCTGCCCGGGAGGAGGCACTGGGCACTCAGGGTCCCGAGGCTGGGGTGGGAGTGGGGGTGTGGGTGTGGGTGTGGGGACAGTGCCAGGGAAGTTTGGCACTGCAGTGGAGCAAAAGAACGGAAGGGGAAGAGGAGTTCCATGCAGTTGGGCATGTCACATAATTACAGGAGAAAAATCAGGCCAGAGCCTGGCTCTCTCTACCTCTGTCTGAGTGATCATCACCCTTATTATAAAGCAACTAATTATTAGTCTGGCTCATTAGCAATTATAAATCTCTAACTCCAGAACTTCATTTAAAAAATGACAAGTTAGCACTTAATGATTTTCCCAACTGCTTAGATCATGCACAGAGCTTATACATGTAGCTCCTGTGGTTCTTGGGAGCAGGGTTGGCCTTCAGGTACTGGTGAGGGGTCCCTGCTTTCCCATCCAGAAACCTGGATGTCTCCCCAGTGGCCTGAAATCAAGTGCTCTGAGATGTGAGAAGTGAGAAGTGGAGAAAGAGTGGTGAACTTCCTTCTCCTTCTGTTTTCCAGTAAAAATAGAAACAACGTGTTTATCGAGCCTTTCTGTGTGCCAGGTGCTTGGTGTTGTCATGCCTTATTGCATTTAAATCTCCCCATAACCTGATATTGTTCATCTCCATTCTACTGACGTAGAACTTAAGGTCATGGCATCTGCTGTAGGATCATGAGCTGGATGACACCCAGGTTGCCCTGACTCAAAGCCCCTACCCTTAACCACTACCCCATGCTCAACCACAGCTCTCCATGGCTCTGATGAGGGAAGAGCCTTGGGTAGATTGATGGTGGTACCCTTTGCAAATTCTCCCTAAGATTTGACTGCTAGGGGAAGGGTGGCCTGTTAGATCCTGGTGTGTCTTATGGGTCCACAGTGTGTGGGTAGGTAAGTGGATGGAGGGAAGATTCCTTCCCGGTTACTAGGACGGACATTTTTCGTTATCCTATGGCTCTGTAAGGCTTTTCTAGCCTCCTCATCCTTCCCCAAACTTTTCCAATTCTTTGAGCTTCTTCCTCTTCTTGAGCACTCATTGAAGGGTGGAACAAAGCCGAAGACGTTGCATGAGGAGGGCCACGTTCCCTCAGGCAGCCCTTCCCTTTTCTCTTTCTCTCTTCCAGGTGGAGGGGAATGGCTGGAGCCAGAAGAGCTGTCTGAGAGCCACAGGCAGAGGTGGGAGGCAAAGGGAAGACAGAGCACGGATGCTAAGGCCCGGAAGTTGGAGGAAACACTCACCCAGGCACATGAGACCCACATCAAAGCAGTCCAGCAAGATAAGATGATCCCAGAACAAGGGAGGGCCCCCGGGTTCACCCTAACTGTGAACTTGACAGTTCAAGTTCCTGAACTTCTTAAATGCTCCACGTGCATTCAAGTCACTTAACTCAAATATTATCATCATTGAACAGATGCAGAAACGGAGGCATGAAGCAATGATTACATAGCCTGGGAATGGAGGAGGCAGGATTTAAATTAGATGGTCTGACTGCAGGGCTGCCTGACCTTCACCCCTATGCATACTGTCTCTGGATGAAGAAGCTGTGCCCAGCCTGGGGAAAGGGCAAAGTGGGGGGCTCTCCTAGCAGAATATTGGTTTCCTACTGTACCCCATACTAACCTATAGCCCAGTAGCCACATTCCTCCCATGAGATGCTCCTGGGACAGCAAGAAGTCCCTGGAGGAGAAGTGAGCCCCTGGTGGGTCCCGACCATGTGGTTGGTACCCGTCCCTGAATCTCCACCTCCCAACAGTGCCCAGCATGGCCTGGTGGTACCAATGCCATGGAGCACAGCATCCTCTACTGACCAGAATGGGAACATCCCCAGGGAGAAACCCAAACCAGAAGGAAGCCCAAGCTAATTAGGCCTCCAGAATCATATGGTTTTAGAGAGAAGCTCCAAGGAGTTTCTGGGGCCTTGAGAACAAGGAGGGAGCAGGAAAAGAGATAAAGACAAGATGACTCCACTGATCCTCAAAGACGTATCCTAAGTTCAGGATAAACAGGCAGACAGGGTACCCCAGGGTCAAGTCCCCCAGCCCAGGGGTGCCCAGACCCTCTTGGCAGAGTAGAAACTTTGTCTGTTTCAGAGCCCAAGGACTGCTGGAGTGACTGATGATGATGCTCCTGAGTGGCGGGGAGTGGGTAGCTGGTGTTGATAGTTGAGTCCTAGAGCTTGGGCGCATGATTAAGGGTTAAGATGGGTTAACGTGGCACCGATGGGGGAGCACTAAGAAATTCTGACTCAGTCCGGGTCAGCCCTGTGGTCCAAAGCAAACGAACCACCTCTCCACCTAGTGAGGTCCCTGTCTATCGAGGTATTCAACAGAGGCTGGGCGGCCACTGGCAGGAATCAAGCTCTAGGTGGAGGTAGGGCTAAAACGTAATTACCATCAGCCTGATAAGGTGGGTCTCCTTTTAAACCCATTTTCCCCTGAGAATCTGCAGGCACAGAGAGGTTAAGAAACTGCTTGAGATCACATAGGACCAGGGCTCCCTTCAGGCTGTCCCCAACTTCAGAGCCCTTGTGTTTAGGGCCACCCTTGCTACACCTCTCTATGGCAACCTCACACTGGGCTGGAAGGACCTGGTCTGCCCTGAGATGCTCAGATTCTGTTAGAAGAGCCCCTCTGCCCAAGGACCCCAGACCCTTATTTCTCCCTGCACAACCCCCCAAGTCTTCACCCCAAGCCTCTGTCTGGATTGGCCTTGCTAGGATAGAGGCCTAGATGGCATTCTCTGGCTGAGGGCTGGTCAGAGGCCAGCAGTGCTCTGTCCTCCCCACCTCCCTCTGGCTACCCATGGTGTGGCCCTCACAGCCCTGGGTTTCCCTCCCAGCCAAGTGGTTTTCTATGAAAGCTGTGGCAAGTGATGGCTTCCTGCCTGGGAACAGCACCTCTCAGCAAACTGACAGGTAATTGGCCCCTAAATCCCCCAGGAGACACAGGGAGGATGAGGAAAAATTACAGCTATGGAACTGAGTCTTAAAAATTATATCACCTTTGCTGACAGCGTAATTACTCCTTTTTCTCGAGATTTAGTGCAGATCTCCAATCCTTAAACAGTTGAGGGATATTTTAAGGGTTCCTCCTTTTCTGTTTTTCTTTTCCCCTTGGCCTGCAGAGGCTAGTTTCCTGGCATTGGCCAGTTTCCCTGCTTCTTCTAGGAAGCAAAATGTCCCTGGGCTGGCCGTGCAGAGACCACACAAGGTGGGAAGGGGAGATGGAGCATGAGAAAGGGGGCTTGACCCAGGAGTCACTGTGTTTGGGCCACCCAGGGCAGCCACACGGTCCTGTATGAACCCCTGGCCACCTGTTTGAACGTCAGGCAAGGTCCCTTGGCTTCCAGAAGCTCTCCCTAGCTGACACAGTCAGTGCCCACCCACAGCCCCTTAGTCTACTTCAGAGGCCACCTGTAGGTGGGTCCCATCCTTGACCTGAAGGTAATCTTTGGCATGGAGCAGGATGCCAACCCCTGTGTGTTCATCTTCATCCTCCAGGAGCAACCCCCAGCCAAAGTAGTAGAGTCCGTGGGAAGGACCCCAGCCCTGAGACATGTTCCCCACAGTCTCACAGAGGCTCCCCTGCGGGCCATGGGACTCATCTCTCGCCAGATTCTGAGCTAGGACTGGTGCTTGTACCCAAAGGGCTCTGAATCCCTCACTGAATCTCACTGGAGCTTCAGGAAGTTGAGGAGGTTGTCAGCCCCTCCTATCCTAGGTCTCTAACACAGAGGGGCCCTCATCTTGGGGGGCAGGATGGGCCAGGGGCCCACAGCAGTGACCCACGCACCTACACACCCTCTACTGGCTTTCCCGCCTTCCCTGCCTCAGTCTCCCCACTCCCTCTCATGCCCCCAAATAAGCTACCTGTACCCAAATCCTTGTCTCAGGATCTGCTTTTGGGGAAACCCAAACTTGAGGCCCCTTCCCCTGCAGCTTGGCCCAAGTGCTGTGTGGGCACCAGCTTCTGGTTGGGAGCAGGTGTTTTCTGAAGGCAAAGGAATGGTTTGCATGGTCCGGGGGCTCTTGTCCCATTGGCTGCGACGTACTCTAGAGACAGTGCCCCTTCTCTCAAAATTGAGGAAAGGGGTTTAGGGACCTGAACTCCAGAAAACACAATGTCTTTCTCCCTAGGAGGCTGTCACCCTTTCTTCATCCTCTGGGTCCACAGACGAAGGTCCCTCTGCACTAGATACCTTCTTGATCAGCGCTAATGTGGGATTCAGGGCGCTGTGGCTAGCAGCACCAGTCCCACTTCAGAATCCAGTGAGCTCAGGAATCAGAAGTCTGGGATTTTGTCTTTGAATGACTGTCGGGACAGTGCCCTAACAGGTGGAGGCAGAGGGTGGGTACAGAGAATCGCAGGCCTGTGCTGACAAGAAATCGGATTTCTACTGCTGTCCAAAAGACCTTAAAATGGTTACCAAGCCCCTGGCGAAGGACCAGTTTAGGAGATGAGACAATGAGCTCGGGCCAAGGGACCCAAGCTAGCTCAAGATGGCATCTTTGGCCACTCCAAAGTGCCAGGCTTTGCACTAGACTCATGCCAGACTCGTGAACGTCTTTGTTGTTTTCGGAGATGCCTCGGTCAGGGCAAAGGCAGGATCCGGGCAGGAATTTAAGTTTCCCAAAGGTAGCCACCAGGCAGAATCTGCCTGTCCTTGGATCTTCTCATCTTGGAGTCTCCAACAAGACCCCGGTGAGGCTTGGAGCTGGCAGCAGGGCTAGCTTCCTAGTCCCAGCTCTCTTGACAAGTCCACACCATCTCATTGCCACTTCATTCCCACCTAACCATGCACTTTCAACATTATAGCTGTAACCCGATCCTGCAGCTTCCTATCTCCTGAAGGGGATTGAGGGTAACTCACACTTATTAAGTACCTACTGTTTACCCAGACTGAGTATTTTACATATATTAGCTCACTCAACCCTTAAAGCAATTCTATGAGGAGGGTGTTATTGTTATCCCCACTTTGAAAATGAGAAAATGGAGACACAGACTGCTTCACTGACTTGTCCAGCATCACACAGCTACTCCATTGCAGAGACAAGATTTGAACTCAGGGGTTCTGGATTCACAGTGGGCTCCTAACCACTAGTGTAAATGTCCTTGAAGCCGATAGTGAACAAAGCTCAGGAAGTGGGTCTTGGAAAGGGGGTCTCTCCCCACTTCTACTTGGTTCTCTCTGCTTAGATCTTAGTGTTTTTGGCCAGGGCGGTGGGTCATGCCTGTCATCCCTGCACTTTGGGAGGCCGAGGTGGGTGGATCACTTGCGGTCAGGAGTTCAAGACCAGCCTGGCCAACATGGTAAAATCCCATCTTTACTGAAAATACAAAAATTGGTGAGTGAGGTGGTGGGCACCTGTAATTCCAGCTACTAGGGAGGCCGAGGCACAAGAATCACTTGAACCTGGGAGGCACAGGTTGCAGTAAGCCAAGATCGTGCCAATGCACTCCAGCCTGGGGTGACGGAGTGAGACTGTTTCAAAAACAAACAAAAAGATCTTGGTGTTTTTCACTGGGTGGGTATGATGGTTAATTCTATGGTCAATTTGACTGTCCTACAAGGTGCCCAGACATTTGCCAAGAATTATTCTGGCTGCATCTGTGAGGGTGTTTCTGGATGAGATTCACATCTGATTTTGGAGACAGAATAAAGCAGATAGATGGCCTCCCTGATATGGGTGGGCCTCGTCTAATCAGTTAAAGGCCTGAATAGAACAAGAAGGCTGAGTAGAGTGAATTCCTCCTGCCTGACTCCTTGGGCTCAGAAATTGATCTGTTCTGCCTAGACTCAGCCTAGGTCCTAAGCTGCCTGGCTTTCAGATTAGAATTTGCACCACTGGCTCTCCTGGCTCTCAGGCCTTTGGACTCAGACTGTAACTATGCTATTGGCTCTCCTGGGTCTCCAGTCTCTAGCTTGCTGACTCTAGATCTTGGGAATTCTCAGGCTCCATAATCAAGAGAGCCAGCTCTTCATAATAAATCTATTTTTACACACACACACACACACACACACACACGCACATATAAAATTTTACATGATGTAAGATCTCCTGTGGTTCTGTTTCTCTGGAGAACCCTGACTCAGTGAGGCTGTGGACTTGCTTCATGGGCACCAAAGTTCTCCACTTCATTGGGGGCACTGCTGTTGTTCCAGCCAATAGTGGGGATGCTGCTGGTGGAGACCCGCCTATGTAGCAGGAAAGAGCAGTGGAAGCTCCACTGGGCGTCATTTAGCAATTGGCACAGGCATGAACCCATCGGAACTGGCTCTGGACATAAATGCCAGGTGAAAACTGCCTTGCATGTGTCCCAACTCCAGTGACAATACTAGAGCACAAAGGAGATGGCTATTTTGGGCCATCCAGGATCCAACTCCCCTCCGTATGTTTGGAAAAAGTCCCCAATATAGAATCTAAGCATGCCAGTGACGCACTCTGCCAGCCTCTATTGCTTGTGACCAGGCTTGACAACCGGATGTGCCCTTCCTGGACCTTTTATCTGGAGCTGGCCACACAGATGCAGGATACACAGATGCAGGACGAGTGGAGAACCTGTGGTCGTGGTTACTAACAGCCCCCATCCAGTTCCCAGGGGACAGTGTCCTCGTAGTGGCTGTAGTGGCATCCTGTATTCAGGATCCACAAACTGGGGCCCCTGGTGCTCCATGGAGGTGGTGGAGGGTCCTCACCAGACCATCCCCAGGCTGTGACTTTGGCTGTGGTCCTGTGTACATTGTCACAAAGCCAAGCTGATATGGTTAGGCTTTGTGTCTGCACTCAAATCTCATCCTGAATTATAATTCCCATAATCCCCACGTGTGAAGGGAGAGACCAGGTGTAGATGATTGGATCATGGGGCTAGTTTCCACCATGCTGTTCCCGTGATAGTGAGTTCTCACGAGATGTGATGGTTTTATAAATGTTTGGTAGTTCCTCCTGCGTTCATTCTCCTTCCTGCTGCCTTCTGAAAAAGGTGCTATGCTTCCCCTTCAACTTCTGCCATGACTAAGTTTTCTCAGTCTTTCCCAGACATGCTGAACTGTGAGTTAATTAAATATTTTTCCTTTGTAAATTACCCAGTCTCACATATGTCTTTTTTTTTTTTTTTTTTTTTTTGAGACAGAGTCTCACTCTGTTGCCCTGGCTGGCATGCAGTGGCATGATCTTGGCTCACTGCAACCTCTGCCTCCCAGGTTCAAGCAATTCTCCTGCCTCGGCCTCCCGAGTAGTTGGGACTACAGGCATGCACCACCGGGCCTGGCTAAGTTTTGTATTTTTAGTAGAGATGGGGATTTCACTATGTTGACCAGGCTGGTCTCGAACTCCTGACCTCAAGTGATCCAGCCCACCTCAGTCTCCCAAAGTGCTGGGATTACAGGCGTGAGCCACCTCACCCAGCCTCAGGTATGTCTTTATAGCAGTGTGAAAGCAGACTAAGACACGTGCCCTCCCAGAAATTCTGCAACCTCCCGATAGCCTTTCACCAAATTTCTCTGCTGCTTCAATTAGCCAGAATCAGTTTCTGTTGCTTTGGATCTAGAACCCTAATTGTGGCAGCCAACTCTGGCTACCCACATCATCTCCTTTAGCCCCACCCAGGCCTTGAGGAAGGTGGCTTTATCTCAGCAAAACTGAGGCTCAGAGAGGTTGAGCAATTTTTTCCCAGATCACAGAGCTTTTGGTGGAGCTAGGATGCAAACCCAGGTCTTACTGACTTCAAAGACATGGAATCCTCAGCCACTATGATCCCCAACTCCTTTTCTGCCTGGATTCTTTCCCCCACTGCTTTAATTATACCAATCAGCAAGGGAAAAGCAGAAACAAGCCCACCACGCAGGGACCAGCCTGGGAGCCAAATTGCTTCTGAGCTAATGTTTCTCTCCCAGTCTTCAGTGAGGTGGCGGCAGCTCTTTAACTCCAGCTGCGGCGAGAACACCGTGCTCATATATATTCACAAGTGGGAGATGAAAAGCTGCAGAATGCCCGGACATTAATCCTAACTCGGGCCTTCCACGCATGTGATGATCTGCCTGATGCAGCGCCAGATTCGTGCTCGGGAGCTGGGCGTGCACCCCAAATCCACGGCCAGGGGCACACGGTCTGGGCTCCCCCACCACACTTTACCGTCCACCCTCATGCCCTAATGGCCACATCAATATTTCGTGGCCGCCTCAGTGCTTGTGACAGATAAACTAATGAGTTGGCCCTGAGCCATAGGAAGCACACCCCAAGAGAAGACGGACGGAACTTAAGGAATTTAAGCCCCACTGCACCTCTTGTGCCCAAGGTGGGAGACTTGAAAGCTGGTTTCCTGGCGAGGGTGAGTGGAGATGGTCATTTTTCTGGCATTGATTCATGGGTTTTTCATTTCCCAGGAGCAGCCTGGAGCAAAGGAGAACGTGCAAGATGAATCTGGGAGGTCTCCCCCAACACGGCACGAAGAGGACCCGAGTCAGCCAGTCTGTGGATGGGCAGAAGTGGACACAGGGGGCCCTGCTCGGGAGCCCATGTGGGCACAGAAGGGGCAGCCAGACTCCAGGTTTGTTAGTTGTCCAGATACCTGGAGCCTCTGGGAGGCACAGGAGCTGGGAAGCTCGAGGTTCGTATCTGGCTACACATGGCTGGGACTAAAGGATTGAGGTTGGTGCTAAAGGACTGAGGTCAGTGCTTCCAAATGCACTTGGTGTTCTAGGCATGGGCTTCCAGACCTGGACCTGGCCCCCTGGCAAGGCCTCCCTTCCGTCCCTCTCCTCTCCACCCACCTCTGTCTCCTCCCTGCTCAGTGCTTGTCACCCACCATGTCACTCAGCCCCTTACTTCTGACCTCTCAGCCTCCTCACTGCCATTGCCTGCAGCTCATTATTGTCTTTCCATCAGGTGTCTCCTCTCTGGACACGGGAGACCACCCAGGTCTGCTCTCGGGACTCAGCTGCCACCCAGCACCCCCTGAGCATGTCCTGCAGCCTGGCCTCCTCCCCTGCCTCCTGGCAGCCAATCAGTGCAGGGCGACCTTTGGAACCTGGCCTGAGCATGCATTTGGTCTCTACTGCCTTGCAGTGGTGAGCCCTGGGCAAGTCATTTAAACCCTGAGGCTCTGCCTCGTGTGCAGTGTAGCGCAGTGAGGGACCCTCCTTGCAAAGTTGTGATGAGGTTGAATGAAACTGCATTCAGGGGTGAGATTATTTCCCTCCCCACCCCATGTATAACCACAACTGATTCCTAAAGAGTGGACTCACTCCCTGGAGGCTTCTGTGTTCTGAGTACTTTGATGAGTCTGGAGACACAGAGATGTGCCTGGGGTGAGTGTGAGTGCCTGGGAAAGCTGAATGAACTTCTTTGCACAATGGAAGGAAAACAAACAACAGAGGAAAATTCACAGCTCTGAGGTGGGAGGCAGGAGAGGGAGCAGGAAGAGATGGGAGGATGAAGAAGAAACGGGTGCCGGGCGAATAACAAAATGGGCCCAGGCACGGTGCACTTTGGGAGGCCGAGGCAGGCAGATCACGAGGTCAGGAGATCGAGACCATCCTGGCTAACACGGTGAAACCCCGTCTCTACTAAAAATACAAAAAGTTAGCCGAGCATGATGGCAGGCGCCTGTAGTCCCAGCTACTTGGGAGGCTGAGGCAGGAGAATGGCGTGAACCCGGGAGGCGGAGCTTTCAGTGAGCAGAGATTGTGCCACTGCACTCCAGCCTGGGCAACAAAGCGAGATTCCATCTCAAAAAAAAAAAAAAAAAAAAGGCGAGGGGGCAGCAAGATGAGGGTGGCGGAGACCATCCTGGGGATAAGTGACCAGTGGAAGTCGACACCGTGGTGCCACCAAAGAATTTGATGTCTAGGAAATTCACAGACCTGTGTGCAGAGTTTCTCCATCTCCCTCCAAACCCCAAAGCTGGAGGAGGGACAGGAGGGAGTCTTCCCCTTTTTTTGTTAAAAATCAAGAAAGGACTTGATTGTCTCAAGGCCCAAGACAGAGACAGCCCGCATGGGATAGGGGGTGGGTGTTCAGTTCAGAAATGAAATCAAATCCACAGAAGCAGGGTTCTGGAGCTGGAGGGGGGCACGAGGACATAGCTGTGACCTCCCTGGGGTATGAAAGGGGCACAGGCACCTTTCTCTAGATTTCAAGGGACAGGGAGGCTCCATCTGACATCTGGTTATGTCTAATCCATCTGGCCTCTGGTGAGCTTCCAGATGTCGATTCATTCCCATTTCCATCCTGAAAGTCAGTGCAAAGGTCGCAGGCACAGGCTGGAATGCCCTTCTAGAGAGACCCACTCTACCCTTGAAGCAGGCCAGGAAGGGAAAGGGTGGAGGACTGACCCTCAAGGCCACATCCTCAGAGAACCAGCTGCCTAGGGTTCATGACTCCTCAGTCCCCTTCCAGCTTCCCAGGCCAGAGCCACATGCGAGCAGGCAGCACAGGCCTTAGAGGAAAACCTGTTACGGCTCCCACTAACAGAGGATGACAATGCCAACCGCACAGCCACTTCCAGAATAGGAACTGATAAATCATTAAACTTCTTGGATTACTCAACGAAGGCTGGGCTCTGGTCAGCAGGGAGGCAGGCTGCCCTGGGCACCTGGTTTAACTTCCAGTAGGAGGAGGACCAGTGGAAAGGGCTCAGAGACCCGTGCCCCACTCCACCCTCTCTAGGAGCTGCACACTACGTGGCTCATGAGGCCGCCTCCTCCCTTTCTTTCCTCTGTGGCTTTTCTGCAAACTCGTGGACTCTGGAGCCAGATGCTCAGATCCAAATCCCACTGTGTACTCTCTGGGTTACCTTGAGCAGGTTGTTTAACCTCTTTATGCCTCAGTTTTCTCAATGGTAAAATGGGAATAGTAACACCATGGACTGCAAAGTGTCTGGAATAATGCCCAGGCATAGACAGCCCTGAAAGCATTAGGGGTCATGATTCGTCCCTACCGACCTCTTGAGGCTACCCCTGCCACAAACAAGGCCAGGTTGCTGCTCTCAGGATTAGGAGAGAATACTTCATTAATCTTTGTGCCACCTCTGACTTGCTGTGTGACATGGGGAGGGCTCTCAACTTCTTCTTCCTATATCTTACCAACATCATGACCACAGGGAGGAGGTGGGCATAAAGGGCTTCAAGTTCTTTAGGGGAAAAAAAAGGAGAATTGGTCAGCTTTCTGTGATTCACCTCCAGAAAGGAGTCATTGCAGTGGAAAATTCAGGAGGGAGAGGGAGAGGAGTCCAGTGCCTCATCCCAGCCTGTGAGAAGGCCAAGGACACTTCATTCCACCCCGCACATGAGTGTATTTTTGTCCACCTTTCGCAGTCTTTGAAGAACTTCCTCCTGAATCTATCAGTGTTCTGGTTGCAAGCAATGGAAACTGATGCTGAAGGAATGTTTTGGAAGGATATGGGGGCACACAATGTTGATGGGAGGAAACAAAGAAGGCTTGGAAAGTAGGGAGTAAGAGGGTTCTGGAAGCTGGGCAGTAGAATCTGCTTCCATGGTCTCCACACATAGCTGCTACCTCAAGAGGCTACTACAAGCAAATTCTAACTGTTCCTATGTCTTTTCACTACTCAGCCAAAGTCAAAGCCAGAATGTATGGTTGGCTAAGCCTGCTCACCTGACTGGACTGTGACTGTCAGGATTGGCCAAAATGAGTTATCTGACTGGGTATTGACTGTTGGGATTGGCCAAACCAGTCACCTGACTGGACTCTACCTGTCAGGATTGGCCACAATGGGTCACCTGACTGGGAATTGGTTGTTGGGATTGGCCAAACCAGTTACCTGACTGGACTGTCAGGACTGGCCACAATGGGTCACCTGACATTATTGGCTGTTGGGATTAGCCAAACCAGTTACCTGACTAGACTCTGTCAGGATTGGCCACAACAGGTCACCTGACATTATTGGCTGTTGGGATTGACCAAACCAGTTACCTGACTGAACTCTGTCAGGATTGACCATAATGGGTCACCTGACTGGACCCTGGCTGTTGGGATTGGCCAATCCTGTCACCTCACTCAACTGTGGCTGTCAGGATTGGTCACATTGGTCACCTGACTGGGTCCTGACTATTAGGATTGGTCAAGACAGGTCACCTGACTGACCCAGCCTCTCAGAGTAAGGAGAGGAAGGTCTCTCCCTTGGGCTGAGCAGCAGGTCCTGGGGAACTGTGCCTTGCCACGTTGCCTACAATGGGGGCAACCCCAGATGTACAAAAGTCTGCTGCTGTCCTTGAAGTTTTTTCCCTTGCCTCCTCCCCAGTTTGCCTGTTGGTCCCACCAGGGCAGTGCCATATTGGCAACTTCCCATGTCCTCAACTTACAGTAGACAAGTTGGAAACCTCCCATGGGGGAGGAAGGATGGGAGGATGGGCTCTATTCAAAGCAATATTCTGAAGGAGAAGAGAGCCATTTGGACAGGAATATGGAGCTGGTAAATTTGGCTTGTCTTCCTGCATCGGGGGCAAGATGGATTTTATTCATAAATATTCTCAGTGACCTTGAGCTCCAAGCAGGCTGCAATAGCTTCTAATGAGTCCCCTTGACCTTGCCTCTACCAACCACCACCATCGTCCTGCCCAGACCCTGCCCCTTTCTTCTCTCCTCTATCACTTCATTTATTAACGGATGAAGAGCAAAGCCCAAAGTCCCTGAACTTTTTGGGGACCTTGGCATCCCTAGACCTCAACCAACCTTTTTACCCAAGTCTCCCATCTTTCTACCTCTCATTCCAAGTCACACTGGGGGCCTTTTCCCTGCAGCCTGGATGACATCCATGTGTCCTCAGCATCGCACCTTCCTGGCCCAGCCTTGGGCCCCTAACTTGTTTCCCACAGTCTAAAGCTGAGTCTCCCCACTGCCGCCCAGACCTATCACAGTCTTTCTGTCCTCATTGACTGATGAGAATAATTGGTACCCGTCCTCCAAGGACCCTCTCTGTGTGGATCTGTAGACAACGGATTTCAAATTGATTTAAAGCCTGTGTCATGCTGGCTTAAAGAAAAATCCCTACAGAAATTAGCCAGTTTAACATTTGGGAGATGCTTAGCAAAACCTGCACTGGGTAATTACAAAGGAGGCGCCATTTCCCCTCAAGGATGGAGGGAACGCACAGCAGGGTAAAGCAGTGTCCCTACTCTAAATTGCCCAAGGATGCCAGGGCATCACTGCCACTGCTCTCTGAGTCCATCTCTTCTGAGACGGGATGAAACTGGCTTAACTGATGATTTGTTCATTTGTTCACTCACGCCTTCATCCATCAAGCCAGATGAGTGCCAGGTGTGCATTTCAGTCCAGGCCCTCATCATCTGTTGCCTGAATCACTTTACCAGTTGCCTAAATGATCTTCCTGTGTCCAGTCTCTTCCTCATCCAGCCTACCCCCCATGGGGCCACCAGGGCAATCTTCCCCCAACATGAAGCTAAACAAGTCATTCTCCCAAAGAAACCCTGTAATGTGCTTCCCATTACCTACAAGCTACAGGTCGTCACTCTGAAGCAAGGCATGAAAAGCTGGTCTCTTCCTGGCTGCTGCTGAGGTCTCTGGCCCATCTCCCTAACTCCCTAGCACTTTGCCACACTGATGTTTCATAGGCCAGTGTATGCTGTTCCCTCTCCCTGGAACTGCTGACAAGTTGACTTTCCTCCCAGCACCCTGCCAGGCATCCCCACTTTCACAGGGCCTCCTTCAGGAGGGATCATCCCCATCTCCTCAGTATGATTTCTGTACCTTCCGATACCTTTGGTTCTCACATACGTGGTCACTGTTAACTTACGTGGTAATATGGTTTGGCTGTGTCCCCACCCAGATCTCATCTTGAATTATAACTCCCATAATTCCCATGTGTTGTGGGAGGGACCCAGTGGAGATCACTGAATCATGGGGGCAGTTTCCCCTATACTGTTCTCATGGTAGTGAGTAAGTCTCATGAGATCTGATTGTTTTATAAGGGTTTTCCCCTTTCACTTGGCTCTCATTCTCTCTTGCCTGCCACCATGTAAGACATGCCTTTCACCTTCTGCCATGATTGTGAGGCCTCCCCAGCCACATGGAACTGTTAGTCCATTAAACCTCTCCTTCTTTATAAATTACCCATTCTCATGTATGTCTTTATCAACAGCATGAAAACTAACACATGGAAAACCCTTGACATATCTGAGGGCAAATAGAGGCAAGGCCCAGTCACAGCACAGTGCCTAGATCAAGGCCGATAACCATGTTGAACCCCAAGCAGCACACTTGAGACTGAGGAACTGAATAGACACACCCCTGCCCTCAAGAGGCTTACCTTCTAATGGGACACTGGCCCTTTTGCTGTGTTGCCTTCCAATTAACCAAGTGGCCATGGTGAGTGACATTTTTGTCAGCTGTTGACCAACATTTATCTATTCAGTACTGGCTAGGTACAGTGGCTCATGCCTGTGATCCCAACACTTTGAGAAGCCAAGACAGGACGATCATTTGAGGCCAGGAATTTGAGACCAACTTGGGCAACATAGTGAGACCAGGCATGGTGGTGCCTGCCTGTAATCCTAGCTGCTTGGGAGGCTGAGAGAGAAGGATCACTTGAGCCCAGGAATTTGATGCTGCAAGTGAGCTGTGATTGCACCACTGCACTCTGGCCTGGGCAACAGAGCAAGACCCTGTCTCTAAAAAAAATAAAATTAAACATTTATTTACTCAGTACTTATTTTGCATGGGGACTTTGTTAGGCATTTTAGATCCATCACTTTATTTAATCCAGTGGTTCTCAGTGTCACCTGGGAAGTTGTTAGAAATGCACAGTCTTGCTTTTTTTGTTTTGGCTTTTTGAGACGGAATTTCGCTCTTGTTGCCCAGGCTAGAGTGCAGTGGCACGGTCTCAGTTCACCACAACCTCTGCCTCCCGCGTTCAAGTGATTCTCCTGCTTTAGCCTCCTGAGTAGCTAGGATTACAGCATGCACCACCATGCCTGGCTAATTTTGTATTTTCAGTAGAGACAGGGTTTCTCCATGTTGGTCAGGCTGTTCTCACCTCAGATGATCACCTCAGGTGATCCGCCCGTCTTGGCCTCTCAAAGTGCTGAGATTACAGGTGTGAGCCACTGCAATCCAGCCAAGAAATGCACAGTCTTAAAGCTCTCCCCAGAGTCACTAATTTAGAGACTGGGGGTGGGCCCCGCCAGCCGCATTCAACAAGGTGATACTGATGATCATTCAAGCACAAAACCACCCTAGGGGAATCGTCCCAATGTACAGGGGAGGACACTGAGGCTTAGCCAGGTTAAGTAACTCACCCAGGATCCCACACTGAGGCCACATCTTGATTGGAGAGTGTGGTAGGCTGAAAAATAGCTCCCTCTGCAAAAGATAGCCACATTGAATCCCTGGGACTTTTGAAAGGACTTCGTTTGGAAAAAGGTTCTTTGTAGACATAATGAAGGATCTTGAGATGGGGTTATCCCGGATTATCTGAGTGGACCCTGAATGCCAGCACGAGTGTCCTTATAAGAAGGCAGAAGGCATTCAACACCCAGAGAAGAGAAGGAGGCACTGTGACTGCAGGGGTAGACATGGGAGTGGTGCTGCCACAAGCCAAGGGTTACTGGTAGGCCCCAGAAGCTGGAAAGGGCAGAGGAGGATTCTTCCCTAGAGCCTCTGGAGGGTACGTGCTCCTGCCAACACTTGGATTTCAGACTTCTGGTCCCCAGAACTGTGAGAGAATGAATTTCTGTGGTTTGGAGCCTCCCAGTTTCTGGTAATTTGTTACAGCAGACCCTGGAAACTAATATAGAAAGTCGTAAAAGGCTGGTGCTGCTGTTGGAAATGTGATCAGATTCCCATGCCAAGAGGACAAGATGCTTGGCAATAGTCCTGTGGGACCAGCCTTTCTCTCTGGCATCTTTTCAGCCTCGAGGGAGAGAGTCTGCCTATTTCTGCGAGAGAGGCAGTCCCCTGAGGACAGGGAGTGGGTCCTGCTTGTCACTTTATCCCCAGGCTTGTTACGTGGTTCATCGAATGAAGATTTTCACTGCGAGGTTCAAACCGCAAGAGGTGGCTGGGATATCGAGCTAGCTCCTTCGCAGGACTAAGGTTCTCAGGCAGGAAGTTAATCTCCATAGAAGTTTTCTGAGGCCGGAGAAGATGGTGAGTCATTCCCTTTGAGAGATTTCTTATACATGTTCATCTCTGAAGTAGCCAAATGAACAGAAGCATAGACGCGCTTCTTACACTGTAATGTGCGTGTGAAGCACCAGGGGATCTTGTTAAAAGGCAGATTCTGATTCTTCTGATTCATTCAGCGGAACTGGGCAGGGCCTGAGAGCCTGCATTTCTAACAGGTCCTCCCCAGGGACGACTGGGCTGCTGGCCCATGACCCAGCCCCAGAGTCACAAGGGCGCTGACTCTGGAGACAACTCTAAAATCACCTGCTGCAACACCCTCATGCTAAAGAGAAGGAAACTGAGGCCAAGAGGAGGAGGTGGCTCACCCAAGGTCACAGAGCTAGAAATCAATATTTGACACTAATCTAAGTGGCCACCCTGGCTTGCAGAGGCCAGAAGGAGAATGGAGGACGTTCCCTTTGGGGCATGAGGTTCCCCTGACGACCCTCCTCTGACAACCCTATCCTGGCCGGCTCTGTCGCTCACCCTCCTCTAAATTTTAAAACAAACGTCAGCTGCCAGGCTGATCGATAAGCCTGCTCATCTGTGAGGCTTGAGGCTCTCTCCACAGATGTAATCAGGGCTCCGGAGACGTCCTGGCAGCGGGCATGTGGGGAGGGAGTGCAGCGATACATTTAATCAAGGAACAGATGGGGAGCTGATAGAGTGTGTAGAAAAATCAGGTTTCTGTGATAACATTCTCTTCCCCCACTCAGCCTCCGCATCCCTTGACTTCTCCAACAAGAACTCTCGGCGCCAACTCCAGCCCTGCCCTTTCCAAAGATGTTTTTCCCAGGAACGTTTTTCCCAGGAACCTCCAGGCCCCTGAAGATGCAGGGGTGGGCGTGGGGTGGGAGCCGCTGCCTGCGGAGCCCTCCTCCCACCAAAGCTTCCTCCATTTGCTCCTTTCTCTGACCAAAGCGGGAGGAGGCCAGGAAGCTGGGGAGCTGACGGTTGAGCACTAAATAGTCCACCCAGAAGGCTTCTGAGATGCTGGCAGCCGCAGACTCCTGGAAGCTTGCAGGGAGGAAACGGAGATCATCTGCCTGTTGAACCCCTTGCTCACTGCCAAGTTCATAGGTCTTCAGCCCTCATCGCCTCCACAGGTGTCTGAGTCCAAGGAGTGGAAGTATCGGGATTCTACAGCAGTGGTTCTCCCTGGGGGTGACTTGACACCTAGGGGACATTTGGCAATATCTGGAGATCTTTCCTGATGGTCACGACTGGGGTTGGGGGATGCTGCTGGCATTGAGTGAGCAGAGCCTGGGATGTTGCTAAACAACCTATAGTGCCTGGGACAGCCCCCACAACATGATTTATCCCTCCCCAGATGTCAGCAGAGCCCAGCTTGAGAAACCCACTCTATGGAAAAAAAGTCAGATCTTCGCAGGGGCTTTACTGAGACCAGGCTGACCTGCCCCTGGGTGGAGTCACCTGGCTTTATCCCCATCTATATTCGATCCTCAGACTAGCACATTCACGACCTACCCAGGTCCTCCATACATATACCCCCCAAATGATGTGGCCTCAGAGGGGTCCTGACAGAGTTGAGGGTTGGCTGGGGCAGGATATTTCCTCTGGGGGTCTCACGTGCTCACAGCAATAGTGCTGTTCACCTTTCAGGTTCTTGTGAAGACAGGCTACACTGGGTGTGGAATTTAGTGGGTAGGCAGTAAACAAATAAATGCATGAAGTACTCCTCCCCTCTCACCCCTGCAGGCTCCATCTCTTATTTAATCGCAGGAAATTCACTTTATAAGCAGGGGTGTGGGGAGGGTTGCTGGGGAGTCCCAGGCACCTGACCTAGCCCTCCCTCCTCCCTCAGGGCCCCCTTGCTACCCACTGGCTTCATTCCGTACCAGGCTTCTTTAGGTGGCAGGTCTGAGGGGTGTGAGGCTGTTTGTGCCATCTCCCGCCCTGATGCCAGGCTCCATCCCTCCTGGGCACAACTGCAGGAGGCCTCATAGTGGAGCTACCCTGAGAGCAGGCTCCCTGCCTTTGGGGTCACCACTCAGAGCTTGGGGTGACATGTGGAGGCAGCAGCCTGGAGAACACGCTTTTCCCTTCTTGCCCTGATCTCCTGAGTTAAGCTTTGGCCTGGATGTGATGTATTATTAGTAATAACGCAAGCCCCCTTATTTATTACCTTTTAGCAGAGCCCAGTCTGCTGAACTCACATCACCAAATCTTCTCGGCCATCCCATGACGATGTTCTATTCCCATTTGACTAATGGAGAAACCAAGTTTTGGAGAGGTTAAGTAACTTCCGCAAGGTCACAGAGCTGGTAAATAAGCAGGACACCCAGGACTCCAACCCTCGACTGGCTCCAAAGGCCATCCTTTTAGTAGCAGGGGCCCCACTGTCACCCTGGTCGCCCCCCGAGTGGTCCATGCACCCCAGTATCGGAAGCTTACCTGGAAGCTTGTTAGAGTCACAGAATCCCAGCTCCACCCTGGAATATGAAATTGGCATCTGCACTTTCATATTAAAGGCCCTGGGGATTCAGGGTGCATTAAAGTGACAGATCTTCAGGACGAGTGCTGCGTTCCTGAAGGGTGGGAGGTGTTGGGGTGAATGGAGGGGGATGAGCAAGTAGAGGCTCTAAGGAACCCAGAGCACTGGGGGCAGGTGCAGAGTTCATCTGGGCCAGTTTGGTCCAGCTTACCAGATGTTTTACTTGCTGACCTCCAGGGCAGGATGACACCTGTGTCTAGCCACATCCCAGCCTTCTCTCTGGCTATTTGAGAATGTTAACTCCCCACTTGAGAAGTTCCCCTGCTTCCAAATCCCTGGACCCCCTCCCCTCCCGCTCGTGGAGGCAGCTGGCTGGGTCTTATCTCTACACCCAGACAAGCCCACTCTCCCCTCTGTGAGAACAAACTTCCCCTGGTCCCCACTTCCTGAGCATTTTCCCAACTGCCTCCTGCATTTTTCTTCTGCATCCGTCTCTTTCATTGGAGACACTTTCATCTCCCCTTTGAGCTGGGACTTGGGGCTTCCCCTGAGCCTCTGAGGTATTGTCTCTGTCACCAATTAGAATATAAAAGCACAGCCATTTATCAAAGATACCCAGAAAGCAGTACCTGGACTGAAGTGTAGACAGGTGTGTGTCTGCAAACCCAGATGCAGCCTCGCCCGGCGTGCACCGTTTCTACCCTGCGTGGTCAGAAGGCTGGGAATGTGTTTACAGACGGTCCCTATAATCCCACAGGTGGGTGAGGGGATTTCCATTTTACGTCTGAGGCTGGGGGACGCAAGGGACTCCCTTAAGTCCTATAAGTGTATATATAAGTACAGTCAAAAAGAGGCAATGGGCCGGGCGTGGTGGCTCACACCTATAATCCCAGCACTTCAGGAGGCCGAGGCGGGCAGATCACAAGGTCAGGAGATCGAGACCATCCTGGCTAACATGGTGAAACCCCATGTCTACTAAAAAAAAATACAGCAAAAATCAGCTGGGCATAGTGGCAGGAGCCTGTAGCCCCAGCTACTCTGGAGGCTGAGGCAGGAGAATGGCGTGAACACGGGAGGTGGAGCTTGCAGTGAGCCGAGATGGCGCCACTGCACTCCAGCCTGGGCGACAGAGTGAGAGTCCATCTCAAAAAAAAAAAAAGAGGCAACGACTCCAATTAAACAAGTTACTCTCTTACTAATTCTGATCTACTTCCTCCTTCACCCCACACCACACCCAATGTGCCCAAGACCAGCTGAGAACTCAGACATTCCTCCGGGTGTGTCAGGATCAATGAACACAGAAAGTCCGGGAACACATTCTAATGAAACGCGGTGGCTGACAGGGTTCCTACATAAGCTTTAGGTTTATTGGCACATTTTTAGACGGTAAATAGGCTCAACTCTGAGAAAATGAAATGTATCATTTGCCAGGAGGTGACTCCATGTGATGGAAACTGCTAGAACTTGACTGGACCCGGTTGCCACTTTTCCCCTTGGTGACTCGAGGCTGGGATCTTCTAATATTTTTTAAAGTTGTCCTGTTTAAAATGGAATTGATTTATTCTGAATTGTTTGAAGGTTGTGTTAGGACCAGAAGGCAGAAACAATGGGGAGAAATTTGGCTTTCTAACCCTTACTAACCGTAATGGCGCACAATTACTGGCCTCGGTGAGCAACGTCTCAGACATGCGGGGCCCTCTTCCTCCTACCCCTAAGATTCCACCTTGGTCTACAGGTGAGAGTCTTCCAGGACCTCCTGTGTGACCCAGAGTGTGTGGGGAGAGTCCTCACTCCCTCCTAAAGGAGGAGAATCAGGGCCTAGTTGGGAGAGACCTGATCTCAACTGGGCCATGTCCCAGCCTGATAAACACATTCATGGCCGAGTCAGGCTAGCCTGGAGGCCACCACCCACCACTCTCTTCTCCTGGTGCCAGCTCTCCATTCCACGCATGACGGGGTCTGCAAGGCAGGCAGTAACCCTCTGGGGAACCGATGGGCGAGGTGGTGAGTCCAGAGCCTGCCTGGCGGGCCCCGGTCTCCTGCGGGCTGACTTTAATGTCTGGATTTGAGAGAGAAGTAGGTAGAAGACTCTGACTTTGGCTCTATGAACATTTTCCACTCCAGCATTTTCAGGGGACCCTGCCCAGTAGAGCAGGGGTCTGCAAATGTTTTCATAAAGGTCTAGATAGTAAATACTTTGGGCTTTGTGCCCCAAACAGTCTCTGTTGCAACCACTCAATGCCATTGTCATGCAAAAGCAGCCACAAACAACATGTAAATGAACGAGAGTGGCCATGTTCTAATAAAGCCTTATTTATAAAAACAGGCCACAGCAGGGCTGGATTTGACCTGTGGGCCAGAGTTTGCCAATCCGTTTGAGAGTTACTGGGCTTCCAAGACTCTGACAGGCATTTGGCTCCATGAGTTCAGAGGGCAAGGTGGGTGAGAGATCAATGCTCCCCGTCACGCCTCTGAGCCCAAGCTAAGCCATCACATCCCCAGTGACCTGAATTTAAAAATCCAGATGGTCTGAAGCAACTGAAGATCCACAAAAATAGTGAAAATAGCCTTAACTGATGACATTCCACCATTGTGATTTATTTCTGCCTCACCCTAACTGATCAATGTACTTTGTAATCTCCCCCACCCTTAGGAAGGTTCGTTTTAATCTCCCTCACCCTTAAGAAGGTTCTTTGTAATTCTCCCCACCCTTGAGAATGTACTTGGTGAGATCTGCCCCCTGCCCCCAAAACATTGCTCTTAACTCCACCGCCTATCTCCAAACCTATAAGAACTAATGATAATCCACCACCCTTTGCTGACTCTCTTTTCAGACTCAGTCCACCTGCACTCAGGTGAAATAAACAGCCTTGTTGCTCACACAAAGCCTGCTTGGGGGTCTCTTCACACGGACGCATGAGACACTCCCCATTGTCAACTGGAACCTTGAGGATCACCCATTAACCTGGTAGATCTTCCAAAAGCACCCTGGGGTCCATCCTGTCATCATCCCCATTTTACAGATGAGAAAGTGGAGACTCAGGCTCAGGACCTTGCCCTGGATTCATACTGGTGGTGACATTTGTGTTAGCCACGTTACCAGAAGGGGCCCTGATCCAGACCCCCAAGAGAGGGTTCTTGGATCCCGCACAAGAAAATAATTTGGGGCGGGTCCATAAAGTGAAAGCAAGTTGATTCAGAAAGTAAAGGAATAAAAAATGGCTACTCCATAGGCAGAGCAGCCCTGAGCGCCACTGGCTGCCCATGTTTACGGTTATTTCTTGATTATATGCTAAACAAGGGGCGGATTATTTATCAGTTTTCCAGGAAAGGGGTGGGCAATCCCCTGACCTGAGGATTCCTCCCCTTTCTAGACCATATATGGTAACTTCGTGATGTTGCCACGGCATCTGTAAACTGTCTTGGTGCTGGTGGGAGTGTCTTTTAGCATACTAATGCATTATAATTAGCATATAATGAGCAGTGAGGACGACCAGAGGTCACTTTCATTGCCATCTTGGTTTTGGTGGGTTTCAGCTGGCTTCTTTACTGCAACCTGTTTTATCCGCAAGGTCTTTATGACCTGTATCTTGTGCTGACCTCCTGTCTCATCCTGTGACTTAGAATGCCTTCACCATAACTGGGGGAATGCAGCCTAGTAAGACTTAGATACCCAACCCCTATTCACGATGGAGTTGCTCTTGTTCAAACACCTCTGACAGCCACATATAGGGGACTCCAGACCCCCCATTCATGCTGCCAGTGGGATTTGTAATGAGAAAGTAAGTCTCAACGACATGAGTCATTCAGAGGGGCTGCAGCCAGAGAGGGTGTCCCCTTGCTGGCAGCATTTGGGTGAGGGCTGCCTGGCTGGGCATGGGGACCTGATTCCCTCCTAGGCTCCCTCTAGCTCTCTGCTTTCACCAGGACTTGATGGTCTGCTGCTGTGTGAACAGGCTTTCTTCTATTTGTGCTCTCTTCTGAGCATTGTTCTATACTCCTTGAGGTTAGGGACATCTTGGTAGTGACCACAACCTGCCCCACATGGCCTGGACCTGGCTGACCAGTGATGGAAGGTGAGTACAGGAGCACTGTCACCCAGAGTTCACCAAACCTTGGGAGTGGACAACCCAAGAGACCCAAGGTGACCTTGGTCTCTGCCCATCATGCCTGGTAGAGAGCACTTACCTCCAGGAATGGAAGCAGTGAGGGAGGCTTTGTGTTTTTCAAAAGAATAAAGTGCAAATTGGTTGTCTGACTCCAATGCCAAACACCGTGCCCAGCAGGAGATCCCTGCGCAACCTGCCAGTGCTGACAAGGAGGAAACAGTAACAAATGCCATCTCCACGACAATCACATCACAGCGTTCGCAGGCAAGAGTGGGGGCCTGGGCCACACACTGGCTACTGTGTTTCCCTGCAAGTTTCCAAGTCACTGACCACTAAGGATCCCTGCCACTTTACAGACGTGGAAACTGATGCTCTGTCAATGTCATTAGTACAAGCATCTACCCAGCGCTTGGATCTCCTTAACAGGATTGCAAACCTAGAGTTAGTTCTAGAATCACTTGAGGGGCTGGGGTTCTGTTTTATTTTATTATATTTTATATTTTAATTTTTATAGACATGGGGTCTCACCTTGTTGCCCAGGCTGGTATTGAACTCTGGGTCTCAAACAATCATTCCACCTTAGCCTCCCAAAGTTCTGGGCTTACAGGCGCGAGCCAGGGTTTTGTCTGACTTATTCATGGTTCTATCCAGAGGGCATTGCCCAGCGTTGACACATAGTAGGTGCTCAAAAAACATGCATCTCAGGAACAGGTGGTAACTGGGGGCTGAGAAGGGAGAGTTGGTTGAATCCCACAGCCCAGCACTCGTCCCCTCTTCCCTCATGCACCCCCAGCCAGGTACAGAGTTACATCTGCTCCGCATCCAGACACCGGAGATGCTCTGGGCAGATGGACGGGTGCTTTGTGAGTGAGCGATCTGCCTCCTACAAGACAATAAAAAGGGCTAATGAATTTAAAGCCCACATAAGGCAGCAGCGAGGTGAACATTACTTGTGTACAAGCCTGCATGGGTCTAGCATTTTCCGACGAAAACATGAGCCACCCAGTGGGAGCTTCTGATGGGCCAGAACAACTCCAGGTAGCTCCCTGCCGGGCAGTGGCTAATGCCAAAACAGGGCACATGGCTAGAGCAGGTCTCCCCGTATGGGGTTATCTGCCAGAGCACAGAGCTGCAGAGCCGGCCAGCAGCAGGCCAAGGCCTGGGTGACAAGCTGCCCCCAGCGGCTCCTGCCTCCAGTCTCCAGGTCCCGTAGAGTCAGCTGCTGCACCTGGCACTTCATTTACAGATGGAAGCTGGCATCTCTCAGAGGTCTTTAGCCTCTGGAAACAGGCTCGGGGGACTGACTGATCCTCAGCATTTGATGTTGGCATCATCTTGTCTTCCACTAAAACCTCAAGTCTGCAGAGGGAAACAGACTTTGCAGGAGTCTGGGGTCAAGTCTTGACTTAACCACGCCTTCCCTGCTGTCCCTGGGCAAGTTATTCAGCCTCCAAGTCACAGTGTACTCCTCTACAAAAGAGACAATATATGTAAAGCTCTAAGAAAACTGCCAGACCAATAACAATCAAGCAAGGAAGCCAGTCTGCTGATATTCTCAGGGATGAATTCTCCCGTCTCAGCACCATCGGCCAGGGAAGAGGGACAGGTATTATAAAGCAAGAAGAAAGCCCAGTTTCTGTTCAGCCTGGCAGAGGGGCCAGGTCCTTGTTCTTTCTTCCTGTCTCCTTTCTTTGCACCTCTGACCCCACTGATCCCTCCAGCCTGGCACCAGCTAAAGGCTCAAGGAGAAATATTCAATATGCTCAGAGAAATTTCTGCACCACTACTTGCCTTTCTTTTCAAGGGCATCGTTCCAGAGTGGATTGGATCCAGGACATCTCCCCCTGCCTATGTAGAGAGTGGCCTGACCTGAGGTCACAGCCCTCTTGGGCAGCCCTGCATTTCATGACTGAACCAGGTCACGCCGGGGGCCTAAAGGCTTGGCTGTTTGGGCCCAACTTCTACCTCTGTCTAATCCTGTATCCTCCCCCTTCCTACACAAGGTTGATTCCCCATAAATATCATACACCCGCCCTTTGGGTGTTTCTTTCTTTCTTTTTTTGAGATGGAGTCTTGCTGTGTCACCCAGGCTGGAGTGCAGGGGCATGATCTCTGCTCACAGCAACCACCGTCTCTCAGGGTCAAGCAATTTTCCTGCCTCAGCCTCCCGGGTAGCTGGGATTACAGGTGCCCACCATCACACCCAGCTAATTTTTGTATTTTTAGTAGAGACAGGGTTTCACCATGTTAGCTAGGATGGTGTCGAACTCCTGACCTCAGGTGATCCGCCTGCCCTGGCCTCTCAAAGTGCTGGGATTATAGGTATCAGCCACCGCACCCAGCCTGTTGCTATCTGCAGAACCCAACCTAGGACAGCCACCTCCGTCCAGCACAGGTGCCCACTCTGCTGCCCTTCCAGCCCCACCCTCTGCAGGAACACCCCATGCAGGACCCCTTCATCTTCACTGTTTCTACCCCTGACACCCCTCAGCTCAAATCTTACCTGAAGGCATCCCTCTCTTCTTCTCCCTCTTCCCTTCCAAACATCTTAATTTCCTGCCGCTGGCTGTATGAGGAATTGTTTACCACCATAAACCACAATACAATTCCATAAATATGTTATTTATCCTTCCTATTATTATTCCCCATTATTTATTTCTGAAACTCTATTATTAAATCTGTAAAGTGTTTGGTGATACACTGGCAATGAAAGACACTATATAAAGGCGAGTTTATTATTATTTTTACTCCGTGATTAAAACAAGGAAGAAAAATGAACCATATTAAATCAAACTGGATTTCCTTTTGCCTGCAGGGGCCCCTGCTTTGAGGTGAAGGACGGGCCCCTGGGGCCTGGGCTGAGTGAACGCTCTCTCCTCCATGCTGGCTGCTCTCCCAGCTTCTTTCTCGGCTGCTGTTGGTGACACTAGGGAGAACTGCAGATTTGAAGGAGGCTCCGTCGCCGGACCGAGTTTGTTCTGGGCAAAGCGAAAACGATTCCGTTTGCAATCTTACTTTTTGTCATCAGTCACTGCCAGTGACATGAAGAGGTAATAGAAATGCCCAGGAATCCTGCATTTTATTTCCATTCAGCAGCATTTCTCTTGCAGGGGAAACATAAATTCAGCCGATTTTTGTGCAGATTTTGCAAAATTAGTCTCTTTCCATCTAGCTCTGTGTATATATACACTCCATCCAGGGGCGGAGGGCTGGTTCTGCCCTGTGATGAGACAGAATCTCACATAGAAAAACATCCAGGGAGAGATGGAAGGAGGGAAGGAACAGGAGGCCCAGAGGAGAGACACCTGGTCAGCGCACAGGTGGGAGGATTAGGGGCAAGGGTGGGGAGGCTCTCTGCATCACCTGGCAACGCCCCCGCCTTTATTGCAATGGTTCCCTGGAGCAGCAGCAGCATCACCCGGGAAGCTGTTAGAAATGCAGATTCTGAGGCTCCACTTCAGGCCTACTGAATCAGAAACTCTAGAGGTACAACCCAGCAATTTGTTTTAACAAGCTCGAGAGGTGATTCTGATGCCAGAGTTGGAGAACTGCTGCTTAACTGCCTTGCAACTCAAAGGGAGAGCAGGCAGCATCACCTGGGAGCTTCTTAGAAACGCAGGATCTTCCACTTTCTCAAGACCTGCTGAATCCGATTCAGCATTTTCACAAGTGTCCCAGAGGCTTCCCTCACCCATTAATGTTTAAGGAGCATGGCTTTGGTGTTTTGGCCGCTGGGTTCAGGTCCGGCAGGGCAGGGGTTAGGAAAGAGCTTTTGAGGGTGGGAGCTATGGCCTGGAGCTCTGGGCTGATAGAGAAATGAGTGGGACATTTAGGGATAAAGGAGCTGGGGCCATTGGAGCTGAGTACCCGGAGGCTAACGAGAAGGGCCCAAACTATCGAATACAACTCCAACTTTTCACATGTCAGAGTTAAAGGCAAAAATCATCTCCACGGGCTGAACCGGAGATGTCTGAGTCCTTAGGAGCCAAACTGACATCCTGTCACTGTTGTCAAATCTTTATGACATGCTCACCAAGAGGGAGCACAGTTGAGCACGCGAGGCAATGACTGTGTGACGGCCTTCAGATACTTTTATATACTGTGGGGTGTCACAAAACCAAGCATTCTCACTGCCAAGTTGGAATTTGTTGCTATGGAAACCATTGGACTGAGCATGGAGAGACTGAAGTTTCAGACCTCAGTCCCCACGCTGACCCACAGTGTGGCTCGAGCCAAGTCACCCCACATTTCCGTAGCTGGCTCCCACTTTTTAAATGTCTGTTCTGTCCCAGGCACATTCTTTTTAAGTGGCAAGAATATTGAAGATCTACTCTCTTAGCAATTTTCAACAACTTTCAAGTATGGCACACGCTATTACTAACTCTAGCCACCACACTGCATGCTAGGTCCCCAGAACTCATTCATCCTAATGAAAATTTTGAGCTCCCCCGGCCCCTGGCAATCACCATGCTACTCTCCACCGCTACGACGAGGCCTGGGACGTTTTATAACTCACTGTTATCTCTGACAGTGCATTGCATCGTCATTAACAATGCATCGCTTAATCATTACTCTGTTCTGCCTCAGTTTGCCCAGAAAGAATAATGTCCCCCTTGGTTTTTCTTCCCATGTGATCTATAGTTTGTTTTTTATTTTATTTATTTATTTTTTTTAGGCGGAGTCTTGCTCTGTCACCCAGCCTGGAGACCAGTGGTGTGATAGCTCACTGCAACCTCTGCCTCCCAGGTTCAAGCGATTCTCCTGCCTCAGTCTCTTGAGTAGCTGGGATTACAGGTGTGCGCCACCACACTCAGCTAATTGTTGTATTTTTAGTAGAGGCGGGATTTCACCATGTTGGCCAGGCTGGTCTTGAACTCTTGACTTCAGGCGATCCGCCCGCCTCAGCCTCCCAAAGTGCTGTGATGACAGGTGTGAGCCAGTGCGTCCGGCCTCATTTGTTTATCTTAAAAGAAGAGCTGATCTTTGCACCTATACCCTTGCTCATAAACTCCAAACACTTCGCAGTTCAGGCCAGCCTGGACTCAGCCCCCTACAGATGTGACCTTTCATCACTCAGGACAGCCCTCTACCTTCCGCCCAGCTCACTCCCCTCTGCTGGTGGCCACCCACGCGTGGCGTGTTCACCTGCCCCTTCCACAGAACCATGTCCACCTTGGAATGTGGTCGGCCTGAAACCACGAGGGCCATGCTCAGGGGAGGCCACCCCTGAGCAGTTTGGGGGAGACTCCGGACTTTGGGACCCCTTGAGCAGCTTCCTGGGAGGAGGCTGAGTGGATCCTCCTTCTCTCTGTGAGCTGGAGTCAAAGGGGACCAGGAAAGAGCAGATCTGAGCAAACTACTTCTAGAAGCCTGATCCGAGGACAGATGGACATTTCTTGGAAAGGCCCACAACTCCCCAGTGAGTGGCAGCCGCTTCTGTACCCTCCACCCTGAGGAAGGAAAACAGCAGCTGCTGTTCCTGGGGACGAGCCTTGGGCCAGAACCTGCACAGCTCTTTAGAGGCATCCCTCACCCCACTCAGTACTGAGTGTGCACACCTCCCTGAAGCCTCTCCTTGCCTATCCTGATCTCTGCTGGAGTGGCAGGATCTAATGGATGGAAGGCATCTTACAGACCACGTGGTCTCATTTCACAAAGGAGCAGCTCCACTTGCTGGTACTCAGAGCTGGCTCATGCCACACCTGGGATTAAAACTCAGGACTTGCTGTTGAGGGATTGTGTACAAACCAACCACAGGGAGAGGAAGGAGTCACATGCCCCCAGGGAGGCCCTGCTGAGGCACCAGCCACCTGGAGAACTAGCACTTGATGGGGAGATGCAAGCATGCCTTTGTGCACTCACTGATTTGTTTATTCGTCCACTCGTTTGCTCGCTCATTCATTTATTCAACAGCTATTTGTGTCCTGCCACGTGCTGAACACCACTAGGCATGGGAGATATAGTTTGCACGCTAGAAGGGCTAACAGGTGAAATGGCTGCCCTATGCTCAGCCTGACTGACTGCAAGCAAAGCCCAAGGAAGTCAGGATTGCCTGGGGAAAGACCTGATCGGTCCCCGAATGTTTGCTGAATGAATGCATGGCAAAAGAGAAGCCACTGCAGGCATAGAGACCTGTAAATTCTGGGAGGGGGTTTGCTTGATGGGTAAATAGGTGCCCTGAGGTTTGTGCTCTAAGTGACCCTCAGTGTGGTCAATCTCTTTAGATGTCAACCCTTTTCAAAAATGAACTTTAATTTCCAAGCATTTGGGCCTCTTGACACCTGAGAGCCAAGTCCCTTCTCGTGAACTCATCCCCCCAGGGAACCTGGTTGGATCTGTCACCCACCTTACCCTGAAACTCCTCTGCACAACTCTGGGTTCATACTGGGAGTCATCTATTTCTTCCCTGGAAACATCTCAGTCATCAGCGTTAGTGGTGAGTTATGAGGCTGGAGAGCCCTCGGTTTCTCTTGGGACATATTTCAACCTGGGCAGCTCCTGAACAGGTTTCCCTGCAGCTCCTCTGGCATTTCTCAGTCCCAATTTGCCCCCTCTGCTCCACCAGGAGGTACAGGGTGCTGGGAATGAAACCTTAGGAAAGAGAGTTCTTCCTTGAGTCAAGTCCAACGAACCTGTCTTTGCACAGGCACCTGATAAATGAAGTGGTCAGCCTTGTAATTAATGTTTCTGGCCTCTGACAAACCCTCTCCTCTTGGAACTGGGGCCTTGCTGGTAACCAGAGGTCCTGGGCCTACCCTTCTCTGCTGCTCTGGGAGGAAACTGTTTCTCCCACCTGGGCCTCTTTGGGGAAGGAGCAAGGGAAAAGGGCAAATCTCAACCCTGAAGACTTTATGGAGGAGGTTCCCTTTGCCTCTGAGTCTGCTGTCTTCCATCTACCTCTAAACCATTGCTGTCTCCTTCGTCCCCACCTACTTCTTCTCCACCCTCTTCATACCCCGTCACTTATTAACTCCAACCTGCAAAAATAGCCAAATGATTTCCAAGCCCTGCAAGAGGCAGATAGATAATGACAGAGCGACTTGGTGCGGCGGTAACAAATTGTCCGTATTATAGCACTTTACATCTTGATATCCATTCTCCTCAACGGGCTTATCTGTAAACCGACTGAATTCACACTGGGATGCTAAGAAAATAGCTGTCATATAATAGATGGGGTCTCCCAGAAAATGAACATTTACAAATGGCTGTAGCATTTACTTAAAATGTCATGCCAATTGCTTGCTGTTGTCTTTATGCAATGAGATTGATTTTACTGCTCCTTGGAGTCCTCAGCCTTGATGGGTAGTTTTTAATGCAGCAGGGAGATGCTTTTGCATTTAATTTATAAATACAGCATGCCAAGCTATGGGTTCTTTAAGGTGCAGCCTCGAAAACGGTCCAACCCTCTTTTGCCCAGATCCTGCTCTCCTCTCCTCTCCTCTCCTCCTCTTCCTCCCTAGAGGATAAGTTGGACCTGGGCAGGGTCTGAGTTGATCCTATTCATGTATTCAAATGTATGCAGATGTATGCATTTTGTTTAATAAGTTAATTCATTTGCCAGGCCAGGCAGTTAGGGGTTTTCACAGTGTAATACCCACACTCTATTCTCCCTTTCATACCCGATTATGCCCTGGTGTCTTACTTGCAGAGTTTCTGGAGTTGGAGCCTAATATGGGCTGGGGGGAGGGGCTGCTTGCCTCTTGGAGAAGATGGCTTCGGGTTCTCCCCAGGATAAGACCAAGGGCTCTGCCCAGCCTCCCAGGTATCTAGAAGCCCTGGAAAGTCCAGTGCACCTGGAGAAGTGTGCCTCCTTGAGACCACAAAACGTGACCACTTGTTTCTCCCTTATCTGCTGAAAAACTACTTACAACTATCCTTTGACTGGCAGCCCCAGATGGGGAAACAGAACTCCCTCCCACCCCCAGACCCAATGCCACATGTTCCCTGCAGCGTTTTGCATCCTCTTCCTTGAGGAGGTGAAAAGAAAGAGCCGAGGGAGGAAGAGACGGATGAACTGCCAAGGCTAGATGGAATGGCCCATTGCTTCTCCCTCCTATCTGCTCTGGGAAGATTTTCCACTGCACCTAGGAGTCTTGATAGAGCCCTTTCCATCTCTAGAAGCCTGGTTGTGCTTGTGCGGGAACGGCATTTTCATCCAAGGCATTCTCGGTGTGCAGACCTGGAGAGGAAGTGGATTTCCTTTGGATGTGGGTGTGTCCTTCAGCCGAGGAGCAGCATCTGCTGCTTGTCATCATTATTGATACTAATAATGCCTCACCTGGGTTCCCCTCTGCAGGACGGCTCGCACATCCATCATGCCACCAGATCCTAGGAAGCAGAGGCGTTGGCATTCTATCAACCATTTCTTCAGCAACTATTTATTGAGCACCTACTACGAGCCTGAGGCTGTGTGAGGACCTGGGAACAGATCGGGGGACACAACAGATTTGGTGGCTTCTCTTGAAAGCAGCTCTATTCTGGCAGGGAATGGAGACACATCCATTGGAGCTATGATGGGCTGCATGCCTGCTGCACCTAAGCCTGCAGCAGCAAGGAAGTGTTGAGGGTGGCCTTCCTGGAGTTATGGAAGCCAAGGCCTGAGGGATGCGTAGAAGCTGACAGGCTGAAATTGAGGGAGGAGTGAGGTACAAAGGCAGAGTGTTTTCCGGCAGAGGGGACAATATTTTCCAAGGAACTGAAGCTCAGAAAAGATGAGATATTCTAAGTCACATGACTAGCAAATGAGTGGGAGACCAGTTTCTATACCTTTGGGGTCCCCGGTGGGAAACTTCACAGGTGAGGAAACTGAGGCAATGGTCAATCCAAGTCAGGACTTTAGGGATCACCCCTCCCCTTAGGAGGATAAACACCAATGAACCAGCCCCTTTCATGGAAAATGATCACTTCTCAGATAGATTAGAGACAGCTGTGGTTATCAATGCTGGTCTAAAAAAGTGATTAGACAGAATCTAAATAATGATTTAGATTAATCATCTGCAAATGACCCTCAGTGGGGACAAGAAAATAACAAAGAAAGCCAATGTGTTCAGAGTGTTATTAATTACTTACATCCAAGGCCTAGCACGTTGTTAATGTTCAATAAATTGCTGAAGGAAGGAGAGACCCCCCCACCAACTTCCTCCGTGGAGTCTCAGGCCTCTCCCTCCTCTTTGCACCAGGTAGTGAAACCCCCAAGATCAGATGCAGAGCCCCCATGCAAAGCCGGGTCAAGATGTCAGTTGATAGGGGCCGAGCTCAGTGGCTCATGCCTGTAATCCCAGGCTAAGGTGGATGGATCACTTGAGCCCAGAAGTTCAAGACCAACTAGAACAACATAGTGAGATCTCATTTCTACAAAAATATAAAAATTAGCCGGGTGTGGCGGCACATGCCTGTAGTTCCAGCTACTCAGGAGGCTGAGAAGTGAGAGAATGACTTGAGCCCAGGAGATCAAGGCATCAGTGAGCTGTAGTTGCACCAATGCACTCCAACGTAAGTGACAGAGTGAGGCTCTGTCTCAACAACATCAAAAAAAAAAAAAAAAAAAAAAAAAAAGAAAGAAAGAAAGAAAAAAAGAAAAACAAATAAGAAAAGAAGAGAAACCAACTGATAGAAGCCTGGAGCTGAGAGGGGCCTAAGTTCACCTTGTCCAACCTGCTCCTTATGTAGAGGGGGGAAATTGAAAGCTGCAGACAGATGAGGCTGTGTCTAAAGTCCCGAGAGAATTGGTGTCAGAGTAAGAACTAGAAGGAAGAGCTTTAGATTCTTCTGCACTGGCCAGGCCTTGAAAATGCAAGTATTCTTTTCTAAGGAAAGCAGCCCCAGGCGCTTCCTTGAAAAATCTGCTCCCACCTCTTGTGCCAGGGGACCTGGTTACCCTGGCAACCACGCTGGGCAGGGGAGACTGCACTCCAGCCAAAGGTAGTTTTGGGTAAGCCAGACACAAGGGACGCCAGCCAGGGTGTTCCATGTGGATGCTGACTGTATCGGTTATCTATTACTGGGTAACAAGTCATCCCAAAACTTAGCGGATTAAAACAATAATCACTTTATTATCTCTCATGATTTCTGTGGGTCAGGAATTTGAACAGGCTACAGTGGAAACTTATCTCTGTTCTCTGATGTCTGGGACCTTGGCTGGGAAGCCGAGAAGCTGGGAACAACTCAACAGTTTGAGGCTGACATCATCTGGAGGCATCTTCACTCACAAGTCAGGTGGTTGATGCCATTATCTGGGACCTCAGCTGGACTTTCAACCGGAACACCTCCACAGTGTCTCTCTAAGTGGGCTAGTTTGGGCTTCCCACTGTCATGGCCGCTGGGTTCCAAGAATGAGAGTCTCCAGGAGAGCTAGGTGGGATTGCGTGGCATTTTTATAATCTAGCCTTAGAAGTCACTTCATGTCACTTCCATATATTCTATTGGTCAAGGCAATCATAGAGCTCCTTCCAGGACTGAGGGAGAATAATGTCAAGGTCAGATGTACATTGATATGGTTTGGCTGTGTCCCCACCCAAATCTTGTCTTGAATTGTAGCTCCCCTAATCCCCACGTGTTGTGAGAGGGACCCCATGACATGTGGTCATTGAATCGTGGGGGCAGGTTTTTCCCGTGCTGCTCTTGTGACAGTGAGTAAGTCTCACAGGAGCTGATGGTTTTATGAAGGGCAGTTCCCCTGCACATGCTCTCTTGCCTGTGCCATGTAACATGTGCCTTTGCTCCTCCTTCACCTTCCACTGTGATTGTGAGGCCTCCCCAGCCATGTGGAACAGTGAGTCCATTAAACCTCCTTTTCTTTATAAATTACCCAGTCTCAGGTATGTTTTTATTAGCAGCGTGAGAATGGCCTAATACAGATATGGAACAGGAGATATTACTGGGGCCATCTTTGCCCCAGTAATCTGTGCCTAAGCAGGGCCTCGGCAATCTACTCAAATTCATTTATTTTAAGAAAAATATTTTTGAGTGCCTGTTATGTACCAGACACTGCACTAGGGGATCTCCTGTGTCCTCTTTTGGGGAGTTTGAAGAAAAGTACACAGCAGCTGCTGAGTCACCCTAGGGAGAAGCAGACAAAAACAAGTTCATGGGTTGATGTGTGGCTGGGGAGTCCCTGCCTGCAGGCCTTTCCCTCAGAAGCAGCCACCTCTGTACAAACACAGGTGTCCATCTCCACCCTGACCCCAGCAAGGTCAGTGCAAGGATCACATCAGTGTGAGTGTGACAACCTGGGGTCTGGCTGACTCTGGGGTCTTGCTGTATCATGTGTGCAGCATCCCCTGCCCCTAAGTCCACAGGAGGGCAGGAGAGAAATTCTGTGTTTATAGCCTGCCATGGAGCAGAGCCATGGTTCCCCATTTGCCCCTCCTGCTGAGCATGACCCAAAGCCTGCCATCATCTTCCCTTTCCATATCCCCACCTGGGCTCCTGCCTCCCAGGCACAGAAGCCTTCTCAAGGTCCTCTCTGGCCCCAGCCTCCCCAGCCTCCTTTCAACCAACTGAGTCTCACAGAAGCATGTGGGTTTGCTTTTCCCCTCTGTCCCAAAGATTTTCAATCTGCATTGCCATTTTTATTTTCAACGCACTCCCATTAACTCATAAGAGTTCTCAGAGGCCACCTGATTCTTGCATACACCCAGGCATGGGCAGCTCACTCCAACTCATGTTGTTTGCAGACAGCTGAACCCCTTAGGAGGTTCTGCAATCTCATTCAAACAACACTAAACTCATTTCTAGATCCCACTGTGCCTCTCTCGCCCCACTGAAATAATTGTGGATTAAAGGAATCTCCCTAGGCAGGACTGGCATTTGTGCTTATATACAAATAGGGAACCTTCTGAAAAGTTCATTGTGGTGGTGGATTATGGTGGTGACTTCCCAGAGAGAGACCAGGATTGCTTTAATGAAATGAATGTGTGCAGTGCAAGGGTTGAGTCTAGCTGAGGGGTTTGACAAGGGGCAGGGAGGAAGGGTGGTCTGATCCAGGAAGAGCTATTTAGGAAATGATGATTTCAGAGAGGAAGGAGGTCAGGGGAAGCTGGATAATTTGTGGCAGAGCAGATCTGATGATGAGAAAGGCCAGAAGGAAGGGCAAGAGAAAGTAAAGATGAAGCCATTAGCATTCCTAGGGGTGGATGAAGGCCAGAGGGCTCCGGACGGTTAATGGGAAAGGTGGCTTCTGGGCAGCTGCTTCAGGCAGATGCCAAACTGGAGAGATCTGGGCTCAAAGCAGAAGAGGACCTGCTTCTCCAGTAGCCTTGGGGGCAAACAGGTAAAACTCTGAGTTGGACTGGAGGGTAGGAAGTCAGGGTGGAGCAGCAACAAAAGCTGTAACGTTCGTTCATTCATTCATTCATTCATTCATTCATTCATTCGTTTTTTCAACTGTCACTTACTTGGTTTCTACTGCGTGCAAAGCACTGAATTACACAACTCCCTAGCAGAGGGAATCCCCAGAGTCCACTGAGGAAG
The DNA here is from genome assembly GCF_007565055.1 of Rhinopithecus roxellana. Lineage (NCBI taxonomy): Eukaryota > Metazoa > Chordata > Mammalia > Primates > Cercopithecidae > Rhinopithecus > Rhinopithecus roxellana. The sequence continues at coordinate 60,766,783 of NC_044567.1, forward strand.
TGACCTTCTGCACAATCAAAGGTCATCCTCAGCAGAGTGGACTAAAGGGTCCAGGGAGCCCCCAAGAATGCCACAGAGGAAGGGTCTCATTTTGAGGTGCTCGGGACCTGAGGAGGACAGGTGGCTCTTATAGGGGGCAGGACCCTTTCTGTCTCACCTGCAACTTAGAAAAGCTGCATCCCTGCTTCCCTCTCCTGTGGCTCCCCAGTGCCATCCACATGCTGTGCTCCTCCTCACTCTGGGTTTCCAAGTCCTCTCTGCATGCCTTCCTTCATGTGATGGTCATCTCATTGATCTTCTGTCCCCTCTGTCATCGGAGCCTCTCTTGACCCACCCTCCTAAACCCCAAACCCCGGGCTAGACCTGCCTCTCTATCCATTCAAGGAAGTTACTCCAAGGACTTTCCAACCTGTGCCTTGCCCACAAATGGTAGTATAGGTGGGGAGTCACCATCCCCCTCCTCTTAGAACTCCATGACTCAGTGGCTGTCAACTGGGGCAATACTGCCCATCTACCAGGCATTTGGAAATGGGGCAGGGGCAGTTGTCACAATGGCCAGGGGGTGCTGCTGGCATTTGGAGCATGGACACCAACATGACCAGCCCTGTGCAGTGCCCTGCACAGACCCACAGGGTGACCATTCGCCACCACCCAACCCCCAAGGTGCCCTGCTGATAAATATGAAGTGGAAGGCCTCCTAGCCCCCTCCTACCCCCATTCACTCCAGGCTATCAGGGAGCATGACCTAATCACATATACCTGGCTCAGCCCTTCTGGCCTCTTGCACTCTTTGTGAGCTATGGAAAGATTTCCATCCTTGTAGATGTCTTGCCCTGCCAGGCGCTGGCTGCCATTCTGGGGAATATTTTCAATTCGGCAGGGAGGACGCAGCAGCCCCCTGTGGCCCCACAGCTGTGCCAATCCAGCTTTTATGGTAATAAGGCTGCAATCTTTGAACTCCTGGGTCCAAAGGAGTTTGACACCTGAGTCCATCTCTCATCTGGCTCCAAACTCAGAGAAAGGATCACCATTGTGACTGATCACCAGTGCTCAAAGCTTAACAGATCCTGCTGGGGAGGGTAGGAGGGTCTGGGCCCAGAGCCTGCAAACCCAACCAGCAAAACCCATCCAGGCCATTTCCAGGAAATGGGCATTCCTGCCCCTGTCTCCAACATGAGCACTGGAAACACTTTTGTGTATCTTCATTACAACCTTCTCTGCCCTGCTGCTTCCCTTGTGCATTGGAGGTCAGGTTTCTGTAGAGACCCAGGGCATCTTGGGTGCAGCCGTGAAGCCCCAGCACCTGAACTGGAAAAAGATTCCTTTTCCTTTGGTCTAAGGACGATGGGGGAAGGGAAGGCTAAAAACAGGCCTTTGATACACCTGATCGATGTGAGAAAATTGTTCTTTCATTTTAAAATTGCTCTTGGCCATGAGGACATCTGCACCCCATGCACCTTTTTCAGTTGTTCTGTGTTTGGCTCCAAACCATTGGAGGACAGATTTGTTGGCAGTTCCCAGATGTCCAGGCCAGAACTGCCTCTTCTGACCTTAGTCAAGGTCAAGGGAAGAACTAGCCTGCCTTCCTCTCCCTTGCAGGTCTTTCTGCTTCTTTCTGGGCAACAGCAAGGGGCTGTAGTGTTTGGGAACTCACCTGGGAAGAGGTGACACCTGCCATGGAGCTGTTGGTGGAGAGCGAGGCCTCACTACTCCAGAGAGAGCGAGAAACCAGCCACTTTCAACTGCTCGGCCCTGGTGAGCTTGCCTGAGATTGGAGTGAGACATCCCTGGCCCCCTCCATGGCTGTTTGAAAGAGGGCCTCACTTCATAAAGAAGGCAAGTGACCCCTTCCTCGAACCTCCCATCCACAGAGGAATCCTGGCTACAGTTGGAGCAAGGCTGGGTCAACTTCCAAAGCTGGAGTCGAAGCTGGAGGCTCTGGAAGCTGACCCAGCCTTGCTCCAACTGTAGCTTCCAATACACGAGTGTCCACCACGCATCCCAGGCAGGATCTGTACCATCTTCTAGCCACTACACCCCCACTGACTCTCACTCTCCCTGTGTACCTCACTCCAGCCCGGCCCATTCTCCCCAGGTGGATGCTATCCCCAGACAGGAAGGAAGCCCCTCAAGGTGCCAGGTGAGTTCAGGTTCAGATCCCAGGCTGAGCTGCCCAGGCTATGTTGGGGAAACCCTTGGGGCACTGACCAGGAGCCAACTGCCCCCACAAGCTGCTCCCAGGGTTCCAGGTGGAAGAGCAGACTTCTCTCCCTGGTCATGCTTTGTCTCCATGCTCTAAATGCCAGCAGTACCCCCTCTGCACTGTGACAACTTACCCCTGCCCCATTTCCAAATGCCTGGCACATGGGCAGTATTGCCCTAATTCCTCCCAATGCCTTGCTCTCAGTAGGTCCTCCGACCCTGTGCCCCAGGGGAGGAGAGGGCCGGCCAGGGGTGAAGGGCAGAGGGACAGACTGACCTCCAGAGCAACTCCTGAGTCCACAGGAACAATTCATCCATCCCGGGGGCTGGAGCCGCTCCCATGCCCAGCAGGCCCTCTCCTGGCTCAGCACCACGAGGGGGCTGCTCCAGGCACCTCTTCTCTCTTAGCTGGGGAGGCCCACAGCCTACAGCCGCCTGGGTCTTCAGGGGGTGTGTAGACACCAGACCACTCAGGCTACCCTGGAAATGTTCTGAGCACCTGGACCAGCCCTGAATTTTTCTTTTTTCTTTTTTTTTTAAAATCACTGACAGCATCCTGTCCTCCCATAGCTCAGTGGAACAGGCAGGGCCAGTGTCACAGTCCCATTTTGCAAATGGAGAAAACTGGAGGCAGCCCCTTTACAACTTCCCTTTGTAAGACCCACAGGAGCTGGCACAGACGGGAGCTCCTTTTCCACATGGTTCCTCCCGAAGCTGTATTCTTCTGCCTCTGGCTGCCTCCCCTCGCTGTTGTGGCTGGGGCTGGTAGGTGGTTGTGGGGCTGGCACTCCCAGAGAGCTCTAGGACTCTAGTCTTCTCATCTCTCTTCCCACCTGGCTCCAATCCCCACCATCTACTCCAGCATCAGAAAGGTCCGGACCAAAGGAGGTGGGTAAATACAAAGGAAGCAAGGCACATAAGCCGCTGAGGTGTGAAAACCTTCGGGATCCTGATGATATTCAAACCCGGAAAGGTCTCCAAGGAGGAAATGCAAGCCGAATGTTCTCTGAACCATTCTCCATCTTTACCTGTGGCATTTGGCAAAAATCAGGTCGGACCAGACATCCTCGAGATGGAGAAACAGAGGAGGAGGATTGGGTTTGGGTTCACTGGTTTTTTGGCAAAATCATAGGGCCAGGACAGCCTGTCTCCAGGTCACAGAGAGGAGGCACCCAGGCCCCATGACAGAGGGTGGGAACTGAGGGTCACAGAATGCCCTTTCCTGAAGAGTCTGCCACGGCCTTCAGCCAGTCTTTGGGGGCTGCAAGATTCTGAGTCTCAAGGTGCCCGGCGGAGCCTACCACACCTGCCCTGCATGAGGAACTCTGGAGTCCAGGCCATCGACCAGGATCCCCGGCGCCCTGTGGTCTGTCCAACCCCTGGTTGGAAGGCGAGACGACGTCACCTTGGGCATCAGGGAGGAGAATGATGCACGAGCCGGCACAATAAATGGAGACAGATCTAGTTTGAGAGTCTCCAAAGATGATATTACTCAGCAGCCTCACGCTTTTCATCTGGAACTTATTGGAAAAGCTCGCTAAGGGGATCAGCTGCCTCCCAGGCTCCAACTCCCAGCTCCCATCCAATTGGCATTAAGGCCCTTTAAAGTATTACTTCTCGACACCATGAGCATTGTATGTTCCTGACAGGATAAGCCTGCCACAAATTAATACCTGGGGCAGATCCTAAAACACAATTCTTCCCAGCTGCAATAATTCCAGCCAACCCCTCTATCTGCGCTGACAGATGCAGTAAATTTTTCATCATTGCAATTCATACGTTGTTTTTTTCCTCTGGTACCCAAAATAGCCAAGACAATAAACTTTACCTCCTTTTATGATTATCGATGTGCTTATAGGGCGCCCATGCTGCCTGCATCACCACTGACCCACCCGGGGTCTCATTGCGCTTGTTGGGAAGCGGCTCCCTTTATCCTACAGGCTCACAAGCCCCAAGTGGAGGCTGGAAGAGTTGGTGGGCTGGTGTCTGGGAGAGACAGAAGTGAGAGGCTCCTGTCTCTGAGAAGCTGAGGGTGGCGGTCAAGGAGGAGGAAGGGGGGCTCAGCCCTGAGGCTGCAGGGAGAGACCAGGGCCAGTGAGGACAGCGGGGAGAGCCTCAGGACACAGAGGTCCTCTGCCTGCCCTTGTGCCGGCCAAGGTGCACGAGTGACAAACTCTGCTAAGGTCCTCTGTGCAGGGGACTCTGAGAACTGCCATGTGACTTGCCTCATTCCACATTCTCCTTATTGACAAGCACATCACAGAGAGCCAGATCTGGGTCCTAGCCCCATAGGCCTTGATTTCTCCGTCTGCAAGATGGGATTTGTGACACAAGCCCTGCCTGTTCCACAGAGCTGCGGGAGGACTGGATGCAGGCTGTCCATGGTAAAAAGCCAAAACATGATGTCCAGGACTGGGCCCAGGTGCCCAGAATGCCTCCAGGGTAGCCTGGACAAAGGAAGTCTGCACGTTGGCAGGTCAGCCCTGCAGGGCTTGGGGGCATGGAGGCTGCATCCAATTCCTAGGACTGTCACAATAAATCATCCCAAAGCAGGAAGCTGAAAACAACAGAAATGTGTTTTCTCCTAGTTCAGGAGGCCAGAAGTCCGAAATCAAAGTGTTGGCAGGATTGGTTCCCCCTGGAGGCCCCAGAGGAGAATCCATTCCATGCCTCTCTCCTAGTGCCTCTCTCCTAGTGCCTCTCTCCTAGTGCCTCTCTCCTAGTGCCTCTCTCCTAGCTTTCGGAGGTTGCCAGCAATCCTTGTTATTTCCTGGCTTGCAGATGCATCACTCCCATCTCTGCCTCTATCATCACATGATGTCTATGAGTGGCCCTGTGTATCTCTTTTTTCCTTTTCTGAGACAGGGTCTGGCTCTGTGGCCCAGGCTGGAGTGCAGTGGCACGATCATAGCTCACGGCAGCCTCTACCTCCTGGGATCAAGTGATCCTCGCACCTCAGCCTACTGAGTAGCTGGGACTACAGGCGTGCACCACCATGTCTGGCTAAATTTTAATTGTTTTGTAAAAACAGGGTCTTGATATGTTGCCCAGGCTGTTCTTAAACTCCTGGGCTCAAGTGATCCTCCTGCTTTGGCCTCCCAAAGTGCTGGGATTACACCTGTGAGCCACCACGCCCGGCCTCTTCTCTTTGTCTTATAAGGACATTGGTCATTGGATTTAGGGCTCACTCTAACCCTGTTTAGCCTCATCCTAAGTACTCATATCTGTGGAGCTCTTATTTCCAAACTAAGGTCATATTCTGAGGTTCTGGATGGTCATGAACTTTGGAGGATACCATTCAACCCTCCACAGGAGCTGGGGGGTGACTCTGCCTGAGGGGCTCCTAACAGGGCCCACCCCCAGGCACCGTCAGGTCCCCTGCAGTCAGCACTCCCTCTAAGGACACTTCTCTATCTGTCCCACACCAAGAACTGCTCAGAGGCAAGACCATCACCTCGCCCAACTACTCCCTGAAGACTTGGGGTTCCCTATGGAGTCCAGGGAAGCTCAGCTTAGCCCTGAAAATATGCCAGCTTCTCATTTGGCTGAGATGCAGCTGATCCCTATCCACACCTTGGTCACCTGTTCTTAATGAACTAGCACCTGCTACCTGTAATCCCAGCAATTTCGGAGGCTGAGGCGGGTGGATCACTTGAGGTTAGGCGTTAGAGACCAGCCTGGCCAACATGGTGAAACACCATCTCTACTAAGAATACAAAAATTAGACGGGTGTAGTGATGTGCACCTGTAGTCTCAGCTACTCAGGAGGCTGAGGCACGAGAATCGCTTGAACCCGGGAGGCAGAGGTTGCAGTGAGCCGAGATCATGCCACTGCACTCCGGCCTGGGCAACAGAGCGAGACTCTGTCTCAAAACAAAACAAAACAAAATAAACTAGCACTTGCTTTAACTTTACCCATCTACACCCGCTCTCACCCCTGACCCCGCCATGTGGCTCATCCTCATCCTCTCTAGTCAATTCTAGAAGGATGACTCCTCTCTGTTCCTCCAGGGCCTTTTTGCCAAAGGTGGAGAGTCTTAGCTGTCACCCTATAGAAGTGCATTCCCAAATTGCAGTTAAATTATACATTCGCTTTTTAAGTAGCACTTTAAGCTGGCAGGGAAACAGATTTTTATCAGTGGTGAATGCCCACCTCGGGCTGCTAGATTTCATGCAGGGTTCATGTGACGGGTGATAACTCTCACCTCCCTCCCTTTATGAAGAGACAGGGCTCCTGTCTTTCTGCACAGAGGGAACAATAACACAGACCTCTTGTCCCGAGGTATCAGAGGCTGTGGGTCCCTCACCTCCTGGGTCTGGAGACCACCCACCAGTGCCTTTTCTGCCATGGCAACTGCCCGTGGGGCCTAAAAAGATCCCATCACATCTCCGGTCCGTGGTGCCTGTGCCAAAGCAGCTGACACTGTTGTTGTGCCCGAGAACACGAGGTTATTTGCTTTCCAATAACTGTCCTCCTATTTAATCGCTGGAGAGAGGTGCTTTTGTCACCTGCTCTATAAGTAAATGGTCTTGACATTTTTGGCAACAGGCTCTTCTCAAAGGGGCAGATGCTTCCCCCTGGGCAGGGCTTCTCGAGAGAGGAGGCCAAGCTGTTTTGCAGAATTCTCCTGGGCATTTGTCCTTCCCGATCTCCTCCCACACTTCCTCAATGGGAGGTGTCTGCTTTCCTAACCCCTATTCGATCTCTGAACCTTGACAGTCCTGGATGACTTCCTTTCCCTCCCCAGCCAGGGCTGAACCCTCCTTCCATGCCATCTCCACTGTGCCCTGTCCTGGGACCCTACTGAGGCTGGAGGCTCTGCCACCAGCCTGGGTGCTTAGGAGATGAAGTCTGTGGTTCTGCTCTCAAAAGCACGAGCACCCCAGGCTGTCTACCACGGGAAAAGGCTTCCCGGAGACTTCTCTGTCCTAGATCAGTTGTGAAAAGCCAAGATCAATTTGCTTCTGAAAATTAGGTAGATCAATATGAACAGCACTATCTGCTGAGGAGCGCGTGTGTCCGTGAGCAGTGTGTGTGTGCAGTATGTGTGTCTGTGCTCACGCACCCTCGAGGGTGCCCACAGTCCCGCTCCCTTCCTCACTCTCCCACCCCCCGCATCCCCCAGCCTCCCCATCTTATTTGTATCTGCTCACTATTTCCTGACTTACCTCTTTTTTTTTCATTTCAGAGGAGACAGGACAGAAAACCTAAATCCCAGGGAAGTGGGTGTGTGTTCACTCTGGTACAGGGGACATTGGGATGTGCCGTTTCTAAGAGGAGGGTCCCCTGCCCCGTGCACCCCCATCTTCAGCCCCAGTCTTCTGCCTCCCAAGCCCCAGGCAACATCATCAGCCTGTGACTAACTTTGGCCGACTAACATAGCAGCCACCAGGAGGCCAGAGGTCCCAATGGCTTGGCAGGTGTCACTGAAGTCCCACTGCCCATCTTAAATCACATCTCTGCCCTCAAGAAGGTATGTGACCTTGGATGTGGGTGATGAACCCCACCAAGCTTCAAGGTCTTCGTCTGTTCACCAGGGATGATGGGATCCTCCACAGGTTCCTGCTTGACACAGAGCACGCACCCAGCTAATAACAGCAACAGCCAGCGCATAGGCTGAGCATCCCTAATCCCCAAATCTGAACTCTGAATGATCCAAAATCCGAAACGCTCCAAAATCTGAAACTTTTTGAGCACCATCTTGATGCTTAAAGGAAATGCTCGTTGGAGCATTTCAGATTTTGGATTTTCAGATTAGGGATGCTGAACATAATGCAAATATTCCAAAAGCCAACATCCAAAAAAATTCAAAAGCCGAAACACTTTTGGTCCCCAGAATTTCGGATCATGGATACTCAACTGGTATTTGCCAGATGCTTGTCTAAGCACGTTATGCATATTAACTCATTGATTTCTTGCAATGGTCCCATGATTACCTGCTATTTTTATCTCTCTCATTTTAGAAATGAGGAAAGAGAGGCCCAGAGAGGTCAATAACATACCCAACATTGCAGAGCTAGTAAGTATGGTGTCAGGATTTGAACTCAGGCAGTCTGGGTCTTGCACCTACAGGCTTTGTCCTGCCATTGGTACTTTTTTTTTTTTTTTTTTTTTTTTTTTTTTTTTTTTTTTGTGCTGGGTCAGGCTAGGAGCAGAGATGCAAGCCCAAAGCGCACTGGGCCAGCCCTTGTCCTCAAGAATCTTCCCCTTCCTCTAGGGCACCTCCAAGGTGAAAAGGGAAGACCCCGGGCTCCCTAAGGCCTCGTGCAGACAGAAGCTCCAGCCACTGAGAATGATTTAACCACATCGAGCCTGTCTTTCCCGCTATGCTCAGCAGCTTTGCTTGGAAAATGATGACAGAGTAAGATTTAAAAGCCTGGAGAACGGACTATTATTCTTATCACTGCTAATAAAGGTGAAAGCGTTTTATTTCCTGGTGTGAGTGTGGCTCAGACGACAGAACGCCTTGCTCCCTCCTCCCCATGAACTCCCGGCCTCCTTGCCTCTGGCATCTTCTGAGACCCTCCCAGAGCCTGTGCTCCTGAGAGCTTCACCCCATCAGGAGCCCCAGCTCTCTGCGGACGAAGCTCCTAAAAGGCTAGCAGGGCAGGGTGATGGCAAAGTGGGGTGCATTGCTCCCCTTGGGGGTTCATTCAGCAAACATTCGTCACGTGCACATTTTGTCCTGGGCACCAAGGGTATTTCAGTGAGGCACTGCCTCACTCTGCCTTCATTTCAGTAGGGGAGACGGACTATAAAAATAAACCAGGAAATAGATAATACAATGTAAGGTAATGAGCCGTGCTTCAAAGCAAAATAAAGCAGGGAAGGGGGGCTACAGACTAAGGGGAGGAGAGTATATTAGTTAGCAACAAGGAGGGAAGCAGTCCCCTCCTCAACTGGTATGATGAGGACAATTAATAAAGGGACAAACAGGTGGACAGAGTCAGAGGACCCACTCAGGGATGGCCAGTCACCCTGGACCCAGCATCATGGGAAGCTGCCTGGTGCCACTTCTAGACCTAGGAGCAAGGAAAGAGAGCAGTTGCCAGAGCAGTTGCCAGAGCTGGGAGTGGGCTGTCACTGTGAAAGTGACCCTGTGGCCCACTAATGAGAGAACTGAGAGGTCAGTTCCCCAATCTGATTCTCCTCCCACCTTCTGGTCTCCTGTGGGTGACTTGCATTGGCCAAACCCAACTGGAAGGCAGAGGGCAAGGGGGCTTGGTTGATGCAGCCCACTCAGTCAGCCTCCTGTGACACAGAGCAGGGTGGGAAGGATGGGGTGCTGGCCTGGAGGGTCAGCCAGAGACCGAGTAGCTCCAGGTCACTGCTATTCCATATAGGATGGCCAGAGAAGACCCAGTAATGAGGGGCCTTTGGGCAGAAGCCTGAGATCTCCATTCCCCATCTCCATCGACACGCTCTAGACACCTTCCTCTGCTTTATTCTTCTCTCCCTTTGACCAGCCACAGATCCATCCTTGACCCTTCAAAGGAACTAGAATGATTTTCCCCCAAGATCCAGCTACAGTGGGGACTGAACATAGCAGCCACCAGGAGGACAGAGGTCCCAATGGCTGGGCAGGTGACACTGAAGTCCCACTGCCCTTCTTAAATCATGTCTCTGCGCACAAGAGGGTATATGGCTTTGGATGTGGGTGATTAACCCCCCAAACTTCAAGGTCTTTGCTTGAAGATGTGGGGGTCTGGCTTTTTAGGGCATCATGATGGCAAGATGATGCCACGTCTTGCAGTGGCAACTGCCAGTGGCCCAGTGTAGGGGCCACTCTCTACACTCTAGGCGAGTGGCAGTTTTTCTGAGGTGTGAGGGTCACCCTGGGCCAGTGGCAGTTTCTCTGGGTCAGTAGCAGTTTCTGTGAGGTGTGAGGGTCACCTTCACCCTCCCCCCCAACCCCACAGCCACTATGCAGTCTTCACTAATTCCTAAGAGAGGAGGAGAAGCCACTGAGGCAAGTGAACAAAACTCAGATCACTCTGGTCCCTTCTTCCTCTGGCACATTCATGGAGAATGATGGGTGCAGAAGCTCCCAAAGGAAGCCTCCTCCCTGCTCTTTTGCACACGGGAGAGGGCTCTCTGGCCACTCTGGGCCCTCCGTGCACCTATCGAGCACCCGCCTTCACCTCTCCTCTCCTGCATGGGAATATGAAGGCGTTCGCTCACACACTCTACTGCATGAAAACACGTGGTCCTCACCCACGCACAGCTTTTGCCATCACAGCCTCTATTTGTTTAAGACTTTTTAAGGTTCATCTTAAAAAGTTGAGTCAATGAGGCCACAAAATTAGACACAGGCACACACATACACACATACACACACACACACACGCTGATTTCCACCGCAGGCTTCCAGTCTTATGTGGCGCAAAGTCAATGCTGTTGAGATTACTGAGGCTAAGGGAAGGTCCTAGGAGATTCACGCCCATTCTGCTCCTCCATTGCTCCATCTCAGGCCACACAGCAGCTGCCAGCAGGTCCCCTTTAAGACTCACATAATACACAGAGTGTACTGCAGGTCTGCAGAGAGAGTCTTAGATTCTTTTTCTTGCCTTTGTGACAGTTTCTCTGTTCTTCATCTCTCCCTTTGACCCCAGAGTACCTTCTTTTCTCTAAGAGGCCCTGTCCCCAGGGTGCACCCCTGCATAATAACTGGTTTGGTATAGGTTGGCTTGTAGACGCTCTGTGTGCTTCACGCTCATCACCTTTTTCCGTAGAGTTAGAATCAAATGCAATCAGCTGGCTGGATTTCCACTGTTCTTGGAATAAATTTCAAATTCCCTACTGTGACCTACAAAGCTATGCATGATGTGTCTGTCCAGCTCCATTGCATGACCCCTCCCTCTGGCTCACTATTTCCATTCACACCTGTTTCCTTTCTGCTCCTTGAACACACCAAGCCCCCTTCTCCTTTTTACTATGTACTTGCCATTCTACCTGCCTGGAATGATTTTACTCCAGCTCTTGTCATGCATGATGGTTCATTGTCATTCTTCAGGTCTTAACTCCAAAGTTCCCTCTTCAGAGATGTCTTCCTTCCCTACCCTATTGATGAAGTCTCTCTCTGCGCTTTTAGGTCAGTGTCCTGTGATACCTCTGACTCTTTATTTCACAGCATTCACGACCATTTGTAGTTATATTGTTGGTTGAGTGTTGGTGGCAGTAGTAATGGTGGTGGCGGTGGTGTGTGTGTATTGGGGTGGGGGGTGTGATCTGTCTTCCCCACTAGGAGGCATATTCTTTGAAGTCAGAAACCGAGTCTGTATTTGTGCAGTAAAGGATCAACTTTGCCCAAAGAAAGGTTTGAGTCTTTGGCCCTGGCTCCTGGGAGGGAACCTCTATATCCTTGGAATGCTCTGTTTGATAAGGGCATCTTTGTTTACCTGGGGTCTTGGGTCACCCTAAATTGTCTATGCTAACAATGTGATATGTGGTGGGTTGGGTGGGGGGGGTTTGGACCACTTGGTGTAAGTTTGACTTCTGGAGGGTCTAGAGACTAAGGTCAACCTGGCAGGCAGTCAATCATGACTAAGTTACTGAGACCCAGTAGAATCTCTGGACACCAACGTTTGGGTGAGCATCTCTGGTTGGCCATACCCTGTGTGTGTTATCGCACATTGCTGCTGGAAGAAGCAGGCGCTGTCCACAGTTCCACTGGGAAAGGACAACAGAAGTTCGTGCCTGGTTTCTCCTGGACCCTTCCCCATGCACCGCTTCCCTTGACTAATTTCCATCTGTATCCTTTCACCATAATAAATCACAACCATGAGTATAATGACTTTGCTGAGTTCTGAGTCCTTCTAGTGAATTATTGAACCTGAGGCTGGTCTTGGATACCCCCCCAGACCTTTCCATTGGTGTCAAAAGGGAAGTGGTCTTGGGAACCCCTGACCTTTTCAGTGTTATTTACTGCTATCTTCCCAGTGCCTAGAACCACAAGTGGTATGCAGGAAGTGCTCAAGAAGTATGTATTGATAGTGAATGTTCCTCTTGACACAAAGACCTTCCAAATGCAGCCAGTAGTGCTGGGACATTTTCTCAACCACCTGCAGCTTCCTCATCCCACCTCATTGAGTTTAGCACCACCAGGCGTCTTCTAGTTCCCAGAAAGTGCTGAGCTCCCTCAAGCCTCTGGACTTTTCTAGAGGTTGTGTGTGTTGTCTGGGGATTCCTTCATCCACTACCTCCCTGATTCCTCATTGTCCTTCTAGATCCAGCTAATCTTATCACCTCCCCTGGGGAAAATTCCATAGGCCCCACGTTTCCAAGCCTACCTGAGTTTACCCATGGCATCCTGTTATAACCTCTGCCGTAACACATGGCATCTGGGTTGTAATGGAAAGGATTCTGAGCCTTCTCGTCCTGGAGCTATGTTGCATTTGCAAAGGATCTTCTGCTTAGATACCTCTTCTCTGTGGCAGGTGAACTCTAGAATGGTCTAAGCTGATCCCCACCTTGTGGCACTCACACGTTTGTGTCATCTTCTCTCTTTGAATGTGGGCCAGCCTGGCAACTTGTTCTAACCAAAGGAATATGGCTAAAATAATAAATGTCACTTGAGCTCTTTTAAATCCAGGAACTGTGCGTTTTATCTGTAGGTCTTTACTAGCAGGTGCTGTGCTAATTGCATAGCAGTAAATATCTGCATTAACAAACGGATCAACCCCTCAATAAGGAGAGGTGGAAGGAACGTTAGGAACATGGTGGAAAATTGTTTTAAAATGATGGTTGTATAGCAGATCTCTGCATCATTTTCAGAAACAAGATTCTATCTACTCATTCTGACATCTACAGTAAAGGATAGGAGATAAAACTATCAGGAGGTCATCCTCTGAACAAGCTTCTTTAGAGTAGAAGTGAACTGCTCTGCCCATATGTAGGAAATCCATGCCTCTAAGCTTTGCAGAATGATTGCCTAATCTTAGACTTGGATCATGGGCACTGCAGCTGGCTACCCCCTTCTTCTCCGTGGCAGGCTGATTCTAAGGTGGTCTAAGATGATCCCTACTTCCTGGTATTCACATTCTTGTGTAATCTCCTTTCCTTGAACATGGTCTTGCCTGGTGACTTGTTCTAATCACAGGAATATGGCAAAAATAGTGATTGTCACTTCTGAGATCAGTTTTAAAAGATTGCAACTTCTCTCTTGCTAGTGGACTTTCTCTCTTGCTGGCTTCTTTGTGTGACAAGGAACTGAGAGAAGCCTACAGCCTACAGCCAGCTGGGAACTAAAGCCCTGAGCCCAAAAACTGTCAAGGAACTGAATTTTGCCAACAGCCACAGAAGTGAACTTGGAAGTGAAGACTTTTCCAGTCAAGCCTTCACAAATGGCACAGGGTCCGCTCTCCAGCCCTGGCTAACACCTCGATTGCAGCCTGAGAGACAGTCCAAAGCAGAGGGCCCAGCCAGGCCATACCCAGAGGTCCCACCCACAAAGACTGAGATCACAGATGTGATCCCCTTAAGCTGTGAAGTTTTGGAGTGATTTGGGGTGATTTGCTAAATGTGGTAGATAACTACCATGCTCTCCCAAGTGCTGATCAACACCAGACCATACCTGACTCTGCTGTTAGCAGCACAGTAAGATAGTCAAGCCATAGATGCCAGAGCCATATGGCCTGGATTCAAATCTCAAGGCCTCTACTTTGTGCCTTTGTGACCTTAGGCAAGTTACTTAGCATCAGCTCTCTCATCAGGGACACAGGAATATTACCTACCACTTAGGACTGTCATGAGGATTAGATTAGATTATACATGTACAATGCTTAGAACAGTGATAATATTTGTAACATTCATCCTGTCCATTATATCATATAAATGTTGATGGTATTTATTCTTCATGGCTTAAGTTTCTACTTACATTAGCACATGCAATTGACCACACGCCACCCATACAACCCAGCCCTACCACAAGTCAGTAGAAGGAAGGCCTTGGGGCAGAGAGCAGCCTTCTGTAACCACAGCCTGGAAGGTCAAGGCCTGGTCCTGGAAACTCGAAGCCCACCTCCTCCTCTCTGCTCAGCATCCCAACCACCCCCACTTTTGGCATACCAAGAAAGGAGGTGCACACACAGGTCTAGTCTAATCATTCCACTATTTGCAAACACATTTAGAAACAGTCAGAATCCATTTCCCTTGAAAGTTAAGGGGAATTCAATACCAAATCATCACAATTCAATCCCATTATGGACAGTTGGAGCCTAAAACAGTTCTCTGCAAGAAAACAGCAACATAGCGCAAGCAACAGCTCCACAGCCCCCAGGGCTCACAGCTGAGTAGTGCTTCCAGCCTGGAGGACTCCAGACTTGTACCTAGCAGCAGAGCCACCTGTGTCCAGGAAGAGGGTCTGTTAGAGGTGTGGTGGTCTAGGACAGGCTCAGTGCAAGAGTTTGCTCTGTAGTCAGAATGGTTCCTCCTATAGCTCTCACCATACAACCAGGACCACTTTGGCAAATCTCAAGGTGTGTGTTTGCTACAGCACATACGCCTCTGTGGGTGGTGATAAACTGTGGAGGGGAGGGAGCTGGGGAGGGAAACCAGGAAGATTTCCATCCCTCCTCTGCAAGGGCCTGAGCACCTCTACCCGGGCTTCTGTAGCTTGGAGATTTTCCCAGTTTGCACTGGGAAGCTTGCCCTAGCCTACAGTCAAGCTACCTACAAAGTCAACACAACATACGAGATTGTCTGCAGGCCAGCTGTTTGTATTAGAGAGAAGATGGAAATACTCTATGGCAGGATAAGAGGAGAAGAAGCATTCTAGAAGTGGGAGTCTGAGCACAATTTATGTCCTTGGCTACGGAGAGCCTGTCACTCACTTCCCCTGATAGAGTTTGACCCCCATTTACTTTGCAAAATTGCTTATGGGCATGCAGATACCTCTGAGGATTGGTATCGCCAGTGTTCCCACCTGGGCCTCTCCTGGGATATGAAGCCTTGTGTGTTTGTTCTCCCATTCCCTCAAGGTGATGGTGCAGAGACATTAGAAAATGCATGAAGCTGCAAGGGCCTGTTGCCTGCATGAGACCTGATGTGTGCGTGAGTGCATATAAATGAATGTGCATGTTATGGCTAATGAGCATCCACAGAGATTCTCAGGAAGACAGGATCAAATAATTGCTGTCAGAGCTATGCTTCTGATTAGCTTTCGCTTCCAAAAGCTAATTGTCCAATTTCATAGGCATCTGCTATTTTTCATAAATGTGTTTGAACTTCACAAGCCAAGTGATTTTTTAGCAGACAGTCAACAACTCAGAAAATAATACATCTTGTATCCTATCTTGTCCCTCTCGACTAAACAATGAAGTTATAGAAAGAAAGCTGAACAGAGGTTCGATGCACAAACTTGCCAATTAGCCCTCTCACACCAGTCAGGGACTGTTTTTCACTGGATGAATGTGTTGAACCCAGTGGGGGCAAAGAACAGCAGGATGTGCACAGGTACAGAATTTCTCTCCCTAACAGCCAGGCCATGCTCAAGGACAGCCAGCATGCAGCAGCTGAGACTTCACACCTGTGTGGGGCTCCATTCAGATCTGCAGTGTGCATGCCGTCTTCAGGCAGTCATGTTTTTTGAGGTGAGGATCTCAGTAGGTTTCATGCCATGTTCAGTGGGAAATGGGATTATACAGGTTTGCAGCTTGTTACCTCTGGCTTCCCACAGCCTTCATGCTGTGCATCTGTGTAAAGTAACTCTTGATGGAGCAAACATCTGTAGCCTTGCAAGCAAACATCCAATTTCCCTAGAATTTACCTAACTTCCCCTTCCCTCAATGGCAGAGCTACTAAACTAAAGAGTGGGAATGGGCCCATGCATGGTGGCTCATGCCTGTAATCCCAGCACTATGGGAAGCTGAGGCGAGTGGATCACCTGAGATCAAGAGTTCGAGACCAGCTTGGCCAACATGGTGAAACCTGGTCTCTACTAAAAATACAAAAGTTAGCCAGGTGTGGTGGTGGGTGCCTGTATTCCCAGCTACTCAGGGGGCTGAGGCAAGAGAATCGCTTGAACCTGGGAGGTGGAGGTTGCAGTGAGCCAAGATCGTGCCACTGCACTCTAGCCTGGATGATAGAGTGAGACTCAGTCTAAAAAAAAAAAAAAAAAAAGAGTGGGAATAAGGAGGGGAGTGTATCAGTCAGGATAGGATAGGAAGAGTTAGGCTCCTAGGATAGGAAGAGTTAGGCTCCAGTAGCAAACAACACCAAAGTCTCAGCTGCAGAAATGTGAAAAGTCCCTTTCTAATTCCTGCTATGTTTCCATGGGGCTCTTCCCCTGCATAGCCATCATCCTTGCTCTAGAATTTAAGCTGATGGAACAGCCACCGCCAGGAAATTTGCTGATCACAACATCGAGGGAAAAGACAGCCATAGTGGGTCTTACCATTAGCACTTAAATGCCCAGCCCAAAGTGACACAATTCATTGGTCAGAAGTGGCCACATGATTCCATCCAACCACAGGGGGCCAGTTAGTGTAATTCTACCATATGCATGGAGTATGGGAGAGGCAGAGTATTTGGCAAAAGCTGGCACTTATGACCATCACAAAGGTAGTTAAAGTGGCCCAGGGGCTCATTGGAGAAAGCAACAAGGAAGCAGATTTGATACCCTTAAGGGATAAACTTTCAAACTTCCAGAGACTTCTTTGAGTAAAATGAATTACCAGTGGAGGTGGCACAGACATTTGTAGAGGTGGTTCCAATAGTCATTAGGGGTGAAATTAAATATTTAAGATCCCTTCCAAATGAATGAAATTAGCCTCCATCACTCATCTGGTCTTAAATAATCCTTGTGCTGTGATTTGAATGTGTTCCCTTCAAAATTTATGTAAAATGGCCGGGCGCGGTGGCTCAAGCCTGTAATCCCAGCACTTTGGGAGGCCGAGACGGGCGGATCACGAGGTCAGGAGATCGAGACCATCCTGGCTAACACAGTGAAACCCCGTCTCTACTAAAAAATACAAAAAAACTAGCCGGGCGAGGTGGCGGGCGCCTGTAGTCCCAGCTACTCGGGAGGCTGAGGCGGGAGAATGGCGTGAACCCAGGAGGCGGAGCTTGCAGTGAGCTGAGATCCGGCCACTGCACTCCAGCCTGGGTGGCAGAGCGAGACTCTGTCTCAAAAAAAAAAAAAAAAAAATTATGTAAAATGTAATCCCCATTGCAATAGTATTAAGAGGTGGGGCCTTTAGACCCCATAGGGCATGCAGACATCTGCATGAATGGGATTAGTGACCTTCTAAAAGGGTTAGAGGGAAATAGCTGGACCCTTTGTGCTCTTTTTCATCCCTTCAGCAAGGTGAGGCCACAACATTTGTCCTCTCAGGAGGACGTAGCAATAAGGCACCATCTTGGAGGCAGAGACCAAACCCTCACTAGACACTGAATCTGCTGGTACCTTGGTCTTGGACTTCCCATTCTCCAGAACTGTGAGAAATAAATTTCTGTTTTTTATAAATTATCTGGTCTCAGATATTTTGTTATAGTAGCACAAATGGGCTAGGACACTCTGTCACAAAGATTTGGTCATTCAGATTTGTAAAGGACTAGCAATCTGAAAGAAAAACTGAAATCAAGAGACAGGGTTGAGGTTGGAGATTCAGGTGAGGCAGGTGAATACATGAACTCCTGCTGTGGGCTTAGTTCTCCCTTTATTAGCTCTGTGTTTATATGATGGTGCTCCTGAGGCTGATTATGGTTTTACTTCCCAATCTGTGGTCACGTGAGCTTAGATGTGGATCTTTCCCCATTTGAACCATCACATGAGACCTCAGCCCTGGGCAACATCTTGATTTTAGTTTGCAAGAGACTCTGAAAGAGAGGACCTAAGTAAGTCACACCGAGTTTCTTGACCCACAGATACTGTGAGATAATAAACATGTGTTGTTTTAAACCACTATGTTCCATGGTAATTTGTTATGCAGCAATGGGTAACTAATGCAAGGAGGTCAATTGGAGGGGAGGGTGGCACAGGCATTAGCGTTTGAGATTTGTGGCTGGATCTAAGTCAAAGAGGAAAACCAGTAGGATCTGACCCAAGAAGCTTAGATAGAGAGTGGCAAGTGGGGTCTTAGGCAAAGGGGTTGGCTAGAACATTTGCTGAGCCTGGTGGGGGACCCCTAATACCTGCTGAAGATGTTGGTAAGGTGGAGAGGTCTGGAGCCAGATGGAGTAGTAGCTTAACCTTCAAAGAGCCCAGGCCAGCTGAGAGCCTCACCCTGTCCTACTCATAGATGATCAGTTGAGTCATCCTCAAATATACATTCAGAACTGTATGAAAGGGGCCAATAATTGCTACCACTTATTACCCACCTGCTATAGCTCAGGCTCAGTTCTTTTGCCAACACGATCTCTATTTATTGTCATGACTCTGAGAAGCAGGTGTCATTATTCCTATTTGAGGATTAGAAAGTGAAATTCAGACAGACCAATAACTTGCTGAAGGTCATTCAGCTTGTAAGTGGCAGTGCTGGGTTCAAACCCACACTGAGCCCCAAAGCCAGTCTTCCTTCTTAGAATTCATTCTCCCACCCACCCTCCAGGCAATCAGACGGGCCCCAGGAAAGCCCCACACCTAGCTGACTCTTTCCACCACCTTGTCACGACCCACTTGCATAATCTCTCAGCCATTATTATTCCTCTCATAAAACCTCATCCCTATTAAAAAGTGTTTCCTCAACCATCAGCACCCTGATTGTAAAATATAACAAAAGAAACCTGTCTTTTGCTTAATTTCAAGATATTTATGTCACACTTTGAAATGTCAAACGTTTTCATTAAATCTTCTCACACTTGGGCTGACAAAGGGACACTGGGATCTTTGGGAGACACTTTAATCTCAATCAATTAGGAATAAAGTAGTCCTAGCAGTGTGGTGATAAAAGAACACTTTAATTTTAGAGCTAATTAAATATCAACAATTGGAATGCAGCAACAGACACTTAACCTGCAGTAACCCATTATTTATTAGGAATATAATGCGTTGCCTCTGGGTATGAAGTGAGTTGTAGTATTTTAATATCAGCTGTCACAGTCCAGCAGGTCCCCTTTGTTTCACTCCAGCACAGTCATCTCCCAGGCTCTGCCGGGATCACTCCAGCACCCTCACTCAACACAAGATTAATGAAGCTGGAGATGCACACTCACATGCACACACACACACACACACAATGGCCATGAGGGTGCGTTGCCCCAAGCAGCACAACCCTGAGCTGGCAGGGTGGCAGCCTAGGCAAGTAACAGTTGATCCAGGCCTGTCACAAGCCTGAGTCTTGGAATGAACCAATTAGGATGCTTTGGGCTGCAAGTAACAGAAAGAAAAAGACCCTGCCTAAAAGAACATTAACAATAAGGGTTTATTATCTTACATAAAGAAAAGCCTGGGGACAGATAGGGTTACAAAATTGGATAATTCTGAGGCTTGACGATATTGTCAGCTACTCAGCAGCTCTCTTCTGTCCACTCTGCCATCCTTCACAAGTGAGTGATGTCACTTGGTGGCAGCTGCAGTTCTCTCCCACACGCAGGGTGGGGTCCTGCAAACAGGAGGGCGCTTCTCTCTATGCATCTTTTATCCCTCATTCCTTTTTGTTACATATTTTAGTTTGTAATACATTTAGATTTAATTAAAAGCTGCGAAGATAGCACACAGAGTTCCTGTATACTCCCCATTTAGTTTCTTCTCTTACTAACTAAAAGACAGGTTTTATTCCGATCTCACTAATTTTTCCACTTTCTTCCCTTTTTCTGATCCAGGGTCCCATCCAGGTTACTGCATTGCATTAATTGCATTTAATGGTCCCGTGTCCTCAGTCTCCTCTGGTCTATGATAATTTCTCAGTCCTTTCTTAGTTTTGACCATCTTGACACTTTTGAGAAGTGCCAGTCAGGGATTTAGTAGAATATACTGTCATGTGGCTTTGTCTGATGTTTTTCTCAGTTAACTGAGGTTATGAGCTGTTGGGGAAGGGACCACAGAGGGGAGGTGGTGCCTCCTCATCACACCGTATCAGGGGGTACATGATATCCACATGACATTGCTGATGATGTTGCCCTTGGCCAACTGATCAAGTAGGATTCACCAGATTTCTCCACTGTAGAGTTGCACTCCCTTCCTCTCTCTCTGCACCTCTTTATTAGTGACAAAAACCTTCCTCAAAGCCACATAACTCTTGTCCCCTTGAATCCATGTCCACACCTAGCCAAATACCAGCAAGCAGAATCAAATAGGTTTTAAGCCCCCATAATTCACATCCTGGAGCTGTGGGTGAGTGGGTGGGGTCATCATCACTGAACACACTTGCTCAAAACAGGTTCGGCTAACGAGAAAGAAAGAGGGGTGGAGAGGGGAGTCAAACAGCAGGCGAGCATCCTACAGTGCCGGCCCCTGAAAGTCATCTGTGTGCACATCACTAACTGTCCCAGCAGCTTGCCCAATGCAGTACAAAAACGAATGAAGAGACACCTACAGGCATCAACAGACATAAGCAAGTCACCGAGGAATAGCTTCAGGATAACACTGCACTGCATCCCAGTGACAGGGCTGGCTCCAGAGCCAGACTGTTTGGTTCAAATCCTGCTTCTATCCCCTGCCAGTGGTGTGACCTTGGGTGAGTTCATTACGTTTCCCATATCTCAATGTCTTCATCTTAAAAATGGGGATGATGATCACACCTCCCTCATAAAGTACACATGAAGTTAAATAAACATATATAAGCCTGTGTCAGCGTTAGCTATGATTCCATTTATATTGAGCTCAATAATGTGTAAAACTAAACAACCTATTGTTAGGAACACAATTGGGCATGGTAAAACTCTATCAAGGAGTGAGAATGTTATACCCAAAAGTCAGCACAGGGCTTCTCTCTTAGGGGAAAACTGAAAGGAAGACAGATACCAAGGGTCCTCCCAGCTCCTGTAATCATCTGTTTCATAAGCAGGGCTCATGGGAACTGACTTTATTATTTTTTATAATTTACACACACATGGCTCATTCTTTTTGCATGTGAGAATTATTTCATAATAAAAGTAACTTGTCAGGCTCCTTTTTTCCCTGTCTTCAGAGGTGAAGTGAAGCTCCCTGGAGCCAGAGCCAAGCTGGACTGCTGGTTGGTAGTTGCAGGATAAAACCTTCCACTGACAATCCACAGAGATAGATAACCTGCCCTCTGGGTGCTGGAGTTGGAGTCAGGCCCACCTAGGTCCAACTCAGTCATTTTTCAGCAGTGTGACCTTGATCAAGTTACTTCTCCTGGTCTCACTGTTTTCAGCAATAAAATGGAAATACAGAGGTTTTAACCCTCCAACTAATCAGGGTTTGGAGGAGGATCTAGAAGCAAGGTCAGTAAAGATGCTACTTCTTGAGTTATTGTGTTTAAAGCCTCCAGTAATAGACTTGTGGGCTGGCTACTCCAGACCTCACCTGTATCCCTATTTCACCATGCAAAGGTCTGGTTTCCTCCCCTCCCCTAACAGCCGTAGGTTTGCCTTTGGATCTATGGCTCTGACATCTGGTCTCCGTCAGCATTTGCAGTTCCCATTTCTTGGTCTTTACTCCTGGTATCACTTCCCCTAACCTACTCTGATGGCTGGTCAGGATACTAGACAATCATTCATTTCTAGCATGGTCTGCTAGACCCTAGACCCCTGTTCACTGAAGGAGTAGAAAGAATTGAAACATATGGCTCACTTCTTACTAGATGTAAGATTTTGGACATGTCCCCATCTGTTCAACGAAGATGACAGTCACTATCTTGCAAGAATTTTTGTGAAGATTGCATGAAATAATGGATGTGGAGTATTTAAAGAACCTGGAGCAGCATGATACATTACATACCTGGTGGATATTAGGTAGGCAATAAACAGAAGTAATAATTACTACAGTACCCAGCAAATATAGTTTACACTTAAAAAGAATTGGCTGCATTTTTCTTTCACTTTTTTTCATTGATTTTTACAAGTAAATGTAACCAAGGTCATGGGTTGATATCACAGTTTGCATCGCTAATTTGCTGGAAGCCTTCTGACCACGTACCTAGACCTTGATCTGTGATTTACTGCTGTAGAAATAGTAACAGAGAGAAAGAAAGAGGGAAGAGGTGACAATCTACTTTAGAAATTTCAGGATAAAGAAAATAGCTGGTCTGGCGTCAAAATGAAGGTTGTCATGACGGCTGATTCTCATAGCAAAATACGTGCCTTCTTAAGGGGAGACAGAAACGTGTTTAACCCAATCCTGCTCTCATCAAAGAGAACAGGGCACTGACTCTGGAATGGATAGTATGAGCAAATACGGATAGAGGGCATGAAATAAATGTTAGGATAGCACCTTCAGAGACTATTTACTCCATCTCCCTACTTAGAGGAAAAACTTTGCCTAAATTAAGTATGGCCAGGAGGTTCCTTTTCAAGACCAGCTTTCATTTGGAGAGGGATTGACAGGAACACTGTGTTAAGAAAGACTCCGCAGCACATTACTGGCGGAGCTGGAAAGATGCCATGATGGGTGGTTATGTCTACTCTGGGTGCCGGAGGAGAGTCATGGCTGCACTTATGGGTCTATGATCAGTTTGCCACGGCCTTGAACCTTTCCTAGTTCTCTAAGTTAGAATTTGGAAACATTGTCCAGCCACATGGTCACCAATCAGCTGGGTAAGATGCAACAGCTGCAGGCATCAGACAAGACAGGCTAACGTTGAAAATCAGGCAGCCCTGGAAGAGCGCCAAACCCACATTAACCTCTTTATAACCAAATTATTTGTCCTATGGCCCTTGCCGAACAAAAGCAGAAGGGCCTCATGCCATGTGTGATTTTTTTTTTTTTTTTTTTTTTTTTTTTTTTTTTTTTTTTTTTTTTTTTTTTTTTTTGAGACTGAATCTTGTTCTGTTGCCCAGGCTGGAGTGCAGTGGTGTGATCTTGGGTCAATGCAACCTCCGCCTCCCGGGTTCAAGCCATTCTCCTGCCTCAGCCTCCTGAGTAGCTGGGATTACAGGCACGCACCACCACAGCTGGCTAATTTTTGTATTTTTAGTAGAGACGCAGTTTCACCAACTTGGTCAGGCTGGTCTCGAACTCCTGACCTCAAGTGATCCACCTGCCTTGGCCTCCCAAAGTGCTGAATTACAGGCATGGGCCACCGCACCTGGCCACCATGTGTGATTTTAAGGGGAGATTCTATTACCCCTACCCCATGCTCAGCTATTGCCTAACCCTTTCATGTGCCCAGAGGGATTCATTTCTGCTTCTTGTGTCTGCTGTTGCGCTCAGAACCAAATTTCCACCCACGGGGATTCAGGGTAAAGGACTTGGAATTGCAGGCCTTGTTTTATTTACTAGCTCTCCAATCATGGGCCTCTTATTTTACCTCTCTAAGCCTCAGTGTTCTCATCTGTAAAATGGGAATAAAAATAGTACCTGCAGGCTGGGCACGGTGACTCACGCCTGTAATCCCAGCACTTTGAGAGGCCAAGGCAGGTGAACTGCTTGAGCTCAGGAGTTCAAGACCAGCCTGGGCAACATGGTAAAATCCCGTCACTATCAAAAATACAAAAAATTAGCCAGGTGTGGTGGTGCACGCCTGTAGTCCCAGCTACTCAGGAGGCTGAGGCAGGAGGATCAAGTAAGGCTGGGAGGCGGAGGTTGCAGTGAGCTGAGATTGTATCACTGCACTCCAGCCTGGACAACAGAGAGAGACCCTGTCTCAAAAAAAAAAAAAAAAAAAAAAAAAAAAAAAACTCCCTACGTCATAGATAGAATGACCACCTAATTTACTGCCCAAACTGGGACACTTATGAAAATTCTTCATAATTACATCAGGAAAAAGGCATCTTTGGGAATCATCCCACAAAAACCTCAGTGCGTGGTCACCCTCCAAATGGGGACGTTGTACAGATGCAAGCAGGAAACATAGATAGGTTCCTGGAACAGGCGGCAGGAGCACGTGGGCTGTTCCTGGCTCTTCTTGTCTACACAGAGCTTTCTACTATAATTGTCCCCCTCTCTTTGGCGTCATTGTTGTCTTCCTCTCTCCTGGGCCATTTCACCAACCCATAAACATGCACTAATAGCTCCCCCCTTTTTTTTTTTTTTTTTAAGATGGAGTCTTGCTCTGTCACCCAGGCTGGAGTGCAGTGGTGTGATCCCAGCTCACTGCAACCTCCACCTCCTGGGTTCAAGTGATTCTCCTGCCTCAGTCTACCAAGTAGCTGGGACTACATAGAGCCCACCACCACACCTGGCTAATTTTTGTATTTTTAGTAGAGATGAAGTTTCACCATATTGGTCAGGCTGGTCTTGAACTCCTGACCTCGTGATCCACCTGCCTCGGCCTCCCAAAATGCTGGGATTACAGGCATGAGCCACCACGCCTGGCCCAGCTCCCTCTTTAAAAATAAAAACAAAATTAAAAAAATAAAAAACAATTTCTTCCCAGCCCTCTCCACTCTCTGGCCAGTACCGCATCTTTCTGCTCCTCTATAGAAAAACTCCTCCAAAACTGCCTATGTGCTCAAGCTCCATTTCCCTCCTCCAATGGCTTCTTCCTGACTCAATGACAGCTGAAGACCTTCCATAGCCTCTATACTCTGTGTGACCTGTCCCCTGCTGATTTCTGTACCTCCCCTCCCATTGCCTCCAGACGGCCCACTCTATTCCCATGTTCCTCAGACACACCAAGCTCTTCCCAAACTCATGGCCTTCACATTGACCGTCCTCTCTGCCTGGGACACTTTTCCCTATGTTTTTGCATGATCACTCATTTGCTTTCCTCAGGTCTTGGCTCTAGCCCCTTCCCTGCCTGGTTCTTCCTAATACTTCTGCATCCTGCAGTGAGATCATAAGTTATTTGGATGCAGTGAGATGTTTGGTCTCCCTTTCTGGAAGGTAATTTTCAGAGTCAAGGACTTATTTGCTCACGACTGTGTCCTCCAAGACCAGAATGGTGCCTGGCATGTGGTAGATGCCCAAACAGGACTTCCTGAATGAATGAAATGATATGTAATTTTATAGTTTATGATGATTCACAGTATACACTAACATCATTAGCAATAGCATATGGAGTTAACTGGCCAGGATAACCAAGCACATTGGAGGTTTTTTTTGAGTTGACTCTCACTCCCTGCAACCTATCCCTTTTGCCAGACTGCATGTTTTGGGAGGGCAGTTGTTTCCCACCTGGGAGGTGCTTCAGCCCCCAGTTTTCCAGATGGACTCATTGCATTTCCTGGGTTCCAAGCTCCTCGGATGTGATTACCACCAGCAGGAGTGCCAACACAGCCCGCGAGCCCCGCCTGTCCGTCAGGAATGGGAGGCAGGCAGTCCCTGTTGTCCTTGCTCTCACCCTCTGCCCTCTCAGGCTTCCACCGAGCATTAATCACACAGCCTGAAGGAATGCCTGAAGCAAATTCCAGTTCAGAGGAGGCCCGCTGGCCTGAAAGAGGAGTGGACGAGAATACAGGGAAACCTGCCAGCCTCCACCCACAGGCCTGCTTTGGCTGGCTCCAGGTTCATGGAGCCCCTCTCCAGCCTCCAGGAGTGGGTGCTGCAAGAGCTGAGATCTTAGTCGGTCATTCTCCAGCCAAAAAAGGCTGAGTCCTGGCAGTAGGGCTGCTACTGAACAGTTAAGATAACCATGCTTCCTGTACATCACCCCATGGGGCCTGGGTCCTATGCACCTGCCCCCTCACCATCCAGCATTTAGGTGCAGCAGGCGAGCTGGTTGACTGCTTCCCTCCCCCTAGTACACTGTGCTCCCTGTCCTGACCCGTTTGGGGCCTTTTAAGGCTCCCCATTGTTGCAGAACTTCAGGGAAAAAAAAAAAAGCTGGATCAGGCACCCGGTCTGTCTCTTTCTGCTTCCGTAATTGAACAGGCTGTTTAATCCAGGGATCGGCAAACATATTCTGCCAAGAGCTGGATAGTAAATATTTTAAGCTTTATGGACCACATAGTCTCAGTCATAGCTACTCAACTCTGCCCTTGTAACTCAAACACAGCCATAGACTATCTATAAAGGAGTGGGTGTGGCTGTATGCCAATAAAACTTTATTGACACACACAGGAGGTGGGCCACATTTAGCCCATGGACTATAGGTTGCTGACCCGGATTTACCCGTCTGACTCAGTTTCACCTATAATATAGGAACACTAATGCCTTAACATGACCACTGAGAGTTGATACGAACAAAAGTACTTACAACTAAGCACTCATGTTGGGGTTTTTTGTTTGTTTTACAGCAACCCCTCACCTTGCATCCTTGCCCAGAGGAGCCCCCCGGGGTCGGGGCAGGCCCCAGCCATGCCTCGCTGGGTGCTGTGGCCAAGCACATCACTTTGACTTCGTGGCTGGGAGCCTGCGAACCTCGGACTGCCTGCGTTGTAATTTATTTCAGCGTGACTATTACATATCTTGGTTCTGCGGGGAGTGGCTGGGATGAGGAGGGCCTTTCAAGGGAGGCGGGATCGCATTCCCTCCTGATTAGGCTGCACCTACACAATAAAGGCGCCGGGACCCGCAGCCCTGCCTTCGCCCCCTTTGCTGGGATGTTTGTGCTTCGTTTCCTTCTCGTGGCCCCATAGCGCGCTTTCTCTTTTATTTCGCTGGTTCTTCCCACTCCTAGCCTGCTTAACAACTTGCCTCGCTCCCCCGCTTGCTCCCCTCCGCCCCCCATCTCCACTGGTTCCCGAGCTTCTCTTCATGACCCTAATAGCGTGACTGCACCAGCATTTAATAAAAGCTGCTGACCGGGAAATCCGAGCTAACTGAATTACTTCCTCATTAAAGAGGCGGACAGATTCCTGGGCCCCGCGTGCAGCCGCCCTCGCTGCCTCCTTCCCCGCCTAGCTCCGCCTTGCTGGGCCCGCCCGCCGTCTGCAATTAGGAGGCAGATGCTTGCCGCCTGGTGGTGGCCTGGGTTCCGCAGGGGCTGGGATGGGGGCTCGTCGGCTTCTCTCCAGGGTGGATCTCAGCTCTGCTTCCTTTTCCTTCCTTCCCAGACCGTCAGTTTCTAAGCCAGGGAGCTCCAGGCCAGGTGGAGATAGGAAGGGAGGTGGCCTGCTCAAGGTCACCCGAGCCTCCTACCCGAGTTCCAGCGGAGGCCGCTGGCTTTGGCCTGGGCAGGGGAGCTGGTGGTTCCTAAGATCTTCCTTTGGCTTCAGAGAAGTTGGCTTCTTGGCAAGGCTTCCAGGAGATTACCACAAGCCAACTGGAGTCCCCCCAGGAAACGGAAAGAGGGGTTGGACTCCAAGGATCCATCCGGCGCCTCCTTCCCACCTCCTGGCTCCGTGTCTGTCATCGGACCAGGGCCTCTGATTCCCCGTGTCCCCCCACTGGGTCTTCTGGGTCTGTGCCAGAGGCCTCCTACCTGGCCGGTACCCTAGGGCTCCACCTCCCCAGGCCGGCCGGCCTCTCCCTTCGGAGTTCCCACCTGCTTCTCTTACTGAAAGCTCCCCGCGTCGAGGGCTGGCTCAGTGCCAGGCAGCTGGTAAGTGCTTTACGGGTGTTGTTGCGGAGAAAACCAGAAACCGTTATTTTAAAAGCTGGCTATATTCTGAGCCTTTTACTCACAGGCAATGGAAGATTTACTTGTTCTTTTGTTTAAGAAAACACCTTAATGGGCCTGTTGGCCTCTGGGTACGTCTAGATGGGAGAAGATTGAGACAAAGAAACATTGGCCAGTTCTGCATCATAAAGTAAAGGGAAGTTTAGGTTCCCTAAGCTAGGGAGGAGTGGAAAGGGGGCGGGGACTGGGAAAGGAGCCTTGCCAGGCAGATAACGAGGAAAGAAAACAGGCTGGTTACAGCTTTAGGGAGCCTGGAAGCTGCGGACAAACACAGCCTGGAAGAAACACCTTAGACCCTGAAACTGCCACTACCCCTATAGAGTCATGGGAAACGCTGGCCAAAGCTGGGTATCCTACATCATTGTAACCCAAGTTTCTTGTCTTAGAATAAAGTTCCTGCAAGAAGAAGCCCCTTCCGGGGCTAGGAATCCTAAACCGGTGCCACTTAGTAACTCTTCATTCTGTCTTTGTTCTCCAGACCTCCTGGTGAAGTGGTTCCGGCCTGTGGGCCTTGGAGATCCTGCTGGTGCTGCTGTTTGATTATAATACAGTAGTTTGAATTCATGGATGAATGTCCTCTGCATTGTCTCATGTGAAAGGTTTCTAGTAATCTTGTTTAGGAAGGACTGATGGATGAATTTTCTTGGAGGACCCCAGGCTTGGGATGTGGTAGGTACTGCCGCAGCCCCTGCCCTTCTGGCTACCCAGTAGGCCTTCGCAGGAGGGTGCTGTGTGTCTCTGGGATACCTGTTGACCTAAGTGCTGTCCTCCTATGGCTGGTTGAGAAAAGACCCAGCTTTCTGGGGGTCTCTCTGTCAGCACAAGGCCTGGCTCTTCATCCCCGCTGCTACACCCTCTTCCCTGGTGCTGAGACCTGTTGGGAGTTTGGGAAATTGTAGTCTTAGCTGTTTACCCAGGGACATTCTCTCTTTCTCAGTGGGTTGCAGGAGAACAGAAAGGGAGATCAAAGCGTGCTTGCTTGTGTCTGCAGGGGAAGACTTGTTCATCTAGAGGAGAAAAGCCTACTCCAGTGCCAACTCTGGGACTTGAGAAAAATCACCATTTTATCAGAGTTTATACCAAGGCATTATGAAATTCACAGATGGCTTTGCACTCCTGCATTAGTGTGGTTCTCTACAAAGGAGACCCCGAGACAAGAACTTGGGTGCAGGTAGCTTATTTGGAGAGGGATGCCAAGAAGCTGGGGACCCACTCAGGAATCATGGAGAACGTGCTTTGAGATTGTCCCCCTCCAAAGGATGGGGGAGCTGAAGCCTTTATCCTCAGACTTGCCTTGCCTTGGTGGAGGGTTATTAAATTCTCAGTATTGAATTCCCAGCACTTTAGTGTGCCCTGTGCACAGGTTGCGCAGGCTGTGCAAGCTCTTAAGGCACTGGGGAATGATCAGAAGCAAAATATCAGAGAGCCCCAGGTGCTTGAGGTAGAAGGCTGCCAGCACAGACAGGTACAGGTGGGAAGATTGCTTGAACCCA